>NC_141697.1:1163468785-1164068785 GCF_964263255.1 Lissotriton vulgaris | reverse complement strand
GTGTTCGTTCAATTACAACTGAAGTGAGCAAGGACTGCAACTGCAAGAATGCATACGTTGCTAACCCCCACTCACCACATGCATGTCTACATTACTAGACACAAATGTACTCGACCATACCCCGCTGTACCTCTGTTTTAAACCGCTACGCTCAAATTAGGACGACGGCATGTGGACAGCTTGTTCTTTGAGCTTGAAACCTGTTATCATGTATTCCCCCTAAACACGCGTTCAGTTCCGTGAATCGCATGGTGAGCGAGCAAGAGTTTACGGAATCCCAAAATATTGGTAACCAATCAGAGACAAGGAGACAATCTACACATGACGAATCGTGGTCAAAATACTGGGTTGGTTGCGGGCCTGAAAACTGTCATTGGCTAAGAGTTCCTGTCGGTTAACAATTGGCTGTAGGGGTATCACGAAGCCGAACCACGGCTTGTGAGCGGCTGGATAGGAGAACGTTGATTGGATGTAAGAAGTAGCATGTGCCCCTGAGCAGAAATTACCTACAGCGCTTCCACTTCTGTCAGTGGGCTGGTTTGGATTGGGTGATCATGCCTGTCCGTCTCTGCCAGAGGACATCTAGGTCTAATGCAACGGGGACGGCAGGGGACACGCAGGGCCAGTGCCGGTGAGTAGACGCTGCGGAGTGGAGACGTTAGTATGAGTGGACTCCCCCACGGAGGAGCTCCCGTGGTACTGTCCGCCACCGATAGCCACCCGGCCAGTACGTGTCACCCTCTGCGGCCCCGCCCTCCGGAACACTGCGGCTCTGCGCTCGGAGTCCAGCTCAGTGCTAAAGAGCGCCTCAGAGTGCAATGTTTATGCTCTGGCAGTCAGAGACATTTTCAGTACATGCGTGCCTCCGACAGCTTCTGCTGTGCACACGCCATACCTGACAGTCGGTCGCTGCACACCTGACACCATGAGTGACATTACTTGGCAAGTAGCAATTTAAAGATCAAATAAACTGGAGTGGTTATTGAGGAAGTGAGGGGGGAGAAGGCACAAACAGACACGGACAGCGAAAATACACGGAGAGCGGGAGGGGGCGGGAAACAGACAGGGGGAAGAAGGCACAGACACGGACAGCGAAAATACACGTAGAGCGGGAGGGGGGACAGCGGGAGCCACGAACAGTGGAAGGTTCAAAATTTTTCGGATTTGGGGGCGTGTTCGGTGGGCGTGGCCAAAAAGTGGAAAGAAGAACACCGAACACACCTCCAAATCCGAAAAAGACGGAGCCTATTTGGAGTGAAGGCTCTCTTCTCCAATGGCTGGCCTCCATTTAGGAAGCCAGCCAATGGGAGAGAGCCATAATTAGAGGCAGGATGAAGAGCCCCTCTAAGAAACAGAAGATCTCGCTACTTCCGGTTCTGACGAACCGGATAGTACCGAGACCTAAAAAGGGGATCGAACCAATCCCAGCTGCTACCGTCCCATTTCTCTAATTGATAACACCTTGAAGATCCTGGGTAGGGTAGTTTTTAATAGAATCAGACTATGGGCGGAAGATAATTCAATTTTAAACTATTGTCAGCTGGGCTTCAGAAGTAACATCGGAACTGTTGAACAGTGCTTAAATTTGAATTTAATTTTAGGGAAATATGTGGTCGCAAAAAAAGCTCCTTTTGATTTAGGTTTTATGGATTTATCCTCCGCATTTGATTTTGTCAACAGATCACGGTTATGGTAAATTCTTTTAAATTATGGTTTGGATGAGGAACTGGTTTGTTATTTGGCTTACCTCCATAGGGATTTGAAGGCACGGGTGAGGATAAATAATGACGGGGACGTTTCTGGGGACATCACCATTGGCCGCGGGGTCAGACAAGGTTGTGTTCTGGCCCCCCTGCTTTTTATCCTTTACATTAATGAATTACACAACTCCCTGTCAAAAACGTCTAAGGATGTCCCAAAGATCAACGGGAAATTATTGCTTGTGCTTTTATACGCAGATGATGCGGTCCTCATGGGACTTACATCAAATGCACTGCACACTTTAGTCAAGGGATTTGTGTCATTTATGGCGAATCTTGGGTTCTGTACAAATTTTAAAAAATCTTTTATCATGAGTTGCGGCCCTAAAAAACACTGTATCAAATCCATCTCAGTGGGTATTGAATCGTTGACATGCACTAGCACTTTTCCCTATCTGGGTCTAGTGTTTTCAGAGTCCGGATCCTGGAAAGCCCATACTGTCCACCATAGATGTAAATTAACTAAGGCAATAAATTCTATAATCAGTCTTCGACAACTGAAATATTCTGAGGTGGTGGTCCCGCTGCTCCAGATATATAAATCTCACTGCATACCGACCGCCACCTATGGGGCCGAGGTTTGGGGGCACGCCAACTCTAGCGGGATTCAAAGTGAAGAAAAATTCTTGGCGCATTTATATCGGCCCCCAGCTATATTATCCACAATGAATTGAATACACTATATGTGGAGGATTTTATCAAATCTCGCCCAGCTATATTTTGGGTGAAAATATGGCAAAACCCAGCAACAACCTTGACCAGAGATAAAATTAATGATTGCCTTAGGTGTGAAAGAGGTGGCACTATACCCTGGCTAGCCACAGTAAAAGAGCTTAGCCAGTGTAGATATGGTAAATATCTTTATTAATCCATCAGCAGCAGAAGGATCAAATATAAAATCAGTCAGGGGGGCACTTTATGATTTGTACCATAAAAAAAGACAAGTTACTGAGCACAAAAAACCAACTGTTGCCAGATATTTGCCCCTCTTGGATTCACCTGGTCTCCAACATACTATGCCACAATCTTACCTAAGAAAGTATATGGGCAGATGGAAAAGGAGCCTACTCTATTGCTTTAGGGATTAAAGCATTAAATATTCTCTTTGCTTCCCTATAGGTTTTAACAAAAACCTAGAGCAACTGACCTGCCCATGTGGAGTTGGATGTAAACAAACCTTGTTAAACTTTGTTTTTTTGTACTTTTTATGTAATCTACATCAAATGGTATTTTGCACCATATTTTAAAGCTCGGGTATAATGGACTTTAGATTTGCATATCTCGAATTATTAAAATTAGGGAATGATGACTTGATTTTTAGAGTAAGTTCATTTCTTCAAACTGCTGTACGTTCGAGCTTCAATGACCGAATCTTAACATGGCCTCCTCTATTATAAGTTTCCACATATTTTTACGCTGCGTATGGTGACAATTTGTATATTGATGCCACGACCTACAGAGAATACACTGTGGATTCTGTAGATGTATGTTCTTATAAGTAGCTATTGCAGATATGGTGTAGATTAATTTCCCTATCATGAAGTCTGTACGGAAACTAATGCACTTTATCCTTTATGCACGATTACATAATCGTTTTTATGGGCACATTTAAGTGTTTTTATTGTATTTTTATGTAAATTATCGCTGCTGTTGCACAAATCCATTTGTACTATGATGCTTCATTGTCAACTATTGCACTTTATTGTTATCCGCTGATTTGTACAAATTATCCTGGCTTTCCATCTGCAATTTGCACAAATGCTAATGCTGCTAAATGTCATCGCTGTTGCACAAAATCATATGTACTATGAAGCTTCATCGTCTACTATTGCGCCTTATTGTTATCCGTTGATTTGCACAAACCGTATAGGTTTTAGATCTGCAATTTGCACAAATGTCATTAATGCTGCCAATTGTTATCGTTGTAATGTAGATTTTATTTTATTTTATTTCATCTGTTTGGGGATGACGATTTGTACTTTTATGGATATTCTTTTTTCGAATAAAGATTATTAAATTCAATTGATTCATAATATACATTGGCATAAAACACATTTAAATAATAAATGATACCCAAGAAAACCCACATTCCTTAAAACACTGACAAATACCTGCAGTCTCAGGAAAACCATGTATGAATGGTTAATCATCAAATGCTCTAAAGCTTTCTAAAGAGTCCTAAAATAAAAACATTAAAAATCATCCAATTTGAAAAATACATAATGAGTAACATGAAATATGGTCCTATATTGCCATCTCAGGTTTGAGGTGACATGTATAAACAGGACTCCTGGCTTTATGGTATTTATTTTGACTTTTCTATTTTTATTTATCCATATTTATTTTTGGGCCATCTTATCGGCATTAATGCATATTTATTTTGTGTTCTGTGAACAAAAAGTGATAACTCTTATACTTCCACATTCATTTAACAGATCAAGGGGTACTCCTACTTTGATAGTGGACAGGGTTTAGAACATTACACAGCCAAAGCTAAATAAATGCACATAAAAATATTTACAAATTTATCCAAATACATATTCTGATGTGCTGTAATTTAAGAAAATCTCATTGAGCTTTTTAACTCCCCATGCCTCCAATATGTACAAATATTGTCCTGCAAGTCATTGATCTCAGAATGAAGTGTGACTCAAAATAAGCCATATTATATGTATTTCTTCGGCTTAAAAAAATAAAAATAAAAGCAGGAAGTGAAACGTTTGTCTGTATTTATCTGTAAAAATCTGTAATTACTGAAAACAGGGATCCCTACTTAAAAAAACACTCCTATTGCAGTGCAAATTCCTTATTGTCCTACAGATTTTATTTTAAAATTAGTTAACAGACTAATGTAACTGGGGCCATGCACCTTTCTTTTGTATTTCTGGCTCATTGAACTGTTGTACATAAGCAACAAATACAGCATGGTATAACCATAAATGATCATGTGCAGACTATATTTTTATTGTCATTGCTCAGGGAGGGAGGGGCATCATGGCTTACTCAAGGTTTTGCTACTAGTGTATCATGGCTATATACAGTATATATATTCACCAATTATATTTATGATTATCTCAAGTAACTATCTTGTGCCCCGTCATACACAGTTTACCCATCAATAACTTCATTGCAAATGTTGCTGTGATATCAATGATGTGAGATGTCAATGACAACATCTAGGGTGTAATTAGCAGCGCATGGTCAGGGCATGAGTTAGTTACCTTAGGACACACGTTCTAGTTATTTGAGAAATCTATAACAGTTGAATTTGTGGTTTTCAGGGTTTAAAACCTTTTGTTACTGAACATTTCACCTGACTATACAGTTTTTGGTATCTTCAGTGAATTTCTAGGTTTTAAAAAAAAATGTAAAGTGATACTTTATTACCATACCTAAATCCACCTTAGCCTCGCCAAGGAGGGGGTTGGCTGGAGGGCCACCCGCCCCCACATGCAGTGAACCCCAGAATGCACTTTGCCTTCATCGGGGTGCGGTTGGCTGCACCCGAAAGGCAGCTAACCCCATCCTCCAGGGCATTTTCCTTCCCCCCCCCCCCCCCCCCCCCCCCCCCCCCAGAGGAGGGCACGTGGCTTCCCACCCCAATCTTTATCAGTCCCTTGGAACCCCTTACCCAGGGTCCTATCTCTTGAAGGGCAGGGGAGCCACACAGCCCCCTCTATCCCAGCCATTTTGAGCTCTGGGGACCCCATCACCCGAGGACCAATCTCATTTAAAGGGAGGGTGGGGGGCCTTTATCATGTGGGCAGGGAAACAGATCAAAAGTCTGCTTCCAGCCTTATTAGGCCCTAGGGACCCCGTCTCCCGGGGCCACATTTAAATTTCTAGACCAAGATCTAGCTTTCTGCCAAATTTGGTGTAAATTGGTTCGTGCTGTAGCGGTGTGTAAAGTTCCTATAGAAAAATGAATGAAACAAAACAGGTTTTGGGAGCCGGTCCCCCTCTGCCCTTTCCTCTGTCCCTGCTTGACAGATCACCACGAATAAGTCGCACTTTTTTTGGTATGTTTAATGGGGATTCGACAAATGAAGCCAAAGTGATTAGCAACACAAAAAAATGCATTTCCTATGGAAGCACAATCCTAACTAACAACTCAGTGGTGGCCCCCACGCATACACACTTACATATACATATACATATATACATATACACACACACACACACACACACACACACACACACACACACACACACACACACACACACACATACATATACATATATTTATCTGCACACTTATATATAGCCTATACTCACCTATGTCAAGCTACAATCAATGTTTTGGTCCTAGATATTTTGGCCACATTTTGGACCCACAATTAGTTTGCCCTCTATATTCGGTCGTTTAACCGATCTTGTCTGACGTGATCATTATTAAAATACTAATATTAGTAGCTCAGGGTTATTTTCATTGGCTTCAAGTAGCTCCTATTACAGAAAATGTTGCTGACTCCTGGTTCAGAGAGGTACATTACCTGACCTACTGACGACATTAAGCACCTGCAAACCTACCTACTGCTTTCTGCTGAAGCCTTGTTACATGATCAGGAATGCAAGCACTTACTTTGCCTAGACTTAGACAAACACTCTTCTACCTGTAAATCAAAACACTATGAACTACATCTATCAGAATGCAATGGAAGAATTGGTGCAGAAGTGCTCACTGTTTGCTCCCTCAACAGTAAGCACCATAGTTAGATTGTCTATGTCGACCTAATTACTTAAATGAAAAAGCCACAGAATTGGAGGAAATCTAAAATAAGACATGTTTTGACCCCTGCTGGTACAGCAGCATAATCAAGCATCAAGCATATGCCTGGCATACTAAGAGTAGCCAAAGTGAAGAGAGCTTAACCTACATTCTGTGGTGCTTACCTTCACACAAGGACACTCAACATGGCACCGTCTAGGGTGGGCTGCAAATAGATCCTGTGGTTGACACAAGTGGTTGAAGTAGAGTGTTCATACTGCTCGGTAAAGCTAGCCCCACTCGGCAGATGAAAGTATGCTCTGAAGAATAAGGATTAGCGTGACTAACTCTCTCCAGGTCATGACAGACTTTGCTTCCAGTCCCCGATGAAGTCTAGGTGCTGTAGTCTTCATCTGCTTCCATGATACCAACAACAACTGGAATCAGTTACTTGTAGGTGAAAAGTTAAGGACTGGAGATAGGGTATACTGTACTTGACTGATGAAGGCACCTTTTTGATATTAGATGGTTAACGAAGCCTAGCTAAGACAAAAATCTGACCTGCTAACACTTGGTGTTACAAGAATGGCACGTTTGAGATATTCAGTAAGGTGCAACAGATCGCACAGCATGCATAGGAAGATCTGAACAAGACCTTTGATTTAAGACTCAAGAGTAGTTAGTGCAAATATACAAAACATTTTCAAATGAAACCTCAATGCATTTATAGATTGCCTAGTGTTTATAGACTATACAGGTTATTCATTGTTCAATTTCTCATTAGGGGTTCACTACTTAAGATATACATGCATATACATAAACAGTTAAAGCAGCTGTGCAGTGCAAAAGGGGTAAAAATAGCACCAAAGGGGTACAGCAGATAAAACTTTAAAGTCGGGCTCTTAAAGTAGGGCACTGGGCCAGGTACAGTTGGTTTTACTCACAGGCCCCCTTTAAGGCCACAAGACCAGAGTTTGGTATGATTACCTATAATATCCATTCAAGATACCATTCAGAGCTATAAGGCAACTACACCACAGGGTGTGTCATTTGCAACAGGCATGCGAGAGGAGGTAGTTAAAAAAATGCCTTCTTCCTGCACCTAATGGGTATGTACAGGATACCTTTAACCACATCCGCGCTAGTGGAATTCTCCTTCTATGCTGGGATTTACTAAATTCAATGCTTTCATGACGAGCTGGGCTCGTCATCAGTGTGCGAGGAGGCTACACCATGACGAGCCCAGCTCGTCATGAGCCTGGAAGGGGTTAATGCATACATTTGAGGTATATGCGTTTGCGCTCACTCAAGTCATGCTGAGGCGAGTCTCACTGTCTTGAAATCTCAATCACCTCTTTGCACCCCTGAATCAATAGTCTTAAGATGGGTAGATATTAGGTGAAAGAAGGTTACAAAAGGCAAGTTTTATTAAATAGCCATCGTCCCTTGACAGTTGGGCTGGTGATGCCAACCCTAATTTGTAAATTAAATAAAGACAATTTCATGCACAAAAATAATGCGGAGGCTAAAGCATTTCAGGTACGAAGAAAGATTAAGAATAGGCATAAATACCACACTGCATCTGGGCAACAGTCTTGTTATATTTCATTTTCCAGAAGTCAAGTACAATTCAAGGATTGCAACTTTATTCACTTTAAGCATGGTGATGACGGGAACACAGTACCAGACCTCGCTGACTTTTTTGAAGGAGTTAAAAATGAAGCTGCATCAATTTGATGGCAAACCAAGGTATAAAAACTCTATAGAACTGTCAAAAATTGAAACATTCACACACAAAAAGGGGAGAGGGTACGGTGCTCACCTACTAGACAACAAAAGAGCCTCTGACACAATCAACGAAGAACTAGAAAGTAAAGAGCTTCAGTACTTTGAAGTTTGTTCTTAAACTGAAGTTTCTCTTAAAAGGTTCATCTTGACCTTTACCTGATGGTGCATGTTGGAGTGGACAAGCGATGGCCCAGAAAAAGCTGAACTAGAACGCAATCTATTTCAAGAGAGAATATAGAGAACGGAGCCAGGGCCATATTAACATAATTTTTGCAGTCGCAAACAGCCCGATTCACAGAATCGGCCTGTTCGAGAAAGCAAAAAGGCATTTTGGTATGTATGAATTCCAAAGTTTGATTCAATAACACTTTAATGAATCATAAATTGGAATTGTGAATACATACCAATTCAGTATTTGGAAGTGGAGCCTTTAGGGCATCCTTCCAACTACCACATTACAGTGGTATATATTGTTTTGCGACCGAATTGCAGTTGCATATTGTTTTTTTCCCCAAACTACTAAAAAGGTACTGGTAACCATTTGCAAATGGGAAGGGGTCCCCAAAGGATCCCTTCCCATTGAGAATACAAACAAAAATAGATCTATTTTTAGAGGAGGCAGTAGTCCATGGAAGTTTCATTTTCTATTTAAAAAAAAAAAAAATCGCACACGGTGGCCTGCTGACTCAGCAGGCCACCATCCCTGCGCTGGTGATCATTCCTAATGGGTCACAATCTGCAGCCTACCTCATTAATATTCATGATGTAGGTCTATTTGCGACCCACTAGGAAACGCTTTTTAAAAGATAAGATGTCTTACATTAGGAATTGCAATTTCCTAAGAATCGGAATTTGAAAATCTCAATTCTAGATTTTTACACATCTGGCCCTATATCACAGTGAAGCTCCAATAAATGATGACAGTGAAGGTGCATTTTCCGATCCTACCTTAGTATCAGACTGATCTGTTCCTATATTACCTGTCCCCAACACACTACTTCCAGTCTACTGGCTCCAAATGTTTTATAACAAGCCCTTTCTGTAAAATGTGTGTAATCTTCCTGATTAATGTATATGTTGAACCGTTTCTCTTTGAGCAGTGGTACTGATCTCATTCTCCTATGGAATGAGCTGGCTAAAATTTATAAAAGGAAGCTTATAACTGAGGATGATATAATTTAAGACCACACTTATTATGATTGGCTCACGCTTTGAGAGATTGTCAAATACTGGTCATTTACCACTACACATTACCACGCTAAAATGCAAAGTCACGCATTCATAGCGCCTCCTGAAGCTGTCAAATTGGAGCTCTGCTATAAGTAGCGCGGACTAAAGCAGCTTGGACAGTGTGCTGCTGACAGAACCATAGTGTGTGAGTGACAACACTGATGCATGCACACACACTGCAGTGAGTTGCATTGTCTGCTGTCTCCCCTGTTGTAAATTTGTTGAGAAAAGTTTTGAATCGTGATAATCTCTGCCAGGTGCATCGGGTCGTGCGGGCCAGTCCTGGGGCTCGCTCAGCTGCGTTTGCTTGCTCAATTCACTACGGCCGCCTTCATGTGACCTGCCGTCATGGAGACTGTAGGTACAAGTGGGCAGGAAATGTTGAGCTGACACCAAGGCTCAAACCTGGCTCCCTGGTTCAAGTCGGCTGTTTTTTCGTTAACGCCACATTCTCTCACTTATCCTTGTAACTGAGCATGAGGCTGCCAAAGCTCACAGTCACAAGGCGAGTAGAGCTGCTTCGCAGCACGGGAAGAACCTGGCACAGACAAAAAAACACCTAAAGTCTAAATTCCTAAAATTATGGTACAATAGCTCAGTAGCTTCTAAGAGCTGAAAATCTGGTTGCACGTTGAAAATCTGGCAAAGCCTACTCTGCCTTTAAACCCTCTGAGTGGACAGAAAATTGCTGTTGATAATTAAGTTTCCCATAAAGTGTTGTATAATGCTTGTCCCAGTCAATAGTGATCATTTACCAACATAGTGGATTCTAGGAGTTGCGTTTTTCATTCTCTTCAATGATCGTAGATTAGCTTACAATTGATATTTAAAGGTCCTATAGTATGCAAAAAAACAACAAATAACAATCTGCAAAATTGTCTGTGTGCATGCATGTCTGCCTGCATGTGTTTCTGGTTGTGGTAGTGATTGGAAATGGCAAATTAATGATATAGTTGGGAAGAGGCCCCACATGTTGTGCGACTGACATTTAGTCCTTCCCTGCTTTTTAGCCAAGGCCACTTAGCGCCCTGGGCTGTTTTGCCCCTCCTAAACTATTATGTAGAAAAAAAATGAGTATTTTCAGATTTTTCTTTTATTTCAAGGACATAATTGTTTTCTTCTATTCAAAATAATGCTGTCCTATGCCAAAGTGTCACATATATGGTACTAATGTCACACACAAGGACACATGTAATTGAATCCTATAACTGCATGGGTCACAGTCCTTTCCAAACCATCAAAACCTATTTTACTCAAGAGTAAAGTTGTTTCCAAACTGCAAGCCATAAGGTTTAATGAAAGGTTATTCCAACTATAGTAGGTCTTTTGAGTCCATTGCAGAACACAATGTTTGTGTGATGGTCACTTGCAACAGATGAAATTTAGAAAATTGTCGAGCCTAGAAATTCTCATTTTTGCTAAGAAGTTAATGACACAAAAGAAACAGTAATACAGTGCACACTGAGCACTGTAAACATTTTCTAAATAATCTTTGAAGCCATCAGCTATACTGGTACTGTGCTCTTTTAATTGTTACCTTATATACATCACAGAATCTTGAAAAGATTGAAGAGGGTTACATTACCATTCTGGAAGAAACAAAGCACGATTATCCTTCGCTGCTTGGACCATTAATAAGTTACAAAAACGTTGTCCAAGCCTCAGTTAATTGATTACCATCTTTTAAGTAGGACTACTTATAGTGCCCATTAATGTGTTTCTGGGATTAAAACAAAGCTAAATAACAAATGTTTCCAAACGTTGAACTACTTTATTCAGTGTGTAAAGAATTTGCTTGACTGCTTCCAGAAAGCAATGCAATTTGGAAAGATGTTTCTTGTGATTTTTGGGATGGATTTAGATTCAATTCAGGCATTTAGTATATTTTAAAGATCGAACAAATGTTTCTGCAAACCAACGTTTTCTCTTCCAGAACCCTCTCTAGCATTTCCTAGGAGTAAAATATAGTAGCACTATCATGTCCCCAAAGTGGCTTTTTGGAAATCCCACACACCACAAAATCATGTTCAAACTAACTAAGATTCTGCGGATTCGTTTGCATCACTGAATGATAAGTGACAAAACTCGAGCACTCATTCTTCAGTACGGTTTCTTTATATGGGATACATCCAGCACTATACCCGGTATAACAAAGGGGTTATCTGATAACACCATTTCAAATATTGAGGTGTCCACTGCACCCTCCTCCAAGTTAGTTAAAAGTACAACAAAGTTACTACCTAAAAGACATTTGTGAGCAGAGAAGTTTTTCTCAAGTGGGTCAGACTTTGTCATGATGTTTAACCCCTTCCATGCTGATGACAGAACGGTTCCGTTATCCTCGGAATTATGGTCCAGCAGAACCAGCTGGCTAGATCTCCCTCCCTTCCGAATGAGGGATTAATTTCACTCCCATGCACCAGGTTCTCACGAATAGAACCAAACTTTAGGATTTTACGAAAGTATCTAAAAGCAGTGTGCTGTATTTTTGTAAAGATACATTCCTTATCTTCTCCTGTAAAGACGTTTTTAGCAAGCTGAATGAGCCCTTTCCTCTTACATCGGCTGTTGCAGCATCCTGTGGTCAAGAAATGAAATTCAAACAGATAATCACAAATAGATATGCCAATATGAAAGAGGGCCTGTTAAACGTAACCAATGTGTGACAAGTTATTTATTACACAACATGTGCCTACATTCAATACTTTTAGGCCCAGATCCTTGTACTGGGGTGAATGTATGACATTGTTCTACATTCTGTCCATCAACTGTGTTTTTTGCAATTTTCACCCCGAGTGGGCTGGGTATGCTCAGACGTGAGTCCCAGGCTCTCCACACCACTGGAGTCAAGCTATCCAGGCTGATGAAGGCTGATAGCCAGAAACCGGTCCTTGGATGCTTGATTCCGGTCTGGGAAAGACATGGCTTGGTAGTTCGGACTGGACTGTTCCCATGAGGCACAGGGTCAGAGCTGATTTGCATATAGCCAGTGTCTAACCCAGGGTGGTGTGGAGTGCAAAAAACCATTGATTTAGGCCCAGATCCTTGTACTGGGATGAATGTATGACATTGTTCTACATTCTGTCCATCAACTGTGTTTTTTGCTACATTCAATACTAAGCACAGCAACAAATTGTTTCCATTTATGTCGAACGCATTTCCACGCATTTCCCACCAGGCGCTGAAAGGGCATTCAGGAAGCAGATGTATATCAAAGCACTAGGTGACCTTTTCTGGACTATGACAACGCCCTATATTGATACAATCCAGGAAGTACCTTGGACCTCACAGATCGTTTTAAAGTACTATATAAATATCAATGCAGAAACCATGAAAATGTAGGCAGTATTTGGCATCACACACATATATTTTAGGTACACATTTCAAATTAAATTGCCGCAGTCTTCATGCATACAGCTCAACAGGTCACAAGGGAAAACAGAACAAAATAAACATTAAGCTCCATCATACTACAAACCAAAACACTAACACCCAGACAGGCTATTGAAGGGTAAACAACAACTTCCACCAGTCGCAACACTGGATTAGACACTCCACAATTACATCTACAGCAAGCCAACCACTACATAGCTTTGAAAAATGGCTGAATACTAAGTCAGGAAACAAGAAAATTCTCTCAGACACACAAGCAACATACTCTGGGTAGACATACGATAAAACAGTGTGACAGATGACAGCCAGAATTTGGTAAACACTAAATACAAAGAAGTGTAATAGTCTTTCAAAGGGAAAAGGTTTCACCAGCCAGCGCTACAGTCAAATAAATACTGATGAGTGCTTTCTTTATGGCACTATACCACGAACACTGCACACATGGAAACCCTCCAAATCCCCAAACTGCTGGTGGGGATGTGGGAGTTCAGGAGCACTACTGCACCTGCTCTCGAACCGCCCTAAACTCACCAGGCACTGGGAGATTTTTTTCACACATTTTGATGAAATGTTTAACTGCACAATCTTGCTCACCCCCATAATTCTTGGGGTTGATACCAGGCTTTCATAGCCTCCGACCTCCTAGGAGAAAGCAAATTACTGTGCTATTGTGTGCGGCCAAGTGATATTGGGGACTTGGGGGACTGATGGAACACCTGATGATACTCTGTGGCTACACAAAGCTTGGAGGCCCTAAGCATGGCATCAATCTCCTTCATTATCGAGCAAAAAGGGAATGACTGAAAAATGCAGGAAACTATGCCCGAAGCTGCTCTCCAAGGAGTTTAGAGAATTGATTTGCCCCAGATAGCTTAAAGTTCTACATCTAACAGCGAGGAACGAAAAGCAGTTGTCAACGCACTTAATGACTACTACAGGAGAAAGGCGGTCACGCCGTACATCAGGAGAGGTGAATTAACAGCCATACAGATGGTAGCATTCCAGAGGTGGGCTTGGGATAGGAGTGGCAAGGGGAGGGAGAAGATTATCTTGGTTTGTTTTTTTAACCAGCCAGCCACTGTGATAAAGGCAGGGCCATGTGCTAAACGAAACCAATATTATAGATTTATTATAGGCTTGCATAAACGAAAACACCCAACAGCTGCACATCTAACAAACCAACACTGAGCAAACATCCCCAGTACCCACTCAAAAACTTAAATGGGAAGCTTTTTGGGGAAAACACAATCAATTATCATTAAAGGCAAATACTAAAGTACACCAATGACATCTGCATCACTTCATTATCATGACCTCTACAAGCTCACTTTAACGATATTCTAATAAGGATTATCAGTAACCAGAAATTTGAGTTTTGTCTTCCAAGACCATCAAAGCAGATTAGCAAAACATAGAAATTCTTTATCATTACTAACATGAAGCCAATGTGCCATAGTAAACATTCAGATTTTCCATAACGCGGTCAGTTCTCTGGGGAAACCAAGCATCCAGAACCACCACCAATGAAACACCATGCAGCTGGAACTGGAAGGGATGCAAGTCTCAACCACTACAACTACACAGCTGCTGGTACCAAGCGGCAAACCCATGCTCCTATGAAGATGAGACCATGCAGCAACACCCAGCGCTCGCAAGACTACAGAAGCTCAAATACATCAGTGCAGTGATATCACAATGTGCAAGAACATCAGAACTGTGCATGCTTTTGTGCCACGCTGCTGTGTGTTTATGATTCACACATTACTCTTGGGCATACCTAAACACTGGACATGCCGTCTTCGATGAAAAACTGCGCCAAAAGCCCAGATCCAAAACAGGAGTGAAAGTTCATGAGCATAAAAAAGAGAAATACCATTTATAAAATAAACTATCATCACAAGCTACTTCATCAGGTGGATCACTAGCTCATTTAGTTGGCCTCAAGTACTAGCACACATTTGGATTATCTACTAACTTGCCAAACACTGTTTTACAGTTGCCCACCGATCCTAATGAGCACCCGAAAGGATCAGTCCTTTAACAACTTCGGTCTATAACTGCATCTCAGTAACCTCTTCCCTGGCTTCTCATATTTCCTATGTGCTAATACCATCTAGATTTTCTTCTTTCCAAGTTTCACACAAGTCCTCCAAGATCTACAGTTCAAAGTCGTACATAACTAGAAGGTTCTACCGCTGTTGATGCTGAATTCAGTTTAACACTGCCATATCACTCAAACTCTGGATTCAGTAGACTGGAGCAACACAGCCGTCAGTCTCCACGTTAACTCCTTGCCTCCCCTAGTTAATTTTCTTAAATTGCAACACAAACTATGTATTCTCCATAGACACAAACACTTCTATTCACCCCCAACAAAGGATTTCTAAATGCCTAAAACCTAGTTTTATTTAAAAACGTATACTAGTGTACAGATAAAGCAGACCTCAAATATCTAGTCGACGCCCTATCACACTAATCACAATCTTTCCTTTGCTAATCATAACTTTCATTACACCTAAAGCACCCTTTGAACCCCTCTCCCACTGATTTTTGTGCTTTTCACATCCCACTTCATTGAAAGCCTTACCATCTGCCATATAGGGATCACACGTTCTAGGAGGCCGCACCAAAAGAACATCGATCACAACTCATACATTATGGCAGCTATCCCCTTTACTGTGTCGCTATACTCGTACATCCTTAGCTAGACCGCTTTTAATGTTCTCCCTAGAATTAGTCCTTACCAATCAAATCCATATATAGTTTAAATATATTAATATCTTAAATTCACTATACATATAAACAATCAAAAATTCCTTGGCAAATACCCCATCACATATGCAAAGGACAACATTCCTGGTATAAACGCGTTGCTAAATAAACTGATATGCATTGATACAAGTACCTGCAAACAAGGATTATGCATAAAATCAGTATGAGGTACAACATCGATCATCAACACAGACTGCCAGCAGAAGTGCATTTTATACTTTAACTTCAAAGCTATTAATAGGTTACATTTGCTAAACTGCCTAATTAAACCATATATATTTATATGCCAAAGCATGTATGTTGCTATTCAGTGGAGTATTACAAGTCTTGCATTATTAAAACACTTATGAAGTCCAAAATGATAATATGAATATTTGTAGTTAAACCACGTAAAATGGGAGAATCTGGGTGAATTTTGCTTCACTCTTTTCAACAACGTTTTGTCCTTGATGACTATAGAGTTGATTTTCATTAAAAAGAATGCATCCCCTTTTGAAAATCAGTTCGTTTTCGTTAAAACAAAATATTTTGCTCAGCCTTTGGAACTAAGTTTATAATCAATTAGTTTCTAAATGTTTGCCAGGCGTTGGAGACAACTATTAGGGCAACTCTAGAAATCCAATTGGCACCCTCTTTATGCACCTTTGGTCAAGTGATATCTTTGCTAGTAAAGGTCTTTAACTCTATATATGCATTTTGATATCTAAAAAACATTAGGTAATTTCCACCAAAACCCAGAATCTTTAATCTTCCCTGTGTTGTTTCCTAATGTTTCTGTAGACTGGCTCTCAGCTGTTCTATTTTGCTTTGCCTTGTATTGCTGCATTGCACAGTCATTTTAGATTCATTTTCATTGCACTGTTTCCATGTTCACCACATTCTGGCCAGGTTCTGTTTAAGAAATCCTACGTTGCACCTTTAGTTAAGAGGTCAGCAATAGCTTCTCCTTAGTGCACTTTCTTTTCATGCAAAATAAAGGTCATCCTTGTTGTGGTCTTCTCTGTTGTCGGCAAGCTATGCTCACCACGGTTACAAAGATGAACCAAATCATTAACGTAACACATTTAAAAAATAACAAAAAAACATTTTGGAGCAATTGGATATGTATAAAAGAATGGAACAGGCACCAAAATGAAGGTATTAAAAGGAGTGCGTGTTCAAAGAAAATCTCTACCTCAGGCTTTCCACTAAGTACTATATCTTACAAATCTTTGAGGTGAAAAGAGTGGTGCTTGGCATGGTGCAAAGTGTAAGCTTTATGAAAGCATAAATACTTCACATTTTCTATGAATGTACCTTTTTAATGTCCCAAGTTTCCAACCCTTGCCAAGAAGTTCATTTAACAGGAAATCTCAGTAAGACGCATCTTAAAGCCAGCTACCATCTCTAAACGTCATAAAAAGTCCACAAGAACACGCTTTTCTAAAGGCAGGGCTATACAGGGAGTACACTATAGAGTCGGGATTAAGACCCCAACCCTGCAAAGCAGCTGAAATGATGCAACAGCCGGCCAGAGGCAGAAGTTGGGAAGGCGGGGCAGATTAGGTTGTAAGGTGGAATGTAGGAGGTGTGTGTGATCAGCGCGCCGGCCTGGAAAATATACAAGTTTACATGGCGATCCATACGGTGTAATTTCCTTTAACTCGCTAGATACGACAGATGGCGAGCTAAGGAGCCCCGCCGCGAGCAGTTCATCGGCACGGATGGCACTGTGTAGCTGCCGTACACATTCCTCCATAAGCAACTTACTCTGGCTGCTGAGCACACTCGTCAGACCACACTAGGGAAAGCGTATAGTACCCGGGACCTCCTGCCTCGCAACCCAGCAGCAGATCACGCTCCCAGCACCTGCAAATCTCCTGTGCTGCCAGTTCAAAATAACCATTGGCATTCCACCCCCTGGCCATCCATGCTCCTGTTGCCCATCAAGAAGCCCTCCGAGGTATGAGCCACGTCTCTGCCAGCACGTGCTGGAGCCCAAATGTTCACCCTGCCGGTGGCCATCTTGGATTAGCACAGCCTACCAACTGCTTTCCTACCTTGAGCCAACATCCCAGTGGAGGCAGCCCTCTCAGTTGAGTGGCAGACAGTGATGGTCCATGTATTCATCACCTACAATGAAGGCGCAGGGCACACGTCGAGTCTCCAGCCCCTGTGTCCACTGATAGATAATCCAAGTATGACGCTGCCACGAGCCCCCTCCCTCCCCCCCTCCCCCATTAATTCGACACATCGAAAAAAACACTTCATTGGTGCGCAATCGGCTGACTGGATTAAAACATTTAACAACTTAGTTGAGGCACTGGAAGAACTGGATGAGACCGGTGATTAGATACCTCAAGAACCTTGATAGAATATCTAAGAAGCCCTCAAGAAGAATCAAAAAGAGGATGCCAACATGTACCAAACGTTGAAAGACTAGCTGGTCAAGAAGTTCCCCACAGCCACCAACGTGGACTATGAATGTTACAGAGTTAACAAACAATACCAACAACCAGGAGAATCAATAGAGGACTTCATAGAATGCCTGGAAGGCCTCCTCAAACACTGCAGTTTTAACGTATTTACCAATGAAGAAGCCATGCGCCACAGTATTATCTATGGCTGTCAATCTGAAGCTGTCAATCTGAAGCCTTCAGAAGACTCATGCTCAGTGAAACTGGCAAGAAGTTGGCTGCAGACTGGTAGAAGAGAATACTGAAATTAAAAAGTGGCTGCTATGGAAGTGGGCGTGACCAAAGACTGTGCTGGCTAGGAGGAGCCATCACCGGGTACGCAAAACCAGTACAAACCGCATGCCCTGGAAGCTGCAAAAAAGTGCTAAAAGGTGCAGTCTGGCATACCCTCATGACGAGAAGTGTCCAGCCATTGGACAAGTTTGCAAGGGCTATGGAAAGGAAAATCATTTCAAATCATTTCAAATATGCCATGTCCAGGCAAAGCACCCACCTCCCAAATGCAGTAGACCAAGACAGGCGATAAGAACCGATGCCACCACAAGTCTGGTGAAAGAACCACACATCACATGCAGAGCATTTCTACAGCATGCAGATGTCAAATGCCCACCACGCCTTCCTAACAGTCCACTATGTCACCAGCCAGTGATGTTTACACAGACATGTAGATGGTCGTGCGAGGAACTTGTATTGGCAGAGGTGCTTTGGTCAATGTAATCAGTGGGCGAGACCTAGCAGGCCTCTATGATCATGTGCAGCTGGCTGATACTTGATGGAAAATCTGTGTGTGAGCTGAGGACAAACCAATACATTGCATAGGAAAATAAACAGCGCCCCTCACCTACAAGGGGCAAAGTGCCCTCGCCACGTTCTACATCCAGGATGGCTGAGAACCAGTGCCCAGAGTCCTCAGTTTGCCCACTGCCAACAGTCGGATACTTATGCATTGACACCCAGAGAAAGAACTATCCACCAGGTGCAACTGCAGACAACCACCCACAACTGTCCAGTTGTTTACCTGAAATTGAATGTTTACTTTTATTCTATGGATTGACAAATTCAATGTGATGCCATTTGACCGTTTCACTTAACTAACCCGGTGGCAAAGCTCACAAAGTCACCCATCAAGGTCTATACATGGGCTGCATCCAAACCGTTACCCAGGTACAGCTCATTCAATGTAACCTCATTCAATGTAACATGAACATTAGGGGAGAGGATGTAGACACAGTTAGGGTGATTGATTATCATTTGGGGAACTAGGTTAGAGTCTCAGCAAGGACGGTCAAAATCCTGCGATTCTGGACAAATCACTTAATCTCCCCGTCCTTACAAAAATGAATGTGTCCTTGTGTAATCAACTGGTGCTTATGTAAAGCGCTCCGATACCAGATTCCTTTGGGTCAAGTTTGTGTTACATAAAACTCCAAAAGAAGAACATATGGCACAAACACCATTATGGCACAGATACATGTGCTACAAGGCAAAGCGTTGGAGGCTTGCCTCCTCAGATTCTCCACAGCAACTAACATGGGTCTCATCTCCATCAACTAGCACCCTTAGACAGACCAGGGCATGACTTTAATTCCTAGCTCCCTTCAGTGGCCTAGGCAAACTGAAAGATGTTTGTGTTCACCTCCACATTGATGAATGTTCACCTGGCACAGAGAGTTGCATTCCACTTACAATAAGCAGTAGATAAAGATCAAAAAACTACTTAGCCTAGACATTATTGAACCGTCCAAACGCCTAACTCCCTGGGTGTCCCCAAACGTTGTCGTCCCCAAGACCAGAAAGTGAGATGTCTGAATTTCCATTGATATGCGCCAGCCTAACAAGGCAACTAAACGTGAAAGTCACCCAGGTTTGCTTATCGCAGACATGATCACCCAGCTCAATGAAGTAAAACAGCTCTTCCTGCTCGACCTGAATAAGGGCCATCATCAAATCAAACTGGAACAACGCTGCTACAACACAACCTTCGCCACACACGTAGGACTCTTTGGTTGCAAGAGACTGATCTTGCCCAGCTCTTCAGCTGCTGAAATCTTTCAAGTGGTCATATGCTGGGTCCTTCAACCAGTATCCAACACATTTAACTACAGTGACATTTTATTCTTTGGTGCTACACGCAAAGCACATGATGTAGCACTGAACAAGACTTGCCACCTACAGTGTGAGGCTGGACAAATGAGTTCCATTAAAGCAGACTGAAATGCTTTGTGCACCTGTTTACGGAAGAAGGGATGATGCCCAATCCAGACAAAGTAGCTGCCTTCAAAGCTGTACGTCCATCAAGAGAAATCCTGCTCAATTCCTTTTTGGGCATTGCAAGTGGTGTCAGATACATTTAAGATTATGCCACCAGAAGACCTCCACTTTGACACCTCACAGGACAGAAGGTGGCTTTCCAGTGGAACCCGGAATGCAGACGGTTTCAGCAAATAAAAGTAGCAAAGGCCACTGTCATGTCCCACTTTGACCCTAAACTGTCCACAGAGGTGACTGACAACGCTAGTCCAGTGGAACCTGGAGCCATCCTGGCACAACACTCTGGAACCCTGGAGGCCAAGCTCCATGTCGTCTCCTGTAGCAGCAGAAGCCTCTCCGATCCAGAGAAAGCCTATTCTCAACCGGAAGAGAGTCTTGTATTTGTGTAGGTAACATTTCCAGTTCCTCCTTTATGGCAAACTGTTCATCTTCATGATCACCAAGCTCTCATTGTTGGAAATCCCAAAGCTAAATTGCCCCCCCAGAATTGAATGGTTGGAATACGCCTACAGGACTAGGACTATGCTATCGTTCACATACTAAGAAAGGAATACAACCCAGCTAACTTCTCTAGACAGGCATTACACCTATCGAAGCAGCACTCATCCGTTGCTGAGGAAGGTCTTCAATTCATAGTCATTGTACCAGCTACAGACGTTCAAGAAATTTATTAAAAAGCATACTATCACGTCAGATAAATAAAACAATTGGATTTGAACATAGGAAAAAAAGTAGGAAATCAAAAATGAAAAGGTACCCATAACTATTTGTTAGAAAAACAGTTCTATTCATAAGACACTTAATACAAAACTCCAACTTCTAATACACAAAGGGTGCTCATGGGGTTACACAAATAAAAAATACACTTCACAGTGTAAACAAAAAACAATGACAGAGGGAAAAATACATAAAACAAGTCTGTCAAATTTACAGAAACATAAATGCGATATATGCTTCCTCTAATTTTTGCCAAAGGAAGGTGTAGACGGCGTTTCGACCTTATTAACTTAATAGGCCATCACCAGGACAGAGGACAAACTGTTCAGAGCAACCAGCATAATAAAGTTGTGCAATCTTGGACAACAATTTTTGTTTGGTCTGGTGAAAATACCTCGAAGCCAATACTAATTAACTGATTCCCAAGGAATTAAATGTAGCCACGTAAGAATACACTGTGGCATCAAAAGAGGTCCCTTTACAAGATTTAGAGGAAGTCCTCCAGCCTCAAATGCTTCAATTATCACAAACTGCAGAACATTTCTGGCAGCACTTAATACCCCAACTCTCCATCTCGCAAATAGTCATTGACGCAAAAGATGGAGATCTCACCCTCGTCATGTGCTTCGACATGCACAAATGGAAGTACAGTCAAGAGTGGAATGGTGACTGAGGATATCAAAGTCTTCCACAATGTTAGAGACAAGCTGGTAGTTACATGAGAGGGACTCATTCTAAGGGGATCACGCATCATGATTACCAAGAGCCTCCAAAAACAAGCCATCGACCTGGCGCATGAAGGGCACTGAGGGATCGTCGCCACCAAAAGGGCCCTCTAAGTCAACTATAGTTCCAATGGTTAGATGCCATAGTAGAGCTGGAGCTGCGAAAATGCCATCTATGCACCGGTTTATCAGCCACAAGACAACTACCCATGGAGAGGTCAGAAATACCAGAGTGTGCATGGGAGTGGATAGCAGTAGACTTTTTCAGTCCACTTAAATCCGGCCAGAATCTTTTGGTGGTAGTGGACGAATAGTCATGATTCCCGCTAGTCAAAATGGTCCACTGCTGCCATGGTAATCCGGACCCTGGATGACATCTTTGCAACATGGAGATTTTCCACAGTCCTGAATTCTGACAGCGTGCACCCATTTACTATCAGGGGCTTCAGAGAGTTCCCAAACGTCTTAAGCATTGAACATCATTGGATAACTTCGCTTTGGCCCCAAGCCAACAGAGTAGTAGAACAGTTCATGGGCACGCTCAAGCAAGCCGTACAGAGATGCACCTATGGCGTTGCGCTTGAAGAGGCCCTTTGTCAAGTTCTGGTGTCTATCGACTACCCCTCATCAACCACAGAGGACAGCCACGCTCATGTTTAGCCGATCTGTCGGCACCAAATTGCCACAATTGTTGCAAAAGCGCCAGGTGAAACCAGGACAAGGTTAAGGCCACTCACCAGGATAAGAAGATGAAAGCATATGCCGAAACCAAGCGGCGAGCGCAGGAAATACTCCCTAAATAGGTAGTGGCCAAGAAGAGATCGAAGAAAACGGACACCCCCCTTTGAATCCAAACCACTCCAAGTGACAGCAAGAAAAGGGAGCATGGTCAAGGTGACTCTCCCCAGAAAGTCCATTACTCTGAACACATCGCACTTAAAGACCACAGCCTCCATGCAAACAATGACATCTTCCCTGGAAAGACTATGAACCCTGAGATACCAGTAATCGTCCCTCTTGACCTGGCAGAACAAACTGTTAGGGTTTACCAGTCGTTCAGGTCACCTGATAACTAGACCTTGACAGCTTATTGAAGAAATTCAGACTAATGAAGAACTGGGGTCAATGTTTAAACGGGGGAAGGTGTAGAGTCTGGCTTAGGATTGAGGCAGCGAAGCAGCTAAAGGAACATCACGGCCGCCAGAAGCTGGGGGGGAGGGGCAGATGAGGTAATCAGGTGGAAAGTGGCAAGCATGTGATCAGCTCGCTGGCCTAGAAAATAATAAAGCTTACACAGCCATTCATACTGTGTTGTGTCCTCTTTCCACGCAATCGACATCCACAAAAACAGATTTTATCACCAGCGTGGTTTACATTCTCTGTAGTACAGAAAGTAAATATAGTGATTTCTATATAAATTAGCAAGTGTATACTCACAAACCAAAAAAAAAAAAAAAATAGAAACGTCAATTTGCAAATTCTACTCCAATTCACTCCAATAGGTGCACATCATACAAAAGATGGACCACAAAGCTAGTCTAATGGAACTTCAAAAGGCTGACTGATTTCACATCTAAATGTCAAACGGCACCAAGTCCTATCCCCATAAAAGGTGCATAGCTTGGTTGAAATTTGGCATAATGCTCCAGTCAGATGAGCTACTTGGCACATATTCACTACACTATGCAAGCTCTGCCCTTCAGTTTCTGCAATGCCTCCCAAACCTTACATGTACCTTTATACAGTGTTTGTACTAGAAAACAGCTGACCACTACAATGACCTTATGTACGGCTCTGCATATGGATTATCCCGGGGGTCAAAACTCACCTTCTCTCATTCTGTGTGATTGTTCCCTTCTCTAATTTTGCGGCAATTGAAGACAACACCTTGCTGGCATCATTTGCAAAGTCCAAGTCACGCACCTCTGCTGGAGAAACTGGGACAATGGCAAATGCCTCCTTGTCTTCCTTTACTGGGGATGTTCCAATCTAATATCAAAAAAGCATAACAATTATTAGCCTTACTACTAGTCCTTCCTAGAGGGCTAAGGTTACAGAATCAAAGTGCACACTATCATTTGAACCTGGGGCGCTAGAGCCACATCTTAGAGATATGTTGGTTGTAGGGAAGGTAGGGCAAGTCTGATTCTATTGGAACCCCAGAAAGGATTCCAAAGAAAGCAATGTAGTATGGCAGATGTTACAGTTGCTGAATATCATGCAGTTTCAACTTTTTTCTGGTTATTGTCTGGGAGTGCAAAGATCAGACTGAAGCAACAGACTTTCCAGAGTGTGCATATAGGCAGATACATTTAGTACCTAACGTTTGTTAATACATCCTTTAGATGAGAATTTCTCACATTCTCAATGCTATTACTATAAGTATATTTCAATCAATCCCAACCTCAATGCTATTCCCTTTCATAGTTCCAAACCGTACTCTAAATTCTCTACTGTACACTATTACACTCCCGATCCTATAACCCTCAGTTTGACACAGAAACCATAACCCAATTCACTCCAAAGTTTACATGAACCCATCACCTACCAAACCGTAAACCTTACCCAAAATACAAGCGTACTAAATTAACACATTTTATTCCTTTCTACTATTCACAACAATGTCGAAATTAAAATCTACACTTTCAATTTCTTCTAGATTACCATTTTGTACAGATTTCGTAGCAGCTGCTTTTTTGATATTAGTGTTACACATTTGTGTAGCGAAACAGTAAACTGGCATCTCTCATATGGCAGTGAGACTACGATCCTATCCCAATGCGGTGCAGACTCCATATTCGAGACTCTTAACAGGTGCATACCGGTTACTCGTCCTGACAATACTGGGTGTGCTGCAAAGCTATTCCCACTTCTTCCTCACCAAAAAGAATTCCAGAAGAAAAGGTAGATACTTACTCTGAGCATTACTGGCTTCTCCTCATCCTTGTCAATGGGTGTGTTGGTACTGTGGACCCAGGTGTTCGTACAGAGATGTCTAAGCCTTACATAAGAGTTCCTAAAGGAATGGGCAGAAACAATGACTAAGATAAACTCAATAAAAAGGCATCACATGCTATTGCCATTTCTTCATCCAGATGCATTTCTTCACAATCTGATTCAACCCCATCCCTGAAATGAGATGGTTTCCTTTCCAACACAATTTTAAACCTGAGAAACCTTCAGAGGAACCAGACGCCTCAGCAAGAAAGCACTAGCCATGTTATAACTGCATCAATTCAACATCCACCACTAAGCTTCCTTGGTGCAGCCACAACTCATACCATCTGAAAACTTCAAACTGAAAAGCTCTGAACTAATAACTATTTTAGTGAGGTCAGAGGATGAGACTCTGCATCCCAGGCAGTTTCCAGTCTTCAGTTTTTACTGTAAACCTTTGAAACCACTCCACCGGAGCTCACACAACACAAGCCAGCCAAGACCTACATTCCGGATTTTCATTATCCCTCCAATCTGGTGCCATTTTACAATTACAGCCCACAACACTTATCACTCATACGGATGACAAAGAATCAAAGTTTCACAAGATGTCTTTTTCCAAACGTAAATTTTTGTTTGTTGCTAAATACTACCTTGGGACAAGGCTGTCTCCTCCTCGGAGAGTGGTTGGATCCAGCTCAAAGATGGAAGAAATGTCACTCCCTTCGGGAACGGATACCAGTGTATACATCATTTTTTCTTGAACATTTCGGAGTCTGGCTCGAGCAGCTTCCTGCTCTGGATCCATCTGTGGAGAATTGAAAAAATAGACCAATGACCAAAAGATTTTACCACAGAGTATAATCAGTTACTGTAAACAGAAAAATGCAATACCAGGAGTTTTTTATAATCTCTAAATAACTTTCAAAGCTACTTCTACTCAATGCTGCCAGTAGGCCAAAAGACTCCCATACAGCAGCAGAATGGCAACCATATGGCCCCAGCAGGCATACATCTCAGCAAATTCATTTCATAGCGCTGCACGACAGTCAAAAAGAGGCGAATAAAAGTGACAGGGTGCATAATGAGGTGCTGTACTACGAGCACAGCGATAGTCCGATTTCCACCGGATATGGTAACTACTGTAACAATGCGGTTCTGAGGAAATGACAATTGTAGCAAACACTACTCACACTAACCTTTCTTTTACTTATTTACATTACAGATATTCATAACGTAGGTGCAGAGATACTAATAAGCTACGAACCCGTTTGATCAACTGGCAAAGGATTAGAATCCAGGGCTTCAGTTACAAGGTCAGCACCAAGGGCACTAGACCAAATCTTCATACACTTTGTAACTAGGTGTGCACAGTTTTTGCAGTTGAATGGCAACCACAGGATCAGAAAACCGCAACTACAATTGGAAATTACCAAAGCAATCTCTAATCTCAACTCTAGCAGTGTGCAGAACACATTTGGTGCTTAGAACTGTACTAACACAACAGTAAGTTGATTAATGTGTCTTTACTACCAATAGAGCTTTAAATGGGGGCATGTTTAAAGAAAGGATGCATAGGCAACAGCTTAATACAGCTGGTTGACTATGACAAGACCTTAGATTTTTCTTGTCAACAGGAATAATTAAACTTCAAAAAGGCCTGCCACAAAACACAAAATGATGCAACTTTAGGCCCTGCATCCTAGGCCTCAGAGTAGTGTCAAGAAGCACTACAGACAATGGAAACCATCGAAACAATCGTCTGTAGTCCAAAACACAGCATAACAAAATGATTGGCCCAAGGACACTGCTTATTTTTGACAGAACTAAGGGGCAAATAGAGGAAAAGAAACACAAAGTAGTATCTCCTGAGCAATTAGGTGCACCTCTAACACCCTGGCTCTACAGATACAGAAGGAATTCCAGGAAAAATACCGTTTGGTAAGAGCTAAAACGGATAATACCTTAGGAAAGCAATCATTGAAGACAGTGAAACCACAAGAAGACATCGATCTTATGGACAAATAACCATAACCGCACATGCATCAATTATTCGCCAGAAATCAAAACTTTAATGAGGTGTACTACACAGCAAATTCACAGACAACACAGATCTGACATGAGCACGTTTTAGCCATTCTATAACTAGCACAGCAAACTGAGCACAAAAGTCACAATTACTAAACCGAAAAATCCTTCAGTAAAAGGAACACTGACGCTACACCATGCAACCGAAAGCCAAGTGAGCAAGGACTAAACACTTCATTAGTTTGTCAGATGCGAGGTGAACACTTACAGCAGCTTTTAAGCATACAATCCTAAAATGTCAGAAGCCATCTTATACTCTGCGGGTTCTGAAAAGATTAATTTTAATGAAAACTCTGGTACTAAATTTCCATGTTCGCAAACATTAGATGAACCATAGAATATGGGTTATACCCCCTTAAGCACTATAAGGAGAGAACATCTTGATCCTCGGCATTCAGCCAATGAAAATAAAAGTTTGCTCAGTAATAGTCGAGAACCGGACATTATACAGTGGGCACCCAAATACATACTTCCCAATGAAACTAAGCAATTGCTGCATTACGAAAAGGTGGAAGCTCACTCCATGAGACCAAGAAGAACTACTGTAGGACAATGCAGATTAGCTGAGCAACACAGTACCATACATTTAAAGGTTCACATGTTTAAAATAGTGAGTTACACAGGAGCAAGCACTGACCGTTCCCAGGGGATGTATTTTTAAGATGGACAATAGAGAGAATTGAATAGGACAAGTGCACATGTACAGGGAGTCACGAAATGGACACAATGACAAAGTAGATGGGACCAACATTCAGTGCACCATCACTGACAAATCAAGGTAATAGCACATAAGGGCTGTGGTTCACATTCTACTCATAAGCTTAACCCACCAATATATTCTCTGACAAATATAAGTGAGAATGTGTGGACAACCAGATGCCAAAAAGGGATTTATGGTTTGTGCTTTTAACTTAAGCCAAACAAACTAGTAGGAAATAAGACAATGGATGGCATGGAATGGGAGGATTAGTTCAAAACTAGGGTAGTCTACGGTTCACACAACTAAGGTGCGAAATCTCTGGGTATGGCCAGAAGGACTTTTTTCACACTGTACTTACAGATGGGCAAGGCTGCAGGCCCTCCTCCTCATAGTCAGGGTTTACCTGATAGAAGAGAATCATGGGTAAGTGAAAGTCTGTAACCTGTCTGGGTCCTTCATGCGACAACTTCTGTTCAATGTAACCTGCAAGATTTTGCAGCACCTGTAGGCACCTTTCCGTTTGTGATTTTTGCAGAGGTGGTGTAGTCTTTTGAAGATTTTGGGGTCCTATACCACTCATACAACATTTACTTAAGTAGAAGATACAAGAATACAGCCATGAAACACTCCACATGAAACACAGAAAACAAAGTGTTTGTTGGCACACTAATGTGTATTGACATGTGGGACCGCAGCATACCTCAAGTTAAACAAAAAAAATTTGTTTGCGACAGGAATACGCAACAGTCCTTTTAAATGTAAGATTTGCAAAAGAAAGGGGCTTATGGAGATGGATTTACAATCTATAAAATAACTGTTGAAAAAAGTTAATATGGAAGCTACTGACATTCTGTCCACAATGACTTTAAAGAGGGAGCTTTGTTAAACTACGAAAAAGGGACAGGTACTGAAAAAAAGGAAAAAATAAAAATAAAGGGGGAAGTAATGAAAAAGGCCAAGAGCAAAATAATTCTTAAAATATTCTTCAGGCTGCTTGGTTGAAAAGACATACTGGTGACGTAGTTCAAGCTTCTCTAGGAATGCATTCCGCCCATTGCACCATTGTCAGTTTTTTAATTCCCATTTGCTTGCTTTCTATTTGCTTGCTTTATTTGTTTTAGGCTGTCCTGCATGCATTTGCCCAGCACATGGAGCTTTGACCGTTTTCCACCTCTCTGGCTGGCTCCTTGTATTTTTCCACAAATGCCCGCTAGGAGAACTTTTTTTCGCAAGGCACTCCACAAGAGTACGTGTTTTCAGTTGCCTCTTGCATGCTAGTTCAGAAAGCAGTAAACATGCTGTTTTTCTTATGTTAGACTGAGACTCGGAGGGTCGGCCGAGTACAGGGGGGGGGGGGGGGGGGGGGGGGAGGGAGGCCTCCAGTGAGGGCGTCTCCGGCGATCGTACAGACAAGTAACTTCCCCCCCACAGATGGACACCACACAAGGATGAGGTATACACACTTTATATAAGGTTCTTGAGGCAAGGTTATCAGCGATACAGTGGGGTCAGGACACGAGGATCCTCCCAATTCTAGTCTCTGTAGGGAAAGGGGTAGCGGGACAGTCTTGGTACCGGTCTGGTACAGGGGGCGGCAAGGAGCACACAATCCTCGAGCTTAGGGGTCTGCAAGGTCGGGCCGCGGCAGCGCCAGCAGGCTAGGATGAAAGTTCTCGGCAAGGAGGGCCGCGGCAGCGCCAGCTGGCTAGGATGAAAGTTCTTGGCGAGGAGGGCCGCGGCAGCGCCAGCAGGCTAGGATGATGGTTCACGTTGCAGAGGGGCCGCGGCAGCGCCAGCAGGCCAAGGCGATGGTTCACGAGGATGGGCCGCGGCAGCGCCGGCAGGCCAAGACGAAGGTGCACGTTGCAGAGGGCCGCGGCAGCGCCAGCAGGCTTCAGAGGTGGTTCACAAGGCAGGGCTGTGGCAGCGCCAGCAGTCCGTCAAGGATGAGTTCTTCTCGGTGTCTCTCGACTCCAGGATACAACTGCCTTCCTGCTCTGGAGCTGCCCCAGTTATAGGTCTGGTCTCCTTTGATGTCCGGACCCTCGCACTTGGAGGTCGGGAGGTCCGGGATGAGGGAGTCCAGACACCCAGCAGGGGGGTGGAGCCAGCGCCCAGGGAGGCCGAGGCGATCAACACCTGGCGGAGGAGAGCCATTGACACTCCCTCTCCTATTGACCCGCCAGGTGGTCTCTTCACCTCCTGGGTGGATGGTGGTGCCTCGATGTCAGGGCCTGGCCAGGCCCAGGGTTGGGGTCGAGTCAAGGCCACGCGGCCTCGTGATGCAGTGTCCAAAGATGGCGGCTGGGCCGGGGCAATGGTGCCGACGGGGGCCCGGGCCAGCCGATACTGGGGTGTTCGGGAGCTGGAGTTCCGTTGTGGACGGGTTGCGGGTTGCCTCGGTGGGTTGCCAGGATGGTTCTTGTCGGGAATACAGGGAGAGCAGGGTCCGGTCCCCGTCAGGCGGGGAGGGAGCGGGGCTTCCACGAGGCCTGTCCAACATCTTATTTCTTATTCCCTATCTTTCTGCTTGACTGATTCAACCCATCTCTGCTACTTCCTGCTTATCAATCTCGCATGCCTGTGAGGAACAATGTTTGGTCAACAAGATGCTTTATTTTGGTCAGTGCTCCTTACTAATAGTATAACAAATAATCCTTTTCCTCAATTTCACGCCCATACCAAAGGCGCTGGAAGTAGCGGAGTCGGGGTGAACAAGAACCCCCAAAATAACCATGCTGGAGTTCATAAGTGAATAAGTAATTGACAGGCCTTTACATTTTCTTTTTATCTTGTCACATTCTCTGTGCATTCAAATAGATCAAATTTCAGGCTCTAACTTCCAGGGGAGGTTGGTGTTCACTTCTTTATCACTGAAAGCAAAGTGAGAAGCTTTATATGACAATCTTGCTGGGTACTAGGTTTGTGAAAGGAAAAGCTGTAGGATTTTTTTCCTGCAGCTAAACAAAATAAAAATTCCAGTAAATGAATTGTGCAAATATTTCAGAATATATCCGAATTGTGCGATTCCGAAGTGTGGTGGCAACATCTTAACCCTTTGGGTGTTTATGGCGGAAAGGTTCAGTCATGAGCACCAGTGCGCTCCTGTGCTCATGACTGAACCATTCAGTCATGCAGACAGCAGAGAGATTTCCTGTTTTTTTGCCTGGGTAGGTAGGGAAGAGCTTTCCAAACCTCCCCAGGCCCGTTTAGTACTTTCCCTGCAATGACGATCTCTCACATGGCATGCAATCGCCATTGCAACAAAACTGAAACTGTTTGTTTCTCCGTTTCGGTGCTTGTGGGGCTCTCTCAGCCCCCCCAAGCACCAACACAGATGGGAGAGGTATTGCTGGAAAGCGGAGAATCTCCCCTTTCCAATGGTACCCTTCCCTAGTGGATCCATGCTTGGGTATCGCCCCACAAATCTCTCATGTCCACACTGCCCTCCTGTTCTGCTCTTTGATTTATATCAAGGTCTTTGATATTTAAGACACACAGATACCATAAAATGGGTCTATAGGTATTTGTAATGTAGAATGGTATAAAGCACCACTGTAATGTGCATATTAAAAGCAAAACAAGATCAGTTGTAAAACCAAAGTTAGTACTTTTGTTAAGGCCCTCACTAACTGGTACCTGAACTGAGACCCATGTGTCTGGGTGCACTTGATTTCTGGAAAGTGATAAAGTACCAAATATTCCTCTCAAAGTACAATTTTCTTTTTTAAAGGGTCTTATGTGCAACTGGAAGTAATACATCCATGATAGGATCTGTCAACGAGCTTTCTATTGGCCAACCGGGTCTTTTCTCCTATATAAATGAACTTGAATAGAAATAAAACGGATTTATACAACCAATAGATGCAAGAGGAGTATTTAAAGGCATTTACCCTATCATTAGCAAGCAAAGATTAATAGATATGATGCAAACTGTGAGAAGAATGAAAACACAGCTATTTGTATGGACGAAGGAAATAACTTGCTAGGAGCCGCTAGATAAGTGTATTATGGCTATAACTATGTTGGTCGATTGAATGGTTAATCTGGGCTAAACATTTGTGAAAGAATGAATCCTTTACTACTAAAAATTATTTTTACAGCTATGTTAAGTCATTAGCACTAGAGAGAATACAAAAAAACTCTGAAAGGAGATCTGCTTTCAACTCCTATAGTTTTGTCTTTTGGGTTTTGCTTGGTACTTTCTATGTTGCCATTTAGAGGAGTGGCCTGGATAGATTTATTCTTTGCATAGGAAGGAGCAATGCTGATCTCCAGAGCTTTTCCTGGAACAGAATTGTTATCCTATTGTGTACCTTAATATAGTATATGAGTGAACGAACAAGCATTGAAAAAGCAAATAGGTCTCATCTATAATAGAGTTCTTGCCTTTGCTAATGTTTTTTAGCTATGGTGCAAATGTCTGAAAGTAATTTAAATAAACTGTATGACAGCCACTGCTGTCCTCATTGCTGCACTGAAATTAGCGTTGCTGTATAATATGGCTAAAAACATTGATAAAAAAAATAGATCTCGCAAAGGCAAGACCTATTGCCTTTGCCAAAGCTTGGTATAGAATGCCATATGGTTAAGTCATAAGTATTTTTTTAGGGTTTCCAACGGCTGAAGTGCTAATGTTACAGAATGGAGAATGCACTTGTGAGCAGGTGCAAGATGTCCAGATTCCGAAGCCTTTTAGGACCATACATAAACTGTGAAAACGTAACTAGTTGTAGGTAGAGAGTAAAGTCCAATAGGTTACTAGTTTATTACAGTGATGCTTTAGGCTAGGAGTTAATTTGGGTGTAATGATTACAAAAGAGCCAAAACAAAAAACACTGACTGATTAGTACGAATATAGCAATAATTGGAATTCAGTGTGTTTCGTAGACCATTGGGCCCCTGCGTCACTGCACCTCCTGCACCACTCAATCATGGCCCTAGCCCCTGTAAGGTAATGCCACTCGTGACTACATGTTTAGTAGTACAATATAGCAATGATCTGTGTTCAGTGGGTTACCAAACCTTTTGGCCCCTGTGCCAAAGCACCTACTGCAGCATTCAAATCATGACCTCAAATCATGACCCTTGAGCCTGCAAGGTAACTGCACTTTTGACTGCTTATTTAGTAGCAAACTATAGCAATAGGTGATTAGTAGGTTTCCTAGAGCTTGTGGCCCCTGTGCCACTCACCACATCTGCTGCACCATTCAAATCATGGCCCTAGTGCCTGCAAGCGAACTGCTTGTTAGTAGCAACATCTCAAAAATCCATGCTTCGTGCGTTTCCTAAACCGTTTGGCCCCTTACTACTGCACCTGCAGCACAATTAAAAATCTGAAAGAAACAAGTTAGTATTAGATTCCTTACCTTAGAATATCCCCAGCCGTCAGACTGGATCCGGAAAATTTTGCGTAGCAGTACCCTTGTGCGTCGGTAGGAGTCATCTGCGGCGCCGCGTCAGTCGTCCGCGCTGGGATGACGTCGCCGGAGTACTTAGACGCCGCCCTCACGCGCGGACGTCAGTTCTTCTTTTTTCCATGCCAGCAAGCGTAGATCCGGAAAAAGTTGTACCCTTAGTCAATTTTTGACTAACTTTATCAATCCTTTTTGATCCTCTTTCGAAGTCGCTCAACTCAGACGGTGCCGGTAGAGATGCCCGGGTTCAAACCCTGAGTCGACTGCAACCGACTAATGTCGGTTACCAACCCCCATCGCCAGTGCCTTCACTGTCTGGGCCCCGACCACAAGTCCTGCTCCGACTGGCGGGCCCTGACGTCCAAAGCAAGACGGGAGCGGTCCCGCAAGCGACTCGAGCTCCGGTCGAGGGACCGGTCGCGGGGTCAGTCATCATAGCTCTGGGAGTTGTCACCAGTCTTCATGCTCGAAGTCCTAAGGTAAGAGGCACAAGTCGTCGAAGAGGTGTCATCGCTCTTCTGAACTAACCCCCCCACCCAACCCGTCGCAGCCGTGAGGACTAACCTCCTCACTGAGGTCCTTAAACCGCAGGCAAGCTCGGCTGAGCCTCTGCTGCCGTTTGAGGCCTTGTCAGACATTCTTCGGGGCACTTGGTCCAAGCCCGCTACTGGTCCGCCTGTAGATAGGAAAGTGGCCAGGCGCCACCGCCCAGCTCCGGGCGACCCTTGCTTCCTGTCCACCCACCCCACCCCGAGAGCCTGGTCATCCAGGCCGCCAACTCCCAGACCGCATTCCAGACAGCACCCCCCAATCATGAATCCAAGAGGAATAAGCAATACAGGAAAAAGGTATTCTCCTCCCTGAGTCTGGGGTTGCGGTCTGTCAACACCGCGTGCCTTTTGGGCTGTTACACCAACTCTCTGTGGGACACGGTCGCGGACGTACTGCAACAATGTCCGGAGGGGGTCCTGACTAAACTCGCCCAAGCCCTTGCGGAGGGTCGAGATGCGGCACGGTATTCCATCCGGTGTGGGCTGGATACCACAGACTCACTGGGCAGAGCGATGGCAATGACTGTGGCAAATAGTCGCCACGCCTGGTTAAGGTCCGCCAACTTTTCGGCTGATGTCCAAATACCCTTATAGACATGCCGTTTGATGGCCGTCGCCTCTTTGGCGACAAGGCAGACCATGCGCTTGAGCGCTTTAAGGACTCCAGGGCTACGGCCACGTCTTTGGGCCTCTTGGACCCGCACCAGCCAACGGCTGCCTTGAGCTCCTTTCGTGGCCAAGGAAGGGGCGCCCCCACACGTCCTGACAGCCACGGCCCGCAGACTACCATCCAGCGCGGTGGCGGACGTGGAAACAGCTGTGGCGGCGGTCAGGGACAACAGCGAGGCCAGTCCACACCTGCCCCTGCAACATCCTCCTCAAAACCCTCCTAGTCCGAGCTTTCAGGCCCATGTGACGCCAGTGGGGGGCAGGGTTCGCCATTACCACCTCCACTGGCGCACTGTCACATCGGACAGGTGAGTGCTGCAAATCGTCCGAAGGGGCTACTCCCTCTCCTTCGAGGCGACACCTCCAGCCATGCCACCGCAGTACCACCGAGTGTCGGGGGATCACTTGAAACTTCTACAAGAGGAAGTTACGGCCCTCTTGGCCAAGGGGGCCATCGAGCACGTTCCTGGGCCAGAAGTAGGGTGTGGTTGTTACTCAGACTACTTTCTGGTACCCAAGAAGGGCAAAGGGGGCCTACGCACTATCTTGGACCTGCAGAACGTCAACAGCTTCCTCCGGAAGGAGAAGTTAAAGATGCCGACACTGGCTCAGGTCTTAGCTCCCAGGACCCAGGAAACTGGATGGTAGCGTTGGACTTGCAGGACGCTTATTTTCATATCCCCGTCCTGCGGCCCACCTGCGGTTCACAGTAGGCCACAAGCACTTTCAGTTTACCGTGCTCCCCTTCGGCCTTACCAGCGCACCACGGGTGTTCACGAAAGTGATGGCGGTGGTCGCAGCTCATCTGCGCAGGTTAGGGGTTTCAGACTTCCCCTACCTCCACGACTGGTTGTTGAAGGTGGGCTCGCCCCAGACAGTCAGCCACCTCCAGACTACGGCCGACCTCCTGCACCTGCTGGGGTTCTCCATCAATGTGCCAAAGTCACAACTGTGTCCCTCTCAGAAGCTCCTCTTCATCGGAGCGGTTCTAGACTCGGCGCAGTTTTGAGATTATACTCCCGAACAGCGGGTTCGGGATATTCAGGCTCTGATTCAGATCTTTCAGCCGTTATCCCGAGTGTCAGGTTGACGCTGCGGCTTCTGGGGCTGATGGCCTCCTGCATCCTTCTGGTGCATCACGCCAGGTGGCGGATGCGGGCTCTGCAGTGGGACCAGCATCAGGGCAACTTGTCAGACCATGTCTTGATCTGAGGGCACTGCAAGACAGTTGCAGTGGTGGCTCACTGACTGCGATTGGGTCAGCGGCAGATCCCCAGGTCATCCTTGTGGCTCCGGACTGGGCACAAAGATACTGGTATCCCGAGCTACTCCGCATGTCTGTCGATCCCCCGATTCGTCTGCCTCTTCAGGAGGACCTTCTGTCACAGCAGCAGGGGACGGTCCTCCACCCGAACCTGTCCAGTCTCCACCTCCATGCTTGGAGATTGAGCGGCCACAGTTGAGGCCATTTCACTTGCCTCCTGAAGTTTGTAATGTGATTCTGGCAGCTAGGCGTTCCTCCACAAAGTCGGTATACGCCTGCAGGTGGAACAGATTTGTGGCATGGTGCACAGCAGTGGCTGTGGATCCACTCTCTGCCACCCTTTGAGGTTCTCCTCAGCTTTCTTTCTCTTGCCCAGCAGGGCTCTGCTCTGGGCACAATCAAGGGCTACCTTTCTGCCCTTTCCGCCTTCTTAAGGCTACCTATCAGCCTTCTTTCTTCAAGTCCCTGATTGTAAATAGGTTCTTGAAGGACATCACTCATATGTTTCCCCCTGCTCCTTTCGTGATGCCCCACGGACTTGAACCTGGTTCTGACTTACCTGATGTGCTCCTTTTGAGCCGCTTCATAACTGTCCTCTGTCTTCTTACTCTTAAGACCACTTTCCTGGTTGCCATCACTTCTGCCAGGAGAGTGAGTGAGCTCCAGGCTCTTTCCTCCAAGCCTCCTTTCCTTTCTGTCCATCCGGACAAGGTTGTGTTGCAGACAAGACCCGCTTTCCTGCCCAAGGTAGTCACAGCCTTCCACATTGGGCAGTCCATCACTTTGCCCACCTTCTTTCCGCCTCCACATACCTCTAAAGAGGAAGAGCGGCTCCACCATCTGGACCCGAAACGTGCGCTCTTATTCTATCTGGATCGCACACGCCAGTTCTGGGTGAATGACCAACTCTTTGTTGGTTACATGGGCACTAAGAAGGGACAGGCGGTGCACAAACGGACCATCTCTCGGTGGGTCGTGTTGTGTATCAAGGCATGCTACTCTTTGGCTAAGAAGGAGCCTCCTGTTGGGCTGAGGGCCCATTCCACTCGGGTCATGGCGGCTACTACTGCCCTGGGCCGGGGAGTCCCCTTGCAGGACATATGTCAGGCAGCTACGTGGGCCTCGCTGCACACTTTCGCAAGACACTACTGACTGGACAGCAAAAGTCCAGAGGGATGGCTTCTTTGGCCGTTCCGTCCTCCAGGACTTTCTGGTGGGATTATTGGTTCGCAGACCAACCACCGGGGGTGGTATTGCTGGGGTATCTATTCTAAGGTAAGGAATATAATACTAACCTGTTTCTTTCAGATGCACAAGTTACTTACCTTCGGTAACGATATATCTGTAAGAAACAGTAGTTAGTATTAGATTCCTTACCGCCCCACCCATCCTCCCCGTTCTGCGAACCGATATCTAGGGTTAAGGTCATCCCCTTTCAGGGCCCTAGTTTCAAGGCACCAGTGTTGGTTTTTATCATGGCTCTGCGTTTCTGGTGCGGAAAAGCGGTGTATAAGAACTGACGTCAGCGCGCGAGGGTGGCGTCTAAGTACTCCGGCAACGTCATCCCGGCGCCGAAGATGGACGCGGAGCCGCAGACTACGCCTACCGACGCTTAAGGGTACTGCTATGCAAAAGTTAACGGATCCAGTCTGACGCCTGGGGATATTCTAAGGTAAGGAATCTAATACCAACTACTGTTTCTTACAGATACATAGTTACCGAAGGTAAGTAACTTGTGCATCATGATCCTAGTGCCTTCAAGGACAAATGATTAAATTGTTTCTATCCCGTAAAGTATGGGTTCCGTAAAAAACACAGTTGCAGACCAACACAATTGCTTTAATAAAAAGTGCATTTAAACGTATCCAATACTCCAAAACGAGTTGCCACAGATGTCAAAGCATATGCTTTACATATCAAAGTGAAAACCAACCATCTTAATCGATCAGATTTCGTACTCCTGTGAAAATATGTGGACATGAAAATCTGAAATCAGCTGAAGAATTTAGGAGCACAATCAGGTGTCCCAATTTGACCAAGCATTGATCCTTTTGGGAATGACCCTGCATCATAAAATAGGTGTACCCTGATCCAAGTGCCCGACTACATGCAAAACTGGTATCCACCTTAATTTGGCCCTCCCTAATCTAGCATGCCTGTAGAGGTATGTGCTTGAAAATGTTAAGCCCGAAACTTGTTCTGATAAAAGGGGGACACCAAGCGCACCTTCATGGTGGGACCGACCACTATCAATGACATTGGTGCCTCACAAAGAGGTGGTGAGACTGTACGCTCGGTTTTGTCAATCAGTGTGACTAGGCCTTTTTCTCTACGTCAGCAGAAGCATGTCCTACTGACCCCTTTTGTGTAAAGATTTGCAGTTATTTGAAACCAAAAAATTAGGCATATTGTGTATATTTACAGTCCTCACACAATACCAGTGTGGAATTCTACCCATATGCTATAGGAGTGTATGACTGAGTAATGCAGCGGTCCATCGTGGATGTCTCTGCTTTGGCATGGCACAAGATGGAGGATGAGGACAGTTTCCCCAGAAAGTGGAGGTCTCTTTCCTGTATTCACATAGGTGGATACTGGTGAGCCTAACACTACTCTTAGGGAGGGTGGAGGTCAGAGCAAGTTTTAGAAATGCAATGAGAACCTAGTTAGCAAATGGCTTCCAATTACTTCTTCCTGAACACTGCCATTTGGTAGATTTTCGGAGTGGGGTAGCCCTTTTGGCTCATCACTGCTTCAAGAAGCCAGATGACAGTCAGTTGTATATATGGACTTTAAAAAGCCTTCATTTTGAATACTCCCATTTAGAGCCAGGCCCATTGCCACCTGCTATGAGAGCCATCACCTTTAACCAAAAATCAGCCAGAAAATGGCATTTGAAGGGAAAAAAGAAAAAAAAATTCAATGAGAAACCTTATAAAGGGGATCTACATGATCTGAAAAATGCGTGTATAAGTGGGATGCCAACCACCTTACTTTGCTTTAGTTCCAAGTTCATCTTGACCGCAGAATGGGGTGCTCCGCAGAATACTTGAAGAGCTGTGGTGTTATCCGGTTTGGGGTATAAGTGGCAGTCAGTCTGCCAGATGTGAGGGAACATTAATGAATTGTGCACTTATTACTGAAAGAGCAGAGGGTAGGCCTAAAGTGCCTAGAAGCCTGCCTGCTGAGAGAAGGAAAGCATTCTTGGCTGGCTGGTGAGGAACACCCAGAGAAAGCTACTACAGAGTGCGAAACCAGGAGAGATGTGAAGGGGACTCCCAGTCTTAACTGTTCCCATGTGAGCAGCATTTATCAAACTAAAGTACCACTGGGTCACTCGGAAATAAGTGGCGAGATTGAGACTAGTGGAGCCGCTGAAGACGTCAGAAGTGAAATTACATCGCTGCCAAAGCCTGAATGCAGCTACGTAGGTCTGCCCCACTGACTTAATTCTGCACACCTATGCCTAATCTTTGCCTATGATCTGTGTGTGTTGGGAGACTGCAGTCATGGGATCTCGACCATAGCACAAAGTTGGAAAGGGTGGTTAGCACCTCACTGATAAAAATGACTTAGAATCTAAGCCTGTATTTCAATGCGATTGAACTGCTTAATATTTAGTTTTGCCTTGAGATCAAAGTACATAAGATAAGCACTGGGCTGGACAGTGTCTGCATCTGTTGCTGAACTTCAGCTCTGAACTCTTTTCCTCCATGCAACCTTCTTGTGACGGATTGCCCACACTAACCAGAGTCAAATGTGGAAAAGGTTCTACTTGGAACAGTTTGCTAAGCCATAGTTGGACAGTGCGAGGACATGAAATGCACACATTCACTGACCCTCCACAGCAGTGGCTCAGTCACATTAGTCTGTCCTATGGCTCCTTCAATGGGGTCCAACAGTCTTATAATTCAGGAGGTCAAAACCAGATGAGAAACCTTAGTTGAGGGAGACAGACAATCCAGAATACATTTATTTAACATAACTGCTGGATTTCTAAACTTCTAGCACATTCGTAAAGCACTCACTCTGCCTCCCCCTGGGACAGAAATGATGTTTGGTCACATCAGTCAAGCCAGATTCCACATACAATCCATCAGCGTGGACCTTTTTGGGTCCAGAAAGCAATTATCCACGACAGGTCAAGTGCTTCAGGAGCGGCACATTAGAGTTACCATTGGAAAGGAGTGAACACTTTTCTCAGAGTAAAATTGGGTTGCAATAAGCAGATGTGCACGTGGAGATTCCCTGCCTTGTGATAGGAGTCCTTCTAGTATAGCTTCCTCAACATTAAATAGTCTCAAACACCATCACAGTGAAGGTCTCTAAAATAGAACATCCTAAAGAGTGATTTGCTCCTCTGGCCAAAGACTAAGGTAAAAAAATGGGTATCTTGATGAACAGAAGGCAGAGAAGAATGAAGGAGCTGCAACAGCATCTGAGGGTAGGTGTGATGCATTAAGTCAAGAAAGCCTAATGTTCTGCTTTCCTCCCATCCTAGTCTGATTTTAAATAAGAGCCATTTCAGCAAAAATGTTCCTTCTCCGATTGTAAAGAAGCTTGTACAACTCCAGAAACCATGACGAGGAGGGAGACAGCCTGCATAAATCAATCCAGGCCTAAGGGTTTGAAAATGTTGACGTTCCGACCCAACAACTGCGTAGTGTGTTGATTAAGCCAGCATGCGGGTATTCATCAGGATAAAATAGACTGGGTAAGGCAACCTATGGTTGGGTGCAATACTGCGGTCCCCAACATGATAATGTTCAGACCCTACACGGGGCCAGGGTTCTTTAATTCCTAATGCTCCTGAATGGTAATTCACCACAGTGGTGTTAGTCCATGAATAATATGTTCAAACTGATTAGATTCAAAGTTGAAGCCAAGTGAATTCAATGTGGAAGCAACATACTAATTAATCACAGTTTGCATCTCATCATGCAGGACGCTGCAGTCCTCACAAAAACCGCATCTGTTGGCGTTGCATCATCAACATTTTCAAACCCCTAGGCCTGCATTGATTTATGCAGCTCATTCCTGGACAGTGAATTCAGAATCTATGATCACTATCCCCCCCCCCCAAAAAAACTATCTTTAAGAATATATATATTTACACTGAAGTTATATCAGCCAGTGTTCACCTGAGAAAAATAATTTGTTTTCCTTCACTTTGATGTTTCCCCCTCTTTTCTTCTACTTCACTTTTGCACATGAGCACCTTCAACAAAACACTTTTCTATGGACCTCTTTTGAGCAACCTTTTAAAACTCGTGTTTCAATGTATGTATATCAAAATATAAAATGTTAGTTTGTTTCTCTAACGAAGTGTTGTCCTTTGTTCTCTGGTATACTTACTGGTCTCTCTCGTATTTTGACCAACCCATTTGGTAGAAATTGTAATATTGTTTTAGATTTATTTTCGTTCTGACAAAAGTAGGACCATTAGGACCACCTTGTTTTCTGTATCACATTGTACCCAGGTCAGTTGGTTTACCGTGGGTTACACCATTATTTTGTAACAGCCTATCGCTGTACCACTGCAGATGGTGGAAATAAAATAATGGAAATCACATGGCTAGAATGCAGAAAGTGTGTTAGTGCAGTTATTGTTGTATGTGAAAGTGCTTACTGCATCAGCTTTTCCTCTGGCGTGAGTGATCGCTGTGCCTTAGCCATATCCTACGGCATCATTGACATTCCATGCTCTATGAGCAGGAAAGATATGAAGTCAGTTCTGCTGATACCAAGTGTTAACTTCTTTGGGTCAGCCCGCCTCGTTCTTCTGATTAATGTGGAATAAAACTGCCAAGTAGTGAGTAGTCAATTAATTCCCACAGACCCAATTTTGGGAACATTTTTCTTCAAGTCATGTTTCACCTTTTAACAGTGAACTCCTTTTACTGTTTTAATCTGCGGTCACAGCGTTAACACCAATTAGGGGAGTACTGAGCTGGAGCAACCAGCACACCAATCTGTTCTAGATCTTTAAACGTCTGCTCCTTCCCATGAATGCAAGCTATGCATGACTAAACAACCTGGTAAACCCTTTTTCAAAACCTGTTTTGAACCAACAATTATGGTTTAAAAGCACAGACCCGTTGTGACTCCCTGATCACCCTCAACTTACCTGGAGATGCATATCGGGGACAAAGCCAGACACCGCAGGGCGTATTATTGGTTTGTTGTCATGGGTTTTGATAGACTTTAATCAGAATTGTACATACAGAAGAATACCACATTTTTTTTTAAAAGGCTTTATTTCAATAAAAGTTCAATTCAGAATTAAAAAAATAGCAGATATTAAAATCATAGATATAGCATTAGCAAATAATGTACTACCATTCAAAATAAAATTTGTGTTTGTGATGTAATTATGAAATAACATGAATTCCATTGTACACTCATGTTCAAGCCTAAACGTATTCTACTTTCTATGAAGCACCATCTACTCAAGTGTATACACTAAATGGAAGCATAATATCAATAAGTGCAATGTGAATTTCAGTACGATAACTGAAATAAATGCATCAGCTATTGCAAATACCCAATGGCTTGCACGGCCTACGCAAATGAACAAAAAGGGGGGGAACCCCAACAGACATAAGGCAAAACAGGACTAGTCCATTCTTTGTCACTATTCCAGTTTGGGCAAATCAATGCTTTTAAGCCGCCCTCGGGAGGACTGTGTTTGAGTTTAGAATCACATTTGTGCTTGATGTCCGCATTGGAGGACTACTCCCAGAAAGTTGAAATATTAGTCAGGCACAACCCTTGAGCCATAGACATGAGATACTGCTTTGTACAGCACGGTAACAGGAAAATCCAAGAGAGCCCATCTGCACACTGGCCATGCTCAATAGGGCTCACTCTGCAGCAGGCAAACACTCCAAGATATATTCTAGATCAATCATGAGCTCAAAGGATTTTACAGCCGCACTAAACAAAGCGGACAGCCTTGAGATGTGTGTCAGACTTTTGAGGAACAAACATTCAACAAATGAAAACTGACAATTTAGAGCAGCAAAATTAGAAACATTTTCCACTGGTCACTGAGGATCTGTCTTGCTGCTAAAGACACTTACTACTACAGTTCTTCATCCATGGTAAAGACAAAACCTGCATGACCCGTCCTGTGCACTTACCTCAGCTGCCAGGTAATGTCCAGTAGCAAGATGCTTAAATCGGAACAAGCTATTCCAGTATCCTGCCCCACCGCGACATGGGTCATGCTGCACCACCTGTTGACAGAGGCAAGACGAGAACCCAGTCAGAACAGCAGAATAGCCACAACACTAACCTACAGTCTGTAAACCATTTCCTCCCTGCATTTCTAACAGAATATGCTAACATTAAATGTCAGGTTTAAAAAGACAAGCTAAGGAGGCATTATAAGACTGGATCATATCCTAAGACATAACTGGTGTGCACCAGCTGTTGGCCTTTGCTAGGCTAACATCCTTAACGCTGTGTGCAGTGATTTGCAGGCAGAGCCATAGTGACTGAAACCAGTCCTTTTCCTCATGACTGCATAGATCCTAAATATTGTCCTAAGGCACAGAGGCTGGCAGTTACTGAATCTCACGCTTTAGCTGAACTAGAACATTTTATACAAATCGCTGATGCCAAGAGATGTGATCGATGAAAGATATAGCCTGAGAGCTCTTCAATCGTGCATCAGCCTGTGAAACATGCAGCTCAAAGAATGAAGTGCAGGCTGTGCTCCGAATCATGACAGGTGACATATGTAGGCTTTTACAGTAGGACAATATACAGCTACATAGATGGAAATGCCCCACCTGTGTAGCAAACCCCATGGCTAATCAATGTCTACAGCCTTTCACAGCATGATGCTGGGAACACAATTAGTATCGCACTCAAAATGCAAATACACACCTCAAGTGAAGATTGGAAAATTAAATGTTGAACAAGAGTACAAAAGGAGAAACACAGTAATTATCACCAGTTTTAAAAATACACATGACTGAAAGGAAAATCTGCAGTTTGGAGATTTTAGCACCCGCCTCCCTTTCTCCCCATAATTAACTTCTGCAGAAGCTGAAGGGAAGCATTGCAGGCTTCGCATCACAGCTCCGATTCTAGGGTCATGATGGGAATTAACAAGCGTGGTTATAAAAGCAAAAAAAAACTATTCTACAGTCAAAGGCAAAGAATGAGGAACAGCCCTGACGCACTTCAGGATACCAACTGCAAGGGCAACAAAATATATTTTACTGCAGTCCTGCTCTGAAAATAATGGGAGCAAACATGACCGGCTACATCTTTAAGGTTTGGACGGTGGTCAAATGTGGGGTGGAGGGGCAATGTGTACTAAGAACCCATCACCTGCACAAGGGGGGAGTCGGCTGCATGAACACACAGAATCACTATTATTTTGCAGCATTTGATACTGGAGCTTGTAGTTTGGGGACATGGCCGACATGCAGTCTCAATAAGTGGTGAATGTCTGTACCTCCACCTCCCATAGCGCCTTGGAGCTGGTTGCAGAGGTTGCGGACTGGCGCCCAGTAGTCCTTAGGAAGACATGCTGTATCTTGCGGTGCTCGTCACAGGTAAGGAACTTCTCCTGCTCAGCGTGGAAGAGTCGTACTACATCACCCTAGAAGAAAGGGGGACAATTGAGACAGACATTACTACGGCTTGGAAAACTGTGATAGGGTTGAAAGGAACAGTGGGTAGAAAAAGACACTAAACACACTTTACCCCCTTGAGGATGTCATCTTTGTTGTCACTCCACTTCATGAACAGAACTATTTTCCAGCTGGTATTGCAGTTTACAGAATTCACCTGCAGGGAACCAACAAAAATGTCAGTATACAAAGGAGACATGCATCATTCAGCAGAATCGAGTCTGGAATCTTACAGACCAAAGGAACAGCAAGTTCATTAAGCTCCACAGACTTCAGGGTCCGTTGCTTCTAAACCTCTGTTTTGCGCTATAACAGCAGCATCCTTTCAGAGCGATGCACAGGAGGGATAAGGTTATCTGGAAGAAGTTACCCTGGTTTGTAAACCCGTTTGGTACCTGCTACTGAACTAAGACTAACCCTTCAGGAGCACTATCTGGGTTAAGGAAAAGTCAGAAAACAGATGCAGTAGGTAAGGATGAAAGAGGGCTCCCATACCAATGACCAGATGGAGGATCAATGAGCTCATAGTAAGCTCATGGATTTAAAACTATTGACATGATCAAGGACAGCCCTCAAAACTCAATTTATTTATAATAAAGTTATTATACCAATCCCAAAGGAACCTATTTGCCAGCCTCCATAAAGAAACCCTGTACATAATTGTGGGTAGAACTGCAATAAAATCTGTTTGCAGACAGAACTGAGAACCTAATCACGGTTAACCTAGACAAGAACTACAATATGCTAACTCTGGCTCTCACTACTTATTTTAGGCTCTGTCCGATATGATAGGAGTTACATGAAGAGGTAGATATTAAGTGTTCCCGATATCAGAAAACTGTAGAACAAAGGTCAGAGAAAACTATTGACATATTGAAGAACTGAAACTAAAGGAATGATGTGGTTAATGGATTAAAAACTCCCAAAGTTGGACTAGCATATTTCACTCTGCAGCTAGAAGTCCGATGAGATTACGTAGAATGGAAATAGTAAACTAAACAGTTGGTTCTGGCATACACCATGTTCCATGACATTTGAAGAGCAAATCTGGTTACCTAGGTTAGTATCCATAAATCATTTATGGTCTTTATTCTCACAAACTTTCTGAATCAAGAGTTTGGATTAACTCGGGGTAGAGGCTGATCAGAATGTTTTTTATTAACCAAACAAAAACTGATAGTATATATTTACATAAAAAGAAACTTTGCTCCTCAAACCATCTAGTGGTAGAAGCGAGGACAATAACATGTCAGTGTAGGTGGAATGGCAACAAAGATCCCAGAACATGCCTCACACTGCCATTAACATATCCCGTACTTCTCTAGAATTGCGGGGTAAAATGTAGGTGGATTTATATGAAAGGGGAGAAGGCTGCAACTCTCGTGATTCACTGAATTGGACAACATATGCCGCAAGTCTGTTGAAGACAGGTTCTGTAATTTCGCCAAAATATTAAATCTTCTGCTCACATACAGAATTTGTCACTCTGCAGCCATACATTGCCCTTCTTATATGGCGTTTATCTTTATTAATTTAACAGATAATTTATTTCACGGAGGATGTAGCCCAACGGCTAGAGCAGTCGACCTCTATGTTAGGGAACCAGGTTGGCAGAAACGCTCAACATCCTGTGATTCTGGGCAAATCACAATCTCCCCTTGCCTAACAAAAAGAATGTGTCCATCTAACGCAATTGGTGCTCGGTAAAGCGATCCGATACATTCGGGTTGAGTTCGCACTATGTAAAACTAGAAAAAATAAATCACTACTCGAAAGCTTCTAATAAATCAATGTTGCATGTATTTGATCAACTATTACCTACAGTAGTATAACGCACCCAAACTGTGTGCCAACCCATGCCGGAGGACCGAACAGGGTGCCCTGCTATAAAGAGAACCAGAGAAGAACTTCATTTGAAAGTATCAAAACTCGGCATTTCACCTACTCTAATCTGTGCCACTGCGCTCCATGCTACGGCACGCCACTATTTTGCTCTGCCATTGCACTCCGGGGCACTGCATGCCACAGTACTATTCTACTCTGCACCATTGCATTCTACTCCCACCACACTGTACCCCCCCCTACAATCCCACACTTCGCCAATCCAGAACACGAAGCCACTCTGCACAACTCACTGCACCAATCCATGACACTACTTACTATTCCACTCTCACATTACTCCACTCTATGACAATCTGCTACTCTCTATAAAACACCCTCTATGCCACTCCATGCCCTTCCATTCTATGACACTACTCCCTCCAAGACGCAACGCCACTCCACGCTCCTTTACCCCTATTGGCTTCGGCAATGCTTGCTTGATAAATAAACTATAATTTGTTCAAAAGTTTGCATTGTCTGGCAAGCGGTGTTCAGTGCATCTTTTACATATGTTTTTCCCACATTGCGCAGAGTCAGTGAGCAAAAGAATTACTTTTAAGTCACTGTTATTTGTGCAAAAAGTAATTCACTCACCTAGACCCACCAGCCCCCCAACACAAGATCTCGTTTTGCACTACCTGAGAACAGCTGGTCAGCTTTCCTTTGTAGTACATAGGTTTCGAATAAAAACTTTGACCATTGCCAGGCAAAACTAGACAAACCTCCAGATGTACCTAAAGAAAGCAGTTTCAGGAAGAAACTTACGACCTGGCCCTTTCCTTAGGTGTAGTGTTGGCTATAGATAGTTGCATTTGGAAACTTGCCGATGTCCTGTTTTTAGTGCCATGGTGGCCCAGTGGGGTGATAGTTGCACTTTGCAAAACAAAACCTATTGTGGAAGTTCAGGAACCGGGTAAGAGGGCCACCTCCACATCTGGAAAATACATTTTTGGTGAATTTTACCAGCAGCTATATATTCAAGGGCAAGAGAAATTTGTCCAAGCTCTGAGGCAAACAAGTAGAGGTTAAACCTACCTATATCAAAAAGAGGAAATCTTGCTGCTATTACATGCCTCAAACTAAGGAAATAACCACACTTGGATGGGTTGCCACCAGCTTTTACAAATTATTTACCCCAGAAACTATTAATGGTCGTACCAGGAGCTATTAAAGTCTTCAAAGAACACACATGACAGCATGAAGGATGCAGTTATTTCCCTCCTTTTCAAACTGGGAAGGCCTTTGTAGCACCCTTGTCATACAGACAAATATATATCAAGAATGGATTATAGGGGAGGAGCCAAGATGGCCGACAGGACGGACGTGTAGGCTCCCAGCTCCGTGACTTTCTCACTCCCGCACCGGTATCCTGTTTCAAATCCTGACTAATCTTGCGGTGCCGCAACGGATTGATCGCGCTGCTGGTGACCGCGTCTTCCCGAGGTTTCTGCTGGCCGAATTGAGTGTGAACTCGCCGTGCGAGCTGTCTGCCGTCATTACCCCTGGAGCCTGCCCCTATCGTCGCTGCGGAACTGGCTGCATCAAGGTCCGGGGGAAGTGTCATGGAGGCGCCGGGGTTTGAGGTGGCGCTTTTGCTCACGTAGGGAGACGGTGTGGCCCCCCTCCCGACCGGGTGACACTCCTGCCTTGGGAACGATGTGTGCTGGCGGGACAGGATCCCTACTCCCGCCGCCTCCGTTGTTGTGCTGTGGGTGGTCTGACTCGACACCATTTTGTGGTGCCTTCACTGCCGTGGATCGACCTGTGGGTCCGGCGGCGGGGGGGCACCCGTGGAGAAGCCGCCCTGCACAGTGAACTGCACCATCACTGAAGCCCCTGTCTGAGCCTACGTTCCACGGACGCCGCCACTCTCTCCTGCTGGGGTTCACTGGAGGGAACGAAGATGGCGCCGGCCCTTGAGGACGGGGATGGGGGTGATTCCCTGTCCCATGTGTACCCTGTCCTGCCTACTCGGGCCCATCCCGATGAATCGCTGACATCGACCCGAGGCTGGCTTTGTGAGAGACCGCTGCGGACCCTGGACTACAGCGATATCCTTGCAGCAATTGCGGACCTCCGGACGACTTGGAAGCGGAATACTTGCCAGCTGGAGCGCAGGATTGACGCGGTGGCACTTGCACTGGGGCGCCTGAAACGACAGGACTCCCTATTGCCCACGATTGTTCCCCAAATGGATACTTTGTCTCGGCGGGCTTCTCCAGCACGGCGGGCGGTCCGTGGATACAATGACTCAACTCTGCCCGCCGTCGGAGGCTCGGCTACATTGTCTCCCCTTAATCTTGAGCCTGGGGCTCCACTTCTGCAGCTGCTGCCTCTGCATCGCTCGTTGATTTCCTGGCTGCTGGTCCTCACTGATACATCTTCCCCCGGAGCCACTTCTCATTATAGGGGAAAAATGCCTTCTCCAGCCTTCGTCGCTAAGCTGATTCTTCCTGACATTGGACTTCTAGATGGGTGGGGGCCTCCATTTTGCTCTTCAGTGCTTCTTCTTCATCGAGGACGGCCATCTTGGTCCTTTGTTCTTCTTTCGGCCTGCTCCCAGCGGTGGTCATTTCTGGACGGGTTTTGGCGTTCGGGCCAGGGTTGAGGACATTCCTTGCGCAGACTGTTTGTTTGGCTGGTGGAAACCCGGACTGTGCTGCTGACTTGGTATTGTTATTATGTACTGTTTAAGGTTTTTCCCACATGAGGTTGGCATTGCTGAGTAAACTTGCTGGTGCATACCTATGGGGTGGGAATACTGTGGTTGGGCGATCCGATAATAAGTGCTGTTGAGGTCATCTTCCCGAGGTTTTAATTGTTGCTGGCTCCTACCTGAACTGCCTTACTCCTTGGAAGCATTGTGTACTGTACTGCTGATATTATTCTTTATTTACGGATGCAAATGCCTTGTACTTCTGTGGGTCATGATTACTGGGGCGCGGGTCTGTTGTGGGCTGTGAGTCTGGATTTAAATGTTTTTAGTAACGAGTGGCTCCTCCCCGCCTCCTTTTCTCTCTGGGAATGTAGATTGAATTTTTTTTCTTTCTCTCTCACTCCCTATATCAAAGGTGTTAATGTTCTTTTCCTTGTCATTTCTTTCTTATTCTTTCCCTTCTATATTTCGGGTTTCTGGGGCGACAGGCACTCTGTGGGGGGGGGGGCAGGCCGTAGCCTCCACAATGTTGCAGGGTGGGTGGGGTAATTAGCTGTACTCTTGGTTCTATGGGCCTTTCTTTCTTTCTCTGTGCTTTATACTCTGATTCGTTTCCGGGACTGGGTTGGGGTTGGTAGGGTTGGAGCGACGATGTTTGGGGTGCACGATTGCTAGTAAATTGTTGCCAATGTTTTGCACCGCCACGATATACCAGTTGTTAACCTTCGTCGATGTTTTCAGAATATAACGTCGCTTGCCCGTAGCGTGAAGAAATTGTGCGGACTCGAATCTCCTTTTTATTTTTTCCTTCACTGTATCTTTTGGTGAAGACGTTTTAAAAAACTTAAAAATTAACCTTCTCTTCTCCTTTCCCCCGGCGATATGGCTCATTCTGATGCAAAGTTTATTGCTCACTAGTCTTATGGTGGCTGCTGGGGGTCTGTAATGTATGCACCTGTGCTGATGATGGTTCGTGGCCGGCCCGAAGGTTGTAGGCCCGTATTTGTTCTGCTGTTTATGCACAATAAAGGTTTGCAAAAATTTAAAAAAAAAAAAAAGAATGGATTATAAGCTATTTACAGGCAGTATTTTAACCAAATTTAAAGTAATTGTGCCCAAACTAATCCATTCGAATCATGCAGGCTTTATCAAAAGGAGACAGGCCAGTGACAACAGCGAGAAGGTATTGAATTTGATATAACCGAGAAACTACCACAACAAATACTACCCACCCTTGATGCAGGAAAGGCTTTTCACCTGTAGTATTTTGATTATGAAAGCAACCATACAACATACAGGATTGGAGTCACTAGGATAGATGCTTGTGGTATGTGAAAATCCTCAAGCAGAGATGCAGTCGCTACATGTAAAAAACAAAACCAAGCTGGCAGGGGTGCCCCTGGTTTACCGTAGTTGATCTCAAACAAGAGTGAAACCACGAACCAGAAGCACAATACATTACACAGGTCAGCTAAATTTCAGTTGCAAAGATAGCAAGCTGATGCCACTTGTTGGGTCTTACAGCTAGGGCCAAGTTGCCTTAACTACCCAGAATTCTATACAGCTTCCAGACACTACCATTGTGGGTTGAACAAATTAATCTTAGTTACCGGAAGCTCAGTGGAGATCATATATGGACTAGAGGAAAATAAAGATTAAAAATGACTAGGCTGTGATGTTTTTGATCCAGGTTACCACAAATGAGCCGCTCCAAGTTTGTGGTAAGGAATATGCTACTTACCAGTATGCATCTGTTCTTGGCATAGAGGGCTGCAGATGGTACATTATGAATAGACTATACAGCAGTTCTCTCCCTAGCGGTGGTCACCCGTGTCTGTTGCAACTGTCTGAAATAAAGTCTTTAATACAGCTTGTCCCACTCTAGCTTGTTGTGTTGTGTGCACATCTACACAATAGTGCTTTGTGAAGGTGTGCGGTGTAACCCAGGTAGCCGCTTTGCATGTGTCATCTAGTGGAATGTTTCCCAAAAATGCCATAGATGCTCCTAGTTTACGTGTAGAGTGAGCTCTAGGAGGAACAGTTAATGTCCTCTTTGCTTTTAAGTAGCATATTTGAATACATTTTACAATCCATCTGGCAATCACCGCTTTAGAGATGGGATTGCCCTGTGTAGGAGAAAACGCAACAAATAGCGGTTTTGTTTTTCTGAAAGTTTGTGTTCTTTCTATATAATACAATATTGCCCTTCTGACATCCAATGTATGTAGGGCCCTTTCCGCTACTGTCTGTGGTTTTGGAAAGAAGACCGGTAGTTCCACTGACTGATTGATGTGGAATGCAGAAATTACTTTTGGTAAGAATTTTGGGTTTGTTCTAAGAACCACTTTGTTTTGGTGTAACTGCATGAATGGTTCTTGGATCGTAAAAGCTTGAAACTCACTTACTCTTCTGAATGACGTGATAGCTATGAGGAAGGCCACCTTCCATGTGAGGAATTGTATTTCACACATATGCATAGGTTCAAAGGGTGGTCCCATTAGTCTGATAAGTACTATGTTGAGATTCCAGACTGGGGAAGGTGGCCGTCTTGGTGGAATGACTCTTGTGTCCCTCCATGAAAGCTTTAATTGCTGGTACTTTAAACAGGGAAAGATGTTGCCTGTTTTGTAGGTACGCCGCTATAGCTGCGACATGAACCCTGATAGAGGTATATGCTAAGTTACATTGCTGCAAGTGTAGTAAATAGCAAATGATCTGTTTAGTGGATGCGTCCAGAGGGTTGATGTGATTACTGTTAGTGTACAGCAAACCTCTTCGATTTTGCTGCATAGCATGCTCTGGTGGTAGGACGTCTTGCTTGTTTAATGATTTCCATACATTCTGGTGGTAAATCTAAATATCCAAACTATGACCTCAGGAGCCAGATCGCTAGGTTCAATTGTTTGGGATCTGGGTGCATTATTTCTCCATGGTTCTGTGTAAGGTGCATGGGTAATCTTAGCTTTTGATGTGGCACCTGTGAGAGTTGTAGTAGCGTGGTAAACCACGGCTGTCTTGCCCACGTGGGTGCCACTAGTATCATTGTCATTGAATGCTGTTGCAGTTTCCGAACCACTAATGGAATTAGTGGGAGAGGGGGAAAAGCGTAAGCAAATCTGTTGGACCAATTTATCCATAGTGCATTGCCCTGGGACCGGTGGTGTGGGTACCTGGATGCGAAGTTTTGGCATTTTGCGTTCTGATTGGCAAACAGATCTATCTCTGGTTGCCCCCATCTTTGGAAGAATGGCTGCAGTATCTGGTTGTGCAGCTCCCATTCGTGTACTTGTTCTGACTCTCTGCTTAGGATGTCTGCTATCTGATTTTGAACTCCTGGTAGGTGTTCTGCTAACAGATAGATCTTTTGAGGAATGGCCCATCTCCAAATGTCCTGTGCTAGTTTGGATAGTTGGAGAGAGTGTGTCCTCCCCTGTTTTTGAATATAATACATTGCAGTCATGTTGTCTGTTCTGATTAGGACTGCCTTGTTGGTTATTTGCATTTGGAAAGCTTTCAGTGCTAGAAATACTGCTAATAGTTCCAAGTAGTTGATGTGCAGTTTCTTTTGCTGCACACTCCATTTTCCCTGCACTGTATTTGTCCATATGCGCTCCCCATCCGGAGAGCGATGCGTCCGCTGTCAGTATCACTTGTGGAATCGGTTCTAGGAACGACCGTCCCTTGGAAATGTTTGTTGTGTTCCACCACTTCAGAGAGCGATGCGTACGGTCGTCTACCAACACCAGATCTGTAATCTGACCTTGAGCCTGATTCCACTGTGTCGCTAGACACTCCTGTAGTGGACGCATTTGTAGTCTGGCATGTGGTATTAGCAGTATGCAGGAGGACATCATGCCTAACAGCTGCATAAACACTCGTGCTGGTAGTGAGTGTTGTGGTTGAAATCTTTGTATTAACTTGACCATTGTCTGTATCCTGACTGGATTGGGGTATGCTATGGCTCTTTCTGTGTCTATAGTAGCCCCCAGGTATTGTTGAATTTTGTTTGGTTGCAGGTGATATTTTTTGTAGTTCACCGTAAACCCTAGGTGGTGCAGCAATTGAATGGTCTTCTGTGTGTTGTGAAGGCATTCTTCTTGTGACTTGGCCTTTATTAACCAATCGTCCAAGTAAGGGAAGACATGTATTGGTTGTCTTCTTAGGTGTGCTGCCACCACAGCTAGGCATTTTGTGAACACTCTTGGTGCCGTTGTGACCCCGAACGGAAGGATTCTGAATTGATAATGTTGTCCTTCCAGTACAAACCTTAGGTATTTCCTGTGTGCTTTGTGAATTGGGATATGGAAGTAAGCGTCTTTTAGATCCAGTGTAGAAAGAAAGTCCCCTTTCTTCAGTAAAGGAAGAACCTGTTGGAGCGTGACCATGTGGAAATGTTCCGAATTTATGTATGCATTGAGAGGTCTGAGGTCTAAGATTGGTCTTAGAGACCCGTCTTTTTTGGGGATTAGGAAGTATAGAGAGTATACTCCTGTCCCTTGTTGATCTTTTGGAACCTTCTCTATGGCATGCTTTTGTAGCAGTGATAGTACTTCTTTTAACAATGTCAGATGGTCTTGACTCATTGGACTCTGTCTGGGGGGGGGGGGGGGGGGATGTTTGGTGGGGTAGCTGTGAGTTCTAGGCAATAACCATGTTGGATAATTTGTCTCACCCACTTGTCTGATGTTTTCCGAGACAGGTAGGAACTGTGATAGACGTCCCCCGACCGGTGTTATGTGGTCTGGGGGAAGTTGTATTAAGTCACTGTTTTGGGGTTGGAGAGTTGCGGTTGTTATTATTTCCGCGACCTCTACCCTAGTTGTTGTTACCTCTGTAACTGCCTCTTGAATTACCCTTGGGTGACGTAGGTGTAAAAGAGGTGGATTGCTGATTTGTTCCTGTATTTTTTGAGCCTCCTCTATAGGTGGATCTACGAAAGGAACCCCCTTTGTGTTGGCTGTTGTAATGCTCCCATTGACTTAACATTCTGTATCCTTTTTCATCTTTTCTAAGGTCTCATCTGTGCTTGAGCCAAAAAGTGTTTTCTGATCAAATGGGTTGGTTCAATAAGGATGTTTGTACCTCTTGTTTGAACCCTGACACTCTAAGCCATGCATGTCTCCTTAACATGATACTGGTGTTGATGGATCTTGCTGCAGTGTCTGCCGCGTCCAGGGCGCACTTAATGGAAGTGTTAGTTATAATCTTTCCTTCCTGTATTAGCTGATCTGCCCTCTTCTGATGTTCTTCAGGGAGATGTGTGATGAGCTTTTCTAACTCATCATAATGTGCCCTGTCATATCGTGCAAGTAGCGCTTGTGTATTGGCTATGCGCCAGCTATTTGAAACTTGTGATGCTACTCTCTTGCCTGATGCATCTATTAATTTTGACTCCTTAAGGAGGGGCTTCTCCTGTGGATAATGAGTTCGCTCTTTTGCGAGCGTTTGATACTACCAGCGAGTCTAGAGGTACCTGTCCTTAGAAAACATAGGGCAGCTCCAAAGGACCCAATATTTATCAATCAATTTTTGGGTTTAACACCCTAGCCCTCACTGGGTCTTTGAATATGTCTGCTGTGTGACTGAGAAGACCCTTCAGCATAGGTAGAGTACCTGATGTTCTTTGTGTAGTAGGTAGTGTCTCTAATAGGAAATCCTCTACTTGAGGTTCTGTATGTAGGTCTACCTTCTGATATTTTGCTGCCCCATTAATGAGCTGTACAAACCCTGTATCATCATCAGGTGGTGAAGGCTTTGAGGGATATAACTCTGGGTCGTTGTCATCATCTGACCCTGCGTTATAATTTTCCCATGGGTCATCCTCATCTGGGATAGTGTCATCATCCTCATGAGGTTCTCACTCCCCTGTATCACTGTCTACATCTGACTGAGGTGTAGATGGTCTTGGTGTAGAAGGTGGAGGAATATTTGGCATAGTGTGAGGAATAGGAGAAGAGGGTGTGCCTTTAGGTCGAGGCGAAGTAGGAGGAGTTGTATTTGTCCCCATTGTTCTCTTTGTAGGAGAACGAGGTTTGTCTTCTAGCTGTTCATTCTTCCTCTTCTTCGTCACCACTTTGCCAGTTTGTGGATCAATAAACAAAATCTTGTTTCGGATCTGTCTGTTGGTCCTGTATCGGTACCGAAGGTTTTGGTTCCGAAAGGTGCCTTTGCTTTCGATCGTCAATGTTCGGTGTTTTCGGCACCGAAGATTTGCTCGATTCCGATTTTCAGTGTCGAGTGAGTCTTCGACATCGAAGCATGTTTCGGTTTCGACATGGAATGCTTCGATGCCGAGCCTTCTCTTGCATGCAGCTTCGGTGTCGAAGTCAATGTCGACCGTCTCTCGGATCCGACATGGTGGGAGGCCGAGAGTTTCGGTTTCAGTTTCATTGCCGGGCCCGAAGGCGGGGCGTCGGAAACTTTTTTCTGTGGTTTGACCGGGCTCGAAGGCGGGGTCGTTACTGCACGGGGTCGGTTTTTTGGTAAGGGGACGTCGTCACTCACGGTTTGTTGCACGTCGAGTTCCTCGACATCCGACTCGTCCCCTTCCGACCCCAACTGTTCTTCATGATCCTCTTCTTCATCGAGGTGCTGGTCTTCGAACAGCTCCGGGATTGCCTCCGACTGCATTCTGGAAACCTCGTGTCTTCTAGCTAGACGGTTTCTAATCGTCGACTTGGAGGAGAATGCGGCGCAGGCTTCGCAGTCCCTGGATTCGTGTTCAGGAGACAGGCAGAGGTTGCACACCTCGTGTAGGTCCTTGTGTGGGAACTTAGCACCACACTCTGGACATTTCTTAAATGGAGTCCTTTCCATGGACTCCGGGCTTGACCACGTCGAGAAAGGCCCCCTGTTCGTCGACGTAGATCAAAGTTTTTCGTTGATGTTGGCGTCGAAACGCGTCGGAATGTAAATGAAATCGCGTTCGATAACAATACCGTCGAATTGGAAATGGAATACGTGCCGAAAATTCACTTCTTTCCGAAGTTGATCTGGAGCGCTTCAATCCTCATCCGAACCCGATGGCGGAAAAAAACAATCTAAGGATGGAGCAGATGCCCATGCGCACTACCAACCAAAGGAGGAGTCACCAAGCTACAAAAGACTCTCCAAGAGAAAAACAAAGTGCAATCATCCGAGCCCAACACCAGATGGCGATCTATTTATAATGTACCATCTGCAGCCCATATGCCTCTAACACATTGTTTGGAGGCTGCCTCTCCTAGCACCCCATGCCTCCAGTTCCCTTCCTCAGGTCTCCCTTGATGTTTTGTGGTTATACATGTTTTTTATCCACTCATCCCATTACCAGACTATCCAACTCGGGTACCTGACTGAGTGGATGCAGGGAGGACTAAAGAAAGTAGTGAATATTAGACCATACCCTATCAAAGTGGAGAAGTGTGGCTCAGGGGTTAGAGGCGGCAGACCCAGAAGCTGAGATCGGCCCTGGACCAGGGTTCAATTCCCCGCCCCGACGGGGGTTGGGCTCAATAATTCCACGGACTCGATAATTCTCGCTCCGGTGCCTACTTGACTCACGGGTTCACACTCTGCGACTCTGGGCAATAGCTTGCTTAATCTCCACAACGGCCCCTCGCGGCAGGATGCCTGGCTTTCACCTGGTGGATACCCTGCCGGGGTATCTCACAGGGGAATACCAGGACGGGTTCCCTAAGGAAGCGCATAGATGCCTGCGATGTGGGCGATTTGCGCTATATAAATACATGTACATTTACATTTACAAAGAGGCTAATTTGGGAGGTGGTTAGGATGCCAAATCAACATCACAATAATCTCTATATTTATTTTATTTATTTATTATTGGGATTTATTAGGCGCTCAGCTACCCAAGAAGGGTTTCCCGACGCCATATAGACTTGGAACAAAAAAGTAGGGCAATCAGTTGAATTTATTGATCAAAAAGCCTGTTCTTAAGGGTTCGGCGAAAGAGGATATAGTCCGTTTCTTTACGAATGCTCCTAGGCAGGGCATTCCAGAGGGAAGGGCCTAGGTGGGAAAAGGATCTCCCACCCATTCTGGAGAGCTTAACCCTAGGTACCACAAAGTTGCTTATGTTTCTAGATCGTAAGTGGCGGGAAGGAACATGGGGACGAACAAGTGCTTGGAGGTATTGGGGGCAGTGCCTGCCTCAATTTTGAACATATAACTCAGGGCTTTGAACTTAATACGGTTCTCCACCCTGAGCCAATGTAAGTTCCGTAGGTGTCCAGAAATAGGGGAGGTCCTGGGGATTCTGCAGAGGAGTCTAGCTGCAGAATTCTGGACTAATTGAAGTCTGCGGATCACAGCTTTGTTTGAGCCCAGGTAAAGAAAGTTGCCATAGTCGAACCGCGATGTGACAAGTGCATGGGCCACTGTTTTTTGAGTGGAAACAGGCAACATCCATAGTATTTTCCTGAGCCATTTCAAGATGTTAAAACAAAGCGCTGTTACATTAACAGTTTGTTGGTGCATGGACAGTGAGTCGTCAACAATGACACCCAGGTTCCGAACATGGCTAATAGGTTTCGGGAGGTTACCCATCTCAGCCGGCCAGTGAGAGGGGCACCAAAGGTCTTTCTGTTTACCCAGGATGAGGACCTCCGTCTTTTCTCCGTTCAGCTTCAAGTGATTCAGAGTCATCCAGTTGGAGATACTACTGAGGCCTTGTTTGAGACAGGAGGATGCCAGTGGGTCGGAGTTAGAGAGGGAAAAGATAATCTGCGAGTCATCCGCATAAGTGAAAAGCGTCAGACCAGCCTGTTCCGCAATGTGAGCCAAAGGTCTAACGTACAAGTTGAACAATAGAGGGCTGAGGATCGAGCCCTGATGCACTCCATAAAGCGAGGCGTGGATTTTGGAGCATGCTGTGGCTGGAAAGTGCCGTTATTTAAAACGGAGATGATCCAGTCCAGGGCAGCACCACAGATGCCAGACGATTTTAAAGTATGAATTAGTACTTCATGAGAGATGGTATCAAAAGCCGCATTAAGGTCTAACAAAATAAGTGTGACTGTGACCAGCATCGAGGTATTGACGTAACCTCTCGGTAACTCCCAATAGTGCTGTCTCTGTGGAAAAACTAGCACGGAAGCCTGACTGTGAAGGATATAGAGAATGATTAGTTTCAGTGAACTGTGAGAGAAGATAATGGACATGTCTTTCTAGTATTTTGGAGAAGACAGGCAGGAGAGAGATGGGTCTATAATTGGCCAGAACTTCAGAGTCGGTCGTTGGTTTTTTCAGTAGTGGAGTGGCCATCACATGTTTCCAGAGCACCGGTACAGAGGATTTTAGCAATGATGCATTCAGGGTGTTAAGAATTACCTGCAGATGTTGGTTGTCTAATTGTTTCATAATGGAAATAGGGAGGGGATCTCTGGGCGAGCCGGATTTAACTTTATCTAAGATAATTTTGAGTTCTTCGATATTTAAGGGTGGCCAACAGTCTAAATAGGCTGTGGGAGTAGGGGACTTTGGGGTGCCCTCATGGGTTGTCAGAGTAGTGGTGATATGTGAGGGTGAGTCCCAGGTAGAGGTTACAGTGGGGGCCGGTGGAGATCGATTTAAGTTTGATATGGCCATTTCCAGCTGAATTTTTTCAATTTTATCTGAAAAATTGGGCAAGATTATCACACTGTTGGTGATTAAGAGGGTTTGCAACTGTTTGAGGGCCAGCCAGTTCTTTCACTACTCCAAAAAGAGTTTTTGGGCGATTGGTGGCTTCTATAATAGTTTTACTTTACTTTTCTGGGCACATTGGTAAGAAATGGGTTTCCTTGATAAAAATGGGAAGAATTACTTAATACCATCTCATTTCTAAAATGGAACAGAGTTGGTTTGGATGGTTCAGTTTGAGGGGCCCGTTTGATAACGTTAGTTTGAAAAGCTTCAAAGATCTTAATCAGGAATGCAGGCTGACAGAGGGGAATATGGTAAGTGTACACTTGTTAAACGCTACATAGAAAGCCCAGAAATAACTCCATGGGAGGAAGGAGCACTGGGAGCCTCACAGCCATGGAGACATGCCAAAGCAACCAAAGCCACATAACAAACACTATTTCCAAACTGTACAACACCTGACAGGCAGACGAAAAGGCACAACTCCACCTTCCAGACAGGTTGAGAACAGGAGCAAGATATCCAATTGAATGGGGAACAATAAAGCATTCACTAGAAACAAACTACTTTAATCACAAAGGTTAGATAGTCAATGTTCAAAATCCTATACCAATGGTAATGAACACCAATGGGTCACTTGAAAGACCCAGTATGGCTAGATAAGTGTTGGAGAGGACGAGGAACTAGCATAGACATTCAACATACTGTGATCCTGCCCATAATAAAATGCGGTTGTGTAAATGTGCTGAGAATCATTAAAGAGGTATGGGGAAGTCAGATAGACTAGTATCCACAATCTACCCTTTCGATGCAAAAAAAAAAAAGGCTTATAGCAAACTTACTCCAAGCAGAGAAGTGGGAATTATTGGCACAATGGAGTGCTCACCTTGGAGTTCTGGTGGGTACACATGGGTCTCCTAGTAGTTATGGGAAAACTGGCATATAGAACCAATGACTATGGGTGTTTTTTGAAGTGTGGCCACCAGGTCAATTTAGCCAAAGACTTTAGGAAGATCGGATGCTAAAAGTGACCATGGGTCCTACCAAAGTAGAAGAGGCTTGTGAAAGTGAAGCAACTGTACTCCGAAAACTGGTATAATTCGGAAGAGGTGAAGGGAGAGGACCCCAGATGCGAAATGCTGATAAACGGTTGTGACAGAGTGTGGGAGACAGAAAGGTTAGAGAGGGATTCACTTATTTTGTCATACAACTGATGGCAATGTCTGCCATAATGAAGTTTAACATGCTATTTATTTTTCTCTAATATTCCAATGTGTCTACTCCGGTTTCTCCAAGTTTTATTTCCAACAGTATCTTCAAGGGGTGATATATTCTAATGGCATTAAAGCCCCTAGTGTACACCTGTCAAAGACCATCCTTTGTTCTAGGTCCTTTCCAGCAGCTGGCACTTTTACTTCAGTGGAGGGCTTTTAGCAAGAGGTACTGTCTTCAGCAGTGGGTTATGGTGGTGTGGCTAGGAGGTTCTTAGTTTGCATTCTAGGACCAGAGACCAGGTGCGTGACAATGTTCGGATGCTCCTGAAGTGGACCTTTTCCCCTCATAGCAATGTTTAACCCGATAAAACAAGCATTGGAAATGCAATAGGTATCGCATTAGAAATGTTTGAGTTATTGGTCTTGTTAATGTAATAATTTTTTATTTTAAGTTTGTTTTTATAATTTCAAATGTATTAATTTTTTTATAAATGGGAATTTTGTTAGAAATTGCAAATGTGACACCTATAGCATTATTAAATGTACATGTTTAGTATTTCCCCGACGTACATGTATTGATATGTTGTAATGTAGTTATAACTTTCGAAAATGTGACACCTATAGCATTTGTAATGCAACATATGTTGTATTTACGTGACTTAGATGTATTGATATTACAAATAACAATGGCTTTTAATTTTTGTTAAATACTTAAATAAAAGTGATTGTAATTTATAATGGCAATACCTTAAACTTTTGTAAATAACTTGTTAAGATTATGTTCAGTGTATTTTATTGTGACGAAAATCCAAGAACAGAAGTGAAATATTAAAATTTGTGACATTTGTAATAAAGCTTGAACCATTGAGAACATTTGAACCAGTTGTTGAATGGTGGCCCGAGTGAGGCTGGGGCTGGGCCCCGCGTGAGGCTGGGGCGGGGCGCCGCGTGAGGCTGGGGCGGGGCGCCGCGTGAGGCTGGGGCGGGGTGCCGCGTGGGGCGGGGCACCGAGTGAGGCTGGGGCGGGGCCCCGAGTGAGGCTGGGGCGGGGCCCCGAGTGAGGCTGGGGCGGGGCCCCGAGTGAGGCTGGGGCGGGGCCCCGAGTGAGGCTGGGGCGGGGCCCCGAGTGAGGCTGGGGCGGGGCGCCGCGTGAGGCTGGGGCGGGGCGCCGCGTGAGGCTGGGGCGCCGCGTGAGGCTGGGGCGGGGCGCCGCGTGAGGCTGGGGCGGGGCGCCGCGTGAGGCTGGGGCGGGGCGCCGCGTGAGGCTGGGGCGGGGCGCCGCGTGAGGCTGGGGCGGGGCGCCGCGTGAGGCTGGGGCGGGGCGCCGCGTGAGGCTGGGGCGGGGCGCCGCGTGAGGCTGGGGCGGGGCGCCGCGTGAGGCTGGGGCGGGGCGCCGCGTGAGGCTGGGGCGGGGTGCCGCGTGAGGCTGGGGCGGGGCGCCGAGTGAGGCTGGGGCGGGGCGCCGAGTGAGGCTGGGGCGGGGCGCCGAGTGAGGCTGGGGCGGGGCGCCGAGTGAGGCTGGGGTGGCGCTGAGTGATAATGTGGTGGTGCAGAGGGCAGAAAGGCACAACAAGTGCAAATTTCTTTTAAAACCATCCCTATTTATACGTTTTCCCTTGCACCCTTGGCTGTGTGCGCGCGCAGTGCCGGTGTGTGTGCGCAGTGCCGGTGTGTGTGTGAGCAGTGTGTGTGAACAGTGCCTGTGTGTGAACATTGCTTATGTGTGAACAGTGCTTGCGTGTGAGCAGCCTGTGTGTCTGAGAGCATTGTGTGTGTGACAGTAACTTGTGTGAGGGCAGTGTGTGTCAATGCAACGGAGCTCATGTTATCGACCTCAGAAGCATAAAAAGTGTGTGTCTTGGAATGTCTGAGGGCAGCTCGTGTTACAAGCTTGCTTTGAAGACTGTCATGCAGCGTTGGGAGTGGAGCAGATGGTCCTGTTTATGACCTGTAGAGCGCGTGTGAAGTGGGTGCGGATGAAGTGACTGAGGGGGAGGGGGTGTGCAGCCTGGTGTGCTGAAGCCTGGCACCAGAGGCGGCGCGAGCACACAAAGTGGCTGGTGGCAAATGGACGCACATCAAAGGAACCACGAAAGTAGCATGCAAGCAGAGGGCTTTTGTTATTTATTTATCTGTACTAGTGCTCGTGCTCAAATGACCCCAGATAACACGTAAATCATACATGATGAAAGGCCAAGAAATTATGTTGGGTTACTGCCACAATATATGTACAGTTAATGAATGTGCAATTTATTGTTTGCCGATAGCTGGATTAATAAAGCTAAAAAAAAACGTTAAACTTGACATACAGATAATGTGTAAATAAGTATGCGCGTTTGGACAGGTTTCACATGTCTCCCTTTTGAAGAGACATAACTACTGCAGGGAAAATAACTCGTTTTACACTTTACTGGTGTGTTCCTGCATCGTGCTAAACGTTTTAAAGAATTTGCATTTTAAGATACTTGGGTTTCCGTGAATTGCTACTTATTTGTTGCTTGATTAAAACGAACTGAGAGGTCAAGTCAGAGCAGGTCGCAAGTATACAAAACAAAGCCTTACCTGGCCTAGCCTGCAGGACACTGCTCTCTCCAGCCAAAGCACATACAGACCCGGAAAAGTGGTCACATTAGCATATGTATAGCTGCTTAGCAACAGCTTCCATCCCCCAAAGCCCCCAGCCCCTCTGATACTCCATGCACCTCACCCAGGAACAGGTAGTTTAAAAGCAGCTAGTGCTTGCAATGAGCCGCGCAATGTGAGCTTCCCAGAGAAGTCTGGCAAGTGTATGTGGTGAGGAAATGGGGGATTGCTTATAGACTGGCCATTCCTTGATATAGGGTCTCACATTTTGAAATACGAGTTCCAAATATTTTATAACATCGAATAATATAAAAAGTGTGACAAACTCGCATGAAGTATATCAAAAATATAGAATGCGTCTGAGTATATTCTGGCCTCACAATGAACCTTGACCTTTAATTACATACTGTTTTTCAGCGGGGATCCTAAAAAGTAATTCATGAAGGCGAAAAAACAAAAAAAGTTTAAAAAACAAGTGTTAGAAATGAAGTGTGATAGTATGACATCCTATTAATCTAAAGATTGTCAGCTGAGGAAACATGAGATTAAAACAATTATCAGAGCATAGGGAGGATGAGGAAGACAGGGCAGACTGAGGCAGCTGGAGAATGAGGGAAAGTGAGAGAGTGGTCACATGACAATGTGCTTGTGACTTCTATCACCGTACACAGAGATGTTGAGAGGCTGGTCGCCTGTTTGCTGTTTAATTAAAGTACGGAGAGAAGAGGCCCGCATTGTGCTGTCCAGTGGTAGCAGAGTCTATACCATGGTGAAAGTAACAAGTTTAAAAACAAGCATTGGCAATATAATACAAGAACATCTCCGAAAGAAAATAAAACGCTTTCTATGGAGGTCAGGAACGGTGGGCATCAATAGTTGTGGGTGAATCAGGCTGGTGGCCTGAGAAGTGTCCGTGAAGCAGGGGGCGGGGGAGCCAAACCCTTTGATGTAGCTCACAGCCGGGCGGCCGTGAAAAAAAGCAATTAGGGGGGAGGAGAAGTGAGGCCAGCACGCACTGCGTACACTGGGGAAGCCTGTGGGAGGGAGGCTGATGGCTTTGATGTGGGGAAATGCGGGTGCTTGTGTCCACATGCACTGCATGAAATCGCCAGTTTGGTTAAGCTCTGGATAAGCCCCATATATCACGCCAGCAATGCGCAAGCGCATTAGCAAGCGAGACCTAAAAACTACTTTGCTGTCAGTGTAGGTGTGTCAAGTAAATTGCATATATCCAGTTGCCCTTCTCTTCATATTTAGATTTTACAATACTCAGGCTCACATCCTTCGGCACTCTGCGTCTGAGAAAGAACAGGTTTAGATTCTGAACCTCAAATGTACACAATTTTCACCAATACAGGCTTTACAACAAAATCTGTTCTGAAATATCCACCATCAAATCTCAGTAGTGGATTTAAATGCATACTTTATTGAACGAATCCTGGTTCAGGGTTATTAAACATGGTCTCTTTAGCTTCAATTGGGTGTCAGTGGGTAGGTGTAGGTTTCTCTTGACATTACCATGTGGGTTTGTTGCATCCTGTTCGGCTTGGTGTAATAGGATCCAAATGAAGTCATTCCTAGAATGGCATCTAATTCCTGTCTTTGGATTACACTTTATTTCAGAATAAATATTTCTATATTCACTGTTCTATATGGATTCAACATGGGTGGCAAGCACAGCAGAGCTAGCTTTGTAAACAGAGTGATGCGTGTGATGTGCTTCTTGGCAACAGGCATGTACAAGTCCGTTCCTATAGAGGTTGTGAGGAAGGCAAGCATTCAAGCACGTAGTCTGTGAGGGCAGTGTTTGGAACTGGACCAAAGTAGTCTGTTTTAATGTGTATATATTGAAAGAAGGTACCAAAAGTGGTTAGAAATGTGACCGGCAAGGCAAATTACATGGGAAAGTAAAGCTCGGTAAAGAAGTCCAGGGGCTTCTGTGAATGAAGGATCGTGTGTGTGTGCGCACATGTAAGTAGCTGGCAAATGTATTTGTTGCCTACCTGGCATATCACATGCATATACTTCTAAGTTTATTTCTTGTGTTTGCCATTTCATATTCAAAACGTTGGTAGAGTGAATAACGTACTATCTTGCAACCATGAGTTTTGTTTGCTGCATGCAATGAGTTCCAAAAGAGGACACTCATGGAAAGGCATGTTAAGGCATGCTAAGAATGCAGATAGGCTGAAGATTCTGATGTAGACAGTTGCATCACCTGAATACTATTCTTTGGTTTGTTTGCATGAGTCCTTTTTTCTGAATAAGGCAAAAAATTCACTTACGTTTGTTACCATTTCATGTGCATATATAGGCTTTGGGTTGAAACTTCACTTTCTAACTTATCAATCAAGTCTTCAGTAAAGTTCCAACAAACTTACCAGCAAGGACTACTGAAGCACAAACTGCAACTCAGCTTGCGATTGCGACCTCCGAGTAGAATAGGCGCCAACATGTTACAGGGATTTTTTTCCTCATCAAGGCATGCAGAGAGAAAGAGCACCACAACAGCATGAACAAACATTTGTTTGTGGGGAGGAGGGAGGGTGGTGAGGAATCTGCAAGAAGATTGTTTCCACCAGAAATGCCATCTGACAATGGTAGCCAACCCTTGCTGGGAGTGAAAGGAAGTTCTTCCAGGAGATTGGAGGGGCCAGGCAATGGGGCAGATCTTAAAGTCTTAATGCATAGACTGAACATTCATACCTGTGCCGATAGACTTCGTGGATGTTACAATCTATACCTCCTCCAACACCAATGAAGGACCTTCCTTCGCCATTTTGGCTAGAAACACTAACAGAACTTCAATGGGCACAGTACCTCCTGTACCATAATCAGAACTTGAGTCAGACACTGCCCGAATAGACATGATCCTCTGAGGAGGAAGAAAGGTCTTCTGGGGGTTGTGTCAAGCACTGCTGCATTATAAGTCAGCGTTTGAGGGGGAGATCAGAAGGGTTTAGAGGCAACAGAGGTGGTTGAATCTTCTGCTGACAATTTCTAGATCTACCAGGTCTCGAAAGGACTGATCCATGTGATGAGGAATCTAAAAGAGCTAAGACAGCTGACAGGACTACACAATCCACGAATAACCACAGATCATCCGATACTGGTGGAATTTCTGTGCAGGGGAGTCCATGCTTAGGTTCGATATCCCCCAAAAATATTCAGTAGAATGCATCTAACAGCTCACTTTAGTTTAACAGTCACCCACAGACAGCTACAGTGGCTGCACAATCTAAGCCATATTTCAGTATCTGTTCAGATGCATCCAGACCATCAATCTCCAAGTCTGAGAATTACTTCATTATGTGCCCTCGCTGGCTGATTGCTGAGAAATTTGTAAGTCCCCATCGTAGTGGCACAAAAGACAGATGGCCTTAGTTGCATAATAAGACAAGTTACTGGGAGTAAAAACTGTTGCTAGATACCGTAAGACAGGAGTTTGGTTCTTATACCCCGGGTGTAGTGTGCCCCCACTCTAAAAACACCAACCTCCCCACCCTGAGCCTTAAAAACTGTTCCCTACAGCTACTTACTACCCGGGTCCCAACCCCTCCCGAGCCCTAAAACTGCTCCCTGTCCTACAAACAACCCGACTACTCCTGAGCCCTTAAACCTACCCCTACCCTGAAACACTACCCACCCCAAGACCCAGAGCCAGCCCTACTTACCTCACCACGTCCCCTCAGATTTCCGATCTTCCTTACTCTTCCTTTCTTTCTCTTCCGCCCATCTGCTCAGCAACTAGACCCCGCATTTCTTTAAACACGCATATGAACTGTTAAAGCATAAGCGTGGTTAAGGCAAGCGTGGATGCACTTGCGTTGATTGGACACACGTGGCTGAGCCTGCATTGTGCTGATCGTTTCCCATCTCTGAAAAGATGCATTAATCAATATAATATTTATGCTCAATGCACCATGTCGATTTAATAGGGAAGGTTTTGTAATCAATCGGAAACCGTGCTCCTTTGAGTGCATGCTCAGCCCTGTGTGCCAACGACAGTTTATTACTCATCACATGGGTAAGGTTGTGGTCTCTGTTGGGTAGACCACTGCGAAAATAAATGACCTTGATCTGCAATAAAGGCCTGCATAAAGTAAGACTGTCTCACTCCCTACTAGGTCTCGGGAGTTTAGAACTCTACAGAAATCTTTATAAAGAAACAGACAGCAAACCCTTCACACAAGCTAACAGCCCGCCTTCCTCACAAAAGGCAACAAGGTGAGCTTGCTTCCCGTCCAGTTCACTAAGGAGTTAAGGACCTCGGCAAAGCTGAAAATCTTGCCTGAGTCAAGAAGCAACCTGAAGCACTGGACTACCCTTTGACAACACAATGTACACCACAATAGTTACCAGATTGGCAAAAGCAGTACAGGACTCTGATAACTGAAAAGAAAACAGTAAGCAACTACAGACTATACAGAGTATAAATGGAGGGCCCTTTTTAGTTCCATAGACGTGGGAATGAGAAACTAATTATTCCAGTTCCATTTTTTTCCACAATTTCTACAAGTCCAGCTTCTTAATAAAGGTCTTGCTGTTCCAGTCTTGTGCTTGCACACTTGGGAGGGAGCATGGTCATCTCTTAAATGAGATAGGATTGCCACATCACCAAATATCTGGGTCAATGCAACAGAAACAAGAATTGGCATAGCCAATTCGTCTCGCTTTTGGGACCTTATAAGTATTTAGTTATGCAGCACAATATCCTTGGTGCAACAACATCAACTGTTGCATGGCTAAACACATAAGGTCCCAAATGCGAGACCTATTGGCTATGCCAATGCTCGTTTTATTTATTTTTTATATTTAAGCATAGCTGTCTTTTCATAATTTGTCACATATTTGATGCATATTGGATAGGAAATTTCTTCCTGCCTGCCCCATGGGCTGTATGTACACACATAACGACCTTCTACGCGGGTGTACTTCTTATCAACCGCGGGTGTACTTCTTATCAACCATTTTATGTCACCGCCAGGGGAAGTGTCCGGCATTCTGACTGAGCTCCTCTGCACCTGGTGAGAAACTACCTGCCGATATGCAAATAGCGCTGTCTTGCAATGAGGTGGCTGGACCAAAAGCCAGAGTCTCGAGGCTTTGTCCTCGTTGACTAAATTATTTGTATCGCTGTGCTGCAAATCCGAAATTAGCCGGACTTATATGATAACATTTTCTGCTAATCAAAGCCATCCAGTTTGCCTCTTGGGAATAACAGGACTGTACACCATCTGTGACTGTCAAGTTAGCAATAGTCTTCTGTCATTCTATGGCTAGAAAAATATATTATGTAAAAAGTCAAACATGCCACAATTCATGGATTTTGGGATGACAAGGACCACTTTACCAGTCCTCAGCAAAGTGTTTCCAGGGTGTGCGCCATGTCATTTTAAACGACAAGACAATTTAATAACTTTTTAAATGAATATAAAAAGAAAAACATGCTAAAATCTCACTCTGAAAAAGGTCAGCAAATAACGCAATTTTGGGAATGCCACCCTACTTTTGATAACATTTGTTGGTTCCAAGCTGGCTTCTGGTTAATCCTCGCAGTGAAAAACTTAATTCTCCCTGCCTCTGGATGTTGTGAGTTACCCGTGTTATCTGCCCCCTCCTGTCTATTAAGAGGCAGCCAGGTTTAATGCACTTCTCATAAGTGGGTCTATTCGTGTGATTGAAAGAGCTGCACAGCGCGGCATCCATTTCACCCGCCGAAAGGAGGTCACGCGCCAATTGTCATCTTTTTTGAAAACCTCAGTTTTGTCGAGTAAAATGGGAAACCGATTCTGTTCACACCTAAGGTTATGTACAGTGCTGCCGCCTGCACAAAGGGCACGCTAAATAAGATTCATCATTCAGTAAAGGACTGCTCAATTTCGCGGCAAGACGGAGGAACAAATCTTCTCATGGGAATACATGATTTGTAGGCGCAAAGTTAACCTCTGGGACTTAGATCTCAGATGCATTTCTATAACATGAATGCGGAGGTAAAGCGCGCATGCGATCCTCGTGCGGCTGCAGGGGGGAGGAGTGGGGTTGCGCGATTCACTTGCGAAAGCAATAATTGCTACCATATGGCAGCGCTTCCACAAGTGAATCGTCCAACGTGCACGCGTTGCCATTGAAGGCAATGGAACACGTGCACATCTTTGGCTGAAAAGCCGAAGCGATAACTACAGGTCTTTTTGCCTATGCAGGGCATGCGCGCTGCTAGGCGAGACCTAAAAAGTAACATTGTGATGAATATTACAGTGAACAAGCCATGACTCAGCCAACAAACACTAACCATCCCAAAAACTCACCCTTGTATCTTATTTATCACCTTGTTTCTTCTACTCATTGAATTAAACTGAGACTAAGCATTCAGCTGATAATCACAAAGTTGTGAGAGAAGGAGCTCTAATTTCTCTAATTCAGCTTACCCAATTTCTCACAACTTCATGTAGTCTCAACGTAGTATGATAATCCCAGCACAAGCAATTCCCTTGAAGGTAGTGCACATAACCCTATACTTTAAATGCAATTATCAAGTTAAAAACTGGGGCTCAGATCGAGAACGGGTCAAAAACATACTTTGCTCATTCAACATGAAAAGATGACCCATTTTAAAATGATCTAGTAGATTTCTCAAAGCAGAAGCAAATGCTCAGTTAGAGGTACCAAATTCTACAGGACTTGATCAAATTAATAATGTTAGATTAATTGGGTCAGTAACTTTTTGAAAACTTGAACATAGTAACAAGTTTACACACATTAAAAAGTTAAACAGACATGGTAACATCTGAACTTTCTAATGTTCTATATAAGATGGGCCAAGAAAAGGATGATGTGAAGATAAATAGAATACACGGGGGAAAAATCCAGACCTTCAACAGCGATCAAATAGAATGCATGTACCGTTTAATTTATTGGAGCAGCCGGAAGATCATACTAAAATAAATAGTGTGCTTTGCATCAGTGTTCGTTTTGAACTTCAAGGTCTAGTTTTCCCAGAAATTGTTCTACTCCTAGAGACAATCTTGTTTTGTTGCAATGCTGTGCAAAAAGAGCCCAAGAATCTTGTTTCAAGTCTCCCTACACTTTCAGGTCACGAATATCACATACTGTAAAGTGCCTAATCTAGCATAAATAAAGTACATAGAGACTCCAAATCGCAATTTCTCTCATTTCAAGGAGCTATAAAGTTAACTCCCAATTTCAATCAAACATATCCCTGCATTAACTGTCCACTTGAACAACAAATTAAAGGCCACATATATGTAAAGAAAAGGAGAATCCAAACCAATATCAATCCCAAGTATTTGATCTGTAACATGGGATGAGACTTTGGGGACACTGGAGAGTTTAGAAACCCAGCTGAAGCTTCATTCACGACCCTATCCACAATAGTTATCATCTCTACGAGTGACCCCACTACCACTGCTATTCAGAATGATGGAACTGCCAACCAGGAGCCAAGAATCAATCACCCACGCAGAAAGACTATACCAGACGTTTTGTAAAATAAGATATAAAGCCTGCAAAAACCAAGCCCGGTCTCAAGGAGGCCAGAATCCGAAATTAGTACAATTAGACTGCAAAACTTCAAGGACCTTGACTAAGGTGGTGATGCGTCTCACTGGAAATGTACATCAGGCAAAACAAAACTTCCCTAATGGCCTGGAATCAAGAAACGCAAATGCTAGAGTCGAAGGAGGGCCTTCGACGATATCATAGTCCTATCAATTACTCTTCCAAAGGCCCTGCCTGGCAAGTGCTGCAAACAAGAACTAAGGGACAAACTAGCCCAGTAATTCAAAGCTTTCAAATAGTGTTAATTAGGATGTGTCCAGCACTAGCTACTTCGAATTAAGTGTCCTAGCGCTAAAAAGTCTAGGTCCAGATAGGCAAGAGTCACAAGTGCCCAACAAAAATGGAAAACAGACAACTAAACTAAGTTCTTAGTTTTTTCCACAAAATGTATTCTGTTTGTGGCTGTCTAAGATGCAAAGGAAGGGAGTTCCATAGCCTAGGTCTAGAAAGCTAAAAGAACTGCTCCCAATGCGTACTTTCTTCATAGTGGGGACTTGAGCCAGCAAAGTTTCCGAGGACCCAAGGCACCTCCAAGGGCAGTATGGCTTGATGAGAGGGTGCAGATAACCGGCAAATGCTTAAAAAAGCCGCGTAGTAAAGCACAGGGCTTTAAAGTAAAAGCATTCTTTAACAGGAACCAATGCAATTTGCAAAGTGCAAAGTCTATAGATGCCAGCCTCAGACGATTCAACAAACGGGCTACTGAGTTCTGCACACGCTGAAGTCTCAAGTGAGACTGAGAGACTCCCAAATATAAGATATAGCATAATCCAGCCAGGAAATAACCAGTGCCTGGACTACTGTTTTATGAGTAGATTCAGGCAGGCCGATAATGTTCTTTAGAGTTAAGAATCCCAAAACATTTGCTTATCAAGGCTGTAATAAAGGAAAACGAGATTCGGCATCAGCATGCCTGAAAAAACTCCACTGGCTGCCAATGCGTCAGCGAGCCACCTTCAAACTACTTTGTCACGCGCACAAAGCCCTCCACAAAACAGGCCCTACAATCCTGCAAGGGAAAATAGAGTTTTATATTCCAAACAGGAACTTAAGATCCAATAACTCAGCCCTAGCGAAACCCAAGCGCATCTACAGAACGAGGACAGGTGGACGAGCCTTTTCATACCTGGCGGCCAAACGATGGAATGAATTACCTATGGATCTCAGACACACTACAAACCTTAAATTCCGGCAAAAACTCAAAACCCACCTTTTCCCTAAAAACTAAACTCCCCCCGCATAATCTCAGCAGTCCCCTTTTCCTTTTAGCGCCGTGATATCCCTTGGGATGAGTGTCGCGCTCTATAAATACCAGAAATAATAATAATATGGCTGTCAACCATAAGGTTTTCATCAAGCAAAACGCGTAGGTTTTTAACCCTAGGCATCAGTGAAGGAAGAGGTCCAAGTAACCCTAGCCACGAATCAGGGCACCACATTGAGGGCTGCTTGCCCAGGACAAGGACTCAGCCTTACCAGCATTTAATATTAGACAATTTAGGTCCATCCACTGGGCTACACCAGACAAGCAGGTCCTCAATAGGAGCCACACTAGCAGAATTCTGTGATAGGCTGACAGAGTATCATCGACATACAATATACTGAAGCTGATGCTAGATATCAGCGGGGGGCGAATGTATAGCCTGAACAAAGCAGGACTCTGATGAGCTCGGAGGCCTCAATACTGTAAAGGAAAATCCTGAGATTGAAAAGGTTTTTGCAGCACCTGAAAAATACAGTCCTGCAGAAAGGATGCGAACCAATGCAGATCCTTATTACTGACACCGCAGCTTCACAACTGTTCAATAGAAGGTTGTGGGATAAGGTTTTGAAAGCCGCATTTTGATCCAGTAGCAGCAATGCTGCAGTATCAACCTTACTGCTGAATCGAATGAGGCAAGCAACATAGCTGAATCTGTACTATATTGGGGATGAAAATGTGACCAATTTGTGTATTATCTTCGATAAACATCAAAACACATTTTTCGGCAACTTTTGAGAAGTGGTCAGACTTAGCTGGATCAAGTCAGCGTTTTTTTAAGAGCGGAACTACAGCAGCATGCTTCCATCGCATAGATACCAGAGTGATCAAAAATGTACTAATGAATAATATGCTCAGCACTGGTAAAAGCTTCTGTTCCTCGCTCCAAAACAGGGGAGGCAGAATTGAAGGGAGAACAAGATTTTATTAACATGAAAAGCTGGAATTTATCACAGTCAATAGATTTTTGCTAGTACAGCCTCATATGATCTGCAGAAGGTTCAAACCAGACCTCAAGACACGGGGCATTTCTACAAGCCTCCGGGAAAGAAGAGTAGATGGACATTGCTTTATCTGTAAAGAACTTAGAAGGCATTGCAGCGGTCCTCAAACGATGAAATAGAGGCAGAAACTCAGGCCATCGAGGACAGATTTAACAATCGAGAACATTTGTGATGAATTCTGGGCCGCCTCAATTTTGCTGTCATAAAACCACGATGCTGATGCAACTATGATAAGCCTTAAGGACTGACCGATAAAGGGTCTTACTGTCAATATCCAAGTCTCAATGCCAGATGTGTTCTAAGAGCTTCAAGTTTTTTTTTCAGTGCAAATAGTTCATTAAACCAGGCAGCCATAGGCTTAGCTCCAAGTGTCTGCCTATCAACCTCTGGCACAATTTCCTTCAGTGCCCCAGGTATCCATTCTTCCACTTGAATATTGCTGGGCTATGGTAACAACTATCAAGTCTAGGCCGGGCAGCAGCCAAGCCCTAAGTAAAACTAATAAGAGTCACATTACCCATTTCCGTGTTCTGACCGCCTGTCCAGGAATAAAGTTGGATAGGGTGGAAAAGGGGCAAGAAAGAATAAGAGGCTTATAGCGAAAGAGCTAAATAGATATCATGGCTGTGCGTGTTTTTCACGCTCTAGCACTTTTTCAAATTCCAAGAATAAAGGCCAACTGAGTGGAGGTCCCAAAACAAAAGCAAGCATGGGGGCAACACCATAAAAATAAAAAAAGCATGGGGGCAACACCAAGTGAAGAGTCATACACGCATCTAGGACCTGACAGGTATGTAGTATGATCCTCAAGAGAAAAGACTTAGTTTCGGCACTCACAAGAGCCAGAAAATATTTCCCATTTGCCAGTATGTAACAATGCTTTTCAATCCAGACAATCCATTGGAAAGATTCTTAGCTTCCATTAAACCGTTAGTTTGATCAAACCGGTTCACAAGATACTTCCTAGCCAGAACGTATTCAGCTACAAAATAATGTTAATCTTATATCAATAAAAGATATGCCAGCCTCCATCATTAGGCTTCCAGTGGAGGAGGACAGCAGGATATTCAAGAGCTCCACAAAGTGTTCAAAAACAGCCCTGCATAGCAACATTAATAAACTGTGAGATAAAGATAACCAGGGAAGAGCAACTACAATGAAATTCCCATCCACACACTTAAAGTATTATCTTTGTCACCTAGGGCTATGTAATAGGAAATCAAGTCCTTGTACTGGAGGAATGAGCAACATTTTTAGAATTTGGTGGAACATGATTAACTTATTGCACAACGTGGACACGGGTTAAAAGAGAAAAACAAATCTAAAAAGGAGAAGCAATTCTAACAAAACAGAGTAAACAGTACAAGCAGGGCATGGAGGGGAGTTGCAACAAAAGCAGCACGAGAACCAACAACCGATAATGGAACCTGAAAAGCCAGAGTACAACATCCAACAGGGACATAAGGCACCAGAAACTCACCTGTCAATTAAAAATGTAAGCTTGGGGTAAAACCTCACTAAACCAAGACATCCACAAACAACACCCATCAAGTTTTTTTGTTTTGGTTTGTTTTTAAGGGAAACCAGAAGGAATAGCTTCAACAAATGAACCCTAGGGCAGACTAAAGCTAACCTTACATTCCAAATCACGTTTGAACAGATGCTTAACCTAGTTTGAAACAATACTTCACACGAACATTTAAGAATTAAAGAACTTTCAAATACCTGTGCCCATTTTGTCAATTAGAAAATGAATGACAGCCTACTGACACGCAAAACTGAGTATCCAAAGGAAGAGAGAAGACACTGCCTCCAAACGGCTCCACTTAGGAAAGCTTCCCACAATCCCCCAAAGTCGCACCCATTTCTTTATTACAAATGTCCTCAAATGACCCACATATGAAGTAAGGTTTTAATCCAAATATATGAATGGATGAACAGAAAACTGGGGTAAGGAACCTCTGGAGAATGGACTTGAGGGATATGAAGAGAGTACAGCGATAAACCTCCATATACGTGAACACAGCCGCAGGCTCGCTGGCCCTTCCCATGGTGAAAAACAATCACTTGCAAGACCATAATCTGACAAAACAATCACTACAGTGCAAAACAATAACAGAAGGTGAGCAAAGCTGAGAATTTCTCTTGAATAAGGAAAATACAACTGGATTGTTCTGTTCACACCTTAAAGACTTACTTCATGCTAGGAATTTAAGGCCCCTTGTTGTCATACACTGTGCTACCCAGCCCTCCACAGAATTGCTTAGGGTGACGCATCAGGTAACTAAAACTAGAGGTGAAGTCTAGTTATGACAATTTTCAAAACAAAGTTCAGGAGGTAACAATTCTGGAAAACATTTTTGAAAGCTGCCAATACCTGAACTCAAAACTATTCCACCCGATTAACATACATTTCCTCCTCAAGAGCAGGAAATTAACCAGCTTTTCTTTCAACTAAAGTATTGAAACTTCTTTGAAGATATGCACATCAAATGGAGTTTGGAGAGGGACCCCCAACATGCTCACATGTACAATAGTCAGACTTTCTGAATAGAGAGCTAGATTAAAAATCTAATCAAGACTAGACTCAAATGGTTATCAGTAATGGCAGACGAGCAACTATTTGCCAATTGATTTATACTTTGCCAAACAAACTGGTAGTTAATAAACCAGTATCTTTACCACAAATATTACTTCTAATAAATATATTATAATGCAGCTCTCTACATGTGAACAATCACTGTAGACTACAAATGTATATATCATTTATGTGTCTTATGGCTATGATGTAAGCCACAACTGTCAGAGGTGTGGAATTTAATAAAATATATACTTGTCCATGGGGTAGGTTGCTTCATAAATCTACTTGTCTTGTAACAATATCCCCTTGCCCCTTTGATGCCATGTAGTGCAGCGACAAATTATGGCAGCAAACTCATTATATAAGAGCTCCGATATAGCCTCTCTGATTATGCCAGGGGCTCATCCCATATTAATGTTTAAATACTTGCAAACCCCTTATGTTGCCACGTTTTCGCAGATCTACATACTAGGGCTGAAGGTAGTGGTAAGCAATAGTTCCAAGGTTAGAATGCCATTTTGAGTCTGTGCAAACCTACTAACTTCAATGTTTTAAGGATTTTCAACAACTCTTCTCTAATCTTTTCCCATACTGAGAAATGTTGGAAATTTACTCCTGACAATGGCTGACGTAAATCTTCCAGATTTGGGAAAAAAGTGTGTGTGTGTGTGTTGGGGGAGGGGGGGGGGGGGGGGAGTGAACTTGCAAACACTCAGATTTTCGCATGAACAAATCTACACATGCATATTTGCTCATGCTAAAATGCAGTTCACAAATATTTTCTAGGAGTACTATTTTGTGTCCAACTTCTGTAAATTCTTCGGAATTCCTGAAAGCCGTATTGCTGCACTTAATGCAAAGACATACCATGGATGCACTTTTGAGACTTTCTTTAATAAGGCCTCTAATTTGGACTCACATTGACCGTGACCATTTGTGCTCTAAAATTCAGCCTCTTTCTGTATTGCTGGCTTCACTGAGTGACCACATTCTGCTCTTTCACAAGTGGCATATCTGCACACAAAGCAGTTTTGTTCAGTGCCAGTAACTTGTGGCAGTGTGTGCTTTGAGGACAAAAAACTACTTTTGCCAATGTTAGTTATAATAGCGAGGGCCCAGCAGCTCCCATACCAATACGGTTTTACAAAAACCGTGACAAAGCAAGTCACATTGACAAAACTAAAACGCTGACCACCAATTTCAGACATACTGTCTTGTTTATTTTTTTTCCCCATAAGCTTATTGAAACTGGTTACACTGATTTTCCATGAACAGTTTGAACAGCATTCATATATGGGCAAAAATATTACCTGAACCGCATTAAGTGCCCTGCCCTAATCCATGTGGTACTGTGAACAGGCAGCCAAAGGGTTTGTGCTTCAGGGGGTTGGGCCTACTTGTACCAAGGACAAAATTTAACTGAAAACTTGTTGCCCTTGACCTCAAACAATATGTCATGGGCGTCTGGATCTAGCAATTCCACGTCCTTGACTGTACATAACTGACTTGCCTTACTGTTGTACATGCCATCCCTTAATGTTTTCAAAGTTCTGACCCTACTATAAGTTGATGTATAGTGCTCTGGCACTCTGGAGTCAAGCAGCACTATATCAAAAAGTTTGCCAAGATACAAATCCTTAGAGTAGCATAAATAGTCCTATACAACAATGAACCCATCATCAGCTAGCAGGAAAAGGCAACAGTCAAATGTTTGGTTTGGTTTAGAATGCATACCCATAAAGAACCTTCATCGGACCTTAAAAGAAAAAAATGTTAAAGAAAAGAAACAAATAAAGCAATTGGAAAAAAAGGAAGCCATTCTAAATTTACAACTAGGACAAAGTTACAACAAGAATATGCCACCAACTTCTCAAGCTGTATGGCGGCAGTAGCCACCTGGATGGACAATAATTGTCTCCGCCTAAATGGAGACAAAACTGAGGTACTGGTGGTAGGGAAAGAAACCTCCGTATGGTCTTATGCATGGTGGCCCAGTGAACTGGGAAAACTACCCAGTCCTGTAGAAACGGTAAGAAACTTAGGGGTCATGCTAGACTCTGACCTCTCTGGCAAGACCCAAGTTAATAAAATAACAGGAAAATGCTTCGGCATACTTAAAGTCCTTCGAAAAGTCATTGACCTTATTCCCATCGGAGCTAGAAAAACAATAGTCTATGCTCTAATAACACCCCATTTAGACTATGGAAATGCCCTCCTAATAGGTCTTAACCAGAAAGGCCTTCACCAGCTTCAATGTATACAAAATGCAGCTGCTCGACTAGTACTAGGTCTTTCGAGAAAAACATCCACCAAAGCAGCCTTAGCTAAGCTGCATTGGCTTCCTGTTAAGGAGAGAATCAGATTCAAGGGCCTCTGCTATGCCCATCGGATAGCTCACAATAAAGGCCCCATCTATCTTAGAAGTCTCCTGACCATCCACCGCCCGACCAGAGACTTAAGATCATCAGGCATGATGCAATTCAAACTACCCCGTATTATAAAGAGCTAAAATGGGAGGCAAATCTTTCCGTTTCTTGGCTACTAAATATTGGAATGCTCTTCCACTCCAACTGCGGATGGAACCTTCCGAAATGATATTCAGGGCAAAACTTAAAACTCTTATTCCCGAATTAATCACTGATCGCACATCCCTTCTGCCTCTACTCCTCTAGTTTGATTTGTAAGCAGTTAGCACGGGGACACACAGTTTTGTGCAGCCAGGCGCTTTACTAATGTTTTATTATTATTATTATTACAAGCATCTGCAATGCAATAGGTCTCGCATTAGGAAAGTGTGAGCTAATGGTATTGTAAATGACTTTTTTAAAATGTGTTGGCTTTGAAAATATATAAATGAATATATTGTTATTCACAAAGCCAATAGCTTACACTTTCCTAATGCGAGTCCTATTGGCTATGGCAATGCTTGTTGGTAGCAAGCAAGGACAGTGCTGTTGTGGTGCTGAGTGAGGACGTGGTGGTGTCCCCGAGTGACGTGGTGGTGTCCCCGAGTGACGTGGTGGTGTCCCCGAGTGACGTGGTGGTGTCCCCGAGTGACGTGGTGGTGTCACCGAGTGACGTGGAGTTGGAGTGGAGCTGGAGGGTCTGGTCAGAGGAGGATACATTAACAATATACATGCTGGAGTGTGAGGCATAGGGAGCTATTAGAATAGTATGGTTAGGTTTGGAATCATGTCAGCAGCGAATAGTAGCGGAAACAAAGGTCAGGCCAAGGATGTAGTGCTGGCACGCTGAAAAAACGTTCCTCTTGCAAAAAATAATAGTAAAACAAACGCATCACCTAGAAGTCTAGGTTAAATTTAGTGTCCCAGCTAGAATATTTTTAAATCCTTCTGAAAAATGATTGTTGTCTGTATACAATAGATCCACAAATCATACACCTGGAGTAAGAGGGCAACTGTTAATGACGTTTGAGACACCAGTACAACCCGAATGGCTCTCGGCGGCCGATAGTGTTTAAAAATTATATATTAGTCGCTCCAGGTTGTCCACCTCTTGAGTAGCACACTAGCAGCAGCTTGATTAATGTGTAGGTGAGGACGGGGATCCGCTTGTAGATGCCGCTCCGTAATGGATCTGCCCGACACGTTTCTAAGGTTTAAAATATGTTTGGAGTCAGATTACCAGAGGCTGGCAGAGCTGCGGTCTCCGGTTTAAACCTGCCCTGGAGGCCGCCACAAATATTTACACACAGGTCTTATTGTTGTGTTTTCCAAGGCAAACGTGGTGAATCTAGATTTTCCCACCCACATAAATAAATGTAAACGATTTTAACATAAGCCTTTCACCCGTCCAAACGTTTACCATTGAAGTAGGGACACTGCTGGCTTAAAATAGGGTAACGTAGAGCAGCGCTACTACAGGCAAACTCCATACAGGCTTGGCATTCAGGACGGACACAGCAGGAAACGAGGAGTGACTATGGGGGAAGTACCAAAACAAGCTTTCGGCATTGCCTGGGGGGGGGGGGGGCGCGAGGGAGCAACAGTAGCCTTTGATGTGGTGAGAAGAAAGAGTGTAAGTGAGAAATTGCAGAGGGGAAAAAGCCATTGTGAACGAGAAGTAGGTAGTGAGTGCACAATGAGAGTTAAGAAGAGAGAGCGAATGTAAATAAAGAAACTTTGAGTAAGGGGTTGAGCGCTGTCATTTATATAGCGGCCATCACAGAGTTGAAGCCTGTTGGGGGGCAGGATGCGAGCGAGTGGGAGGGAACGGGCCAAGCGCGCGCTGGAGAAGCGAGAGAGCGAATGTAAATAAAGAAACTTTGAGTAAGGGGGTGAGCGCTGTCATTTATATAGCGCCCATCACAGTCGAAGCCTGATGGGGGGGACGGGATGCAAGCGAGCAGGAGGGAACGGACCAAGCGCGCGCTGGAGAAGTGTCACGGTTGAAAAGTTAATATGCATTGTAGGAAATCCGGCTGGTTCAAGAGACTTTGGTTCAGATGTAATAAGTTTCGAATAATTAAAATTACTCGACCTAAAAACCTATTCGCAGAAACCAAAACAATCCACAGAAACCTATCAGCTAACCTAGCAGACATCTGTATAAAGCGTAACAAAAACTGACAAACTGAATAAACTACAAACAGATGAGTTAAGAGCTAATCAGACACTGAAATAGAAATTACTAGTCAAGTGACTGCACATCAAGTACAGACAATGAATCAAGAATGCAGGTGTTAAAAGAAAACAATGTAGACATCCATTCCTTCCTTTCAAGGGCAATAATCACCAACACGATCCTAACAATGTCTTAAGCAACTTAGTTGAAGATGGTGTACCCTAACTGGAAAGAAGTTTTCAACTTTTGCAGAAGGTGCAAGTTCTCCCACCTCCAGAAAAACGAGCATAGGTGGTACTTCGTACAAAAAAGGTGCAAATCTCATCCAACCTCAGACACGCCCACTAAATTAATTGATATGGACAATAAGATCCTAACAAACAATCATACAAAACAATGAAGCAGGATATTATGAAATGTATATCCTGCCCATCCAAGTAAAATTCTGGAGAAAAATGTGCACTCAAATGCTTAGCTTTTATCACCTGGGCAAGAAATAACCATTTCGAAAACTGATGCTGATTTTTTCAGCTTTCTTGGGCACTAAAATTGTGATGAACCTACATTCCAAACCAAGGCTCGAATGAGAGTTAGTATGAAAAGTTCTAAACACAACAAATTCTCAGTCAGCAATGATGTGAAAAAGGAATGACAGCAGGCACAACCAATGTTTAACATATAAAAACATATGTATTAAGCGGAACTTGCAGCCAAGGTAGAAGTAGCCAAAGTTGAAGATACAAAACACTGCTGCCATTGTCTGCTGCCAGCTTCGCTCCATTGGCTCAGGCCCACGTCATCTGCCAAACTCAAGTGAGAGTTAAGCTATACTACGAAGGACAAAATTGAAAATAAAATCACAGTAAATAATGGTCAGGATCAAAAACATAATTGGTATACCAGTTGTGAAAATATATATTTCTTAAACACACCGAGCTGGAAACATCACATGGACAGAGGTTGTTTCAAAGCAACTCAGCTGGGGAATCTAACCCATGCCAAATTACAACAAATTGTTAAGGCCAAAGCAGATGTGGATGGAATGGAAACAAGATTTGGGAACAATGAAGTGATACTTCTCCCAATCACAAGAGTAAAATTGCTTGTGGACCAAAACCATGCGTCTTTCACAATCCACTACCACTTGCACTTAGCCAACCTAAGCTACACATCAATCCAGGAAAATGTATTAAAGTCCAGTTTTTCCATGCAGTCAGAAGAACATATAATGAAGCAAATCAACAGACCCTAATAAATGAAAATCTTGAAAAAGGAGCTTGAATCTCAACCTAAAAGTCTTCTTCGGACAATCTCCTACTTACTAAAGAGGCAAGATCACAAGGACAAAAAAAACTTTAAAACAATGTCTTAATGGAAATAGCATCTGTAAAAACCAATACTACCCAAGCGAAGAAAATAGTAATAAGACCAACGGTCAATGCCATAGACCACAATAGTCAGTTTGGGAAACAAAATAAAAATCTAGATATTACTTGCATGGTCTCCTTCTCCAGTAATAGAACTGTCCTTACCTTTTCTTTATTCCTACCTTTCCATACTTTCTTACCTATACCCTTATCCACTTAAGATTTTCTTCTCTTCTTACCTACCACAAGTCCATTTGTAATTGCCTACCTTCCTAACTCCCATTTGTCTCATCTTTCTTCTTTTCTCTTCCGCTCACCAGATAAACAGCTTCCCATCTTCCTTCCTCACTTGCATTTTTACTCCTACTTCTAGAAGCCACCCACAAGAACGGCAACTTCACATGTTCATGCGAGAGCTCAGTACATTTAAACCATATCTGGCTAGTTAGGAAACCTGCAAAATTAAATGAATGTGTTAAAACTCCCTGCAAGCAAAATTACACAGACAAATAAAAACACCATACTCCATTTATGATGCCCCAGGCTGTAAAACAGGATTACTGTTCAAGGGAAGAGGGTCCAGACTATGAAACCGCGCTACCACAATCAGCAATTCCTTCTTTCTGCCTGAGGCCATGGAAAAGCAGGATTTTCTCCTGCATCCCAATCTGGCCAAATATATACACATCTATTCATAGATTACCCCACCAGTGATGGGTTCTTTCCAGTTCAGCTGTGGCCTTTCTACCATGCTTTCTTGAATTTAAAGTTATCTGTAGTGAGCATAAAAAGGTGAGATCCAAAAGGCGAGTAATTCTTAAGTTTTATTTTGTTTTTGCATAAATATAAAGTCTTTGCTTTTTTCTGACAACTCACCATATTTAAGCAAGATGTTGGAAATAAAAAACAAAGATTATTCTATTGAACCCATATTTAATGTGACCTGGTGGACACAGGTATCAGTTTGTGGAGGAACAGTGCAATCTGAAATAGTCTAGATAAATGTTGGTTTGTCGCACTAGTGCAGAAAACATAAGGCTGAACCATATACCAATATGCAATAGGCAGAGTTCATATTTTACTTCAGCAGCCATGATTTTCCAAGACAAATAAGGTACCAACTCTTTCCTCTGTGTCAAAGCAGACATTAACAAAACGTCTGAAGGCCGTATCATTTATATACTGAGGGTTTGCTTTATCAGTTTGAACAGATGAGAAATCTATTATATAAACGCCTCCTCCTCAACCCTAGATGCAGGCTCTGTACAACAAAAAAGGTTGGCTCCATTATCGTTCCCGGCTGCTCTGTGCAATTCCTTCTTGAGGTTGGGTATTGAAGCTAAAGACTGTAAAGCAGCTTTAATTACTTCTTTATTTACTAAATATATATTTCACTTGAACCTCAGTCTTGACAAACCTCTGGCCCATTTCTTTGCTTCAGCTATTTGCTAAGCTCATGCAGACAGTTGTGAACAAACAGTTAACATTAATTGGAGCCACATGAGCTTTTGCATAAGGCACAGTCCGGCTTTCAGAAAGTTCTTTGACAGGTTATGAAGGCTGCAGACACGGAGGATATCAGAAGCATTACCGATGGCAGGGGCGTTACAGTCTTGATTTTGATAGATCAGCAGCCTTTGATACCGTCTCTTAGCCCATCCTACTCCAGCAACAAGAGTCCATGCTTGCTTTACATTTTTTTTTGATGGATTTTACTCTGAAGGTAGCACTAGCTAAATTGAGGTCAGTCCCTAATTAGACTGCTACCAGTGGTTCCCAAAGGATCTGTTCTGAACCTACACACTTTTTTAATCTCTATGTGGCCTCTGGCTAGCATGATTCAATCTTTCAGCATTACATTTCACACATGCTGACGACACAACTGATCAGATGACAACTGGGAGAGACTAGGCAGACAATGAGTTCATACTCTGGCACTCAACAGTGAAAATGCAAAAGTAGTTCAGTTTAGACCAGGAACTTTCTGGACACACAGCTGGTAGCCTAAGATCCTGGGAGTATTGCTATTACCATTTGGCCTTTCTTGCAACCCAGGAGTTATGGAGGCGGCAGATTTATCTTTCAGGGACCATATCAAGAACATTTGTTGCACTGGTTTGTGCTTGCTCAGAATCAGAAAAAAACTTTCCTTCATATCCTCTTCAAGGGACCTGATACAGGCTCTGGATCTGTCCAGAATGGATTTTGTTTCTACTGTGTACTTGGGATTACCGAAATATATTCTACACAGACTGCAGCTGCTACAAAAGTCGGCAGTAAAGCCAATTCTGGGCTTAAAGAAAAGTATCTGTCTCAAACGAGCTTGTCGCACTGCACTGGATTGCTGTCAGCAGGAGAGGTCATTTTAAGCCCTTATGTGCCACACAAAACTTTATAATCAAACAGAAAACCTATACGGCCTCGTACGCCTGGTAGCAGCACTCATGGGACTTTGGATCCCAACACGCCTGTTGTGCTATAATTAATAAGTTTAGGAAAACAAGAATAGGAGTGCGTTCTACTGCGACATTTCCTGAAACACTTTGCCATTAGCCTTTAAGGCTTAACCGATCATCAGTACACCCCGGAAACAACGTAGAACTTTCCTGTTGTCCAACAGCATTTTGAAGGACTGGATTGGTAAATTGTGCTACTTGATTCTCTGTATTAGTGGACAGACTTTTCTGACGTCGCTTTGTATGCTTGTTAAAGGATTATGATGAGAGGATTTATAATTCATATTGCGATTAAATACGGTACTACAAATAAATCAGTTGGTCAAATAGGTCCGTCAATAGCTAGATTGGTAGGCAAACTGCATCACGACTTGAATCATATCCTTTTTTCTAGACCATACTAAAATGGTGCAGCAGCACCAGCAGTCTTTCACGACTGATAAGGCCCGACTTCGAGATCTTAAAATCCAATATGCTTTGCTATTCCCAGCCAGGCTAATAGTCCTATCAATCCAAATCCATATTCTTCGATACTCTGGAGGAAGTCTTCGCTTTGACGGATGAAAGGAAGAAGCCCAAACCACACACTCCGCCTTGATTAGAGTCAGAATCATCAGAAGAAACCACTCTTAAGCAGGCAAAGCTTAAGGGGAAATCTACGCATAGATCACGCTCGAGACAAGATTCAAGACCGGTCCCTATCCAGAGAGACTGTGTCCAAGCATGACTCACCCTAATCACAACAGGAGGAATTAAAATCTTGTAGGACGTTATCTATACTTGGCTGATGGCAAACTATGGGGGCATTTAAAGGACCACTTTCTCCCTCTTTACGTACAGTATGGTTACTTCAATGAAGATCCATTGGTGTGGGGCTACGCCGCACCCCCGTTGGGTTATGGACTATCTCCCAACGGTGACAGATGCTTCAACTGTTTTGAGGTATTGGGGTGGGAGGGTGAGGGAATGGGGTTGTTTTGTTCATTCATATGTGCCATGCTATGCGCTTCTACACTGTATATCGATACAAGGAACAGTCATATTCTACTGTTCCGCTTCTTCCTCAGCGCTATGGCGGGACTGGGTAATGGACTGAAAATAGTTTGTTGGAATGTCTGGGGAGCGCTAGATAGGAAAGAGGGGGGGCTCTGCTCCGCCAAGCCAAACGTACTTTGGCAGATATCCTATTACTACAAGAGACCCATCTGCTTGGCACTAAAGTGCCTTGACACTCCCACTTTGGATGCAGTCAGGTTTATCATGCAGGGTTTACGAGAGGTTCAGGGGAGTTTGTGGTTTTGATTCATCGGAGTGTCCTATACTCTCACACTAGGTCTTGGTGTGACCCCCAGTGACGATATGTCATTACCACTGGCACGATACATGGGGAACGAATTACAATCAGCAGTATATATGCAGCCCCTCCACTGACATTCACAGAATGCTTGACCAGGATTATGCTGGAAATAACTAAAGGCCTCTCCATAATAGGCAGTGACTGGAGTGCTGTTGTGAGCTATGCCCAAGAAAGGTGGCGACCACAGAGAGGGGTGGGGGACAATACAAGAAGCACGACTACAGACACTTGTAAATGACATGAGCTGGATGGACCCCGGGCAACACCTGACCGCACAGAGCTTCACCTTTCACTCTGCTGTCCACCATTAGTTTTCCCGCCTTGACTATATTTTTATACCTATTGGCTATTATCACAGGATTAAGTCAACAGACCTACTGGCACAGGGTTTGTCCAATCACTTCCCTGTGGTATTGGAATTGCGGTTAGAGATAGCATGTCTTCCCTTCCGCTGGCACAGGTCTACGTGGCATCTACACGACCCGCAATACAAGACAAATATGCATCAGGCTCCCACAGATTACTTTAATCTAGGTACACTAGACTCAAGGGAGACTATTTGGGAGGCCATTAAGCCAAACATTCAGGGAGTAGATATCTCCTCCTGTGCGGCCCAGCGTAAGAAACGCCGGAAGGCACTAATTCAGTCGGAGACACAGATTCTTGGCCTAGTACAACGCAGTAGGGGGGGAGAATGGAAAGCCGGTATGTCGCAAACTGCTTCAGTTACAGCAAACGTATGCTAATTTGTTGCGAGATAAGGCCAGACAGGTGTGGTTGGCCTCACGCAGCAGAATCTATCAGTGGGGAGATAAATCTAGTTCTCTTACACCATCTGTATCAATCTGCACTCCACCCACCAACTATGCCCTGTATTCCTGGTGCAGATGGACAAATTCTTACTGCTCCAGCCCAAATTGCATCAAGTTTTGCAGCATATTATGCGGAGCTGTACGCCCCCCGCCACCCACAACATCCTACCAGACCTGACGGCACAGCACTTTCTGGACAACCTCACTCCAATGGCCTTCACAGACTTGCCGTGCGCAGACTTCGATGCCCCTCGGACGATTAACCGGGGGCCGCTTTGGTGGACCTGCGCTCGGGTAAAGCGCAGGGCTCCAACGGCTTCCCATGCAAATTCTATAAGATCTTTCAGTCCCAGCTTACAACCCATTATCTAGCAGTAGTAGAAGAAGAAGCCCTTGAGGAGGGCTGTCTCCCACCTGATTGGCGACACACCGAAATAGCGGTATTCCTTAAGCCAGCCAGGCCCCCCAACCAACATGCGTCCTATCGCCCTATCTCGCTTTTAAATGTTGAGGCCAAATTATTAGCCAAAATTCTGGCAAGTAGTCTGCCACATATGGTAGATCTGGTACACCCAGATCAGGTGGGTTTTATGCCCCATCGGGCCACTCGCCATAACATTGGGCGTGAACGCAGTAGAAGCAGTTGTCCCACCTAGAAGTTCCAGCAGCGTTGTTGCTGGCTGACAGACCAAGCATTTGATTTATTGAGTTGGAACTATTTGTTTGCCCTTCTATTACGACTAAATCTTGGGCCCTAGTTCCTCTCGTACGTCTGGCTGCTTTATATTGACCTTACTGCTTCAGTTAAAGTGGTGGGTGCAGTCACAGCCCCCTTTCTATGGGACGTGGTACCAGCCAGGGATTCCCCCTATTCCCATATGTATTTGTATTGGCCATGGATCCCTTGGCCTCCTGGGTTAGAATCGACGAGCAGGTTAGAGGGTTTGAGTGGCCGGGAGGGATGTCGTACCGGAACTCCTTATATGTGGATGACGTTCTCTTCTTTCTCTTACAACCGCATCGACCGGGAACCCGGCTGCTCCGCATAAAGCAAATATTTGGGGAGACCTCTGGACTATACCTGAACACTCGCAAATCTATACTATGGCCCCTACGGGGAGTGTATGGAATGGGGACCTGGGCAGACAAACTAACATTAAATACGACTGGATTTAAATATCTCAGGGTTTTTATATCATCGTCATTATCTACCCCTTCTATATCCTGGGAGAAAAACATCGCCCCCGTATGGACGCGAACTCAGGCCGAAATGAAGTCCGCCGTCTAAATTAACGGGAGGTCGACAATTTTTGAAAAGGCGTCACTCCCCCACCTCTTTTATAAACTACAAATTCACCCCTTCCAGATCCATCCCATATGGTTCTGACAAGCAAACTCAGGACTGACTAATTTCCTTTGGAATGATCAAATCACTAGAGTTGCTCTAAAAACCTGCTTTCGATCTACGTACTGTGGTGGGAATAGCAACCCCGATATCAAGTCGTATTATGCAGCATCACATCTCTTGGTTCTGAATGATTGGCAGTATGGGAATGGAAGGGATCCGGCGTATCAAGTAGAACACTGGTTAATGGATGAAATACTTCCCCCCCCTACACTTACATAAACAACAAGTACTATGTGGCCCCCCACCTGCCACACAAGTGGTTACAGAGATATGGAAGGGCTTTGCACAGAATGGATGGTAGGGCCAGCTAACAGGAGAGGCAGAATGGCCTCTTGCCTCAGTTGTCCACCCTCTCGGGCTTCCGAGGTTGGGATACCACAGGTATCTCTACACTGATGTAATGCGAGGCACCACCCTAATATCCTCCCAGGAGTTTCGGGAGAAAATAGAAATGCCACATACACACTTTTATAAATATATGCAATTTAGTCACGCGCTGTCTCCACACATTGCACACTTGGAAACTCTGCAGGAGTTCAATCCAATAGAGGCAAAGGTATTTATGGGTGATCTGGGGACCACAAGATTACAGAACTAGATCAATCCCTAGTAACTAATCTCTCCACCACATTGGACTTACTCCGAGAAAAATGGCAGACAGAACTTGTTCCCCTCAACAAGGACGATTGGACAGAGTTGTTAGAAACCCCACGGGGTGCTGCAATAGCCTCTCGCCTAAGACTCATTCAGTTCAAATATTTACACTGCGCCTACTTCACCAGACACAGATTGTGGAGGGCGGGGCTGATACTCTCCCCTGCCTGTCTCCGTTGTGGCAGGGATGACGCCACTTTTCACACTATTTGACATTGTACTGCACTCACTAAATTTTGGCAAGGTGTCACACGATGCTTGTCGGAAGTGCTGGTATGGGATATACCTCTGTCGCCAAAACTCATGTTACTCCATTTCACGGAGGACATTGGGGGAAATGGATACAAACTACACTTTTTATTTCTGGGTTTCACATTGGCCAAGAGGGATATAGCAAAGGTATGGAAGGCCCAAGCCCCATCCCGACTGGGTGCCTGGATGGCAGGTCTCAACTGGTGTATGGGTCAGGAACCACCTATATTTAAGGCACGGGGCTGCCCCCAGGAGCACCCCAAAATCTGGAAACGATGGGCAGATTATCAAGGCCTAATATTGGAAACCCCCCACCACCAACTATAGACGCGGAAACACTGCAAGACTAAGAATTGGATATTGAGGATGGAATGTTCGATTGACATACAAAAGGACTCGATGAAAATGTTGGTTGTTTAATTAATATGTATATGGCTCAGAAAATAATACGGATACAAGCTTAAGTTTGTAAGCTCGCTCTGCTATTCTAAATACTGCATGACTGCAATAAAAGTAATCAGATTTGCTTTTACGCAATTCACCATTATACGCTGCAATTGTTTAGTAAGTGATGTGATAGCTTTGTCTGCGGACTCAAAAATATGTTGTGAAGGAGGCGCGTGATCCAACATGGCCGCCACCTGAGCTCCGTCACATTTACAGCCATTTATTTATTATAAACGATGATTTCTTGAAAGTACTTTGGCGCAAATGAGGTCGCTACTGAATTAAAGATGATTGCTACCTTGTGAGGAGTTGGAGGTCCTGTGATAGCCGAAAGTGCAGTTTCAAGCCCCCTGGTTCCTGCTCCCAGCCTCACAACAAGGTACTGCCTGATCTGTCTATCAGGGGGGAGGAGTATTCATCAGGAAAGGGCCTGGCTTGGGCCTAGCCACATCCACAGTCCTGTTTAGCTGCTGCACCAGTGCATTTGAGGAGTGCTTCACAACTTTTCTCCTTTACTAATACTGATATTGCTCATTTGACATTAAATTCAGTTTATTTGTGATTTTCTCTCCTCAAAATGGAAAATAAAAATCCTGTTAGCAATAAAAGGAGACCGCAAGTTTCACCTCCTCCAATAAAATCGGAAGTAGTGGAGTCTTCTGAACCTTCACTATCGTTAATTTTAGAAGAAATTCAAGCACTTCGTGCTAATACCGAAACTATTGCAACAGAAGTAAAAAATGTGCGAAAGGAAATGGCTTGTTTATCTAATGAAAATCTGATAATTCCATCAAGATTTAAGATAATAAAGCAAAAGTGGATGCTTTCACCCCATAGTGGCGAAAATACCTCCTATGTGTTCACAGCTTTTGGATATGGAAAATGACAATAGGCAGTAAAACCTTCGCATATTTCATTTGCCAGAATAAGTTGAAGGGTCTAATGGTCGATTATATTTGGAAAATCGGATTCTTGGTCTTTTAAATATCAAATTTCCAGAAACATTTAAAGTGGATAAAGCTCACAGAATCCCTTCTCATCGCAACCCTCAACATACTAAACCTAGACAAATTATATTTAAAGTCTTTCGTCATCATTTGGTTCTGATTAGAAAAACAGCAAGAGAAATTCCCTCACTGATGGTCAATGGCAATAAAATCTTCATCAGGACCTTGCTAAAGAAACAGTTGCAATACTTAAAGAATTTACTGTCCTTCACCCACAGTTAAGAAGTCTTGGATTTATCGAAAATGCGAATATGGAAAGAACTTCTCCAAATCCTTCCACCGACCGGAAGAATTGCGACATTTTCTTGATCAGCAAGTTCAACATTCAATGGACACTCATGACCCTACTACTTGACTCTTCTCTAGTATGATCTTTACTGACAAATTTATAAGTATTTTATAAAAAATTTCAGCTCCAACGGTTCCGGCCATGCTTGTAGAACGTGTGTGCATTTCACGGTTCTTATTTGTGTATTTTGTTTGTCTTTTTTTCTAAGCTTTTCTTTCTCGTCTACCTTTCAGATTTTCTGGAGCTACTAACTTCTTATCATATGTGCTTATTCTGGCTATCCTCTTCTTTCCTTTATCTCTCCTCTTCTTCCTTTATGGCTGATATTAAACTAATTTCATTAAATGTGTAAGGTTTGCGCCATCCAGTTAAACGTACTAAAATTTTAGATTATGTAGAAGCCGATTTCTGTTTTTTACAAGAAACTCATGTTGATGATAAAATCCTAGATTATATGAAAAGAAAATGGGTTGACAATATTGTTTCTTCTCCTGCGAATGGTAAGAAAAATGGTGTAGCTATTCTATTTGCAAAGAAATCTCATTGCCAAGTTCTGAGTAAGGTTACTGATACAGATGTGAGTTATTTAATTGTTAAAGTTAAAGTTCATGACTTATATTTTTATTGAATGTTTATGGTCCCACTGCGGATGGTCCTATTTTTGGAATTATCTTGCAACAGAGGTGTTAACTATTGGAAATGCCCCTTTAATTGTTGCTGGAGATTTTAATGTTATTTCTGATCCTCTATTAGATAGATTACTAGTACAAAACCTCATCCACCTAAGGCTTTTTTTGCTTTTAAAAAGTTTCTTGAAACTTCTAAATTAGTGGATATTTGGTGTCTCCATCTCCCTACAGAAAAACATTTTACTTTCTTTTCAAGTCCACACAATTCCCATTCTAGAATTGATTATATATTAGTCTCAAGACAACTTATTAATTCTATCAAAACACCTATGATTGGTAATATTGATGTCTCTGATCACGCTATGATTTCCTGTATTTTGAACCCAAGTTCAACCTTTACTAAACAATCTAGATAGAGAATGAACTCTGGCATAGCTCTCAACGATCATAATATACCCAAACTTTTAACTGTTTAACTGCCATTAATGATTATTTCCAACTGAATCCTGATGGTTCTACTTCTATGGTTAATATATGGGATGCTTTCAAAGCGTATATTAGAGGAGGTACTATTTCTATTATGGCTCACGAAAATAAGATTTTAATGCTAATATTAAACGCTTAGAACAACAAATAGCAAAATACGAACCACTATTACATCTAATGACCCACAATACAGGGATACATTACAAAAGCTCTGTTATGAAGTTAATACCATTCTTAGTAAGAGCTGGCATTCAGTTCTCCAAAGCTAAATTTAATTTCAATGCAAACAAATCTGGGAAACAAATTATCTACGTATTAAAAAAGATAAAACTCAAATTACTTCTATTCATGGCCCCAATGGTAAAAATGCTTTATTTTTTTAGCACAGCTTTTCTGGTAATACAGGTCTGGCTGTGCATTCTTTAGGTCGTCTAGGGATAAGAGTGTAATTTCCTTGGCTTACAAGTTGCTGGATGTAAGACTTGGCAATCTAAAAATGTATGCATAGTGGTAACAAGGGAATGCATCAAAGTACGAAATGTTGAGTGAAGACATTTATTACCTTATTCACATCCTTCAAACAAATTCAAGCTTCCAATGCCTGCACTATTAAACTATGTTTAAGCACAGAAGGAATCCTCAACTTAAACCATTCCTTCTTAATGTTTGTGCTAAGTGAAGAGCAACCTTTGGACAGTGAAACATTTTCTTCTGCTTTTCACCTCATCGCTTAGGTTTTTTAATTGCACGCAGAGGTGGAACGTAATTGAAAACAGACAAACCCACTAGGTCGACTAAGTTGGAAAATGTGCAAAAAGACGCATCCGTGTGCACATTTGTGCGTGCCTTTGCTTTTATGCCTTTGCAAATTAAAGCCAACCTGCTGAACTGTCCTCTAGACCTTTTTCTGTGCTACAGAAAGGAACACAACATTGACCTATAATGAAGATTCCCTTGTCAGCGGAACTTCATTTCACAGAAAAAAAACACTAATGAAAGCAAAGGAGCCTGTGTGAAATTAAGATTGGATGGCAAAAGCTTCATGGCTACATGAAAGGCTTCAGGAAGCTGAAAGTTTTTAAAAGGAGTACTCTGCCGCAGCAGCAATGAGAAAGTGCTGCTAGGGTCTGGAAAAATGTAGTCATTGTTCTGTGCCACAATGGCTCCTTGAGCTGGAAACGGTTTTGAAAAACACAATGGCAGCCATGTTACGTTCAGGCATGCATTGCAGTCCAGACAGATAATGCACGCCCCCAAATGAATGACAAATTAAATATATAACGTTTCACTTTGATGAAAATTAGTCCCTAATGCATTGTATTGTAAGGCAGAAAGAAATCTTAACACAAATAGCATAAGTTCAGAAAGACTCCTATGGTGCACAGCCAATGGATGCTCCACTGTATAAGTTTAAGTACTGATAACAGGAAATGTAGGCAGCTGTATGTCGAGCCAGACCTAAGGTTTTGGTGGGTTCTTGTTAGAACGGAGCAAATATTTCAAAGCACTTACTATATGTCCTTTAATTTATCCACACTGACAGCTTGACATAACAAACCGATGGGGTGCTATTAGAAGATTTGAGAAATTCAAGAAGTTTAAGATTTTTTGAATATTTAGAAAGTACCAAATTGCCCAGGCACCATGTGCCGTTTGCACCAATTTAATCAGATTGATCCGCCCGATTATTTGAATGTTACTGCTATACATTTTCGACTACAAAAATATTTCACAGGAGACAACCTGCATTACTGAAACTTGATCCCACAATCAAACAGATCACCTGAAGATTTTCAGAAGCTGCTTTCAGTACAGCAAACAACTCAAGGTTAAAGTGCCCAGTCACTCTGAATGTAGTGCCATATAGGAATACATGGGATTTTGAGCACAAACATGTACAAAACAATGAAGGGTCACATAGTGTGGAGATAATTATAATGCGTAGTTTATGGGGTGGAGGAATCAAGAAGGTCTACAGTGGGTAAAAGGATTTTTGTTTCTCCTGGAGTTTTATATAGCGCAAACTTGACCCGAAGGTTTCAGGTATCAGAGCGCTTTACATGAGAACCAGTTGCGTTATAAAAAGGACACATCCATTTCTATTAGGCAAGGGGAGATTAAGTGATTTGCCCAGAATCAAAGGATGTTTAGCATCCCTGTCGAGACTTTAACCCGGTTCTCCAGCTTCTAGGTCAGTCGCTCTAGCCGTTAGGCCACATCCTCTCCCAAACTGATCAGGTAAGTCCGTTAGGAACAGCTACAAAAGTAAACGAGGAAGAAGAGGTGGAGGGTGCATACTGAAGATTGTTTTAGAGGGGTACCAGATGGAGTGGGTCAAAGTGAGGTTATATGAAGCAGGAGTTTGGAGGGGTGACCTTAGAATTGATCAGATCTGGATAGTAATGTTGGCCAAGGAGCTTTCTTTATAACATGGGGAGTGTGGGTGATTCTGCTACGGATTGGACCAGAGGATGACCTGCTGGATTGTGTGTTGCTCAAAGGTGTACAGCACAAGGATAAAATTAACCCATTAAACAAAGGGGCAAAACATCAAAATAAAGGCACTCTACATGGATTTGGACATTCCTAGAGTAAGAAAATATTGAATTTTAAATCTACTTTAAGCTGCAAATTCAACAGATGCATGTCTAACATAAGAAAATAATAAAAATGGTAAATCCTCAAACATTTTTATGCCAACTGAATGAAAGCAAATGTCTAAGCAGTGAAATGTTCCTCTCACCTCGTTACAGCCCGGGTTGTCCACCAGCTGGTGACTACTTGCATGGAGAGGTTGGCCAGCATTCACAGGGTTAAGAACCACTTTGTCTCCAATCACAACCTGATGAGAGAAAGTCACAGCCAGAGTGAAGACATTGTAAAATTAACTAACAAAATCAGCAAATTAAATTTGCTGAACTGGTGTATTAAAAAGACGAAAGAGGGTTTGCCGTCTGACTACAATTGCTACAGTAACATGCACTGTGAAAAACGTACAATTCATGGCATACTGAATGCTTAGTTGTCTGTCCCGATTACTAGGTTAGTAATGACACTATCAGAACACGTAAGCAACCGCCCAGGGGAGGTTTCCATAATTTCTCTTTTTGAGCACTACCTCATATTGACCTCGGTACAGCATGTATCATCACTAGGTCATGCAGAGTTCACACAGTGGTCTTGCAATGTAGAAAAATTAGGTCCTGGCAGCTTGGGAGCAAAAATGAGTTTATGGCAGCATGGGAGCAATTTGGCACATTTATACTGTATATTTCTAACTTGAGCCAGACTACTCCTCTTAAGCAATATAGATTGGGTGGTCGTCTAATGAATGAATTCCACAATTAGTTGCATGCGCATTAAGTGCCATTACAGCCTGAAGAAACCTGCACTATGCAACCACTGGTTCCTCTGGGCCAAGACACATCTTCGTATTAAGATGGTTGGACAATGGCAGGTATCCCAATCTGCTTACTGCCTGCTCTCTTCACTCTAACCCATTAAGTTTCAAGCATGGACACAAAGCTAGGAAGTCATTTTGATAAAACGCTTGCCGTTTTCCACAGACGGTATAGCTAAACACCACACCATCAGCAGTAAACTGGGAGGCAGCCTGCCAGCTTGAATTCTTAATTTGCTGCTTTCTAATATAATTCCATGTTGCGCTCCTGGAAGGATTGACATTTCATGAAGCACCCTGTGGAGCCTGCATTTATCGACGGAGGCAGTAGCTAAGTCATCATGCAGCATCCCGGATGCAAAATGTGTCACATGCAGAGAAGCAAATAAAATTCAATTCAGATCAATGATGAAACCTTCATTCACTCCGAAAACTACTACATTCTTCAATTGCATGATAATTTGAGAGCAGTGGGTGGTAAAGAAACACCACCATGGTTATTTTAGTCTCAGCAATACAGTTTTTTGCTCAATTAATAGAATTCCCACCACAAACAAACAGTCTCGGATTGGATGATCCACTTCATTAACTGTGGCATGGTCAATCCCTGTCCTGCTTTCAAAGACAGAGGCCCTTTGTTTATGCCTCGGTCAAAGCCTTAGTAGTGAACATTATTATAAGAAAAACAATGGCTCCTGTAGATTTATTAATTTGATCAAGGCAAGGCGAAAATGTGCATGTGTAGACAGGGTTAAGGTGAGATGTCAAATAGAAAAACCAGGCCAAAAACAGATTAGCGTTTTCCAAAATAAACTATTTAAATTTAAATATTACACTAAATATCAAAGGTTATTTACAGTTGTGTAATGTGTCCCAAGTGAAATTATGAACCCCAAAAAAACATAGAAATGGCGTTTGTGACAAGCTTTCAAAATAAAGATTTTTTGTATCTAAAAAAGCAACCACTCATTTTTCACAATACATAACATCTATGTAATTATAGAATGTCAGTTTCAGTAGTTCTTTTCTTAGTTGTCGACGGCGTTTCGACCCTAGTATGGATGTAGGGTCTCTTCAAGATCTAGTGGGACATCTGGTTGTCGAATTGCTAGAGTATTAGTGTTGTGAGTGAAGAACCATGTGCCAGTGAATATAAAATATGTTTACTCACTAGGAAACCCGGCCGGGTTCCCTAAAAGAGTATGTGGGTTTCAGCAATTCATGGGAGCTCAATGGCTGGTCTCTGGTTTTTACTGCTGGGAGTCCTTGTCAAATGTAGCAGGTGAGTTAAACGCAGCTGTCAGTTAGATGCGCAATTTCTCTTATGGAAGATGAAGGGCGACTGCCAGCAAACGGACCGCTTGCGTCAGTACCTGTCGGTGCAATGACCCTGTATACACATGCGAATTTCCGCCTTACCTTGATCATATTAATAAGTATCTATTCCACAGGAGCCATTGTTTTTCAAGTTCAAAATATGTCATGTGAGAGGTGGCAGGAGTTTATCATTACAGCCACAAGCTATTAGCCCCATCACATTCATTTTTCAACACACACTTGGAAATCTTTGAAGCAGAGAAAGATCCATGCCATTCCTCAATGACTTGTGTTACTGTTATACATCCCCAACTTAAAAGCGGGAACAGATTTCCCCCAACGGCTAACAGATAACATTTTAGAAGTCCAAAACATTAGTTTTCTGAAAGTTGTGTATGGAGAGCAGATCACAACCAGTAAAGCAACCACTTCAACAAGAGAGGTCTACAGTTTCCTGTGTGTTAAAACATCCAACTCTGACTGGGATAAAGGGTGGTGGGTGGCCTCAGCCAAGTTCACAAACAGGACCTTTGAGGGCATACCTAAACAGTAGTCAACAAACCTTTACAGCCATGTGGTAGATGTGGAGAGCTCAGCGCTTAGACCTGTTTGGACAGGATGGTATAAAAAACGTCAGACAAAATCACAAGCGGGCTAAAAAAATAAAATTAAAAAAATCTGTTTCACCTCTATCCTCTCCAGGCCGCAGAATTGCTTCTCCCAGATTTCCCACATAGGAGCAAGTTTTTCAAATGCGGTTAGTGACTTAAACTGGATTCAACATGTTGCACTGACTGCAAAAAACAGAATGCACCCTGTCGCACACAAGGTATTAACTCAGACTATAAACTGTTCCAACATACAAAATTCGGACTGATGAAACCACTTTCTTTTCTCGGTTTAAACCAAAAACTAGAGAACCTTCTGTACATGCTCAACTGAATTCTTTGTTAACACTGCACTAGCTCCTACATTTCCAGTGCTCGCAAAGTATCAATATTTTCAATGGTTCATCCACAAGCCACCAAACCATAGGCATGTCCTCCATTGCACCTATATGGAAAAGTCTTCAGGAAGATTCCCAAAACAGATTCTAAAAGCCAGTCTGACGAAGTTGCTGGAGTTTGTCTTCATGCAGTAGCTTTAACCCTTTGCTGAAGTTAATCTCCTGGAATGGCATTTGGGAAACACGTAAAATATAGTTAGCGCGATCTTAAATTACAAGACTGCAGCACATGGAACTAGAGCCTGGGGACTAAATTTATTTTAAAGTTTAAAAACTTTATTATGGTTTCTTTGATCAAAATAAACATTTTGACACAGGGCATAAGCAAGGATCCATGGAATCATTCAACTAGGTCCCACTTGCCAAAATTTGAAGTTTTTTTCCATACCCTTTTTTCAAGCACCTGCTCAAGCAAGCACCTGTGCTACGCCCCGGGCACAGTATTTAATCCTCAGACCACTTCTGAATGGTTCCAATAAAGAAGCCAATGCATTTAATTGGAATTCAATTTTTCAAGTATAGTTACACCCAAATGCAGGGCGAATGTTGCCACATCTAACATGAAGGGTGACAAATTTGATGCTGAATATAAATAGATGGAGCACTATTTCTTATAAATTAACTCTACCAAGATGGCAACCATTTTCAATATTACATGAAACACGCACAAACCACCATGCAAACTTCAAACCTACTAATGAGGCTTGTAAGAAGTTAGAAACCCAGCAACTCCAACATTTGAGTGCTTAATGAGCAAATACAAAGTTACCTACCTTCGATAACTATCTTTCTGATGGATGCTTATTTAGCTGCCGATTACGAACTTATGAATATCCTCAGGTGAGGGCCGGACAGACATTTTATTTCACCTGGCATTGTCCCAGTTGGCTTGAGTCATAAAAGGCCATTTCTGAAAGCTGTTCCTGTTACATTAGCCAGGTCAATGAGCTTAATCGCAATAGGTACAAGGTGGCTCAAGAGAGGGGTAAAGGTAGAGAGACAGCAATCAAAGTAGAAGAGATAATTGATGGATTGATAGATTATGCAAGGAGATCATGGCAGTGGGGCTGGTTTGAGAATTTTTACCAGTGGCGATTTTGATTCCCCAGTTCAGTGAAATGGATTAGGAAGCGTGTCACGGCTCTTGTCCATCAGGACATGCTGTTTGCTCCATCTCTGCGCCGGACGTGTGCCATCACTAGAGCCATATAGCTGCACACCGGCTTTCACAGGAGTTCATCCTTTTTTTCCAAGCCCTTTCAGCCAGAAAAGGAGAATGACAGATCAAGCATAAAAGTGCAGTACAACTAACGAACTTGGTTCCTCATTACCAGTGGCATAAGGCCATCCTTCAGAATAGGGAGATGAGCTGGATCAGTAATCTGCAGATAGAAACAATAGTTATCATAAATATCATTACAGCAGGAAACTAACTTTCTTTGAATGGGTACTTCTAAGCGCAGAATATTTACCTTCTGAACAGGCACCACACGAGCACCTTTTCTCAGGTGGTGGGTCTGAAGTAGGGATCAAGTCATTTGCTTTTGCGTAATTACATGGAATTATGTCAAATTGCACGAAATTGCCCATATTATGTTTAGTGCAAATCTGTCATTCTGTGCTACAACTAAGCACAAAATGCATCCATGTGTTTTTTTTGCACAACAAGACATTTATACACGAGCACCGCAAACAGCTTCTTACTTCCTGTGCATTCGCTGTAAATTTGAACAGAAAATTACCACCAACTGTGCCCTTCACTGTAAATGTTTACAGCACATGGTGCATAGTTTTGCAAACAGCCGCAATTTTGGAAATTGCACATAACCAGTGTAAAGAGAAATTCTTTGCCAAGAAATTAGCAGTGTCTGAAGAGAGGGGACATCAAATAGGCTGCCTCACTGCTGTCATCTGCAAAAAACCAAAGTCTCCTCTTGAAGCAGCACTAAACCCGATTAGAATGTGTCAGGGTCTAATCTGAGGTAGTTAAAGAACAATAATTGGAATGCTACCCAGAGCGATTGCCAGTGGTTAGACTATCTGCAAGCATTCTTATCACTTTGATGTAATCCCTAGATGTGGGTCTTATGCTCATTATGTCACTCAAACAAAGATGCATCCGTGAACAGGCACAACCACACCAAAACCAATCTTTGATTGCTTGTGTTCCGGTTCAAAGTGGACTTGGCAGTTCAGACTGGAGCGAAACTGATCTGCATTCAGCAGGGTCTGATGCTAAATGGCATGGTTGGCTTAAGAACAATGGCTTGAAGTACTACCCCAACCGATTGCCAGTGGTTAGGCTATTGGCAAGCATTCCTCGCAAATTTGTTTGAGCATAATCATCGATCCCTTCAGGCATCTGGATAAGGTCTGAATAAGAACCAAATATACCCTTTAAAGTTTAATTGGCGCAGTGTGGCCTCAGGTAATGATTTCCCTCGGTTTCTGGCGTCCTCCATTAGCGTTTGGGCCACACTGAAGTGCTGTCTGTGCCAGTGGAGAAGTCACTAGTGAGGATATCTGCTCTGGAAGCTTTCCATGAGGGGCTGCTTTGGTACTGAAAAGTGCAGTGTGGACAGGCCAGTGGAAATCCAAATGGAGCCCCAGGCAGTCCCATGGGACCTGAAAGCGCACTAGAGTGACCTCCACTTCTCTAAACAATGGCATCATGGCATAAAGGAACTGCCACCAAGAACGACAAATGGGCTTTTTTATGACAGAGGCAAGGGGAAGCCAGCAGTAGGCCCACACTAGGCCCAGGGCCAGAGTCAGAGACCGAGGGGGCTCTTCAGGCAGTTATGTCCTCAAGTAATCCTTCAGAAGAAGACTGTGCTGGAGGAATAGAGTGCCGAGGTGACCTACCTTGGGACCTCAAAAGAAAGTTTAGGAGTGTCAGTCTTAACTCCCCCTCTTGTGATTTGTCCTGTTTTTCTTGTGTGAAGACTAGGGGACATGACTGAGGTCGACCTTTACAGTGGGGATTCAGATGCTTGTCGCATGCACAGACCAAAACATGTTCAGCCTCCGCTCCTTAATAGCCTTGGTGTGCATGACACTATTTGTTGCATGACAGTCATGATTCAGCAACAGGCTTTTTTTGGAGGCACAAACTTAATTATTGCACTGATAACTTTAAGAAACTTAGAGAATTAATCACAGCTTGCAGCTCTGGATCCGGGTCCAAGGGCACAGGAAAAAAAAAAGTGACTGATGTCAAGGCCATGGGATGAAGCAATATGGCACTATTGACATGACAATCAAACAGGAGAGTAAGGGTATAAGTGTTCACTCTCTTACCCCCTAGTCTTAATATTGATGAACAGAAGAGTGAAACAGAAGAACAAGAAACCTCACAAAAATCATGTGAGGGACAGACTGAAAAGTCTGTCCCTCACATTAATTTTATGAGGTTCTTGTTCTTCTGTTTCACTCTTCTGTTAAATCACTATTGACATGACACCTGTGCCGTTTTCTGCAAAGAGATTGAGCCAAAGACACCTCCCGGAAGAGAAAAGCTATGATGCAAGTTGCCAGATTTAGTCTAGCACCTAAGGATATTGAGAAGTTTAGGATCTGCGGAAGGTTACAAATATTAAAATTACATAAGCACCTTCTTAAAATAGGTAATTATCCCTGTTAAATTGTCATTTACATAATTTCCACTCTACAGCACAACACTGCATCATAAGAAGGCTTGTTCAAACCAAAACATGCTTAATTGCTACTTCTAAACGAAATCTTGCTGAATGAAACCTTCTTGAAAGTTATGGCATTACTTGTGCCATAGTCTACTCAATTCGACATGACAAGGTTTGAAAAATTGGGGGGCAAGTGGCAATCATCCACAAAAACAATCAAAGTGTCTTGTTTATCGCCTACCTGCTGATGATTTGGCATCAACTGATGGAATGCATTACAATTCAATCTACCTCCAACCCAAAACAATATATTAATTATTTCTGGATTTCAACTTACACTGGAGGAAAAACACAAAGGTTTGCTCACGTTCACAATGACCATCCTGGTGAAATGGGTTCTTCGCCCTATACACAAAAGGTCTAATAACTAATCACCAAAGGTGGTTCTCGTAAAACAGAGCTCCTGCAGACTGGTAAAATCATTTCAGAATTCAGTTTCCCTCTCTAAATGGATTATAAATAGCAAATCTAGTACAGGCTTCTCCAACAAGTAGCTCTCCTGTGTGCAGCCCCGCTTAGTAAATCAGAAGCTTTTGCTTGGTTGAATTAATATACCTGTACACGCCTACACACACTACGATTGAAAAAGTGTATTAAAGATATAATGTATGTATTTTCAGAACTCATTAGCTTTAGTTTAGAGAAAAATGGTTGAATTTCCAATTCAACCATGCTATTCATTGACTTGGGTACTGATTTCTGAGGCAGCATATCCTTTAGGGTGTACATGCATTTGCACATGCATTTTTCAAATCCACTGTAGATTTAAAGTTAAGTTTTGAGTGATAAATCATGCAGCATTGGGGTGACTTATTACCTTTGTGCCAGGGGCACTACGCTACAGCTGTTATGCATTACTCATGCACAGGCACTGCAAATTGATCAAGCTTTTTTCATATTACTGATGGCAACGCTTCTTGATGCATTGAGGTGACCATTGCTGATAGTCTTGAATGGCATGGTCACCAATGTACTCTTTTTTTGATGTGGTCACTTTCACAACACTGGGCACATTAGTAGCTTGATACAATTTCAATGGAACATAAGTAAGTCTTACAGTACTACAAAAAAGGTTTGAGCGCCCCGATTTAGAAGAACATAGAAATGGGTCAGGGGGATCAATAACATCACACGTTTCCTTGCTAGCATCAATAGTCCTATCCAGTGTAAACAAGCAATTAGCACTTTCAGTTCATAATACTACCGACTGACATGAATAATACACTAGCAAGACCAGGAAGTCTCAATAGTTTTGCAAAGCGCATAAAAGGGAGACTAAAGCTAAACGCTTGAAAACATCTTGTGTATTAATATCACTCAAGACAGCCAGGAGATACTTTGTAGAGATCAAAAAATAATTAATACATTTGAGATTAAATATCCTTTAATTAAATCTCAGATTGAACAGGACACACTGACCTCAATACTGAACAATTAAATTATCAGCACTACAGCAAATCACAGCAGGATTTTAATGTCCAAACCAATCCTGAAAGTCCTAGAATGTAAAATTAAATCTGGAAACTCCGTTTGATCTCCCCACACAGCACCAGCCCATTCCACATTAGTTCAAAGTCCTTTGTGGGGATAAAACCATTCTTGAATCGAACTGTATAATACAAACCTTAAATTTTATTTAAAGTCGATTATGGTAATGACAATAATACAAGAGATATAGCGAACCTACATAACGTAGGTAATAGCCCTTCGATCATCTGATTCTTATGTCTCAAATGCATAAATGTGGATAATGGGTACAAAGCCAGTGTGAGCCCCTTGAAGAATATCTGCATAGGCATTCTAATGTTTCCATCAATGTGGCACAGAACCCCTCATTTAGGGTATCCATAACTGATGGTTAGAAAACAGGAGGCTAACTTTCAATATATCCTTATCTTGCACTCCTTTTCCACATACCGTACATTACATAAGATTCCATGCAATTGTAGGCTTAGCAATCCTTTTGTCCTCAATAAGGCCACAAAACTGTTTGGTCTTCTTAAGATGGCCAGATAATGCAAACAGTGACCGTAAAATGTTGGACTGATTGCACTCCTATACAGCCCTCGACTTCTGTTAACTTAACCCAGAGACAACATCCAATAAATTGCCACTATTAGAACCCCATGTAATTTGTTTCAGAGCAAATATTAGGTACTGATGTCACTTCCTAACATTTGTTCATTATGCAAGATAGATAAGTCTTTCATTAGGTGCCAATTGAGACAAGAAAACAATTTGAACCGAATAAGAAGAAAACCCAATGATGAAGCATGCAATTATTGGTGGGTGAGGGTCTTGTTTTCTTAGATTAGCCAGTTTTCCTTCCCCATCCTTCGAATAGGTATGTGCTCTAATTGTAGTCTGAAAGACTACAGGTTCAGTTCTCATACCCACCTCCTAAAACAACCAATCAGCAACAAGATTTCACATTGGGATTGGCGGTGCGCCCGATGCCTGGACGCTGAACACGTGAGGCTCCACTCCTTCGCGTCCGGTCACACACACACACACACAGGAGCCAGCGGTCATCTGTGTAGCCTCGGTCATGGAGCCGGAGCTGAAAATGGCTGGCTAGAGGTAACACAAATAGATGATCAAGTGCTGGTTACCACGAGGAAGCAGGGCGGGACAGAGTATGTCCAAGAAAAAGGAGCAGTATGTAGGAAGCCACCATATTCCTTGCTGAGGTAAGGGGAGCCGTCCTGAGGTACCAGTCCTGCCCAGCTGGAAGTCTTTGTGCAGGCAGATTCTCGAACCTGAATTTATCTCTAGCAGTGGTTAAGCTCTTCTCTACAAGACTGACAGCAGTTTCCTGTATGTTTCGGGGGGGGATACAGCTGTATGTATATGTATATATCATAGATTTACACTGGAAACTTCCCTTCTGGTCATATTAAGTATTTTTAGAGCGCCTAGCTACCCTTAGGCACCCCGCGCAAGTGACAAGAAAAGTCAGAAGGCAGGCTGATTATGGAGAGATTTGAAACAGCCACGTCTACAACGGTTTATGAAAGGTAGAATGGTGTGGGGTGGAATGTAATGGCAAGGGGAGGGCGTTCCAGAGCTTAGCTGCATTATGGGAGAACATGTGGCCCCCAGATTGTACTCAATTTTTGGGACCACTGCCAAAAATGTATCTGCAGACCGGAGGCGACGTGTGGGTTGGTAAAAAGCCACCAGAGATTGATTTATCTTGGGACCAGTTCCCCAAAGCGTTTTATGAGCCATACACAAAGCTTTAAACTTGATCCGCTCTGTAATTGGCAGCCAGTGAAGTTTTTTTTAGTACAGGCTTCACTGACTCACCTTGGGGCACAGGCGAGAGAAGCCTACCTGCACAGTTTTGTACCACCTGTATTTTCCTCATAGTGGCTTTTGTGGTGCCCAAGTAAAGGGAGTTCCCATAGTCCAGCCGTGCGTACCAATGCCTGTACTGGGAGAAGTGGAAGGATTTTCCTTAAAACTCGGATAATTCCAAAGCATGTGGCAGCTAGCTTAATTGCTTGGCTGTTGAAGTTCAGAGCTTGATTTAACCATACTCTTAAACTTATTATCTGCTCCTTGTGAGTTGGTGGAGGACCAAGGCATTTGGGCCAGCTTATACCTGTTGCCTCTATAGCCACCCTAGGGCGGTTACTTAAAATAATTAGCTCCGTCTTGTCTCCATTACGTTTGAGACAAGGCTGATCCATCCACAAGGCCACCGCTTACATAAATGCTTCAATATTAATCTGTGACTTCGTAGGGTGCTTTAGGGCTACCACCAATTGCGTATCATCCGCGTAGGTGACAATTTGAATCCCATAAGGAAGGACTAATTCGGCCAGTGGTTTAAGGTATATATTAAAAAGAGTAGGACTCAATGACGAGCCCTGGGGGACTCCGCACAAGAGCTGTATACATTTTAAAGTACACTCTCCCTCGAACACCTGAAAAGTTCTATCCTTTAGGAAAGATGTAATCCAAGACAGGGCTTTCCCCTAGACTCCGACCACTCGGAGCCTGTCAATCACAAAGTTATAATCGACAGTGTCCAATGCGGAGCGCCGGTCCAATAAGATGACCGCCAGGTCCCTCCTTGATCAAGAATCTTTCTGGATTGCTCCACAACTGCTAACAAAGCTGTTTGTCCCATGGTTTGGGTGGAAGCCTGTCTGGGTGGGATGCAAATGAGAGTGGTTCTCCAGGTGCTCAGAGAGGAGTTTCCATATTTTTCAAGTATTTTACTGGTCGCCGGAAGTAAAGAAACCGGTAGATAATTGCTCCACACATCTGAGTCTGCTTTTTCAGGAGCGCCTTTATCATGGCATATTTCCATGTCGGCGGTATCTGTCCACTAGCTAGCAAAGAATTTAAAACCAACAACACCGGGAGCACAGTTCCTTCTACCTTAAGGAGATTTAGAGGGGTGCCGGATGAAGAGGGAGCCAGATTTAACCTGGGCAAAGAGTTGGGATAGTGTGGTCATGTCCAAAACCTAGAAACGCTACCAGGCTGGGAGCGCTACTGCTCATATCTGTATTCTGCACCCTTTTATCAATACTTCTGCTTTGAGGAAATGTTTTATAAATATCTAAAAAAAAATATATTAAAAAAATCCGAAAGTTCATTGCATCGTATTTGGGAAGAATTCGCCAGGGGCGGGGTCCGGTGCGCAGGATTTGGTCAGTTTTTTTGTGATGTGTAATATTTCCCTGGGTGCATTTGCAGCTGCAATTATTTTTTCTTCGTTATATAAGGCTTGGGCTGTCTATTTCTGATTGATAAATTGTTATGGCCTCTCTATAGGTCTTTATTTCTGCATTGTAATCTTTTCTCCATGCTCTCTATTTTCGTACAGTTTTAATTCTCTTAATTTATGCGAGTACCATGGAGTATGTTTTTCCTTTAATTTTTCCGTGATCCATTTATGTGGGATCGTAACATCCAATGCGGATTTGATCCAATGGTGGTAGTTATCAGAGGCTATAGTTGTATTGGTTTCTTCCACTGGTCTGGATCTCTCCATCGTCTCGGAACAAGCCTCTGTCGATAATTTTGCTAGAGGCGAACCTCTGATGTGTCCCTTTGCGTCCCACTCTGATACGAGGTATTCCAGATCAACGGAATTAGGAAATGGTCAGACCATGGCATTGGGATTTCAGTGTGGAGCAGTAGATCATTTGAAAAAACTGGGCCCACAATATGACCCTTTTAAGTGTCTGACAATAGTGTGTCAAGTTTCATTAGTCAAAATGTCAACACTGCCCTTGTTTGTATCCATGTATCCATGTTTCGGAACCTTCCTCTTAAAGTACCAATTAACTATTTTGAGGAACTGGATTAAGTCATCTGGGAATCTGTTAGGGCTAAGAAGCAAGCTTGGGTAAAACCATCTATTCTTCAATTAAACACTGAGCACGGGGGCTAGAACTACCCCACTTTCCCACATACTACCAGGTCTCTTTGGTTAGTCAAATACAATTAGTACCCCTTTCATCAATATATGATCATTTTATCTTAAAGCATATGCTAAAAGTGTGATTAATTAACCAGCTTTTCTTTGATCAAGAAACTCATAAGAAAATACATACAAGATCATAATGAGTATAGAAAAACGCACTCAGCAACTCTATATGGCATATAAGGTTCCGGCATGCCATGCATTTACCCCTCTCCAAGGCTGTGGGGGTTACAGATTCCACAAAGGGTGCTGCAGTCCTGGAGATAACTAGGCTTTTTGAAGCTAGACAATTTTTATAAAGCTACTAACCCACTGACTTGGGAAGCATTTATAAAGCAATTTGGTAGCCAAAATCCATTCCCATGGTTAAGTTTTGTCTAAATAATGAGTTTCCTTAAAAATGATTATACAATAATTAACAATGATGCAAAAATATTGTTATAGGTTTTGTAGAGTGCACAGCTGCCCCAGCTAAGGGTCGTCCCAGCGCTAGCAACTGCTAAAAAATACAACAGAGCACATCGTGCCTATAGTGTCAGGAAGAGATGAGTTTTAATGGCTTTACGAAATGCAATGCAATTGTTGATGTTTGAGGCAGACAGGGTGTTCCAGAGTTGAGAGGATGCGAAAAGAGCGCCCTCCTGCTCGCACTTTCCTTGTCTGGGGGACAACAGCAAGATGCTGGCCCATAAAACGTAATTGACGGTTGGTTGGGTAGAGTGAGAAGAGATTCGCCAGAATTTCTGGGGATCGGAGTTTTAGGATTCTATGCGCAATGCATAGAGACTTAAACTCAATGCGTTTTGCAAGAGTGATTGATATGAAAGTAGGTGGAATAGGAAATTGGTATCAGTTGCTACGTTAAAGTTTGAATAACAAACTTCTAGATGATGTTCCCAACAATTAAGCAGGAAACTGGCTGTAGCATTAGCATTAAAGAATGGCAACTAATGTGTGAAATCGGTCATAAATCCCCTAGAGCGGCTAATTTCAAGAGGATGACTTTTTATCCAGATTGTCATACTACACTTCAGACTGCATAAAAAGTTCCCAGCCACTTCGAATCAATGTTGCAGGATGGAGGGGGCGGGGGCTGGGTCCACATTTTTTTCATGCCCTACTTTACAGCACTTTTGGGTGGAGGTTTTCAAGTTTATTTGTGACTGCATGGCTAGGCATATTTTTCCACCAACACTTTGGTCCAATTTGGCCTTTACCACACAGGGGTACAACATTGAAAATAAAAAAATATTGTATTTCTTCGGCAGTGGCGGTAGCTAGGTCTGTGTTACTGCTGAATTCGAGATCATCCAAGATACCAACAACGGGGCAGTGGCTTGTCCAGTTGGTTAAGACTTCTGTTTGAGGAGGTATACGCAAAGAGTAGGGGCACTCCGTAGATTTAAAGCTACATGGGCAGGATACTGCTTGGTTTCTTTCTTAATCGAAGTAGGACAATTCACTGCTACTGAGATAATAGGCCAAAGGTGTGTTATAGATAATAGTATTGCATATTTATCGTAATTGTTTTTAAAAAGTATCCGTTGCACTAGGATTTAATAAAAGGTTTTTAGGCGCTGTTATTTGTCAATATGAATTTCCAGCATGAACAAAAGGATTATGTTGATATACTTGTGATTTGCACATCATGGTATTTAGGTCTCTTAAGCCCAGTCTCTTACTCAATTACAAAATAGATTTAAAAAAGTCACATGCTAAGAAGAGCTAACTAATCCCTTTTGCAAAATATGTAAAAGTTATATGCAACACCACATTTCAGTGTGACATGTCACCTACTGCTTGACTAATTCATGGAGATATCCCATAATTTGCATTTATGGAAATGCCTCATGCAACAAATGTTTGTTGTAGCATACACACTTGAGGAATACATGGAAATAATCCTTGGTGATGTTTAACTTTAATATAACTACCTTGTTGCCAACTACATACAATCTTGCAGAGGTTACACCTTTGGAAAAACCTCTCAACTTAAGCTTAATATTGTTGAACTGCAAAATTAATAAAACTTAAGCCCCACGGACTGCATATCTACCAACAATAAAAATCTATGTATGATCACACCCATGAAATGTACAATTGGAGTTAGCTCTGGGACTATTTCAGCACTTTAACTTGTACCATCTTTTAGAACAGCTACTAGGGATTGTAGAACACCACAGCAAAGATGTTGTGAGATCCCCTAGATCATGTTACCAAGCAATAAAGATCCAGTTCTAGACCTTGCCAAAGCCATTCAAAAACCAGGCTTAATCGAAATCCTTGGGTTATCTGAACACTTCAGTTCCATTAGACGGAGCTTTATAGTTCAAGAGCTCAAAGCTCTGAAGCACTTACTCACTATAATACGTTTCAGAGCCTTAATGGGTGTCCATAAGGATTCTTTTCTTATATTTTTATTTGCTTTTTTAACCAACAAACACAGCTGGCAAGTCACAAGTGACTATCCGCACCCCCAGACACCCCCCCCCCCACCCACCATCCATAGTGACATCATAATCATCAGCACAACAAGATCCAGGATCCGCCTACTAGAACTCTTTCTGTAGTGCTCTTATCATCCAACGCCTCCCTTCGGGACCAGGGCCCTGGCCCACCCCCTACCAACTTGAAACAAAGCCCTACTCAGCAGCACTATCAGTATGTCAATCTGATCCCAGACCCCCATCAAGACCATGGTATCGTCTCCATTTTCCCCAAACTCTGCGTAATCTCCGGAGACAGTGTAGGGATGCCATGTTTAAGGGCTCTTGTAGAATATTTACTGTTAGAACTGGCTATTTTTGGTTGGCTAATGCTTACACCAGCCAGGCAGAAACCACCATTCTAGTCAAGGCAAGGGAGTCACACGCCAAGATAACCCCTGCTCACCCCCTTGGTAGCTTGGCACGAGCAAACAGGCTTATCCTGGAGGCAATGTGTAAAGCATTTGCGCACGAACACAACAGCAACAACATCCTAGGCACACCATAAAAGGAACTCCACAAAAGGTTATATAAAAATAACTTTTGTATTGTCAACACACATCAGATAGTAATCACACAATATACATTGTGCCAACTGGCACGGGCAATATTCACACAGGATTATTTACATCAGGGCAGGGCCACGTGGGCCACTGTCAGAATCAGCACTTAGTAGAACTAGCACTTAGAACGGTCACACCAAATCACAATTATAGATCACAACCAGTAACCACTGGTAACAGGTAGGTACACACTACGCAATACTAATAACCATAGGCATAGATCACGCATGGACACATAACCTCTCTAGTATAACATACTAGGCAAAGCAAGCTTCTAAGCATGAGCACCTTTAGAAGTCTAACACAAGCATAAAGTCAAAGCACATTACGCATTTAGGCCTGAACAGTATAACTACAGTAGGCAATCTCACTAGTCTAAACACATTAGACTCTCCTCCTAAGAATAAATCACATTTAGGGGAGTGACTCACAATGAAGTAAACTCTCACTAACATAAACCTACATAGGTAAAATAACCTCACAATCATAGTATCACATTGTGCAAAAATCACATTAGGCAATTACCATTCTAAACATAGTAAAATCATATTGTGCAGAAATCACATTAGTCACCACCTGTGACTGTCCCTAGGCCAATTGGCCTCGCAGGGGCTAGGACCCCCTGTGTCTTAAAGTCAGGGGGGCCTAAACGTAGCATCTACCCACTAAGTTATGGGCAGCTGTAGATCCACTGATGGGGCCAACGTTGGAGCCTCGCAGGCTCTGGCCAACTGACTGCCCCCTTGGAGCCTCGCTGGCCTCTACACAACGCGATGCCCCTGAGCATCTCCCTGGCTCTAAAACTAAGAAATGCCCCCTAGACCCTCCGTGGCTCTGAACAACAATGTGGGGCAAGGTGGGAGCGGCCCGCTACCTTCTGGGGCCGCTCTACCAGCTAGGAAAGGGGCCCCCTGAGCCTCGCTGGGCTCCTCAACTGGGGCGCTTTGAGCCTCTCGGGGCTCTGAAACTGCTGTGGCGCCGGGAGCCTCTCTGGGCTCCAAGAACAAATGTGGCGCCATGAGCCTCTCTGGGCTCGAAGAACAAATGTGGCGCCGTGAGCCTCTCTGGGCTCGAAGAACAAATGTGGCACCGTGAGCCTCTCTGGGCTCGAAGAACAAATGTGGCACCGTGAGCCTCTCTGGGCTCGAAGAACAAATGTGGCACCGTGAGCCTCTCTGGGCTCGAAGAACAAATGTGGCGCTGTGAGCCTCTCGTGGCTCTCAGCACCAATGCACCGTCGTTGGAGTCGCACTGCGGGGGCTCTGAAAATGCTGGTGTGGGGCGGTGGGGGAGCGGCCCTCTGACAACCTGAGCCGCTCTACCCTTCGACACTGCCAGACGCCTCCCCTCTCCTCAGCGCAGCCCGGGACTCCACTCACCGGGTCAGAAGGGTCTGGGGCGGCCTCGGACAGCGCAGCGCGCGGTTCTCCCTGGGGGTCCCCGCAGGCTGCAGCAGCGGTCTTCTCCTTCGGTGCGGGGCTCTCCTCTCCTCACGGGAGCCCCGCTCGCACCGGCAGCCTTCCTCCCTCTGCCAAAACGTCCCAGTGCGGGGTAGGCTCTCGCCTGGGTTTCCGGATGTCTTGTCGTCCCGCCCCCGGCCTGCCTGACTTCCAGCCGGGCAGCGATTCTCGCCACAAATGCGGCAATGAGAAGGGTGGGCACCCGTGCCTCTCAGTAGCCCCAGCACGCCAAAGAGGCCGGGTGGGCATCAGTTTTAGCACAAATGAAGCCCTCCTAAGCGCTAAAGGCAGGTAAAGCGCTCCCCAAGCGCTATAGGACCATAAACAAGGCTCCCAAGCGCTTTGAGTATCAAGCCTTCAGTGTTGGGTTGGAAGGATCAGAAACTGTTAGACAATCTGTAACCCCAACTGTAAGGAACAAGTCTTAGTTTCATGTGAAGCAGAGGACACAAAAAGTGGGTGTTAAGAGTTTCCTGAGGTGTTTGTGTGTCGCACGGGGAAATTAAAGGGTTTCACTCATCAAATTCACTTAAGAGGGAGCCATCCCCAAAGTTCATAAAGCCAGAAATATTCCTTTTATTATTCGGGAAGAGGTCAAGGGAGAGTTGGAAAAGATGCTAGAAAATACGGTTGTTGAACCTGTGGAGGCAGCTGAATGGGTTTCTCCCTTGGTTGTAGCCCGAAAATCCAATGGAAAGGCCTGTTTATGTGTTGATTTGAGGTACCTTAATAACAATATTCTTGTTGACCAGTTTCCACTCCCCAGAATTGACGAAATGCTTTCATGGACACGTGATGCTAAATGGTTTTCTACCTTGGATCTTTCAGCTGCCTACCACCAGGTTGTCTTGGATAAAAACAGCTGACACCTTACATCTTTTTGCACACCTTTTGGGTGTTATAGGTTTAAGCGCATGCCTTTCGGCTTGGCATCAGCCGCGGCAGTATTTCAAAGGTTCATGTCAAATCTTTTTAGCCACATTTGTCAAGTTGTTTTTTTCCAAGACAATATCCTGGTCATGGGGAAGGAAAAGTCTTAACATGATGCCATTCTTAGAGAAGGGTTGTCCATTCTCAAGAATAACGGGTTGGTAGCAGAAGGCAGTAAGTGTACATTTTTAGAAACGTCTGTCACTTACTTGGGACAGGAGATTGGAGCTTTTGGTATTAAACACAAGAGCAATTTGGTCGAAGCAATACTTATTGCACCAGCACCTAAGTCTAAGGACTATTTTTTATGATCCTTTTTGGGATTAGCTGAATTTTATGCAAAGTTGGTCAACAATTTCTCACAAAAAACGTACGAGATGCGTCTGCTAATGAAAAATAAGGTTAACTTTGTGTGGAGCAATGCTTGTCAACAGTTATTTGATAATATCAAAAAAGCCATTACGCACGCACCTACATTACAAGGCTTTGATCCACAAGCTGCTTCCATTGTAACTACTGATGCCAGTGCTACTGGTTTAGGTGGTGTTCTCACACAAGCAGATAAGGAGGGCAAAGAAGTTGTTATAGCCTTTGCTTCTTGATCTTTTTCTCCGGCTGAAGAGAAGTACTCTGTCATAGAACTGGAGACATTGGCGTGTATGGGCCATGGAGCATTTTGGGAAGTTTGTGTGGGGTAAAAAATCCTTTTGAGGTCCGACCATTAACCTCTGACTAAACTGCTTACTATTGAAGGTCTTTCCAGGGCATCGGCAAGAATTGCAAGGATGTGTATGATAATTCAGGAGTTTGTGTATGAGGTGCAGTATGTTCCAGGAGCAGAGAATGTTATTGCTGTTTTCCTAAGTAGGTTTTCGTTACCCATGAAAGATTGACAATGATCCATGGAGTGATTTTTGTGTTGCATGAGTTTTTGCTGACGCGGTTGGTTTACCTAAAAATCTTTGGGATGAAGAGTATATAAAAGATGATGTTTTGGGTACTGTCAAAGATAGAATTATAAATGGATGGTCAAATGAGTCCAAACTTGATCCGAATTTGAGAGCCTTTTGGGATGTACGTGACGAGTTGAGTGTTGAAGAGGATTTTGTTTGTAGGAGGGGAATAATTGTACCTCCTTTAGGCATGAGGAAAAGAATTGTGGACATTGGACATGAGGGTCATCCAGGCATTACTCTCACTAAATGGAATATAAAGGTCTTGAATTGGTGGCCTAGAATTGATTTAGATATAGAAAGGCTAGTATGTTCCTGTATCGAGTGAGTTCTGACAAAGTACAAAAAAACTCCAAATCCTCCTTTGTCATCATTGGGGTGTCCAAACTTACCGTGGGAGAATGTCGCTTTAGACATTTTGGGACCTGTTTGGCAGGATGGAACCTTAAAATATATTTTGGTCCTTGTAGATCTTTTTTCTAGATGGTTAGAAATTGAGGTAGTCAGTAAGGTTGACACTCAGAGTGTAATAAGCTTTCTAGAAAGATGTTTTTGAGGGAAGGTTTTCCTGCGTCAATTTTAACTGACAATAGTGTTCAGTTTAAGTCTGATGTGATGAAAACATTTCTTCACAATATATGTATTGAACAGAAGTTTACCACTTTGTATCATCCTAGAGGCAACTCTGTTGTGGAAAGGGTGAACAAAGTTTTGAAAGGAGTTTAGCAATTGGCAAACCGAGGGAACAGGAATTGGAATGACGTACTTAATTTGATCTGGTCATATAGAATTACTACACGTGACACTGTAGGAGAAAGTCTGTTTGGTTTAATGCGAGGAAGGTTTCCTCATTTCAAGATTAACCCTGGATGGATTGGTAGAAGCAAAAGGTATGAATGGGATACTGAAGAAGTTAAGCAATCCATCATTAAATCGGAGTAAAAAATAAAGCATATTTTGACTCGAAGCATGGCATCAAAGATGTGTGTGTGTGGAGGGGGGGCAAAGTGCCAGAGTTAAGTCAGCCAGAAAAGCTGGAAAATTACAAGCGAGATTTTCTGATACAAAGGTCATGACTAAAGTCATGAAAAACACGGTTCAATTTGAGGATGGAATTATCCATCATATGAGTCGCATTGCTTTATCGAAGGACAATTATGGTATTAATCCAAAACATGTGGGAGATGAGAATAAAGAGTATTGGTGGTTAGATATCTTGTCAAATTTTGAGAAAGGGGATGAGTCGGAAGTTGTTGTTCAAGTACCTGATATTGATGCATCTGAGCTTCCACACCTTGCACAGATTCCTGATACTTCCGCATCAGAATATCCTCCGGTATCCGACAGTGGGTCATCAAAACTTCCACAAGTTCCATTTAGTTTGGATGGTAATTTGTGGAGAAGTGTGGCTCACTGGTTAGAGCGGCAGACTCTGAAGCAGAGATCAGGCCCGGGACCAGGGTTCAAGTCCCGACGCGGCAGGGTCTGGGCTCAATGTCCGCGGACTCGATAATTCTCGCCTCAGCGCCTACTCTAATCATGGGTTCCACGCTGCAACTCTGGGCAATAGCTTGCTTAATCTCCACAAAGGCCCCAACAACACTGGGATGCCTGGCTTCACCTTGGGGGTGCCCAGGAGAAGCATCTCACAGGGAGAGCCAGGAAGGGTTCCACAGCGTTGTACAGCGCCGGGACGCCCCGTTGCTGGAGCAGCTATGCGCTTTACAAGTATACTACACATACATAATGTGAACTTTGGTGCACAGTTTGACACTGTGCCTTGTGATGATATGGTAGTGAACAGGACAAGTAGATTTGGAAGACAGATTTGTACTCCAAAGAAATATGATGATTTTGTACGTTTTTAAAATTTTCTAATTGCTTGTTTTTATCATTTACATTAAGAAGGGGATGTGTAGTGATGGCATGTTTCTTTAAGGGCTCATGTAGAATATCTACTATGTAATGGAATTCTGTACATGTAATAGAATGTATTCTCTTGCAGCAGGTTACTGGAATGTTATTATTCATTCTTCCCTAACCAACTACTTGTATTTAATAAACCCTATTTATCTTGCTATTTGTGTGTTTCCTGCACTTATTTTTACCGTGCTACTTCACTACAGACAGCCTCTTGCTTTATAGGTGCCCCTTTCCACCGTCATATACAAGTCCATTCCCCTCCTCCATTCCCACAATTGAGGAGGCGACTGCGCTCCCCACGCCCGCGTCACGTCTCTTTTCGCCACCACCAGGGCCAGCATTGCACAGTTCAGGTGCAGGCGGCTCAAGTCTACATCATTAGTTATCCCTAGTAAAACAAATTTTGGTTCCACAGAAAGAAGTTGCCTCCAACACCTTACTCAACTCTCCCAGTATCTGTGTCCAATAGGTGTGGATAGTGGGGCAGCCCCAAATGATATGATAGAAGTCCCCCTGCGGGAGGCCACATCGAAGACCACAAGGGTCAATGGCTCGACCCATGCGGTGTAGCCTAACCCTATCATAATAAACCCTTTGTAGTATCTTATATTGAATGAGTAGTAGTCTGGATTTAATCACGACTTCTGTGGTGCATCAGGTCTGCTTCCCAATCTATTGTGTCCATCTCGCCCAAGTCCTGTTCCCAAGTCCTATTCCCAGGTAGCTCTCAGTTTCCCCAATCTATCAGGCGTGTTATTATTCAGGGTCTTATAGGTCAAGGATAGTAGCTTATTGGGTATCTGTTCTTGCAGCAGACTACCCTCCAACGGGGCATATTCCGTCAAGGGAGAGGAGAGCGCCGCCTCAGCCCTCCATGCATGATGCAGTCGTGCATATTTAAGGAACTGAGTGGCGCATTGCACATACTCTGTCGCCAGGGCCCCATAGGGTTTAACGTCCCCCTTTGCCACCAGGTACCCCAGCGTGGAGATTCAAATATGGAGCTCCTTCAGCCATGAGCAGGACCATATCAGTGTTTGCCTTGTTGATTTATGTGCCCATCCCATCATCTTTGTTGCCCTGACCCAGACGTCTATGGTTATTTGTGTGGCCAGGAGTAACCGTCTCTTTCCAGTGCCCCCATATAAATAGTGCAGACTGGTGCGGCGTGTCATGGTGTCCCTTTCCAATCTATATCTAGGGTGATCAGCTGAAGCATGGAGCCAATCATTTATCGCACCAGGTGCTCAGCCCAGTTGTATGCCTCCACATCTGGTAAGGAGATCCCTCCATTATACTGGTTCCTCTGGAGCGTGTCAAGGGCTATTCTCGGTTACTTTCCCAACCAAAGCAGGGAGCGCAATTATGCATTTATCACCTTAAACGTCTGTCTGGGAAGGGAAAGTATTTGTTTTGTGGGGCATACAAGAAACGAGGTAACAATCATTTTAAACATTGCGGCTCGGCCTAATATTGTGAGGAGAAGGACCTTCCACCTAAGGGCATCGTTCGCAAAACACGCAATCACTCGCTGGATTTTTTTTATAGGATCTATTTGTAGTCGGGTAGATCCCCAGGTACGTGTACCCAGTCTGTGACCTGGAGGGCCCCAGGCAGAGGAGGCCACGTTTCTTCCTGTCGCGGGCTATACAGGAGCGATTTTTGCCAGTTTATAGTGTACCCCGAGAAGGAGCCATACCTGCCCAGGAGCCTGAACAGTGCGGGACTGGTGGCCGGTTAAGAAACAGAGCAGTAGGTCATCTGCGTATATCGAGATTTTCTCTTCCTGGGTGTCTGTCTGCGATATTCGAAATCCCTGTATCTCCTCTGCCAGCCACACCTCACTGGCCACAATTTCAACGGTGAGGGCGAACAGCAGTGGAGACAGAGGGCATCCTTGCCGGGTCCCCCTCCTAAAATCTTCAGAGAGGATCCCGTTCACCTTAACCCAGGCTCTGCATATAGGAGTCCCACACACTTCCTGAAGTTAGGCGCGACGCCAAATTTGATCAGAGCTGCCTCCAGAAAGGGCCAGTGTACAGTGTTGAACACTTTTTCAGCGTCAAGGGAGAGGAACATATGTGGATCCTCCCTTCTCTTCACCTCCATGAGCCAATTATGGGTCCGTCGTAAATTTTGCCTAGTCGCCCTGTCTGGTAGGAATCCCATCTGGTCCTGGTGTACTAGGCCTGAAATCACCTGGCGCAGTCGGAGGGCCAAAATAGTCGCCAATAGCTTCAGGAGGGAGATTGGTCGATAAGACGCGCACTCCTCAGGAGGCCTGCCTTACTTATATATGGGTATGACCGTGGCCATCCATAGGTCAAGTGGGAGGATGCCCTCTTGGGCCACATCCTTAAACAACGCTAACAGGTGGAACGTCAATAGATCGGCTCCTTTTTCTTAAAAATTCAGCTGGGAGTCCATTTGGACCTGGGGGCTTCCCTGGATTGAGTCTGGTTATTGACTCTAATTTCAGTGGCCGTTATGTCAGTTTCAAGGGTCTCCTTGTCCTCGCCCGTTAAGATAGAGGTTTGAACAGTAGTCCAGTAAGCCATGATCTTACTCAGCCAATTCCCTGGCTTTGTAAAATTCCCTATAGTAGGAAGCAAGTCTGAACAATCTGGTTCCCCGTCAACAAGAGGATCACCTTCAAACTCCTGATCCACGTACACAAAGCGCTACACAACACCGGACCCACATACCTCAACGAACAACTCCGCTTCCACACCCCCATCCGCAGCCTCCGCTCTGCCAGCCTCGCCCCAGTTCTTCGTATCCGGAAAACCACCGCTGGCGGCAGATCCTTCTCCTACCTCGCCGCCAAGACCTGGAACGCTCTCCCTACCAGCCTACGACAGACCCAGGATCTGCTGGCCTTCAGAAGACTTCTCAAGACCTGGCTCTTTGATCAGTAGCAGCCCCCACCCCACCCAGCGCCTTGAGACCCTCACGGCTATGTAGCGCACTTTAGAAGTGCAGTGTAATGTAAACTTTATTGTTTAGTTAATTAAAACCATAACAAACAAACATGATAAAAAATGTGTCCTTTACAATAAATGCAGTGATTGAGTATTCAGGTTTCCATGGAATTCAGTTCCTCTTACGCTTTGCGCCATAAGGATAGATTCTTCACCTGTTCCACACTACAGATACAGATGCATGTAGCCATTAAATGTTTATCAAGTAACTGACTTACAGGCTGGATACATAAGTGGAAGGACAAACCATGCTCTCCTACTGAGCTCAGCTTTCAGAAACCAAAGTAAGGTATACTTGCATCCCAACTTTAAGATACACTATTTTTATATGACATTTGTATGCGATGTTTGAGGGATGGTAAGCAGCTAAACCTATAACTATTAAATCAATTCATTAGATATTTTATGCAGCAACCCCTTAGCTTACTTTTGTCACATGAAAGAAGCAAGACCATTGTAGCTTGGAAAAGCTTGAATAAAGGGCCAAAGTTCTTTAAGACATACCAAGTTTCCCATTCATGGAGAGGATGCAATGCTTATAAAAGAAGGAATCACTATAAACTACATTTTACATGTCTGACAGTTCGATGCCTTCAGGAACCTATAACATTAAAAATAGAAAATTAAAGTTGTAAGATTAGTAGAAATTCTCCACCATTGCAAAAATAAGGCTAACTGTTGTCATCACTGCAGTGCAGCTCAGGAAAATCAAAAGTACAAAGGCAAAGTCTTTAATAAAAAATGGAGGTTGCACTCTTTTGAACAGTGAAATACACATTGAGACAACTTGTAGTACTGAAGATTCTGGACCCGTGTTATAAACATAGTCGTATCATGACGATTGTGGTATTAGCAGACCGGTAATGATTGGGATACTATGTACAAGCATATCCGTCATATTCGAGTGACGAAGTCACCTCGAAATCGAGGTTTCTTTCCTGAACCCTCGGGTTCCATTTTGTGAACGGCAGCAATTTTGTGATTGCCCTCACCTAAACACAATGACTAAAAGCAGAGATCGAGTCAGAAGGAAACGTATACCTTCGCTGACTCCTCTGTGACCTTGGCGAGCTGAGTCCACTGCCTGAAGCCAAACCTGTTCGGCCAGTTCCTTTCCCAGTGGCCGAATGAGATTAGCATTGAAGCACACATGTCAAACCTTCTCATCGCACACCGGCTATGTCTAATCTCACACACACCTGTCCCTGTTTTTTTCTTTATGACTTGCTTTACGATGAGGTGTCCGTTTTTATTGGGGGTCCGTTGATATCTGATGGAAATACTGGGTCTTGCCGGATAGTTGATTATCGGTTGGACAAACTGAAATATGGGCTTGTCATCATGACTCTGCTTTTTCTTTATAGTGGAAATATGTGAATGGTCAACTGTAAAATAAGGAATGTTTGCCTAAAGCATAATATTTTGTATAAAAAGAGAAGGCTGGCTTTGTAAGATTGAGCAGTCTCCTGATAACATACACCGCGTTGTACTTCTAGGATACCTGTTACTGGCTGCAGCCAATAAATACGATCTTTGATTTCACCTAGAAGACTTTTTCTGTAGTCTGAAACAGGAAGGACTCGAAGTCTTCGGGTGTGTACCCTGGCACCGCTGGGTTCTTAAAACCCAGTACTTCAAACTAATGCACTGTTAAACCGCCTTTATAAAGAGTCAAACCAATTTGGTGCCTCTTGCCAAAACAAGATACCTTACTGCAAAGCTTTAATGTACAATATTGCACCTAAATTACTATAGGCAGGCTGTTCGCAATAACTGATACAGGGTAACTAGCATTCTTGGTTCACTTGGACCTCTAGCAGCCCTCAATACAGTCCATTGAGATCCATTAGTGGCAGCTGTATCAATCTGAATTGGCTCTATTCATTCTTGATGGACCAAATGAGTTGTGCCGTAGCAGGAAACGTACACTGATAGTGGAGGTATTAAAGTACAACTCCTGTTTGTTAATTGGTTGCAGGTTATCATGCCTAGAAAATGATACACAACGCTTCTGGCTGATGGGTGACAGTAGCAGATTCTAGTGACTAGTGTGTGATTGGGTAAGTTCGCCCTGGATGATAGCAGGCAGCCAGAGTTTAAGGGACCCAGAAACTTAGTTTTTGCCCTGTATTCCAATGCATAAACTGATGTCTATCATGGTCTGCCGCCATTCTGCATATCCCAGGGCCAAAGCAAAGTTACTGGGTATTTGCTAGGATTCATGAATGGCCCTAGCAGTTCCTGAAATTCCATGGCCATCTCCACCAGGTACGAAAGAATCCAGTTATGCGAGACCATTCATGTCAAAAACGAACATGCCACTATAACTGGAGGGGCAAATCCATATTTAAACAACTCTACACATGCAGGTATAACAACTGGTTGGCAGAATGCAAGTTCAACTAAACTTGCCTACTCCGATCATCATGAATAAAGTAAAGCAGGCACCCAACAGTCTTTCTTCACAAACTATACCAACCAGGGTGAAACTTAAGATCAATTCTTTGACCCATATGACGCTTTGCAGAAATGACCTATGACCTCAAAACCGATTTATGCGCAGACTGCAGCAGAGGATGACATCGCCCTGGTGGAATGAGCTCTCACTAAGCAGCCAGCTGGATTTTGACTTCTCTATCTCCACAGCAGTTACACCTCCCTGCATCCAACATGAACTGGATTTGTATCTACAATGAGTGCAAGATCAAAGTATGGCTTGCGCTTTGTTTTTCATAGCTTCTTACAACTAGTTTGTTGTGATACTATGTTCTGAAGGATTCAGGATCTTTATATCGGGATTTTAAACATACTATCTGCTTCAATATTTGCTTGAACCTTCTATAAAAAAGGTTTTGCTTCAAAGGATTTGTCATTTTAAGCGTAGTGTCTAAAGCAATGTGCCAAAGAGTGTCCTTAATCGATCATCCTCTTGACAGAGTTCACCTTTAAATGAATTCTTATTGGTGTGTTTTAGTTTAAGCAAATTTAGTTTTAATAAGATATTGGTTAAACTCACCGTTAAAGTGTTCAATTGATTAAGCTGAATGTTATTCGAACTCAAGTACGGCAGCCTAGAGCCAATCTATAAAGTTTACTTTACTGTAAACCTGAATTAGCCCGCAATTTAGTTTGTGACAAAAGGTTGGAGTGATTAGGTAAAAGATTGTAACAAGTTTACACTTTATTTCAAAAGTTCTAGTGAAGGGACAAGCAAGATGCTTTGAAAGCAGTGCAAGAAAATATTTTTGCAATTCTCCGCTTTCAAAAGCCAGCAAATGGAGATTTTGTTGCCCGCTTATTTTAATTCCACACCTAAATATTTATACTTTGTAGTAGAGGAGATCGACCTATATATAGCCTAATTTCCCAGTTAGCTTAAGTCTGCATCATCCTGTAAATATCAATATCAGACTTAATCTTGTTCCCTAATTAGGTCTAGTTTATTGGCTTTACATTAAGCACTTAGTTTGAAGCATTTTCGAAAATACACATCTGAGAATTAAAATCGGTGTAGCAAGTGCCCATTTAGCTTCAGTGGGCTTGCTCGTGGGTTGATCAGGGTCTTAGCCATATAGGCAACGAATTAAACAAAGCTGGGGTAATAACACATCCTTTGTTTAATCATCAGTGTGAATATTTTGTTAAGGTACCATCTGCCAGCATTTTCACTTGAATCCAGTTCCTGGAATACAATGATATTGCTTTTAATGCTTTTTCTGGGATTACCCATTTGTTTGATTTTGCCCAGAATCTTCTAGCAATACTGTTGACAGCCTTCTTGAATTCGATATAACAAGCATATAGATTTCTGCCCCTATCCATCATTTTGTAGTCTACTAGAGATATTGTCAATGTTTTCGGTGGTCCCATTCTCTTTCTTCAATCCTGTTCGGAACCAGGGATCAAGTTCTATTCAGAAGTCCATTGTTATAGGTCTTTGCGGACCAGTGAAGCATAATATTTGGCATCCATCTCCAAAAGAGATCTGAGCCTGTAATTTGAGTGGTGTGATTTATCTACTTCTTATACACTGAACGCATGTACGATCCTTGCCACAATGCAGAAACCATGCATGTAGAATCGCAACCTTCACAAACCCTTACGATTTTCTCTAGCTAATGCAACAGATTAATTCTTAAGACAGTTGCCGGCATACCGTTCAGTGCAGGTGCTCCATCTTTTCCACATATTATCCTGGGCAACTGTTCCTTTCTTCCAGTCAAATGCCCGCATATCTTTCTCTTTTGATTGATTCCTTATTCTTTGCATTTTGGCAGGTGCACTCTGAATGGTGGACGATGGGAGACATCTGCTTCCTTTGTTACATACTTTGTCACAGGGTTTTTATCCAAGTCCCCCAATCAGTGGCATTTATAGAATAACATGCTTGAGAGCTGCAAAGTGTTGGAAATTCTGATTACACACCTCCAAAATTATCTCGTGCTCTGGCTGGCCTAGTAAATGAACATCCACTGCTTTCCTTAGCAATTACTTTGGCCTCCAAAATCATGTTTTATCTGTCTTGCTGAAACCACATTTCCCGCTTTCACTCCACTCACTTGTTTTTGTTACCATTCTTCTTTTGGCAATTTATTTTTTTGCTGGTCATATTTTTCTTGTGCACAAAAAGTTAAAGTTTAGTTGTTCGATAGGTTTCCTTGCTGATATGATTGCAAAATGCATCCTATTTTATTCATGATCTCACTCTAAGCAGTGGTATTGCTGATTTTTGGAATGGTTGCTTGTAAGCTGGAGATGTGTCTTCCGTTCTTCCAGGTTTGCACACCATTTGATTCTTTTAGCTTTTTTGCGCACAAACTCACCCCAAGTTTCTCATACACTGTATTGTGAATTCTTTGATATTCAAGAAAATTGTATGCAGTGGGCGGCAACATTCTAGCCGATGTTCAATTTTGACAAACAGATTTACTAGTGCAGTTGATACAGTGGTTACATCCAACATGGGCTTGCGTCACATTGTTTTTTTTTTGCAGTGTTAGTTAAAGAAGCCATTTGGCAGCAGGAAGGCACCCATATAAAGCTTTCATGATGGAGTGCATCAATTCAATTAAGTATATTTTGTTTACTTTTACTTGTTTCTTGTAGCCCTGAGGAAGTCTGTGGTGACTAAAACCCCAATGATTAAAAACGTGCTGGCTACTGGAATTTTCTGGACCTGTTTGGATGCATATAGATACATTAACTGAATAAATTAACAGTGTATACTTTGGATCTATCAAGACTGAAGAAATGTTTTTTGACTTTGGTGCTCAGGAGTTTATTCAATTGTTGTAGGGAGCAGTTTCCCCCCAAACAAAAGGTTTGGTGGCTACCATCTCTCCTTGGAGCACCTGTGGGGATTTGTTTATTAAACGACATTTCGGTACACGCAACTCACAGACATAACCTTGCCACCTTGCTTGAAGCAGAATTAAAAAAAAAAATTTTAGGACCACGTCTGGTCCGTGTCATCCGATAAATTAAAGCACTACAATATGCTTTATTTTTTACCCCAAGCCATTTACGTTCCATGATATGATTTTAAGCGTATGCTGTTTGTGTGCTGCCATCTTTTAAAAGTGATCCGTGAAGCCTCTGATACAACTAAGTAGTGGTTTCTTGCCAGGGGTCGTCCCTCCCCCTTCCCTTCGGCCTGCCCCTTACCCTGAAGCATTGTGTCTTTTGCAACTGCATCTCTGTAGACTAAGAAATAAACAAACCCCCCCCAACTCCTCCCCCCCTCCCTGCCACCCTGCACTGCAGGATTTGAACTTCCCACAACCCCAATTTGCAGAGCGCCTGTAGCCCCAACTAGCAAAATAACCATATTTGGGGGTTGGCTTCCCCCGTATAATTCCTTCGCAAGCCTGCGTGACCTGAAGGTATCTCCCTGCCCCCATGAAAGAGACAAACCTACCTGGACTATTTCAACCAGTTCCCCACGTTCCCATCCCATTGGTTAGCAATCTGAAGAATACTCCACTCGATCTTGAAGCTTCCCCTAGTCCCATGCATTGTGTCTGTCCCTTACTTTTCCATCACCCAGTTTGCTTCTTGCATACCCCTCATCACCCGACTTCTGATGGTTCCTGGATGTCCTGCAGCCCTTGTCCGTGATAAGTTTCAGTGTCTCTAGTGTCAACTGCTCCCCGTACGGTGTTACAGGGCCATCTTGGTTTAGTCTCTTCCTCCACGACCTGTTTCTTCAGTCGAGGACTCTTCATTGTGCGCTGAGGTTGGGATCTCTTCGGGCACCTGTAGTGTAGAAAATCATGGGCCCGCCACCCCTCTAACCATTTCCCATGCCTCCTCTGGGGACGGAAATAAACAGGAATTTCCTTCTGCAAGGACTTTGAGCTTGGCGGGAAATAACATTTTAAGTCTCTTGACCTCCTCAAAACTCCTACTTTGTGTGTGGACCTGGCAGGTAAAGTCAGGGAAGATTCTAATTGTGGAGTTCATACTTAATGTCGCCTTGCGCCCGGGCTGCTTGCAAAATGATGTCTCCGTCTCTATAAAGTTCAACATTCGGGCTATGATCTTTCGCAGCGGGGCACCCTGCCTCGGAGGTGGGATCATCGCTCATTGGGCCCTCTCCACTGAAAAGAACTGATCAGCATTTGGGCTTCAGGTACCATGCAAAATGTTTAATAATTTGAGGATTGTGTTCCAGTATATGCAGGCCCCATGAGAAACATTGCGACGTTACTAGAATTATATATTTCAAAGTTACTTCCTCCTCTGAAACCTAATGTTTCACCTCTTCCGGAGTTACTTTAATTACATTATTAGGACACGTCCGAGCATGCGTTTCTTGCCATCTGTTCAGTTTGTCTGCTTGTGCTGCAACTTGTGCATCACCCAGTATTTTTTTCAATTTCAATCAAATCATAGGAGGAGTCATTGGCACGGTTTATTATTGCTGGTTATACTTCGGAGTGGTTGCCTTTTCCCTTTACCTACCAAGCTAAGACCAATTCTACTGCTAAGGTGTTAAATGTATTTACTGTTTTACTGAGGTGGAGTAATTCTTTGGGATCTTTGTTTGCTTTCATTCTAGAGTGCGATAGTGCAGAGTCCGGTTTCTTTAGGTCTAGTGCTGGGGGTAATTTTGGAGGTTAGTGTCGAACACTGGGAATTAAAAGCAGTTAATTTATATTTATTTATATCAATTGTAAAGTGTACTGTGACCAGACATACCCTGGCACTGAAGTAAAAGGGTGTTTAGAAGGAAGGGACAGCGCAACACTGCTGAGAGCATATACTGCTTTGGAAACAGCCAGGTCTTCAAAGCCTTCCTAAATATGAACAATTGTTACTTACCTGTAAACAGGTGGTTCGCCAGTATTGGTGTCTTTCATAGATTCACATGCTTGAATATTCCCCGTCGTCGAAGTGGGAGCCCCACAGTAAAAAATAGCAATAAAATCCCAATAAAATATGTATATAAAAACATCGCATAAATTCCAAAACCAGAAATACTTTAAGTACCAGGTTAGCATTAACACATAGGAATACATAATAGAAAAAGAAACACCTTCATAACATATACAGGTCATTATGTTAGTCCAAACTACAGCCAATCAGGCGCAAGCACCCCTCTAGAACCTTCAGAGGCTCAGGCCCTCAGATTTTCGGAGCACAGGAGTGACAAAAGAGTCTAGGAAGAGAAGCGAGCCTGAGGGGAGGTGGGTGGGTCGCATGTGAATCTATAAAAGACACCAATACTGGAGAACCACCTGTTTAAAGGTAAGTAACAATTGTTTTCTCCAGTATTAGGGTGTCTTTCATAGATTCACGTGCTTGAATAGAATAGAACTAAAAGAGTCCCCGGTATATAATCTATCAGACAAAATTGACTCAAATGGAAATAAGCGTGCTCGAGAAAGGATCATCATTCGTGCAGACTAGACCAACAGACTGAGATTAAAATCAGAATTCATAGAGTTTTGTAGAAAACTGCGCCTCACAACCTTTTTGCAGACCAAATCCAACAAAATATTGTAGAAACAACTGGATTTAGAAGAAAATCGAGGTTTTGCGTCCCAGCAAACAAAAGTACCAAAAGATGTCATTACATTCGAGAAAATAGTACTCAGCCATTGCCCCACAAGAAAAGAAAAAAAAAAGTCGGGGTTTACAAAACCAAACTTGTCGAAAGCACAAAAAGATGCCTTAGACTCTTAAAAATGATAACGTGGTAATTAAACAAGCCGATAAAGGCGGGTCAATAGTAATATGGGACATTACACAATATACTGAAGAAATCAATAAACAACTTTCGGACAATGAGTGTTATAGAAAGATAGGCAAAGATCCAACCCTTGAATTACAAAAAACAGTTTTTAACCCCTTCGATGCTCATGACGAGCTCAGCTCGTCATGAGGCACACTGGAGCTGTGCTTATGACGAGCTGAGCTCGTCATGTGCACGGAGTATCACGGATTTCCAGCACAGGAGGGGAAAAGTGCTAGCAGCCAAGGTGTTAATACTAAACAAAGGCTTCAAACAAGGGTTTCTAGACAAAAAAAAGAACTGGATTTTCTACAGAACAAACACCCAAGAACACCCTTGTTCTATGTACTTCCGAAAGCACACAAGGATGAGAAACAACCCCCTGGAAGACCAATAGTCTCTGGCTGCGATTCTTTATTCGAACCAGTCTCAATTTGTGGACTATTTTTAAAACCATTCATGACTGAAGTGAAATCATTTCTACAGGACACAATGGATATTATCAATAAATTGGATGACCTACCATTCATTGAAGATAAAGACTTTCTAGTAAGTATGGACGTGGTATCACTCTACACACAAATACCTCAAGACGAAGGCCTAGAAGTCCTTAGACTATTCCTGAACACCAGGGAAAGACCAATGAAAGTACCAACTGAGTTCATTTTAGATCTAGCAAAGATGGCTCTAAAACGGAACTACTTTAAATTCAAGTACAATTTCTTTTTGCAAATAAAAGGAGTCGCAATGGGCTGCCCTTTTGCTTCAGAGCTAGCGGTACTTTTTATGAGTCCATTCGAAGACAAATTTATATATGAGAACAACCCATACAAAGATTGGATCGGCGGCTAACCGCTACATTGATGACGTCTTTACATCGACAGGTGAAGAAGAAAAGTTACTAGCTTTTCATCAATGTCTTATTAACTGTACGAAAGACATCAAATTCAGTCTTCAACATTCAAAACATAAAATGCCTTTCTTAGACATAGAAGTCGATTGCTCTGAAGGGAAGTTGGTGACTACGCTCTTAAAGAAAAAATCTGATTGAAATAAAGCGTTGCATTTCACTAGCAACCATCAGAGGAGTTTAAAAGAAAACCTACCGTTTGGAAAATTCCTACGGATCCGTAGGAATTGTTCTTTCAAAGACAAATATATGGCTCATGCGAATACCCTGAGAGAAAGACTATTAATATGTGGATATCCTTCAAAATTGCTCAAACGTACTCTGAAATGAGCATGGTGGACGCCACGAGAAACCTTGCTCTCTAAGAAAGAGAAAAGTAATCAGAATTATATAGTTTGGGTCTCAACATTTTGTCCTACATCGAACTGGCTTAAACAACTGATCCACCAAAACTGGCATCTAGTCAAAGACTTGGACACCAAATTGGAAGAAACTCCGCTTTTTGCTTTTAAAAAAAAGATAAAAGCATAGCAAACCAAATCGTGCGAGCAGCTCTTCCAAAAACAAAGACTTCAACTTTGAGAGAATATGTAAATTTACCACCAATTACAGGCCACCGCAAATGCGGTACTTGTGTCTACTGCCATCAACTGTGGAAGGAGACTTGTTTCAACATAATGTAATTTCTTGGAGACTTGAAAAATTCACAAATTTTAAAACTAAATATGTGATTTATGGCATTATATGCCCATGCAAAAAATTATACATAGGATACGCAAAATTATTATGACAGCACCACTGGTCCAACATTGGAACGACTGTGGCCATACTGAAAATGATGTGAAGTGGACGGTCATCTCAAAGATCGAGCTGGATCAGAGGGGAGGTGACCTGGTGGCCAAATTGGCACAAAGAGAAGTAACAATAATTCTGAAATATAATTCGGCAGTGAACGGGCTGAATGAAATATCCAAATTATACCCCCTCTGAATAGTATGGGGCATCCCAAGACAAATGTGCAGGGGTCCAAGCATGAACAATACAAAGATCTTAGGACATACAGATGGGACCATCAGTATGTAATCTAATGGAGACATCTGGTGCAAGACTGGCCGGTCTGGAATGATACATTAAAGATCGCTTAAGACCCCAAGAGACTCTGTATACTCCAGAACTAAAAAGAAAATAAAGGCGCACATAGCCCCCCTTGGTTAACCAGCAAAAAGTTCCTTATACATACAATTGTATACACTCCCGGCAGACTCATGGTCTGTCATATTTCACAATTTCAAACAGTGACGCAATCCCCACTCGAATACTCATTTCCACCCCCTTTACCAAATTTAAGCTATCGCAAGGACATTTAGAAGTACTTTGCCCGCGATGGAGAACCCAGATAGAGGATACGCATATTATGTGCCAACCACGGGACAAATATGAAAAGTTAAAGTTAGCTTACAATGCACAACGGAGCCACTCCTTTCATAGGCACTCAACTTTTACAAGATTTCAAACTTCAATTAGGTGGACATCTAGATAACATTGTGTTTTTCCAATGCTTAAAAACGTTGGTACATAGTTTCGTTTAAAAAAAATAAAGTTTCTAAACCACAGTTCCCAGAATTCATAGCAACTGCGATGTGTCTGATAAACGCGACGCCAGCAAAAAATAATCACAGAGCCCAAGCATTAGGACAAGTTGTTTCCTGACGCCGTTAAGAGCGCTGCCAAAATAACAGAGTTAAGAGGAAGCCTCAAAGAATTGTTTTCCTTTAACCTTTGCCGTGGCAGGCGCCACAGAAAGATTAGTGTAACCGGTCACCTCAATGTCCAAGAGAAAGCCATCTGAGTAGTTCTGATAGACAAGCACGCTAGATAGATCGAGAGCTGTCTAAACCGTGCGCTTGTCAAACAACTCGCTACAGCTCTGACTAGAGAGGCCTAAATGCTGACCTCATACGGGTTTATTAAAACGAGATAGCAATCATCATAAGTATAGACAGAAGCATAGAAAGAGGTTCAACTATGACATCACTTTGTCCTATGTTAGCGACAATGCAAACATGATCAATCCTAACGGCAACAACATGGGTGAGCCTGGAAATCACGAGTTAGGAGATGGAAAAAAGGTTTTGAACCATAGGCTCAAGTGCTTTACTAGATGCAATCACAAAGGAGCACTCACCATATAATTTGCTTCCTTTTAGGCAGAGTGAAAGCCAAGAACGTACTCAATCAGGTGATGAATTTACAAGGTTCTATCTGACTAAGGTAACTTGTTAGGCTATTATCCAGTTTTTTGAGTTGAGATGATTATAGATCTCTTTTAACGTCTATGTTGCAAGGAATGGTCTAAAAATAAATATTAAAAAAATAAAAATAATGACCATGGGAAAAGGTAAACTAGGTGTTAAAGAATGGAATCTTAACGGTATGGTTGTTGACTGTGTAAAAACTTACAAATATTTGGGTATTATACTTGATCACAATTTATCTTTCAGGAAACATTTTAACAACCTAGAAGCTAAAGGCTCATCTCTTACATTTGCCTTTAGACAATTGAGGGATAAGTTACTATGCCCAAATCATGACCATTTGATGAAGGCCATGAAAGTGAAGTTAATTCCTTCATTGGACTATGGTTCTGTTATTTTTCGGGGCAAAGATGCAAAACTTTTAGATGATATTGAAATAAGATCATATAAAATCGGTCTTTAGAATCCCAAAAAACATCCGTCGAGTGAATGTCGGACTGGAATTTGATTGAAGAAACAGTGTCTTGTTAGACAATCTACATTTTTAAAATCTTCATTGTTATTATCCAGATCGGAGGAAGACTCGTTGGCCAACCTTTGTTGGCTTGAGATTCAAAGAGGGGCCTATTCGGGAAGCTGGCGATCTTATTTAAATGAATGTTTGCATGCCTTTGATTGCCCAAACTTCGAGGATGAAACTAGGTGTAAAATGGTTTTTAAAAAATCAATCAATCAGCAGCACTTTTGTCTTGTATAACGGATAAAGACGATTTAAGGGGAAAAAACATCTTTGGACAATAGCAAACTCTTTTATTAATCTGTATCACCAGCTTTATCTGAAATTTTATTTAAAACCATATATCAAAATGAAATTTATGCTGCTACGGTTTGGGAGATACCCAACCAAATATTGAATCCCAAAATGGGAAATAAATTGGCCCTCTAATGTCTTTAGATTATGTGGTAAGAATAAAAAAACTCTACAGCATATTGTAACTTTGTGCCCTAAATTGTTTGTTGAACGAAAGGTTTTTAAAACCGCTTTTTAAGGAAATGGGAGTACGAACGTGCAGAACTACAATCATTGTATGTCTAAGAGGTATTACACCTAGATTAGTTCATCAGTTTGTTAAGTATAGCCTTATAGTGGAAACAAAATTATGTAAGGAAGACACGGCACCCGATGAAATCCATGTAATGAATGCTATCTATAATGTCAATGACTCTACAATAGTAAATGCTTTTAGGGATCACAAGGAAATTTTATAGAAATTTTTAAATTTAATTGTTATAAATGTATCACTTCATTTTATAGATAATATTTGCTGCTAGCATATGATTTTCTAATTTGTCTTAAAGTACATCAAATCAGTGGGGAGATAGTATATTAATTTTATTCTAAGTTTAAAATGGTTTTATCAATTCTTTGATTAGCGTCTTAAGTATTTGATATGGAACTTGAGCGCACATTGCACTTTAACTTTTGCTGCTAAATTGTTCATTGTTAATTCATCCTACTACAGCTGAACTAAGTATGTATATGAGCTTTCTGTGATTATATTGTTTTTCTCAAATTAGGTTGTAAACTGAATTTGCTCTTTGCGGTTTGTAATTGTTTTAATTAATCAACAAAATAAACTTTACTACTACGATTATAGATCTGACGTTCGATGAGTTTACAAGTATATGCATTTACAATCCACAGATTCCACTGAGGGACTTTGCAAGGACCATCCCGTCTACTAAGATAGAGACTTGGCGTTAAGTAAGACTTACTTTATATTTGGGTTAGAGTCTTTCAAAACAGGCCACAATGAACATGACCACTAATACCAGCGTTGTCATTTACAGATTCCAAAAGCTTGGACCCGATTCTTACATTCAGAGGTAAAATAGGAGTGCTGCATGTCTGTTCGTAAATTGAAGGTTACTGATCTAGATTAGAATGGCTGTTTTGTGTCTTTCAGGATTTGTTCCTCACGGTCATGAGAAGAACTCCCACAACTAAGGGGCTTCAAAACGCGTCGACCCTTTTTGTTCTTTAGGCCAATCTGTTCTTTATTTTCTTCGGAATGTAAGATTATAATCTAAAACTAATTTGGATGGCAGTTTTGTGATTTACACGATTCTATGGAAAATAGGTATTAAATAGTGCCCCACCCCGCTAATATACATAGATCTAAAATTCTTAGGTGAGGTGCTTTCCCTCATTTCCCCCCCCTCCTACCCCTATGTTCCTAATTCCTGGTTTCGTGAGATGAGCGAGTGATTGAGATATGTGTACAAAAGCAACACAGAATGAATGAGCTGGTTGATGGGATGATTGGTTTTTGTCCTTTTTTCTATTGCCTAAAAAGAAACTGTCCTCTTCAAAAAAAGTTTTATAAATATTTTCTCACTTTGTAAATAGGCTGCTTGTTTAATTTTGCTCTATTTAAAAAAAAAAATTGTTTCAAAAAACTTCAATAAATTAAAATAATTGGATTTAAGAATTTATACACAGACTGAATAAGTGGTCTTTTCAGAACAATTGTTTGATTCATTGTTTTGTGTGATTTAGGAAACCATTGCGCAGTACTGGCATATTGTTTTGTTGAATCTTATAGCGGCTTGGCCTTGCTGCGTTTGAGCTAAACCCTTTTTTTTTTAATAGAATAGTGAGCAGTAGTAGCTGGCGGCAGGACCAAAAACAGCAGTGCATAGGCATGAAAATGCACGAAATAACAATGTTACCAGGCAGGTAATCATATAAACCATATAGGCAGAGGGAAGGACAGAGGGTCATCTTATTTAAAAAGATTGCGTATCACCGCTTGGCCCACTGCCGTATCAGCTTCGTTGATCGTCTCAAGGCAGTAATGTCTCGTGAAAGTGTGCCTGTTGGACCACGTAGCTGCTCGACATATTTGGTGAATCGGCACACCAGCAAACAGGGCAGCGGAGGTTGACATCGCCCTGGTGGAATGAGCTCACACTGAAGATTGAAGAGGCTTGCTAGCTTTCTGATAGCAGAAAGCAATTGCTGAAGAAATCCAACGTGCAACAGTTGGCTTGGTAACAGAACGCCCTTTGCGCATGCGTCCGTAAGCAACGAACAGTTGATCGGACCTACAAAAGGGCGCCGTCCTGTCGATGTAAAAAGATGCCTTCAATTTTACATCCAGTGAATGCAAACGTTGCTCCTCTGGAGATTGAGGATTGGCGAAGAAAGTTTAAGAACACTGGTTCATTGAGGTGAAAATCAGTTGGCACCTTAGGCATGAAAGCCGGATTGGTGCAAAGCACAACAGTCCGATTTGAATTGAAGGAAAGGAGGGTTAATGGTAAAGGCGTGAATATCACTCACGCGACGTGAAGAGGACAAAGCAAGAAGAAGTGCCACCTTCCAGGTTAAACATTTTAAATCCGCTTTGTGGATGGGCTCAAAGGGAGTCTTCATCAATTGCGCCAAAACATTGAGATGCCAGGTAGGAGGAGGACGCCGAATGGGCGGGAACTTCCTTAACAATCGTTTGAAAAATTGCCGAATGACTCTTGAAGAGCAGGGAGAGGAAGACCCATCCTGCCGGAAATGAAATATTGCCGCCAGGAAAACTTTCAAAGTGGAATGGGAAAGTCCTGATTGAGCCAGCTGTAGAAAGAACAGCAGAAGCTGAGCAGGAGTGGAATGGATGTGATGGATGTTGACAGCTGCACACCAGTGCCAGAATCTTTTCCACTTCAGCTTGTAAGTATTTAATGTAGACTGAGCTCTCGCATTGGAGAGAACGACTCTACATGCTGGCGAAATATTCAAATGGGCAAATTCAAGGTGCTCAGGTTCCAGGCCGATAATTTGAGAGGAGGGCTCCGGATGACAGATCTGACCCTCGTCCATCGTGAGGAGACCCGCTTGAGGAAGAAGGATGGGTTCGCATTGTGAGAGAAGCAGCAGTTCCGAGAACCACACTTGTCAAGGCCATCTGGGAGAGATCAGGAAAATGTGGCACAGCTGTCTCCACATTTTCCACAACACTCGAGGAACCAGCGGAATCAGCAGAAAGGCGTAGGCAAATAGATTGCCAGCTCACATAGAATGGGCATTTCTGGTTCACAGGGCTCGCAAAGAGATCCATGTTCGGACGACCCCACAGCCGAACAATGAAGTCCAGAGTCGGCTCATGCAACTCCCACTCGTGGGTCGAGGACGCGGACCTGCTGAGGTAATCCACCAGGATGTTGGAGCTGCCTGTTAGGTGAACCGCTGTCAGGGTTATCTGATGACGAAGTGCCCAGTCCTAGATATTCTGTGCCAGTTGGGAGAGGAGCTGTTACATGGTGCCGCCCTGCTTGTTTACATAGTGCATACTGGTGGTATTGTCGGTCTGAATGAGCACTGCTTCTCCCTGGAGCAGGAGATGGAAAGATTTTAGCGCCAGGAAGATGGCCATTAGCTCCAGCCCGGTGATGTGCCAGGAACGTTGAGACAGGGTTCACTTGCCCTTTATGCATAGCCCCTGAAGATGTGCGCCCCAGCCTTCCAGGGAGGCATCTGTAGTAAGGACTAGTTCCAGACCGATGGTGAGGAAGGAAGTACCGGCAGCGATGTTGGACGGCTGAGCCCACCATTGAAGAGAGGACCGCATCTGACTGGTCACCCGGACCAGATCGTTGAGAGCTGGTGACCTGACGCCACTGCTTGTCCAATTCCTCCTGAATGGGACAACTCTTGAGTCTGCAATTTGGGATCAGGGAGATGCAGGAGGACGCCATCCCAAGAAAGGATTTCAATACACGAACTGAAACGGACCCTTTTGAGCAGAGGAGAGCCACCATGCGTAGAATCCGTAGCGGACGCTCGTGAGACACGAATGCTTTCGCCAGCGAAGTATTCAGAGTGGCACCCAAAAAAGTCCAACCAAACAGAATAACTATGGGTCAAAGAATAGAATGTGTCTTTTCAGAAGTGTGTCTGAGTGAATGTGTGTTGAAACAGAGGTATGAACAGCACACAACAAAGTATCGCACTTGATGAGAAGATGTCCATCAGTTTATCGTTCTTTACCGCCCTGTCATCATTTGGAACCTTTCCCAAGATGTGGAAGCAAAGTTGTTGCTATTTTGGCACGGGAAAGGAGAGTGCGTGGTAACTTGCTTGATAAACTGAAGAGCAGTGCAAGAAAGAAAAATTGTGAGAATCAAAAAGATAAGAGAAAGGAGTGCTCTGTGTTTAAAATTGGATAACGAACGCTAAGGAATTTTATTCTGGTGCCGTTCATTTCCAAGGTTAAAAAATTCAGTGCAAGACCGTCAGTGAGTAACCCTAATAATCACTGATTTATATTGTAGTGGTCGACATGTTTCTGCGGTCTATAGATTAATGAATATCTGCCGCTTCATCAGGACCTAAAGTACATGCTACTGCTCAAAAGTGTGTTAAAAATAGGATATAGATATCACCTTATCAATCCTGGTGTCCTCCTAAGGATGTGGAGGGTGAGGAAGTCCAGGAAAGAACATCATGCAGACACAGACAACACAAATAAAAGACACATACAAAGATAAAAACGACATTCACATGGTTAGTGTAAATCATTTTACATTTCTGTCTCATGATATGGTACAACTGTGCAACTAGTTTAAAACTCGTAATCTGGCATACATATTAGGCCAGTTTTTTAACATTTAAATTCCTCGCGCTCACCTTTAGGGTTAGAGGAACGTGCCTCACCTCACCTGTCAACAGCTCAGGAGGATAGTGCACCGCTCTAGAATGTAGAGAAATGAGACCTATAAAATCAAGAAACCACCCAAAGGTCCAGACATGCAGGCACCGTTCGGAAAATACTAGTTTCAATGGAAGAAAATAACCCCTCTAATTATGGGGTTATAGTCATCTATTATGCGTATATGAAAAAAATCAGATGCATCTCTCCTGATTTAACTATGGGAAGTAAGTGTTGCCAATTTTGCTAGGTTCTTATTTATGCAATGACAACACAGGATGCCATGCCATGCCGCTATATCTCTGTTAAATTTGCTCGTTGTATAAATACAGAGAGCTCATAGTGCCGGTATGGATCTGATGTATTGGTTACTCGCCGTTACCCAAGGTCTCGCTAGGCGTAAACTTTAAGCACCTGCATCAAATGTAGATATTGCCGGTTCGCTCTACACCCGATGTGTTTCCTGCCCATATGCGACTAGGTCCAGTGCTTGCTAACCGCGCATGCACTACATGATTAATAGGGGCCAAGACATGCAAAAATATGCGTGGGGCTTACCTGCCCGTCGTTACACTCTGCAGCCGTCTGTGCTGCTGGGGAGGTGTCGTAGTTAACCTAAGCTCACGAATATTGACCCCCATAGAGGAGAAACTGCTCAACCGTGGTCTTGGTTTTGTAGCAACTACTTCTGGAGATGCTTTTCAAACTCAAGTAGAGATCTCCAAATTCTTCCGTAAGATACGGCTTCACTACTTTTTTGAAAAAAACACAAGGGAAGACAATGCAGTGACCAATGATGAAGGGCAGAACACGGGTCTGAGAAATTCATCTACATTCACACCCCTAAGCTCCACGGTTCCAGCAAAAGTCATCACCTTTGAGGAAGCCGTCACACATGACATACAGGAGCTGTACAAGGAAAGCCAGAAACCATTTATTACCATCACGAAAGTTGAACAGGCACTGCAAGAGTTGTCCAAAGATCCCCTTATTACTATGAAACCAGCTGACAAGGGGGGAGCTACAGTCATCCTTGATACTACAACCTATAAAGCCGAGTGTTCCAAACAATTGAGCGACAATATATCTTACAGTCGTTTAACGGAGGATCCTACACCCAGATTGACCACAATGATTAGTCACCTGGTAGAAGAAGCCCTCTCGGAAGGATGGATGACCGCTAATGAAGGAAACTACCTACGTAGAGCACATCCTACGATGCCTTATTTTTACTGCTTACCCAAGATACATAAACAGCAGAGACCGCCACCTGGACGGCCAATAATATCAGGCATTGGTTCACTCATGGAACCCCTCTCATCCTTTGTGGATACCTTCTTGAGGCGGCTAGTACGATCTATGCCGTCTTATCTGCAAGATAAGAAAGACGTACTGAGGCTCCTGCCAGAGATAGAATTCATTCCCGGATCAGACTTGTTAGTGTCCTTCGATGTGGAATCATTGTACACCTCGATTCCACAGGACGAGACCCTTGAGGTTATTGAACAGCTTCTGAATGCGCATGACCATGATTCCATAACACCTATCTCTTTCATCATGGATCTGGCATGCATAGCGATGAAAGAAAATTTCTTTCAATATGAAGACAACTACTATCTGCAAACGTCGGGCACCAGTATGGGCAGCGTTTTTGCGCCTAGCCTGGCGAACCTATACATGCACAATTTTGAACAGAACCACGCACTTAACACAAACCCGTATCTACCATCTGTACGGGTTTGGAAAAGATATATAGATGATATCTTCGTGATATGGCGTGGTAGTGCACAACATCTGATTGACTTCCACAGGTGGCTAAACAATTGTAACAATTACTTGAAGTTCACCATAGAGTATGACCACCAATCACTGGCATTCCTCGACTTGCTAATAACTATGGGTCCAGAAGGTTTGAGGTCTGAACTATATAAGAAACCCTTGGCCCGAAACTCTTCTGGAATACGGGAGCTGCCACCCCAAATCCCTTCGGGACAAATTTCCCATTTGGCCAATTTCTACGTGTCCAACGCAACTGTTCCACGAAGGAAACTTTCAACAAGCATGCCAAGGATCTTGAAGATAAGTTGCTAGAAAGGAAATACCCAAAAAAACTGGTCCGTGCCTCAAAAAAGAGGGTGGCCAATAACAATCGTGAGGCCTTATTAGAACCAGCCCCCCGAAAGCACAGAATGACAGGATCACATGTGTGAACACATTCAGCACGAGATCCAATGCTATACAAAAAATCATCCGCAAGCACTGGAAGATTCTGAACACAGGTCGGGACAACTTGGAACAACCCTTGTTCGCCTTCAAGAGAGGAACCAGCATTAGAGATCAGCTGATACACACACGACCTAGGACGGAAAACATTCGCCAGATTGGGACACTCTGGGATACGCCTGCAGTAAGAGGACACCACCCATGTGGTAACTGTGCCGCCTGTCCGCAGACTAATAAGTCCACCAGTATAGACATTGGGACAAACAGAGCATGGGAACAAAGGCGTTTCATGAATTGCAATAGCAACAACTTAATATACTTGATTACCTGCCCCTTTTCCCTAAGATATGTAGGGATGACAACGAGAAAAATACGCACAAGGATCTCCGAGCATAAGAGTACCATTCGTTGTAAAAAGCAGGCAACTCTGCTTACAAATCACTTTTTGGAAGTCAATCACAAACCTACAGAGTTCCATTGGACAGTATTGGAGCAACCTCAGATTCCTTCCCATATTGGAGATGTCTCTAAAAACCTTTTCAAAATCGAGCAAAAATGGGTATACAAATTGAACTCGGATAAGGCTGGCCTTAACGAGGACATCCTGTGGATGTCTCTCTAATCTCAATCATTGGGTCCCACATATCAAGCTGAACAATTGCCCCCGACATGCACTTACATATGGCCATCTCCTAACTGGGTGACTCACTTTAGTGCCATGTAACATTCACTCACTTAATTATCTGGTTCCTTCGTACACCACATGAGGACATCCCTATGATGCCTCTTCGTTTTTAAACCAGAAAAGGTATGCCAGTTACTTGGAGCGTTGCACCTACCAAGCATCCTAGCAATCTCTGATGAAAGTGTCTGCATTGAGGTACTCTCCTGTGATTACCCAATTTTTATCTACCCACTGATTGGGGTCTTATGTGTAGGTTTATTTGCTAATCCCACATCTACACTTAGAATATCGTTTAATATCATGGAAGGCTTTATCTCGCAGAACTATTTACATGAACAAATGGTTTTCCACTTTATATCACACTCTGCCTTTTAACAACGCGTGGGCACCCATAGAAACTAAGAGGAACTACAGTTCCCGGCATGCTCAGTCGCCCGGTAATGACGCGTGAGTCGCGTCTTTCTGTAAACAAGTAATGGCGCTGCGCGAAGGCCGACACCTCCCCAGCGGCACAGACGGCTGCCGAGTGTACCGACGGGCAGGTAAGCCCCGCGCATATTTTTGCATGTCTTGGCCCCTATTAATCATGTAGTGCATGCGCGGTTAGCAAGCACTGGACCTAGTCGCATATGGGCAGGAAACACATCGGGTGTAGAGCGAACCGGCAATATCTACATTTGATGCAGGTGCTTAAAGTTTACGCCTAGCGAGAGTTTGGCGCAACACGTTTGCTGTTTATTCTATTTACTTTGGCTCCTAACTTCTCCTAGCGAGACCTTGGGTAACGGCGAGTAACCAATACATGAGATCCATACCGGCACTATGAGCTCTATGTGTATTTATACAACGACACAACGAGCAAATTTAACAGAGATATAGCGGCATGGCATGGCATCCTGTGTTGTCATTGCATAAATAAGAACCTAGCAAAATTGGCAACACTTACTTCCCATAGTTAAATCAGGAGAGATGCATCTGATTTTTTTCATATACGCAAAATAGATGACTATAACCCCATAATTAAAGAGGGGTTCTTTTCTTCCATTGAAACTAGTATTTTCCGAACGGTGCCTGCATGTCTGGACCTTTGGGTGGTTTCTTGATTTTATAGGTCTCATTTCTCTACATTCTAGAGCGGTGCACTATCCTCCTGAGCTGTTGCCAGGTGAGGTGAGGCACGTTCCTCTAACCCTAAAGGTGAGCGAGAGGAATTTAAATGTTAAAAAACTGGCCTAATATGTATGCCAGATTACGAGTTTGGTAACTAGTTGCACAGTTGTACCATATCATGAGACAGAAATGTAAAATGACTTACACTAATCACGTGAATGTCGTTTTTATCTTTGTATGTGTCTTTTATTTGTGTTGTCTGTGTCTGCATGATGTTCTTTCCTGGACTTCCTCCCCCTCCACATCCTTAGGAGGACACCAGGATTGATAAGGTGATATCTATATCCTATTTTTAACGCACTTTTGAGCAGTAGCATGTACTTTAGGTCCTGATGAAGCAGCAGATATTCATTAATCTATAGACCGCAGAAACATGTCGACCACTACAATATAAATCCGTGATTATTAGGGTTACTCACTGACAGTCTTGACCTGAATTTTTTAACCTTGGAAATGAACGGCACCAGAATAAAATTCCTTAGCGTTCATTATCCAATTTTAAACACAGAGCACTCCTTTCTCTTATCTTTTTGATTCTCACAATTTTTCTTTCTTGCACTGCTCTTCAGTTTATCAAGCAAGTTACCACGCACTCTCCTTTCCCGTGCCAAAATAGCAACAACTTGGCTTCCAAATCTTGGGAAAGGTTCCAAATGATGACAGGGCGGTAAAGAACGATAAACTGATGACATCTTCTCATCAAGTGCGATACTTTGTTGTGTGCTGCTCATACCTCTGTTTCAACACACATTCACTCAGACACACTTCTGAAAAGACACATTCTATTCTTTGACCCATAGTTATTCTGTTTGGTTGTACTTCTGTTAAGGGGGCTATAACTGTGTGGTCACTAAAGATTCCCTGGGACCCTCCACCCATCTTTTTGTACTTTCAACCCAAAAAAGTCCTGCAAGGAGCCGGATCTACCAGAGACTTCTCAGTGTTGATTGAGAGACCGAGGGAGTGGAACAGAGTCGGACAGAATCAAGTGTCCAAGGACGCCTGATGGCAGGATTGAGACTTGATGAGACAGTCGTTCAGGTAGAGAAAGATTTGAACTCCCTTCAAATGTAGGTATGCCACCACCAGAGCCAGGACCTTCGTGAAGACGCGAGGGCGGAGAGAAGGCCGTAAGGCAGAACCTTGAACTGAAAGTCTCTGCGCCCTACCCAAAAACGCAAGTACTTCCGGTGTCTTGGAAGTATTGCACATGGAAATACACGTCCTGAAGATCGATAGTGGTCATGAAATCATCCTTCAAGAGAAAGCGGAGAACTTGCAGGAGCATGCGGAAGGATTGACACTTCAGATACTTGTTCAGGACTCGCAGATTGGATGCCAGTCGCCGGACTTTTTGAGGACTAGGAAAAACCGGGAATAGAATCCCACCCACTTCTGAGACTTGGGAACCACTTGGATGGTAAGCTTCTCAATCATGAGTCGAATCTGCTGAACGAGCTCCTTGAGGTGAGCTGGGGGTGGACCAGTTGGAGGAGTGTTGGGAGGAAACTTGACAAACTCCAAAGCATGGCCTTTTGATGCAATGTACAGCACCCAACGGTCCGAGGTGATTGAAGACCATTTGGAGTAGAAAAGGGAGATTCGACCTCCAACTTTGAGCGGGGAAGGCAAGTCATTGCTTCTTAGAAGCAGAACCTCTGTAGGAAGAGTTTCCTCTGTAAGATTTTGAAGATTGCTGCTGATAGGACTGCTGGGACTGGGAGAAATATCTTGGATTTCCTTGGCCGTAGGAACGGTACTGGGTGGATCCACCGCGAAAAGGTGGTGCCGGTTCACGCGCACCACAAAAAGGCACCTTGCGAAATTGTTAAGTGCCTAGGGCACGTGCCGTCTGTGTCCTTTTTGATGGTTTGAAGTGTCATCCACATGCTGGCCAAAGAGCGAATCGCCGTCATAGGGCATGTCGAGAATTTGACTGAACCTCCTGGCGAAACGAGGCGGAACAAAGCCAGCCCTGACAACGCAAGACAGCTGTTCCCGCAAGCGGACGAAAACTAGTGCACGCAATGTCCACAGAGAAGTCGATAATTTCTGAGGACACTCTTTCTCCCTCCGGAAGAATTTTGAGAGCCTCTGCTCTGGAGGACTCAGGAATGAGGTCGATAAAAGAAGACTTATCAGACCACATCTGGCGGTCGTAGCGCCCCAGAATGGCCAGAGAATTTGCAGCCCTCATGGTGGTAGAAGCCATAGTGGAAAATTTAGGGCCAATGGCGTCAAGCAAACGTCCCTCACGGTCCGGAGGAGCGGTAATGGGGGGAAGACTGATTCCTGGACCTACGCTGCGCGACCTGGGTGATCACAGAATCAGGCTTAGGCTGCGCCACCAAGCAAGCAGGTGAATCAGGGGGCGCTCTATATTTCTTCTCCAAACGAGGAAGCAGTGCCGGAATCGTATTGAGTCTGCATCAATTTGACATCTTTGTTTCAAATAAAGTCAATAATGGGCACAGCCCAGACCTTTTTGAAAGGCTGACTCTAGAAGACAAAGAAAGCAGTCTTCGTCCTTCGTGACCATAGGAAGCTTAAAGCGCTGCGCCGCTCGTTCCATAAGCTGGTGAAAACTAGCTATGTCCACAGGAGGGGTATCGCCTGGTACCGAAGGAGGCGGGACTGTCTGGACCGGATTGTCGTCCCAATCCGCCATGTTCCCATCATCATCGTCGCCGTATTCTGTCTGGGCGAATGTCATCATCCTCATAAACAGGTTAATGTACTTGAATGGAGGATGATGGGGCAGAAGACACCGAAATGCTCCGGCAGTGGAGTAGGAGGAGGAGGAGCCACTGTAGTTACAGGCACCATTGGTGGAGGTGACCCCTGATGAGACAGTGGAAAACTTCTATTGTAATCCTCCAGCATATATTGGAGATTTGAAATGAGAGAAAGGGGTATTTGAGCTGCTGGAACCTGAACAGTGTGTTCCTCTTCCTGGAAGTAATAATCTTCCTGTTCATCATCATAATCCTGACATTTAATGACTAGCTCCGAAGGACTTAGAGCTTGTCGTAATCTGTCCTCGTTCTCCTCATCTGAACCAAAGTCATGCTCCAAACCGGTGGCAAAAAGAGGTGATGGAGGCTGAGGGTGACTCTGAAGTGAAAGCTGTTTGAGGCACTTGTCGTCGCTGGTGCAGAGGGTCAACCAGAAGCCGATGAAGAAAATGGCACCTGAGGCAAAGATGCAAAGGTAGATGTTGACCACGACAACAGTCGACGGGAAGATCACAGTCAGTGGAACTATCAACGAAGCAGTCGGCGGCAAGACCACAGCCACAGACTGAGCCGCTGTCGACGGGATGACCGTCAACGGAGCGGTCGTCGATAAGGCACTCGCCGACGAAGAAGCTCTTTTCACTGCAAGCGTCGGCGAGACCTTCTTTGACGTTGACGAGGAGATTGGAATCGTCAACAAGACTGATTTAAAGCTGACGCAGACCATCGTCGACACAGAGGACGTCCACGCAGACGATCCGCTAGCAAAAGTAGTCGTCACTGTCGTCAGTACACTGAAGACAGCAGATTTTGTTGACGGAACGACCGTCAACGAGCCAGTCAACGATTTAGCATTTTTTTTTAGAGGAAAAATGTGCAGAAGGAGCTGAGGGCGCCGGAGAGTCAGATCTCGAGGGCACAGGCGTAGCAGGAGGAGGTGGAGACACAACAGGAGCCTTCTGGAGAGGAAGCTTCCCCTTCTTCAGAAAAGGAGATGGCAACTACTGAACACTGCTACGCTTTGAAGTAGCTCTGGACACACCGGACGCAAGGCTTTCTGCATCAGAGGTGAATCCTTATCCTTCAACCTCTGCAACCAAAGGAGAAGACGCTCCTCCCTGTCCTTAAGGGTCTTGGTTGAAAAGGTCCTGCAGATTTTACATTTTCCTACCTCATGCTCTGGATAGAGGCAGTACATACACTTCTTGTGAGGGTCCTCAGAGTAGAGCCGCAACTTCCCACAAGAAGAACATGAACAAAAGAGAGACTTCTTACTTGAAGACATCTCGAAACTGAAGAAAATCCAGAAAGAAAATGAAAACTGAGGAGCTCAGGGAGACTCCCTTCACACAACGTGCGGTAGAAAATCTGAGGGCCTGAGCCTCTGAGGAGAAGGTTCTAGAGGGGTGCTTGCGCCTGTTTGGCTGTAGCTTGGACTAACAAAATGACATGGATAGGTTATAAAGGTGTTTCTTTTTCTCCTATGTATTCCTATGTGTTAATGCTAACCTGGTACTTATAAGTATTTCTGGTTTTGGAATTTATGCGATATGTTTTTATATACATATTTTATTGGGATATTATTGCTATTTTATTTACTGTGGGGCTCCCACTTCGACGACAGGGAATATTCAAGCATGTGAATCTATGAAAGACACCCTAATACTGGAGAACTGCAGGTCTGTGTGCAATCTCCGATTAGGCGGAACTTGTGCCTCAACTGAGCAGCTTTTACTCAAAAGGTTCGTCTACCTTGACGAATCTTTCAGAACCTGTGTACCAGCATGAGATTTGTGGTGGCAGAACGGAAATACCTCTTTAGAACATCTAGTCAGTCTACGTTGCAACAGCACTGAGCCCTTGTTCAGAACGGCCCTGAACGCGATGCACGTAGACTTTAAGATCCTCTGTTCCACGGGAAGCCAATGGAGTCCTCTACGGGAAGTAGATTTAGAGGCTAAACTAGATCTATTTAACATTAGTTTGGCAGCAGCTGTCTGAACTCTTTGCAGTCTCTTAACCAAATAATCTGGAGTTCCAAGGAGAAGAGCATTAAAATAGTCAAGATAACCAAGGATAATGCTTTGTGCATTAAAGATCTAGCATGTACAGATAACACCGGGAACAACGGAGGCCAGGAACCAGTGCAAAACAAACACCAGTTCACTTATTTAGGTTGAGTTCCTGGTTGATCAGTATATGTGATAATTTGATTTTAGTAGGATTAAGGAGCTTCCTAACGTTCTATTTTCCCTCATATCTTCTGGCAGTGCATAGCTGATTTTGTTCAGCTTGAACTGGTTTCTTCCTTAATCATGAGTTCATTTTCTGTTGAGATTGTGGTTCTACTTGTTAGAGTGCTGAAGAGTTATTAGAGTGCAGGGGAAATATTAGCTGAAATTTCGGCGTTGGATCATCTTTGCTTGACTCCCTCCCTCCCCCATACCCCCCACAAACTCAGTTCATTTGTTATTACTCCAATCTTAAGTTGTGTTAATTTTTCTGGTTCTTTCTATACAAAAATAAAATGAGCTTTGCCTTTTCCTCTTGCACATTGTACTACTTTGCCCTCAAGACTTGTCCTCACTAGCTTTGCACATTTTTGAGTCCATTGTTTCTAGACTAGGGTTCTCGCTGGGCTCATTTCTAACCTGGGTTTCAATTTGTAAGTTTGCAATATTCCGCCCCCGATTACAACCCCCCCATAGTATTTCCCAAGCCCTGAGCCATGAATGGGCGGATTTGACATCTGTAGAATTGCATCATTTTGCCAAGATGTCTGTTATTTTGGATACAGTGACTTAGGGCAGTTTTGATATGTTGTATGAAATGTGAGTACTCTGATCTGATTTATTTTTCATTAGTCATCCCAATTTACAACGAATAAAAAGGAAATGGTTAGAAATAGCAGTGGAGACAATCATTCACCACTACCATGGCATCAATGTTTTTTAAGCTGAACCCTGACCGTTAAGCATAACCTTATTTGATCAGGCATTAATACAAAACCAGAGAGGTGAATCACCCAGTGTTGGAGTGGACTAGGTTGAATATAGCATATGGGGAAGTGTCTGCAAATCTGCATGTCAAGAAATCTACTTTATGTCCTCTATCCACAAGACACTACGTGCCCTAAAATCACAGAAAGACTTGGCCAATGCAGCTAGCTGCATGTGTAGTGATCAGACTTCTGATTCATCGTGGCTCTACACAACATCCAGAATCTACTAAGGGAATTCAACTGGGAGGAAAGCTGTCACTTCAAATAATTTTGCTCCCGAAGACCTAATTCAGAGGGTTGGCAGTCCGGTTACATTCACTGATTCAAAATGTAAAAACAATCAACCTACTTGGAAAGCTCAGGCAAGGCTGGAATTAGATATTCTATTCTTAAATGTGTTTTATTTGCATTTCCACAGCACATTGTCATTACTGTACTTGTAGATTTCAGTACTGACCGTGGAATTAAAATAAATGATCAAGGTTGCCAATCCCACACATCGCCATGGTAACTGCTTCATCCCCTTTCCAGCCCAAAAGTATTGTATAACACACTGATTTAGTAAAACAAGCAAAAATGAAAAACAGCTCAGTCTACAGCAATACCCACACTGTCTCCAATGGAACGGAGCTTGTAGAACGGCTGAATGTAAAACCATGAGCCCTCATTCCCCGCTTCATCCAGTGTCACTCGCATGGCGTTCTTCTCCAAAAGTGCTGGCAGACGTTTGTTCACAGTAAGGTACTTGTTACTCTTTAGGTGCAGCAGCTGAAAGAAAAGCAGGAATCCTTAACTACACACCAGAAATCACTGGCGATTCACTTTGCTTCATTGTAAGCTTTGCACAAGGACACCTATATATCCCTTAACCTTTTTAACCCAAATAAAAAGTTACTTACTTTACATAACACTCGTTCTGGTCGATAATCTAACCACAGATCCCTTCCCTTGTCAATACCAGAGGTGCCAGACCTGAACCCCCCCCAACCCCAAAAAGTAAAGCCAGAACTGCATATAAGCCCCACCGAGCACTGAGATCAGTTTCTTTCTGGGCTGTATGAAAAAGCTTGATAAGTGAAATGTATACTATGACCTCTTTATAGAGATGAGAAAAATATGTTTCACAGAATGGGGAGTTGGGAATGCTATGAGGCATCTGCAGTAAGAACCCACCAGGAATAATAATAATAATAGGCATTTATTAAGCGCACAGCTACCCCAACGGGGTGTCCCGGCGCTATAGTGGGCAGAAGATGAGGCAGCAGACAGAGCAGCAATTAACCAAGCAGGCTAAATAGCCAGGTCTTAAGGGTTTTGCGAAACGCACAGACTGAATCAAACGCAACGGAAGAGGTAGCTTATTCAAACATTGGGTGGTTCCTACCTCAAAGGTTTTACCTCCTGATCTAGCTTTTGAGGACCGAGGGGTGATGAGCAGGCGCTTGTCACTGGACCATAGAGGTCTCGATTGATAATAGGGACTGAGTCTCCTCCTAAGGTAGACCGGCCAACAGGAATAGCATTTCCAAATGTAAGAACGTATTCTCTCACTTACTGATGATTTTTCACCTTGTAAATAGATAAACCTGTACCTCCCAAGGTGGTGCGTCTATGGAATGGCTCACACCAAAAATTTATGCAATACCGAATGGGCAAAGTGCACTTTCTGCCAAACCCACCTAACAAGGACTAGAAAGAAATTGAAGGAAATCTTAGAAGCACTAGGTCTACAGGAACCTCCTAATCATCATTACACAATCAAACTTAGTTAGGCAGACTACTTTGCACTTAATTGCAGTAAATTCGACCAAGGATGTATTTTCTATTGTTGAAGTCTATGATGAACACCGCAGACTTAAATCCTGTGGTAAGTGTCAAAAGCACGAGCCTATGACTTTTCAAGCTTCCTTGATATCATTTTGTTTTTTTAATCACCATCTATGCATCATTTCAAGGTCGGGAACCTTCGTCCCATGGAGTTGGAGAGGGGGGATGCCCAAAACCTTGGACCCAACTTAAACCCAAGCTCTCTTCCTTCTCGGACATACAAGATAAGAATCTGCTTGCTTTAATGGCCAATGTAAGGTATGGATCCCCCATCTGGACCCTGCCCTTCCTTTTAATTTTCAAAGGATAGTGGGAATTGTTCTTCCTATCAGAGGGGATCTTAAACCATCTCATTGGTTAGTGGTCAGATCCAGTACTTGGAAGCATGCAGTGGTGGAACCAGTACTCAAGAAAGACAACTTGAACCCTTTAGTTACTGAAAACTATACACCAATCTCCTCGCTTCCATTTTTGGGCAACATGTAAATAAGCAATTTTCTGACCTCTTGGAAAAGAACGATTTCCTAATGCCCATCAAACTGGGTTTAGGCCTTGTAATAGCACCGAGACAGCGCTATTGGAAGTTTTAATGGACCTTAAAAATAATACTAGACCAAGGCAGCTCTCCAGGCTTGATCTTAGCACTGCATTTGAAACAGTACCTCATGCAATTAAAGAGAGACTCGCTAACTCAGGAGTGACATTAGGCTTTGAAGTGGCTAGCATCTTTTTGGAAGATCTAAGCTTCCAGATGTAGGATAAACGCTTTTACTCACAATCTCTAGTATTGTTGAGTGGAGTGCCCCAAGGTTTCCCACCCAGTCCTACTTTATTTAACTTGTTTGTTCGACCACTGGGCGACTTTTTGAAGTAGTTTGTCCTTTTTGGCCTCATGCTCAGGTGATACCCAGATCATCATTTCTTTGGCCAAAGAATCACCTAACATAGGCCTGTTAAAATGTTGCCACACTTTAGTAGCCAAGTAAATGGACTCTTTTCTAAAACTCAGACAAAATTGAAGTTCTGATAATTGGGATTAATCTAAATCTCCAGTCTCCACATTGATAGCCTGAATCTTTCAGCCCTCAACCCCAGCCTACGTCGGTGGTTAAAAATTTGGTATTCCGGCTGGATGATGAACTCTTCCCATAGACAAGCAAATACTTGCTGTTTACTTTAGTACAATGAGAACGGTTAGAAAGATTTTAGAACTCATGCCAGACTCTGCTTGAAGAACCAAGAGGCTTTGGCAACCTCGCACTTGGAATACGGAAATGGGCTGTACTTAGCAGCCCCACAATTCGTGCTGAATAGAGTGCATGTGGAGCAAAACACTGCAGCTCGTCTTTTGCTAAAGATTCCCCAGACATCAGTCTGTATCTGCCGCCATAGTGAAGTTGCAGTGGTTACTTGTAAGAGAAGTCTATATATTTCAATGCCTTCTGTTTAGTGCACAGAATAATAAGGGCCCAAGTCTGCTAGGTCATATGCTGTACCACACAATAGTCCTCGAAGACTGCTTCAGTCTACCAAATCCTATCTGGTAGTCACTCTGAGAATACATAAAAACCAAACTGGGTCGTTACTGGTTTAGAAATTGGAATTAGCTGCCCCTTTCCAGAGGTTGATTTCAGGCGAATTCACTTTCAAGAAAATACTTAAGACTTGGCTTTTCTGTTGAGTTTGTTGACAGTTCTCCAGGCTTTCTCATGCTAACAGTTTCAACGCTGGGAAACCCTTTGTGGGTAGCCATGCGTTTTTTTAAATCTGGTAAACTGAAATGGAAATTAGTGAACTGCCGGAGGTATTTCATGACCCAGTTATGAGGGGTTGGGATGCATCAGGAGTCAAAACTATCGGGGACCTCATAGGGGTAACCGGTCTGATCTCTTGAGCAGGCACAACGTTTATATAACTTAGGGCATAGAGACTTCTTTAAATACTTACAAGTGAGGTCAGTTCTGTCAAAGAAACAGGGAGGAGATATGAATTTTCAAAGAATCGAACTGTTGGAATGTCTAAGGGATGAAGGGGGATCCTCCATCTCACAACTATACGAAGAAATTTGTAAATATAAAAAGGATGATTGTGATAGAATGTATGAGAAGTGGAGAGTCAAACTAGGTCTTACAGGAAATGAGGCAGAGAAGTCATTAAAATTGTCAAATTCGGTCCTAAGAGTGGCAAATTTACAATCTCAACAACATAAAACTATGTTTGAACTTTATTACACCCCTCATAAAATAGCGCAGTGGGGGGGAAGCAGCGGGGGCATCTGTCCGAGATGCCAATCCACGCAAGCAGACACAATTCATATGTTTGCATCATGCCCCTCTCTGGATATATATAAAAAAATCTTTGGAACAATTCTTTGCCGATTCTCTGGGGATACAGTTAACTTTGACAGATGACGTTCTGATTTTGGGTGTAGCGAGGGAGGGTGTAGATGTTCGTCACCATGAGTTTTTGTATTTAGCAATGACCCTCAGTAGACTATGCATAGCCACACTCTGGAAGGATCCTAACCCCCCCAACATTACAGCAATGGATTTCTCGTGTATTAGCCATATACATTTTAGAAATGGCCTTGTATGAAAAAAGAGGGAGGGGAAAAAAAAAAAAAAGAGGCCGGACGGAGGATATGGGCCCCAATAATTGAATGGAAAAGGAGGCTGGGAGAGATTTAAGATGAAAGGGGGGAAAGCTCGACGGAATTAAGGAAATATGATATTTCTTAAATGATTGATTTCTATTGTTTCCGAGATTATTTTTTTCTATTCTTTAACTCACTCTCCCCAGTCCAAAGCTCTTTGTGTTTTTGAAAAATGCTTTATTTGTTTTAAAGCCGATGATAATAATAATAATGCTTTCTGAATTGTAAGATAATTTTTTTTGTGTGTGTTTTGTCTGTTTTTCTGGCAATATATATTATGAATTTGTAATTCTGATGTTGATGAAAAAAAAAAAAAAAAAATTTAAAAAAAAAGGAAATTAGTGAACCTGTGGACTTATGCTCGCGTTGCAGCCGGACCAATGTCCAGGACATCAAACTCACAAAAAGGTGATTGGAGAAATGCTTGCAAGTTGTCCAACGACTGGCAATCGCTTTGCGTAGCATCCCAACTAATCCTTATTTTTCTCCCAATGCCACCTGAGTTTGGACCTAGCAACACATAATCGGCCTTGACCCTGCTCCTTATGGAAACAGTCCAGCCCAAAGTGCCAAGCCAGGTCTTCACCGAACCAGAACACAAGCAACCTAGGACCAATTTCGTCCAGTCATGGGTTGCTTGTGGTCATGTTCAGGGAGGACCTGGCTTGAAAGTTTGGGTGGACTGTTTCTTTGGAGCAGGGTCAAAACTGATTTGGATATAGCTAGGTCCAAACGGAGGAGGCATTGTGTGCATAATAACAGTGGAATAGGGTGTAAACCCCAAGTAATTACCAATGGCTAAGAATAATTCAAGCATTCCATGCATCGCTTTTTTGTCTACTTTATAATGTCCAGAACAGGCACTGAATAAGCCAATCCAGTGGTAGCAGTCTTAGGGCTTTTTCAATGTGCCTCAGGCCTTCTGGGGGTGCCTCCTTGTCACTATATAGCAGGTTTTAATACAAAGGACTATGCACCTCGATATGGTCTATTCGGCATGGCCTTACACTTCTTTGCCCCAGAGAACCCCATGAAAAGCTTATCAGCCACCAAAGGTTCTTGGTAATATCAACGTAAATACTCAAAGCTGTTTTGGGGTCTAATTGGTGAAGCCTCTGCCCCTCTTTCGAAGGGTGAGGTGGATCAAAGAATGCCAAAGACGGATAGATTATCCATTATGAAAGCGGTCCAGTAAAAGTTCCACAAAAAAATAATCTGAATTAGCCAGCAATAAAGCTATAACAGTGCCTACTGTAAGTCACTGCTGGGCTAAAGACAGCACAAAATAGAAAACATCTGCCAACTTTGCCTGCAACAGGTATGTATTGCAAGAATTACATTAGGAAACAAACTACTCAGCAACCAGGATAAAAAGTTGATGGATGCTGGACTGGCAGTGACATTTATTTAGGGAAGAGGAGGAAGGCAGTTAAATGTGAATGCTCAATCGCCACTCATGGAAATCTAGATTTCGCAAGTACTAGTGCAGGACCCTGCACTGCTGGGACAATCCTCCTGAAATGACAACAGAGGACAAATGCTCACAGCCAGAAGTCCTGGGTACCATACTCATGGGTCTAATCTAGTGCCTATAGGATGATTTTGGTCCAGTTGTTATTGATATTTAGAATTCTGGGAGGAGAGGCAGAGGTGGTAAGGCATACAGCAATCTCAAGCCCCACTCTAGGACACCTGCATTTGAGAGTACAGTCATTTGCAAACGTCAGCGCTGAAGTGTTGACATCATATGTTCTCGGCCGGGGCAAACGGATCAAGCCAGGATTCTCATAGCTGCTGAAAGATGCCCTGTGCCCTCTCCGGATGTAGCTGCCATTCATGACTTGCTAGACCTTGCCGGCAGCATTAGTCTACCCTGGCATTTAAAGATTCCACCAGCAGTTTCACTGACAAGGAGATGTCCTTCAAACTCAAAGTTCCAGAGGGTGTCCTCGCATAGAACCCAGGACCCCACTGACTAGCTTGTTGCTGTACTACAAGGCAGTGATGTTGTCCTAGAGGACCTGGTGCAGGCTCCCTTTGATTAACAATAGGAAGAACTTCAAGGCCAATGAAATTGGCCTGCAACTCTAACAGATCAACATGGAGGACGGTCTCTACCAGAGACTACAGATGTCCACCACTCAATTGACTCCCAAAAGTGATGCATTCGTTACCACAATCTGGACTGGCGGCAGACCCTTCTCCCTACCCCACCACACCTAACACGCCAAGCAGCTACCATTGTTGGGCTTCTACAGTCTCTGAAAGTTGGAAGGAATCCAACAGGTTCCCTTGGTGAGGAGCCCATTGAGGCTTAAGGTCCCACTGCAGAGTCGACATGTGCCACCTGCGCCAGTTGACAAGCAGATTGCATGAGGCCAAGACATCTGGGCAACTTTCACTGAAACCCACACCAGAAGGCTGAAACCTCGGGATCTTAGCCTGAAAGTCCTGGACCAGTTAGTTGAACTGGAGGGAAGGCACAAAACTGCACTATATCCAGATTGGTGCCAGTGAAAAGGATCTAAAGCAAAGAGGTCTGGTGATACTGGCACAGTGCTTACCACCAAAGAGGTTATGAGGCTTGCCGTCATCTGGAGATGGTCTCACTGACTCGCAAGCCCATCTTTAGCAACCAATCGTGGTAGGGGAAAACTGGAATCCTCAGCCTCCAAAGATGTGCACAACCACCGCCATCACTTAAATGAACACATGGGGTAATGCTAAGGCCAAAGATAAGCATGGACAACTGTAAATGCTTCTGGCCAACCTTGAGCTGCAGGGAAGGCCTGAGGGACTGCTTGGCATCAATGTTAAAATAGGAATCCTGCAGGTCCAGTGAAACCGTCCAATCTTCTGGCTCTACGGAGAGAGAGAACTAGGGTCTCACTCCCTATTTCAAAGGCCCCGATCATTGGCTCCTATATCAAAAAGAGCCTGTACTCCCCACTGCTAAATAGCCAAATGGTCCTCTGACAGAAGCTCTGATGTAGGTGTAATATACAAAGGATCAGAGCGGAATGATAAGGCATAACATTACAGCACTATCTGAAGTACCCTACTGTCAGATGTAATGCTATGCCACCTGTGGATGTAATACCTCATCTCAGATCCCAAGGAATAGCAATGCATTGCCAGGGGCAAGCTAAAGCAGTTTAGTGGCAGAATCAGGAGGTGCAGGTTGAGGCTTTTGACTGAGAAGTTTACAGTCCCCTAAGAGGCTGGATGCTCTAGTGGGAACCCGACCCACAAAGTACTGGGGGAACTGTTGCTGTAGATGTAGGCCTTGGTGCGTTCTTTGAGCCAAACCCAGCCCAAAGCCTCGAATGGGGGAAAGCGGTTGGGTATACTGCTGGACATAACGGCCGCGGGATTGTGCTGTTGTCCTGCTTTCCTTGAACCGCTCTAGTGCAGTCTGCTTTTGATCTGAAGAGACTTGTGTCTTTAAATGCAATGTGCATTAGTGATGCTGGAACTCCTGGGAAGCCTGTAGAGCTCATCCACACAATGCAATGAAACACCACAGTGGTACCGAGTGCCCAAGCAGTTAGTAGTGTCCAGCCCCAAGTGGATGACTTATTCCAATGCATCCAGACCATCTTGAACAATCGCCTCAAGACTGGGGTGGTTTCATCAGAGGCGGTGAGCAAGATTTTGCACACTATAGCCAATAACGCATGCAGATATTTTCCTATGAGGAAGCTGGCATTTATAGAACAAAGGAAGAGATGGCAGAGAAAAATATACAATCCCAAAGTTTTACTCCCTATTTTGAGGAGTAGTGGTTTAGTCTACACGTGGATGCCTGGACCTCTAAACTTTCAGGTGTAGTGTGTTACATGAGAACAGGTCACCGGGGTTAGGTCTGTCTTCTGGCTACTTGCCCATTTACTTGCAAGCAACAGCAAGTTTTAGCCCAAGTAGTGAGTCTGTCAGTGCTTCACTGAAGGGTAGTGATTCGGTTTAATCCTCCTCAGGCTGCAGAACGTCAGTCAAGACATTGGTTTTAACTGCAGTGTATGGGACGGGTAGGTCGAAGACTCCAACAGCCCATAAGAAACTGCAAAAGAGGCAGATTCCTCTTTTGTAGGGCCAGAGGGAGAATTCAATCCAGTGGTTAATTTGTAAAAAAAACGATAAGTGCCCGGGTTCTCTTTAGGAGGCAGCTTGCACCAGCCCATTTCTCTGGTTAGCACTACCTGAAATAATACAAACTGCTCACCAAGAAAGTGGGGAGAGAATGTGGCTTGATGGCTGGAACTGCCCACTTCTGAAATGGCGAACCAGTTGAGTCTGAGTCAGCTCAACACTTAATCTACCTGTAAATGAATGTGTCCTTTACTGGTGCTCATGAAAAGCACCAGTGTTGATTAAGTGCCGGTGCTGAGCACTAAAAACCACCTGTTCAAATTAAGCACGGATTCAATCCAGTAGCTAGCAAGGTGTATAGACCACTGGTCTCCTGGAGGGCCATATAAAGATGGTCTCATCATGGTAGTGGAACACCTCGGTCATCTCTAATGTCACCATGCTGACTCTGCTCATAGTCCAAAGCAAAATATGTGTTCTGGGTAAAGGCAGTGTTCAGCCAGTCAACGTGGTTGAACCAGCTGCGCCAAAAGTTGCAGAGGGCACAACTTTGGTTGAGGATGTCTCGGGTTCTCGTCAAAGCCAGATAAAATAATGGGTTCTTCTGGTAAGTTTTTGTAAGCAATGTAGGGAATGGCAGGGACTGTGGCACAGGTTTCGAAGACTGGTTTGGCGTCTGGACAGACCCCCAAAGCGGAGCAAAGAGGTGTAGATGGAGTGTAGGACGAATCCACTAACAGGAAGCATCCTCTTATCGCCAATAAGGAGGCCTGAAAGGATGAGAGGAAGCCACAAGGGTGCTGAAAATGTGTAGCATGGTTTCCTTGAAAGCGCATACTGGCTGCAGCATTACCAATGGACCCCAGAATTCAGTATACATTGGACTGCGTTGAGGAATAGTTTCCTCGTTAGGAGACTGGAGGGCACCTTGACATCCCTTCAACTTTCATGGCCACAAAGTCGACCGGGAGCAGTCTTTACGCACCTTTTGACAGTGTTCACTAACGGAACACTTGGCTTTGTGATCCCAGATCGCTTAAGGGTTCATTCAGGCACAGTAACCGCAGGATTGAGTTATATGAGGACCGTAGGCACCATACAAACTTCATGGCAGGCCTGTACCACACATTTTCTAATGATAACCCCTACAACATTTAAAGCGTGTTGTTTTGGTAGGGCATGTTCCCTTGCACACTGAAGCAAAATTTGAAAGAAACAAATTTGTCAAAGGACAAGAAATGTTTTGGGTGCGAGCTCCACCTCAGTGACTGAAGGTACAGAAAAAGGAACAGATATCAGGACTTCAGGATGACACTTTTATAGGGCTCTGCCATCACTTCCATGGAGGGACAGACCAGATTAAACAATACAGCACAAGCAGCTGGCATGCTGAACCAATGAAGAGGAAAAAAAATTCAAAATGCAGTCTGGCTTGCAAGGTACGTTCCAGGCACAGACCCTACCAGGGCTTCTGGATGCTGCGAGGGACCTGATCACAGACCCGCGGGAGCTGGCTGAAAGCTTTGCGACGTATTACGCTACTCAGAATGCCCCGAATGAGTGCCTCCCGGCAGACATGGTAGACAAATTTATTGCGGATTTGCCACCACGAGCGGTGACGGATGAGGTGCTTGAGCGCCTCTACCTCCCATTGATGGAGGAAGAGTTGGGAGGGGCCTTGGGGGAGCTTAATACCGGGAAGGCTCCGGGTCCCAATGGGTTTCCAAGCGAGTTCTACAAGAAATACCACCTACAGCTAGGTGCGCACTATAGAGCGGCACTAGAAGAAGCCAGGGAACAAGGCAGCCTCCCAGCTGATTGGAGACACGCTTAGGTGGTGGTGTTCCACAAGCCGGGCAGGCCCCCGGAGCAGCATACGTCATACCAACCCATATCTCTCCTAAAAGTAGAGGCTAAGATTTTAACTAAGGCGCTGGCTAACCGTCTCTTGCCCCACATTGCGGGGCTCGTCCATCCGGACCAGGCCGGGTTCATGTCCAATAGGGCAATTAGACACAATATTCGCAGGGCCCATGTGGCGGTGGCGGCAGTTCGAGATTCCGGGGAGCAAGCAGCACTTCTCCTGGCGGATATGGACAGGGCCTTCGATTCACTGAGCTGGGTCTACATGTTTGCACTTCTGCCTCTGCTTAATTTGGGGCCTAGTTTCCGGTCATATTTGAGAACCTTGTAAACAGACCCGACAGCCTCGGTTAGGGTGGCAGGGGCCATTTCCGCTAAGTTCGCCATTGGGCGTGGCACTAGGCAGGGCTGCCCCCTCTCGCCGTACCCGTTCGCCCTGGCCATGGAGCCGTTGGCGGCTTGGGTGCGCATAGATGCGCAGCTACGAGTCTTCGAATGGGAGCGGGGTCCATCAGATAGAATTGCCCTTTATGCTGATATCCTGTTTTTTCTCACAAATCTTAGGTCGTGCTGCGTCTACTTGAGATTATGCAGATATTTGGGGAAACCTCCGGGTTACATCTGAATCCTCGTAAGTCGACCCTGTGGGTGTTGGGGGAGCATTCCGGAGTGGGGGACTGGGCATCCAAGCTACAGGTAGCGGTTGGGGGTATTAAATACTTGGGATGTTTATCTTGGAGGTTCCTGCGATATCCTGGGAGCACAACCTGGTACCAGTTTGGGATCGGGTCCGGGCAGAGACGAAGACGTGGTCACGAATGCCCCTTACTATTTATGGCATGTCAGCCATCTTTAAAATTGTGGCCCTTCCCCGATTGCTCTATCAATTACAGAACCACCCATTCCCGATCTCACCTCATTGGTTCCGGCAAGTTAATGCGCACCTGTTTTTTTGTCAACATACTGTGGTGGTTTGGCGACCTCTGTAGGAAGGTAGATACCTGACTATGGTTACCCCCGACTTTTTTTGCCTGGTGTTTTGCTGGTTTTCCGACTTAGTCGACCTGGGGCCCTGCCAATCAGGACCCCAGGCCTACTGCTCTCTCTCTAAAATGGATTCCATGTACCTTAGGTACATTTCCAATTGGAACTGGGCCACCTTGTCAGACCCTGTAACTCAGGCCATCGGTGAACCCAGGGCCTACCAGGGGCTGAAGCATGTATTATGCCACCCATGGATGGCCATCTAAATCTGACACAACTGGCTGCACGACAGCTGGGGCAACGTAGCGTACACGCTCGTTGCTGTAGGTATAGTATCCCTATATCTAACCGTACAATGGACACCCGAGTTCCTATCAGTCACTCCTATGGCAGGCCTTGACAATCCTGAAGGCAGAGTGCTTGGAATCGTGTGAATTGGGTTCTGGCCCGAGCCGAGCCCGGTTGCAGCTTGCGGAACCAAGACCCGATGGCTGTTCCATGATAATGCGTACCATATCGGTAACTTCGGTATCGCGTTAAGACATGTCGAGTAAGGTGTCATACGAATCGGGATACTGCCCCCTCACCAATTCTGGCGACGAGGTTAGCATTCCGCCCTTCGAGGGACACGACATGTACGCAACTGTGAACGCCGGTTAAAGTTAACTAAAGCCTCAGCTCCACAAAATGGATGCTGCCACCACAGACACGAGTCTGACCTCCTGCTGCTGGGAGTCCTTCCAGCGAGGAGAGCTTGGACAAAGGGTTTCCTGTCAAGGGCGGTGTTCGCACCGTCCCAGACAGGGTTTGTGTATTCTGGGTAGGTAGGGCTTTGCGAGAAGGTGACTGCGGAGTGGCACCCCGGTGCTCACTACGCATCTGCCGGTCAGAACCAGTTCCAGGGGCGCCAGCCCCTGGCCTGGGGAAAGTCCGGCAGGGGAGAGGGGTGTAACTACCCCCCCTTCCTGGTCCCACCCTTAGGGCAGGACCTAGTCAAGTACCCACCCCTTTCTTTAGGATAAAGGCCGGAGCGGGGACCCTTCCAATTTAGATCTTTGAACCAAGAACTACTTTCTACGAAAGGACATTCGAGACTCTTCTCAAGATTTCTCCCTTGTGACTAAGGAGTAGTCACCCTGCATCCGCAGGCACCATCTAAGAACTCTGCGGTTTGCTGCAAGTCCTTCCTCAGGAATCCGACGGCCCAGCTCGACGAGAACCGGCTTCCCTGGCACCTCTGACCTCTACCCCCGTCATCAGCTCAGCTGTGATCTGTGGGTGCGACGAGACCTCGAGGGACCGGCCATCATCAAAACCTGCACGCTTTCTTAATCAGCACGGCCATCGAAGTAATTCTCTGGTGAGTGCTCTGGGGTCCGAGAAGCCCCGACCCGGAGCTGCTCCAGCACCGAAGTGCAGTCTCCCAGCATCTCCACGATCTGCGTGGGGCCCTTCTGCTCGCTGCTCAGCACGTTGTCTGGTCACTAGCCGCTGGCTTGTGCCCTTCTTTGACGACATCCGACAACCAACGCTGCTGGTCTGGTTGCTCCAGACTGGCCTTTGCTTCCATCTTTGAGAGAAGCACCCCGGACCCTCCCGGTCCACTCAAGACGCCATTTTAGGCCCACCACGTGGCCCTGAAATCTGCCAAGGCTTGTTGCCCCAATCCTGGGCCCAGTGACGCCGACAGCATCAACCTTCGTGGGACAGCTCGCACCTCCATCCTGGTCGCCGACAACGCCTCCTGGTCCGTGAGACTGCAGAGCCTAGCGTCGCCCACTCACCTAGTCGAGGTGGCGGCCAACCGGTGCCTTCCTGGTACCCTCTGACTACTGGCTAGTAGTACGAACTTGGTCCCCTCTGCTTTCAGGTATCAACGATCTCTGATCCAGGCTTGGATCTCTATGAACTATTCACCACTGGTCGCCGGCCAGCAACTCCTTTTCTTCCGGCTCCTGGCTCGTCAGCGAAGACCCCGACGCCTGTAAGACTTGTGCAGCCGCAGCCCTCGTGGCTAGGTAACTTCGGCATTTCGGTGCCTGCATAGCCTCCTTACTCTAGGGTCCCGAGTCCCTCGCTTTCGACTTGCCTTATCGGGTCCGCCCGAGACCACTAAACTTTCCGTGTCCTCGGACACTTGTTTTAATTGTGCACTTGAAGTATTTTCCTAAGAGTTTTGGTTTGTGCTTAGTACCCTGTCCTCATAAAGAGTCCAGGGCTGTTGTGATTCTTAATAAATATTCTGTTTATTTTCATAACACTTGTGTGGTGTCCTTTCACTTGGGGTTCAAGGGGTATGTGATGGTATAACAGCTGGCTTAACACGCCCTCTAGAGTTTAGCCCGAAGACTGCTCGTATCCACGCTACTAGGATAGCTGGTCTAAGGTTGACTTACAACCAATCACCATAAGGGTCGTTTGGAACGATACATAGCGGTCGCTAGAATAGCGAACGCTGCATATCGGGCCAACTTCTCACAACTTTCCAATATACTTTCATACTACCAAGCCTCCCATCTCCTGGTCCTGAATGAATGGTGGTATGGGGATAGGGGGACCCGGCATACGCCCTGGAACGCCATCTTATGGGCTCTAACACTCTACATACGGTTTTGTACGTGGCACAGCTGCGGAAGAGGTTGCTGCCAGCCACCCAGGTAGTGTTTCGGATCTGGAGGCAGGCACGTCGCATGGGATGGTTGGGTACGTAGACAGAGGAGACCCCGTTGTGGCATAATGGATATCTACCTGCTTTGGCGTCTCTCCAAGGCTTTAGGGGCTGGATGATATTGGAATCTCGTCCCTAGGAAACTTAATGTCAGGAACAACTTAAATCCTTCCAAAATCTATGCAAAGAGTATGATATGCCCCGGTCCCAATTCTTTAAATATCTGCAATTCCGCCATGCCATTACACCAAGCCTGGAAGGTCTTGATTCCCTCCCAGAATTTAGTCCATTAGAGGCCAAGGTCTTTATGGAGGACCTAGGGGACAAAAAGATCTCGCATATATCAAACATTAGTCACACATTGCTCCACTACACTGCTGAAGCTCCGGGAGTCATGGGAGAGGGATATGGGGGCACTGGAGGAGGACTGGCAGGAGACGCTGGCGGCCCCTAGAGGTGCGGCCATAGCAAGACGCTTGCGACCCATCCAATTCAGATATCTGCACAGGGTCTACTTTACAAGGGAGAGGTTGTGGCGGGCCGGCCTCATTGCATCCCCAGACGGTCTCCGGCGTTGCAGGGAGGTGGGGACATTGATTCACACGGTGTGGAGCTGTAGCTCACTGGCTAGGTTCTGGATGGAATGGGGTGTTGAATTGTATGTCTGAGGTCCTAGGGTGGAAACTTCCTCGCACACCGCAATTAAGTCTGCTGCATGTGTTTGAGGGGATGGGGGTAACATGTTTAAGAGGCATCTACTGTTACTGGGCCTAACCTTGGCCAAAAGAGATGTATCCAAAGCATGGAAAGATCCCCGAGCTCCCTCGGTTCTGGTGTGGAAGATGGGGCTTGACTTTTGTATGGGGCTGGAACAGCCAATCTTTGTGGTCTGAGGATGCCCACAAAAACATTATAAGATATGGAAGCAATGGGCAGACTATCGGGGCCTGTGGCTGGAGCCTTCGGTGAAACGGGAGGTTGCTCTGGAGGTGGTATAAAGGGGCCAAAATGGAAGGTGTGTATACATTATTAGAACAAAGATTGGTTCGTAGGAAATGTGAGACGATGTTGTGCGACCGGAATGGATGGGATCCGGTTGGGGGGAGTTGGGGGACAGGGTGGGGGGTTGAGGGGGGGGGGGGGTGAAATCGTTCAGTTTGATGCAACTTTTGGACTCTAAACAATGCATAGTTTGCCAATTCTTTGACGCTGTGTATTTGATTGGCAGTTACCTCTGGAGTGCTGCGCTATGTGTGCAATCTGTCAATAAAAATTTGTTTAAAAAAATGCAGTCTGGCATCTGGGGGTATTCACAAGGTGAGGAAGATACAGTTAAAGGTATTCATAAAATATAGACATTCATGGATGGAAGAGTAAAAAGCATTTAAAAAAGTGTTCAATCAATTCAAATTAGCGACCTTTACTCTCTCCTACGAGTACACAGGTGCTCCTAGCAGCAGTCCAGCAAACTTCTTTCAACCTACCACAACCTGGTCTCCAATAACTACTAGAAAAGCACAAACATAGGAACACCGGAGATCACAAAAGCACAGGCTTTAGCTAGTGCTGGCATAGACCATATGGAATGGCACAATCGAAGTTCAAGAAATACTTCAGGAAGGTTTTTTTATTACATAATGCTAATTTCAACTTGTATTTTCAGAGTCCTATCTTCTGGCCTAAATTTTTCCCTTACTTTTGAAAGTATTTTTTTTTTTTGCTTAGCAGGCCAAACATGACAAAGCAGAGGGCGCTCATTTTGAAGGTGTATCGAGGCAGACTTCAGTGTGTGGATTTGTTTTAAATGTAAGCCAAAGTTTGGCTGCATCGCCTACTACAGTCTTGAAGACAAAGCTGCTGTAGTGATGACAACTTGTAAACCAGAGTAGCATGGGCCAAAGTAATCAATCGAACCCATAGTATTTCCAGGACAGTCTCTAATGCATCTAGAACATGGCACAACCAAAGACCCAGTGATCACATGAACAAAATCTGAACCTGCAGAAGACGCACCTGTATGACGTTGCCATACTGGATGACCGTGCCCAACAGCTTGCGGTTTTCCGTTTCGTTCTGCTTCTTTTCGAGATCAGCTGCATGCTGTGGAAAGAAATTATATTGAAGTGTACGAATTAAAGCAGTTAAATAGGCTTTTACCGTTTTTAGTTATTGTTTTAAATGGCATAAACTGAAATAGGTACTTGGTTCTAGCATGCGTGATGCAGCTTCTATTTATTATCTAGCCATAGGATGTACACAATTCGGCCACATGGTGATTGGGTCAGTAACAAACTTTTAAATCAAAGGTGTTTTTTCACTATATAAGTCTCGAGAATTACTTTACCCTAGCACTGCATACAAGCCCCATACATTGATTGCAAAGTCAAATTGTATTTTTCTGCATCTTAGTAAATTCCATCTATTCTCGTTCGCGGCGCTTATAAGAGGAGCTAGCAAAGCCAGACGGAGTGGCATCTTCCTTTCGTAGCAGGAATGTTTTAGAAATTCAGATATGTGCAAAGACTTCACAGCATCGCTCTCACTCAGAGGTTGTGATCTTGGAACTGGTGAAAACCTGTTTGAGCAAAGGTTTTAGAATAGCCCCTCAGATTTTGAGTGCACGGAGGAGTGCAAGCCAGTATAATCAAAGCTAACCAAAGTCATGGGTCTGGCTAGACTAACGGCCAAAAGGAGGAGCCGAACTGAGATTTGGCACCTAAAACATGCTAAAAGCATGGCAAATTAAAAAGCTCTAAAATTGAAAAGGGATGCTTTATCAAATTTTTATTTTTCAGTTCATTTCATTAGCTTTTACTAAATAAACTTGTATTAAGACATTTAAGACAAACCCATGCCACGACCATGTTCGCATAAATGAACAAAGACGTCAATTTATAGTTCTCTGCACAGATCCCCATAACCACAATATGTGTAGGTTCAGGACGCCCCAACCCTACCTCACCAATGGAAATAAATAGCTCAATATACTCTGTGCTTCTGCATACACGGTGTATGCCATGTCTATCATGTGCTCCCTAATCACACTGAAGAGCCCTCCTTACTTCTGCGAGTTTGGTTTCCGCTGCAAAATAATTAATGCAGTCTGTTAGGCAATTAAGTGGTGTTTGTCTCTGATCAGATTTACTGCACTTTGGTAATAAACTGGAATTTGACCGTTGCCCTCTGCAAGGCCTAACTCGGTCTGGGCATAGAGGAGCTGCTGGGCTTCAGCAGTGGCGGATGGGGGCGCGAGACGCTGATGTCATGGGCTCCATCCTCCTATGTCTCCGCAATCAAAGAGAACCACCTGCAGCACTTAACCATCAGTGGCAGCGATGGTGGGCATTCAAAGGCTTCTCGGGGAGCTAGGGTGGGAGGGCTTCCAACTCAATACAACATCACATAGCAGCACGATTTGAAAGCTCAACCATGTATGAGTCTTTATTAGAGAAAGCAGTTTATTACACATAGAAGAGGTAACCCTACATCACCCAGCTTACAGATATAGGCTCATCACAGGCTCGAGGCCACTGTACCTAGGGATCAATACTATACTATCCTCCTTATCCGCCTTCCACCACTCATTCTCGGGTTCGAGTGCCTGTGGGCAGGTGTATGTACCCCGCCCAATCACTAGAGTGTATGCACGCGATTCCAGGGGCTAGGAGACACTAAAATTCGGGGGGTGGGGGGACAGGGACAACCTTGTGGACTTTCCAGTAACCCTCTACAAATCATCGCCCGTTAAACAAATACAGTCGCATAGTTTTGAAGTGAAATATTGAGAAAAGCAGGCATGTAGTCACAGTTTGCATTATGCTTTGTTATTTACATTCACATAGTAATCAGACCAAATGTTAAAAAAAAACTGTATATGAATCTTGCATCTTCATGCACCAAGCAAACAAAGGTCGCTGACTTCGGGTGAGAGCGTCGTGTTTGCAAGTGCATTACAGTTTGAAAAGTACCTGCTGCTGCATTCCTGGTCTCCAGCAATTTTCAGGCAACAATAAAAATGTGAAGATAACTTCGGTGATAAATGATCTTTGAGAGAGATCAGAGGTCAGACAACTGGAAGTTTTGACTCATGGTAAGGTAGCCACAATGTGTTAATATGCCTGCTGCAAAGAACGTGTACCAGGCAGATAACAAAATGCATATAATGTAAATAGGTCAGTGGGTTACTGCTTTTGTCTGAGAGATTTATTTTGCTATTTGCAGTTTAAAAGTTCAAATCCTAATATTGAACAGTGAGCTGCATGAAAACTGCAAGGTATAGATTAGAACATTATGATTTTTACCCAGTCTTTCATTATCCTAATGTTGGAAAATGGGTTCATTCGGATGGAAATCAATTCTGATTATTAAAGAGAACCCCCAACCATGATATTCTGTTTTAAACTCTGGGTTTGTGCTTCTCTAGTTTTGCAAAGCCATCTGTGCCCTGGGCACTCCCCAACTTTTTGCTAACTTGTACTGGTGGTACCTCACTCTGACCCTGGCCTCTGACTAACCAGGCCCAGTGCTATGTTAAAAGACGCATACAAATACAGTAAAAACACCTATATACAATAGGGTGCACTATGGGTTAGGGTGCCTCCATGATTGACATGACCTCTCCTATACGGCCCTAGTACATAATAGTATATATTAGGGCATAGTGGTTTAGAGGCCAGCAGCCCTTCCTGCACTAGCATGTGTGCACTGCTGTAGCCTGAGGTCAGTTTAAAAGCTGTCCTATGTTGGAGGACTGCTTTTAAAATGCAAATTGTGCCCAATCTTGACTTTTGGGTTTGGGGCACTTACAAATTGATAAACTACAATGTTGGGGCATATTAGATATCCCCAGGGTTTCCCCTACGTGTCCCAGGGCTTAGAGGTCAGATATCTACAAGGAGGACCCTTATAAAATGAGTGTTATGGGGCGTGGCTTGGATGCCGATCGGGATGGCGGCCCGAGCTCGCAGCTCCGCGCGGAATCCCGCTAATTCTCCTGTTTTCGGAACCCTAGGCGACCCGGAGACGACGCTCCTGCCCTCTGAAGTGTAAGGGGACAGCTGGGCACAATCGGCGAGTCGCTGGGGGACTGCTGGCCCCGAGGAGACCGAGTTGAAGAGGCAGCCGAGGTGTTGCCGAGGGTGCGAAGAAAATGGCGGCGAAGAGGTCGGACGGCCCCGAACTTCAGCCCTGAGCCAAGTTGTCGCCGGCTGGCAAGAGATCCTGCAATCGGCTGATTGAGGCACTAGGATCGGTGGTGCCGTGTCCTGAGACCAGGGGACACTGCCTTGATTCGCTCGGAGCTTGGGGACCCCCGTTGGCCACCACCCTAAGACTCATCCTTCCCCCCTCAGGCTTCTGAGGGGAGCGGCTGAAAAGAGTTCGTCTAGCTGGTCATTGCTCCTGAGAGCGCCGGTGGGGACATTGCACTGCCCGGTGCCCGGAGACTGGCACTGACCTACGGGCGCCGACGCAAAACGGGCTCCTGGACCTGTGACGCAGCACCCTGGAATGGCGGCGATCGGAGGGCCGATGACCGAGAGACGCGCTGAGGGGGACTCGGCGACATCACCCCGGCTGGGCGAGAGTCCCTCCCCGGAGCTTGACCAAGAACAGCGGCTGAACCGGCGTTTGGATGCTATACTTGATGCGATCACCTCGACTAAGGAAGCCTTGCACCGAGACATTGCCCAAGTGGCCACGGGCCTGGGGCTGCTACGCGCGGATCACGCGAAGCTGGCGGACAGGGTCAAGGACCATGACCAACTGTTGCTGGACCTGAAGCCCTCGGTGGTGACCGCGGAGCACAGGATCACGGACATATTGGCCCGGCTGGACTCGCTGGAGCGGAGGGCGGAGGATGCGGAAGGCCGCAATAGGCGGAACAACGTGCGGGTCGTAGGCCTGCCAGAACGGATTGAGGGGGAGGATGCGGTGGCCTATATGGAGAACTGGTTCCGCACTGTGGTGGCGCCGGAGGGGCTTACTCCTTTTTTCACTCTGGAGCGAGCCCACCGGGTACCTGCTCGCCCGCCGGGGCTTGGCCGCCCCCCCGACCGATGGTGGTGCGGCTCCTCCACTACAAGGACCGGGATCTCCTCATCCAGCGGGCCAGGATGTCGGGCCCCTATGAGGTGGAGAACAGTAAGGTTACGATTTTCCCGGACTACACTCAAGCGGTCCAGAAGAACAGGGCATCGTTCCTAGCGGTGAAGAAGGAGCTCAGGGAGGAAGGCATCCAGTACTCCTTACTCTACCCGGCTAAGCTGCGGATCATAATGGATGGCTCTACGCACTTTTTTCAGACTCCGGATGAAGTTTGGCAATGGCTGGAGTCGTATAGAGCGGGGACGGACAGATCGCATAAAAGCAGGCGAGACCAACCCAAGCAGCCCCGGGTGAGGCAATCGCAACGCATCAGATCCCGCAACAGGCGCCAGCGGGAGAAACGGGAGGCTCAAATGGCGGCGGAGAAGAGGGATGCACTCGCGACGGCGGCCATTACAGGGTCGCAACAGAACAGTGAACGGGCAGAAACGGACTCGGGAGGGGAAGGCAGCAGGACGGGAGAGGAACTCTCAGAGGCGGAAAGCTCGAAGGGGCCGATAGTGACCCCACAGACATCGGATGGTATCTTTTGCGGCTGAGTTTGGACTGGGACTAGATCGAGACTTCATGGTAGGGTGGTATCCTGTTGATGGAGGGCGGGATGCCGGGTGGGAGGGCTGTGTGCTTAGGAGGGGATGAAGGCGCGGGGCGCGGGCTCCGCTAGCTGGGGTCGGCGGTGACTCACCCCCCTTGGGCCCTTAAGGCCGACTGTGGTGGAGACCACAGGGTAAGAGTGCGAGAAGTTGGTTCAAGGTTTGGATGGGGGCGGCCATTGGGTTCGTGTGCTCTGTCCTGGGGAGTGGGGTTAGGGGAGTTTTTCTGTTTGGGGTATGTTCGGGGGGGGCAACTGCATTGGGGGGGCTATGAACCTTCGTTATTTGAATCGGACTGTACGAAGCTGGGATGGGGATATTACCTAATTTGAAATGCCTCACGTGGAATGTCCGGGGGCTGCTAACTATGGTGAAACGTCATAAAGTCCATGCATATCTAGTACGCAGGGGGGTTAAGATTGCTATGCTCCAGGAGACTCATCTCACCAAAAAAGAGTGCGCTGCCTTGCAGAAAAGATGGCGGGGCCAGGTGTTCGGCACCACTTACTCAGCGTATGCCAGGGGGGTGTTGATCTGGGTGAGGGCGGGGATACCCTTTCAAGTGCTGAATCAAGTCGTGGATCCGGATGGACGGTTTGTGGCGGTGGAGGGGAGGTTGTATGGACGGGATGTGGTTTTCTGCTGCGTGTATGCGCCGAACACTGATCAAGCTCGATACTTTGATAGCCTCTCGGGGTCCTTGGCCTCTTTCTTGGCGGGCCCGATAGTGTTAGGGGGGGACTTCAATTCGATCACGGATGTGGCTCTGGATAGGTCCCATCCCCCCCTGGTGGACTCCCCGGTGCGCAGGTTGGCCGCGCACAGGAAGGACTGGCAGGATAGATGGGGGTTGCTGGATGTCTGGAGGGAGCGGCACAGGGAAGCCAGGGATTATTCCTTTTACTCTGCTCTCCATGATCTGCATGTCAGGATTGATTTGGTGCTCTGCGGTGGATCCCTAGCCCCATTGATTTCCCATGCGGAGTACCTGGCTAGGACTATCTCAGATCATAACCCCCTATTGGTGCACATTCAGTGGCAGCGAGAGCGCTCAGTGATACCAACATGGCGGCTTCGGCCGGAGACGCTTGAGGATTCTGTGTTCAGCGACGCGGTTAGGCAAGGCATTGATAGCTATTTCGGAGTGAATGAGGGCACAGCCACGAGTAGGTCCACTGAATGGGATGCAATGAAAGTGGTGGTGAGAGGGGTGTGTTTGGGTAGGTTTTCGAATGCTCGCACGACTGTGTTGAACGAACTCATGAAAGCGGAAGAAACTTTGAGGGACTTGGAGCGCCGCAGGCCGGCTAGGCCAGATTTACAGACCCAGTTATTGGAAGCGAAGGAGGTGGTTGCCACCGAGACGGAACGTTTAAGGTGCTATGAGTACAGGCAGTATATCATCAGGGCACATGCGGAAAGGGACAAGGTGGGCACCCTCTTGGCCAGACTAGCTAACCCGGAACTTAGGGGTTGCCCGATCCTCAGCATTAGTACTGCGCAGGGAGAGATGGTGTACTCCCAGGCAGCGGTATTGGAACGTTTTAGGGGGTATTATGAGGAATTGTACCAGAGTCAGCTGGGTGTGGGGGTTCAGGACATTGCAGAATACCTGGGGGAGAGGCAGCTTCCGGTCCTGGACGAGGAGGACGCGAGGGAGCTGGGTAACCCGATCACGCTCACAGAAATACGGGTGGCCATCAAACATATGGCCCGTAATAAAACGCCCGGGGTGGACGGACTGCCGATTGAATTTTATCAACAGTATGTGGACAGCTTGGCTCCCAGGCTGCTGGTGGTGTATACGGAAGTTTGAGGCTGGGGCATTGCCTGGGTCCATGCGGGAGGCCTTGATTGTACCGCTCCTAAAGCCTGGCCGGGATGCCGCGGATGTGAGGTCCTATCGCCCGCTATCCATGCTGACAGTGGATTATAAGATTCTGAGCCGAATCCTAGCCACCAGGTTGGCCCCACATATGACGGGCCTGGTACACAGGGACCAGGCCGGGTTTATACCCACGAGGAGCACGGCGCTGAACATTCGCCGCCTAGTGGGAATAATGGACGCCATCTTGGACGGGGAGGGAGCCCCGGCGGTCCTGTCCGTAGATATCGAGAAGGCTTTTGATAGCTTGGAATGGCCGTTCCTGGATGGAGTCTTAGAGAGGTTTGGCATGGGCGAGGGGTTCCGCAGGTGGACGAGGGTCTTATATGCCTCGGCGACGGCGAGAGTGCGTTTGGGAGGCCTGGTATCTGCGGCGTACCCGGTGGGTAGGGGCACGCGACAGGGATGTTCTCTGTCCCCCCTATTGTTTGCTCTGGCGATGGAACCTTTGGCGGTCCATGCGAGGTCGGGGGACAGGTACGCGGGGATAGCCAGCGGCGGGCAGTGGCACTATATATCGCTATATGCGGATGACTTGCTCCTGTACCTCGCTGACACCTCACGGGCATTGGTAGGAGCGATGGACCTGTTGTCGGAGTTCGGCCGGCTGTCGGGCCTTAAGGTCAATTGGGCGAAGACTTGTGTGTTTCCGCTGCAAGCGGGATCGCCAGAACCTGGCGGCGAATTGGGCGTGGTATGGGAGCCATCTTGTTTCACCTATCTGGGAGTTCGCATCTACCACGCAACTGCGGACTTATTGGAGGGCAATATTGGTCGCTGTGTCCGGGCACTGAGGGGCAGCTTGTCTTTCTGGTCGACCCTCCCGCTGACGGTTCTGGGTAGGATTGCACTTTTGAAAATGGTGGCGCTCCCCCGCTTCCTCTATTATTTCCGAACGCTGCCTGTCTGGATTCCCCAGGGGGTCTTTAGAGACCTGAGGTCAATGATTATTGGCTTCCTATGGGGGCATGGCCGCCGTAGAGTGGCCCTGAGCACGCTACTTCGCCCCAAGATAGAAGGGGGCATGGCTGTGCCCGACTTCGAGCTGTATTATCTAGCAGCGCAGTTGCAGGTCCTTACACAGAACGTAGCTAGGGTGTTTCGGGGTCCAGAGGAGGACCGGGATAGGGGGATACAACGCCACGTGCTGTCCTATATTATCATGCAACAGAGGCTCGAGTTGCGAGCCCTCACCATGGAGGAGCGGACGCTCCGGCTGTGCTGGCAGAGGAGCCTTCGGAGAGCGAAGGCGTCGCGGCCTTATGCACCGGAGATCCCGATCGGCATGCTGACGGCCTTGCCGCACGGAGGAGATTGGTCCCCGTTGCTGGATTGGGAAGAGGCGGGACTGCAGGTAGTAGACGACTTATACATAGACGGGGCTTTGGCACCGTTCGAAGTGCTCCGGGACCAGTTCGGGCTGCCCGATGGGGGGTTCCTTCTACACGCGGCGGTGGTGGCAGCCATACAGAAGCACTGGAAGGGAGGCCTCATGGAACCAACAACAACTATGGTGTGCCAATATGTGGTGATGGCGGCAGGTACGTTCAAAGCTGTGACGTGCCTCCATAATAGGATGCTGAATGAGGGACTGGAACCGCTCCAAGGGCTCAAGGCTAAATGGGAGGAGAGCGTGGGCCGGCCCATACCGGATACGGCATGGGGTCACATCCTGCGGCGCACGTGGAAGGGCACGAGAAATGCTCGCTTTCAGCAAGTACATTTCTATGTGCTTCATAGGGCTTATTTAACTCCTGAGAAATTGCAGCGGTACTTCCAGGTGCCGGATGCCCGATGCCCACGGTGTTCGTCTCTGGGAGCGGACATGGATCATTTGTTTTGGGGGTGCTCACACTTGGGGACCTACTGGACGGAGGTAGGGGGACTCCTGAACGAAGTGACTGACAGGGAGGTGGACTTCGATATGGCGGCGTGCCTGCTGCTCTGGTTCCCGCACACCAAGCACACCAAGGTGACGAGCAAGTTCATTGACCTGGGTCTGATATTGGCGCAGAGGGAAATATCGTGGCATTGGAAGTCCAGGGGGGGACCCTCACTGCGTAGATGGAAGAATGAATTGCTGCGGTGGTCTGACTGCGAGAGTGTGCTCCGGATGAAGCAGGCTGTGAAGATGGGGAATGAGAAGGCATTGGATGCGGCGCGTGCATGGGAGTTAGAGGTGCAAGCCTTGCGTGATTCTTTGGTAGAGGATGAGGATGGTGAGAACTAAGCCGGTGGACACCGCGGGGCGAACACAAACGTATTATATCCCGCACTGTAGTGGATCCATACAACTCGACAGGACGAGGCATACACCTTAGCAGTTGCCAGGGGGGGGGGGGGGGGGGGCCTTGGGGGGTCTGGTTAATGGGAGTTTGGGGTGTGTCGGAAGCCAGTAGATGGTAGCCCGTCTGGGCACATTGAAACTACTAGGATGGTGGGTACTGTGTGGAGTGTGGAATGGCTGGGGGGAGCGGCCAGGAGTGACAGAACCATAGCGCCTAGGGCTGGTCCTGACATGGGCGATACCACTGATTTTCACTGGGATGGCTGACGGGAGCGATGTTGTGGGTGGGGGGGTAAAAGCAGATACGTAAAACGACATTTCAACCATGGTCCCTATGGGACGTACACCGTGATGCTCTCCTATTGAATTAAGTAATATGCCGCCCGGCCTCCGGGATGAGGGCTGAATGGCTGTGTATGAATAGGATTTATTATTGAACGGGGGGATGTCACGAGTGAACTGGCTGACTAATTGTATCCTGTGGTTTATAACTCTGCAATAAAAATATTTAAAAATAAAAAAATAAAAAAAATAAAATGAGTGGTATATGCCCTGGGTTGGGTGAAATTGCACATTTCACTGCCTACATTGTAGTATAATGCTTCCCAAAATCGGCTTTTGTGCTAGGAGCACTGTTAAGTGAGGATCTGCAATATTTGTATGTAATCAGAACTCCTAAAGTCTTTCCTATGTATTCTAGGGGTGGGGGGTCCTGTAGGTATAAGGAGGATCCTTATATAGGCCCTGGTATTGGAGAAATTGGTCAGTTAAACTGGAGAAAGGAAAGCCATACAACTAGGATTAAAGGACTCAGAAGTATGGTAATGATAAATGCAACAATGTGGTATTGTTAAATTTATTCTAAAATGTACAGGCAAGAAATTATAAGACTTTGTCTGCAAGCCACAATTCAGCCCTCTAGTGCCCTGCCTTGATTTGTCACAGGTAAGTGGATTGGACTGGCTGTTTGAAGAGGTGATAAATGACCCCTAGAGTTAGGAGGCCTGTCTGGGAGTAGAGGTTGCTGGGCATAGGAATGCCAGAGCCAGGGGGAGGGGTAGTGAACAATGCTCTTTAAGAGAAGGAGACAAGCTGGAAAAATCACTTTCATTTACAGCCGGATGGGGGGATTAAGGAGGAAATCCCAGATGTAAGGGGAGTGGACCTAGGTAGATGAAGCCATCCTGTAGGCTGGTTTAGTTAGTTCTGCTCCCTCTGCTGGAAAATCAGCCATGATGAATTTTGGAAAAATTGTGCTCTTTGGGAAAATAATGCCACACTTTAAAGGATGTGGTCATAGCCTGGAACATTGCCCTGCACCTCATTGGACCAGAGTGTCCTCCTTGACCCAAAGAACTTGGAATAAGTATCTGAAAGGGACGAAGCCTCTCTGATGATGCTGCTTCAAACTTGGGAGAAGGGTCCCTGCTGAGGAGTTTGATTTGAACCAACCAGGTCCTGGACTGAAGATTGTGCCTGTTGCACAAACTGGAATTACAGTCCTATGGACTACCTTGCTTCAAAAGGACTAAAGAGTGGACTCTCTGCAAACTTTTTTTTTTTTTTAAAACCTTTGTTGTGCAATTCCGGCAAACAGTTACGGGCCTACAACCACCTGGCCGGCCTCGGCTACGATATAGAGCACACTAGCAAATTTACGGTAACTCAGTAGCGCACCGATAAGAATAGCAAGCATGTCAAGTTACACTATAACCAGCGCGTCCACTGAGTATCAGGAGGAATTAAGGTTCATTTAAAAAATTTATAGAATATGAAGGATCAAAAGCCGCACAGTCTAGCAGGGAGTACCGAGTGGGCAATGCGTACAACAGAGCAGTTGAACAGCAAGCATTTGCAGAATACCGGTGCTAAAGACTATCAATGGGAAAGCGTAAACCATGCAAGCAACACACCAGTCATCGCCCGTCCCGGTACGTGAAACAACCCTGGTACCTCCCACAGGACCGCAAGAAGCGGAGAACGAGAGGCATCTCACTAACCCAGCGTATCGATCCAAAGGAAATAAGAGAAAGAAAGAAAAAGAAAAGAAGACACAAGAGAAAAGAAAAGGAAGAAAAAGGGCCCATAGTAACTAAGGGAAAACAACACAAGAACCCCAACCCCCAACCCCCCACCCTGCACCCCTGCAGAGGCTACGGCCTACCCCCCCCTAGCAGCGTGCCTGTCGCCCTCAAATCGAAACCCCGAAATTTAGAGAGAAAGACGTAGGCAAGAAAAGGCCATAGAGCAAAGAATAGATAAACCCAAGAGCCCCACCCCTCCAACCCCCCACCCTGCACGTCGAAGAGGCTATGGCCCACCCCCCAACTAACGTGCCCGTCGCCCCAAAAGTGTCCCAATGAAAGGGAAGAAACGGGGGAAAGTCACTAATACCAAACCCCTGCCCTCCCCCCACTCACACCAAGTCGCTCAGGTTCGAGCACAAATAGACCAACAAACCAACAAGCAATAGGGGCGTCGTATCACAGATAAGAAAAGCGTCCTCATCACAATAGTTGATCGGGCATCCGTCCTGCAAACCAAGGAAGAAGAGTTCCCCCCTGGCCCATTTTCACCCTGCCATCAAAACGTGGCCACTGATAGTTAGCAATGCAGTCCAACTTTAGACAGTCAGAGTAGCCAGGCAAACAAGGCAGAACCAACTCCGTGGGAGACTCCAGCATCAGAGGGCCGAGAAAACAGCAATTCCAGACACGTAGGCGCAACAGCAAGGTTCCGTGCCAATCTCCCAAATCGCGACACAATAAAAGCAACGTGGGTTGGATGGGCAAAGGAACAGTGTCAAGGAGGCAATCCGCCTGCTTTCCAGTGGCAGGCCCCAATGCCGCACTCACGTGGTCGGTCGACTTTAACTCGTCCCCAATACTAGGCAGGGCCCCCCGCGGAACCATCTGTAGGTACACGGCAGTGTCATCCGGTGCCAGTGGGGAGCCACTAGCAGCAGCACTCTCTCGGACCGTCAAAGCCCTCATCCATCGGTGGGGTAAGAATGGCGTCCAGTTTCCGTCCAAGTTCCCTGACGTCCCTTACCCAGGCAAGGTGGAGGGAGCCCAAGGCAACAAGAAGGTCCCGAACCGTGGGTTCCATCGCGCATGGCCGGCACAGACTCTCTCGCAATCAGTGTAGTGTCTTCCCCAACCGGTGCCAGCAGCCCACACAGCTTCACCTGGTCAAGGAGCTAGTAAGAGAGCCACCAGACGGACAGCCTCCACACTAAGCTGTCACGAGCGATCCGCCATTTCGCAGTGGCCGCAAGCAGGTCACTCTGTCTGTGGGCGCCTGATAGAAGGCGTAGGCAGTAGTCGCGCTGTGCTGCCTGAGGTCACATCACCAGGGACAGACCCGCCAGCCGCATACAGGATTGCCGATCTTCATGTCACTGGGGTCCGCGAAAGAAGCACAGGTCTGCCCCCAAATCCACGAGTGCTAGCAGCGTTACAGCCGATCTAAAATGGCGACCCCCGCCCGTCCAGCCGGCCCACACAAGCACCCCAAGAACAAAGGAACAGTCTTACTGGCCGATGATGCGGAATCTCCAGTGCATGCGGCCGTATCCTGGGCAGCACTCGTCAATCACGGCCGTTTGAGCAGTTCCGATGCTGCCTCCCGCAATTCCGAGCTACGGACGTCCTGGCCTGCAGGGCCGCGTCCTCGAGTGACATCAGCAGCCGGCACCAACCTCCGGCCCCTCGGCCAGCGGGCGGACTCAGTCTCGGTCTGGGCAAAAAGGATCAAAAAGGAGGGTTGCCGGACACGTCCAAACTCCAGAGTTGCAGCCAGCCAATCTCCAATTCTTCCGATGCCGCATCAGGTCGGCCCGAGCTTGTGCAAGCAGGGGAAGGCAGGATAATAAAAGGATTCATGCCGTGGCGAGCGGAGCTCGCAGACTAAGCGGCCATCTTGCTTCGCGCTCGGCCACGCCCCCGACTCTCTGCAAACTTAAGGTTAACAGAGCACACCTGGACCACCAAGAATCCCCAGCCTGGAGAACTACCAGTGAATATGAAAGGGTTTTGTCCAAGTCGATTATGGTAACTGAAGTCCATTTCAAGGACCATCTTGGAAATTCCAGACACTTTGAGTAAGTTTTGGACACTGAGACCCTTTGGAAAACTTCAGGAAGAAGTTCCAGAGGTTTGGAGAAGTTTGGAGAAGTTTGGAGAAGTTTGGAGCAACTTTGGTAAAAAGCTCCATAAGTGGACCCACTCACTCTGGCCAGCCAAGCCAACAACCATCAACCATGAGTTGGCCTGCTGTCCAGGTTCCTCCCGCTGAAAAGCTCTAGGGGTCCAACTTCCAGAGTTTGATCGGGCGTAGGCGGAAACCCAAGCTGGCGAACTCTCACCGAATCTGGCCTAGTGAAAAGCATTGAGGGACCCTGCAAGAAAAAAACTCTGCAAACATTTCTAATTCCGAACGTAGAAAAGGTGACCAGGGCCAACCATGAGAGCCAAGCCACCCACCATCAACTGGGTGCCAGCCTGCATCCCTACCTCGTACCGCTGGAAAGCTCTGGAGGTCGGACTTTCATAAGCTTGACCGGGAGTTCGTTGCAAGGCAAGCCGGCAAACCCTCACCAAATCAGGGCTGGCTGAGAGTTTCAACGGACCCCGTGAAGGAAAGCTCCAGAAAAGTTTCTAAGTCAGAAGGTAAAAACTTTGACCGAGACCTACCGCATGGAGTAGCCCTGCAGGGCTTCATCGTGGTCGGCCTGAAACTTTGACTTTGAGCAGGTTCAGCGTGACCAGATGTACCAAAAGGGGATATCAGTTTCTATGTGCTATATCATGCTAAATTTTTTTAAAGTCATATTCCTGCTTCCCTACATTGGAATTTTTTCATTTTAAAGAGAAAAATATTTTGTATTTTTATAAATTGGTGTTGGATTTTTCTTGCGTGTTGTGTCTTAATTATTTACTGAGTTGGTGTTTTTAAATGCTTTACATACCTGCTCACATCCAAGCTACCAAGGGTTGAGCATGAGAATAATTTTCAAAGACCGGTAAGGAGCTATATATTGAGGTAGTGTCCTTATGCCGGGGACAGATATACATTTGCCCCTACTATTAGCCCACTTTCCAAAATCCAGACCAAGCACTCTTAAACAATACTGTCTACAAGTATGGATGACATGTGACTCCTACACCCAGTAGTTTTATTTAACATTTCCTATACACAGATTTACACACCTATGATTGACTGCCTCTGCGTAGTGTGAATGATGTAAAGTGCTGACACCCTGCACTGGTATGAGTGGCGCTATATAACTAATTAAATGCATCTGAGAGAGTGGTTATGGAGACTTGAGCAGCACTATTAAAGGGTGGTAGTGAGGGAATCCGTGGCGGAGCTGGGTTGTTGAACACCAAGGCTGTCTGATTTCATCTCCTGCCTCCTTTATCAACCAACATACTCTCCCTCCACATTATCTCACTCTTCCAGGTTCTTTCATCTTTGCTTTCTCTTTTTTCTCTGTTTTCCATATTTCCCTTCCTCCTTCTGCCAACAACTCTTGATGCCTTTCTGTTGTTCGGTTTTACAGTCTGATGGTTTAAATAATGTACCGGTCTCTAACAAAGAATACAGTTACGCCTCACCGGCAGACACCAACTTAAATTAGGCATCATTAGCTTGCAGCCCACAAAGGAAATGCCAGAGTGGCTATTCAGGCCCTTTCTGCATTGTATATCCTTCCTGAAGAGCAGATACACATTTCTCTCCTTTCTGCAATAAAAAGGATCCCAGCCATCTCCCTTCCCTAGGGAGAAGGGTGCGTGGCGATCGGTCTCTGACTGCCAGGGAATCGCCCGCCATTGTAATATTGCGGGCAGTAATGCAGTCAATGGTGGTGGGACTGTCAACAACGCGGTGATGTGGCAGTCCCACCACCATTATAATCACCCCGTAAGTTTGGTGTGCATGCAAATCCAACATTACCAACCCCTTGTAAGTTGCACTCCTAGTGCTGAAAAGGTCCAATGGACGTACCAATGGGTGAGGTGGACTGTCCTCAAGGATCTTTTGACCTCAGTGACAGTGTCACTGTCGCTCTAGTGTGTGCTTCTTCGTATGCCTGTACGCAAGACTGGAGGTGAACTGCAGTATGGATTGTGGTAGACAGGCCTTCAAGCTTGACTCACACTTGCCACCGTTAGGGTCCACCTTCTGGTGCTAAGACACCAGGGCTTCTAATGTCTATCGGACCTTCTAAGGCAGTGTTTCCCAAACTGTGGTCCGCGGACCCCCAGGGGTCCCTGACACTTTCACAGGGGGTCCGCAGGCAGCAGTTTAAAAAGCACTGCAAGTGTATGATTTGCAGTTTTCCAGCAACAATAAAAGTGTCAAGATGACACCAGTGATTAACGGACCTGCTGAAGAGAGGTGAGAGTTTTGTCCAGTGGCAGCTTTGAGTTATCTAATGTGGCACAGAGGGTTAATGTGCCTATTGCAAAGAAAGTGCACCATGCATTTTAAATAAGAGTATTTTATGTGCATCGGCGAGTGCGTTACTGCTTTTGTCACAAAGATTATTTTGTTACTATGCAGTACATAAGTGACAACCATAATCTAGCACAGTGACCTATAAACTGTCCTCAAAGACCTGCTTGCAAACTGCATGGTACAAGTTAGTAACGTATATTTTTCCCTGTCTTTCATTATCCAGATGCTGCTAAAAAGGTTTGTTAGGGTGGAAATTCATTTTTATTGTTAAAGTCAATGCAAACCACTGTCTTGTGTTCTGAATCCCGAGTTTTTTGTGCTTCTCCAGACCAAACACTCTTTAAAAATGCCTACCAGTATAAATGACATGTGAATCCTACACCTTGTAGTCCCCTTTGCCTTATGTAACATTTTCTATACACTGATTTACACTTATGATTAATTGTCTCTATATGTGTGTGATGTAAAGTGCTCTGGCGCCCTTCAATGGTATGAAAGATGCTATGAAACAAATTAAATACATGGGACAGAGGGGCTATGGAGAGATGAGAGTCACTGTTGGGGGTGATTAGAAGGGAATCATTGAAGAACTCCAACAAAGATTGTCGTATCCTGGTGCATAGTAAGGTCTTCATTTACAATTCGTTAAAAGCTAATACAATTCAATATATAATGATAACTGTGTTGTAGACTGCACCATTGTTTCCTAAATTTCTTGGGGGGAGAGCCTTCCAAATCCCCCTTTGTAGTGGTCAGGCACACTCACTGTACTTGGGGTGCACCATATGGAGACTGATCTGAAAACATTTGCAAGGGCTGCTTTGGGTTTCAGGTCTGGCCCTGGCTGGAGTAGGACCCTCATACTATGAAATAAAACCAACCATTTAAAAGTTATTCACAGAGACGCAGCACCAACCTTAACATTAAAAATATTGTTTTTATGCAAATTCTTTTAATATAAAATGCTAAGGGGGATATTTACAAAAGAAGTGATGGAGAGTGTGTTTAGCCTCCGTGGCTTACTGACACGCTCCGCCACTTCAGAAAAGCAGGGCGTGACCATATTTACAAGACCATGGTGCAGCCTTACATTTTAGCCTGTGCTGGTGCTACACTTAGCAATGTGCGCCAACGCAGGCACCTTTGCACCACAGTGCAAGGGTGTCTGCATGCAGGGGAAGATAGTTTATGTTTAAGGACGGTCCTCCTTCCTGCACATAAACAATCTTGAAATGCTGTTTTTTGTCACTTGTATGTGTGCTGTTTAATGCAGCGCACATGAAAGTTACAAAATGCCATTTTTTAAATAGATTGTTTAGGTGCACGAAGGGTCACCTTCCTTAACATAAACAATCCAAGGTGTTTTGCATTTTCCATGTGTGCTGCACAAGGCAACACACATGGAAAAAGCAAAAAACTAGGAGAAATAAAGCATTTCTCCTTGTTTTGCTAAGTTAAGCCCTGGTTTTCCCTGGTCTTAATTTTGGCGCTGCCTCCTATTTACGCTGCCCTTGTAAATAGGAGGCAGCATCAAAATCACTGAGCTTTGCGATGGAACGTTCACCGCAAAACCCACTACCCACGCCTTTCACGCTAAGCATTGCGCGAAAGGGTGACGTATTTACAAGGCAGCGTTAAGCCATGTTGAGTGGCTTACCTCTGCCTTGTAAATAAGGCAAAGCCCCTTTCGACACGAGAGCATCGCAAAAAGTGACGTTTCCATGGTGATACAGACTTGTAAATATGCCCCTTAAATCCTTAGTAATTTGGGCATTTGTTTTGTGTGCACACTTGTGCTTATTTTTTTCGAATTACTGTTTTAATGTTTGAAATTTAAATTGGTTGGGGGTCCCCGGCTCCCAGTGGGGACTCGGTGGGGTCCTCAGTAGTGGAAAGTTTGGGAACCACTGTTCTAAGGTGTAGCATCGGAATGATATCTGCCAGGAGTGTGGTCTGGTGGACTGGTCATGAAGGCTGAAAATGGTGCTTTAGTTCCAAATTTGGCAGCTCTGGCCAGAGTGCCACATCCTCTCCTCTACTGAACACCATACTGCCCCACTGCGAGAAACTGGCACTGCCTTCAGCTACAACCCCATTGTGCTGAGCCTCAATTCAAATGATTCATTGAACAAGAGTTAAATGCTGCCTGAAAAAAAGTACACACCCTGTAAAAAGCAAACACTGAATGCAAGGATGAGAAAAGCATGTGAAATGTAAGCAGGAAAAATATGGTTACCTTAACGGTTTTAAACTCATTCAGAAATCAGTAAGTGATTTTGCCTGAAACGTTCAGGACATGACTACAGGATCAGGAAGGGACCAGTTTCAATGTCCATTGCTTATATCCTTACACAATGTAAGCAGTTTTGTTTAAAACAGATCAACTCCCTTAACACAGAGCTACGGTACACATTTTATAGGCTAAAATAATTAAAACATTTGAAAATGATCATATTAAACGTTTTCCACTCCACCCCTCAACCAGGTATTGCAGTCCCTTTATGAATGGTGCACTTCCCCACCCTGGGAAAACAATGTTGTTCAAAGAAAGAAGATAAAAAGTAGCGCTTCACTGGAAAACTGTAAAGTAGCGCTAAGGTACATGGGCGTAAATAACAATCTGGCCTGTCTGCTGACCAATCTGTATTGTTTTATTTGGTTATTTAATTATTTTTCTTATTTTGATTCTTTTTCTCTCCGTCCCGAGGTTGTACTTTGGAATAGAACTGTCAGAAAATGAGGACATTTGAAGCCACAGTGTTCTGCTCGTTTTTGGTTCCATTTCAGGCGAGACAGACAGAAAGAGATGGAGGAATAAAGAGCGAGAGAGGGGGAGGAGGGAAGCTACCAGAGGCAGAGCAGGAGAAGCGGACACTGTCCTTGCCTTCTCTGGGCATGACGCAAAATAAACTAGTTTTTTCCCCCTTCTCTACCCGTCCCAGACTAGCCAAGCCTTACTGCAGAACAACAAAGGGCGGGGGCCTCTTTGACTGCCTGCAGGTGAGGTCACAGGTTAAGTACAGGGCCATTAGGTAGCGCTTTCGCGCGGTAATGGCCCTGCGAACAAAAGGGAGAGGGGAAATTATTTTGTCCCCTCGTCCCCCCCCACCCTTGTCCCCCATGTCCCCCCCCACTCCAAAATCTGGGGGGGATATGTCCCCCGCGTCCCCCACACTTCCACGCCCATACGGGATTCCTAATATTCCCAAATGTGTTGAACTCTCTAATGCAAAGCTTCTAAAGGTACCATCTACATCCAAGGACCCGCAGCAAGCGCCTGGCTCTCAGTCTCAGCCGTGGGTTGGAGGGGGGGGGGGCGAGAGGGAGGGGAGACACTTTGGCTGAGTGCTCCTGCACCCAGCTCAAGTTCACTTGGAGCAGTGGAGAGCTCCATCTGGAGACACTGCAGCTTTCAGCAGCGTTCCAGCTCTCTAGCTTGTCGAAAGCCCACTTCTGGTGACTTGTGTGCACAGGACTACCTTCAGGCACTCATCTTTGTATTATAATTGCATTTGTAGCGCTTACTACCCCTGACGAGGCATTAAAGCGCTTTTTTGGCGAGTAGCACGCTACTCCGAAACCCATTAAAGATTAGTGGTGAATTAGTATAGTGAAAATATAAAAAGTCTTTTGAGTGGTGAATATGTAAGTTATTTTGATTGAGAAGTATAGAGGGATAGAAAAGGGGAAAAGGGTTTGCATTCATATAGTGCTTGCTACGCCTAATGGGGCGTTTAAGCGCTTTCTCGGCGAGTAGCATGCTACTTCGGAACCCTTAAATGATTGTTCAATTATTATAGTGAAACATTAAATTAATGATAGTCGACAGGTTAGTTTTCTTTGGATTGAAAAGGCTAGCGGAGACCAAAGTGAAGAATTTCAATTTTTGAAATTTTTTTTGGAGCTCTAGCAGTAGGAGGAGGCATGAGCTGAGTAAAAGGGAGGTGGAGGGGGATGAGTTTGAGGGAGGGTTTAGAAAGGTTTGTTTTGGGGAGGATCAGAATAGGAGAGAGGTATGAGATGATGCAAGGAGGGGTGGAGTAGGGAAGAGTAAAGGGTTATTTTGGGGCTCATAGTGGAGGTATTTGGTTTGGGATTGAAGAATGAAGGTAATGATACCGAGAGCTATAGGGTGAAAAATAGGGTAGTGCATTGGACATGCGGACTTAAGAAAAGTAATAAGTAAAAGTAATAAATGTATAGATCCAAAAGTACTAAAGATATACATCCATAAGTACACAGAAGGTATATAGATGCATAAAGGAAGGTAGTATGTGTAGATTAAAGATGCATTCATTAAACCCTGGCTATCATGTGTTGCACTTTAAATTAGTTTTATTTATATACATCTTTTTGTAGATCAATAGTGAAGCAATTTTAGTTACGATAAAAAGATTTACTTATTTATGCAGTCACTTATATACATGTTAAAAACAGAATGTAATTATCAGTAATATGTACATTTGTTAAGCAGAACTAATAAATATCTGTTAGAAATGGGGGTCTCTAGTTGGCAATGGAATAGACCTTTGTCCAAATAGGGACCCTTGCTTCTAGTCAGGGAAAGGGGGATACGCTCCTAAATAACCCCTGCTCACCCCCTTGGTAGCTTGGCACGAGCAGACAGGCTTATCTCAGAGGCAGTATGCAAAGCATTTGTTAGCACATACAGTAATATAGTGAAAACACGACAAATTAACACCACACTACTTTAGAAAAATAAGTAATCTTTACTGGACTTAACACAAGACCAAACAAAATACCACAATTAATAAAAATATTACTTTTAAATGGTAGAAATAGCTTAGTTCAATGTAGGTGGTAAATGCGACCCTTTACTCAAAGTACCTTGGATGCGTCACGCAAAACAAGCAAACTGGTCGCAGGGAAGGTGATGCGACAGTTCCTTGCTTCGGGGGAGGTAATGCGTTGGTTCCTTATTGCAGCGCAGGGGAGGTGATGCGTGAATTTCTTACTGTGATCCGGTGCGATGCGACAAGATGGCACCTCGAAGCGATGAGACGATCCGGTGCAATGCGACAAAATGGTGTCTGATGCGATGCGACAACATGGATGTGATGCGTGCACGCTAGACGGCCGTGCGGCGAAATCAATGATCTTTGGAGCTGCGACAGGCCCTGCCACACGCTTCCAGGGTGATCTAACGTGACCTCTGCGGCAGGGGCCACGCTTCTCCGGTGATGAGACATGCCTTGTTTGCAAAGCGACGGCGAACAGCTGCGGTGGCACGCTTCTGCGGCGATGCGACAACTGCTGCAGCGGCAACACGCTTCTCCTCGTTGCGTCACGGTCCCAGCAACAAACAGTTTCTTGAGGTCCTAAATAGCTGCAGGCACCTCTATGTAGGTTAGCATTCCCATCAATGAAATTTAGGGGGAGCTGGTGGTGAAGTCTGTGTCCCTGAGACTTCAGACAGGAGGCAAGCTCGGTTCAAGCCCTTGGAGATCTTCCTCTAGATGACAAAGGAAACAGCAAAGTCCTTTTGTCGTTTTCTTGGCAATAATCAACCACTGCAGGCCAACCCCAGACAGCAAACAGCACAGGGGCACTAATCCTCCTTCAGCTTCTCCGGTTTCTTTACCTTGGCAAAGGTTACTCTTGATTTCCCAGAAGTGATCTAACGTGCAGGGGTTTCAGCTCTCACATTTGTACCCCAAAGGTCTTTGTTCTCTATGTGGGAGGGGTCCTGGACCCATTCCAAACCAGTTCTAGGTGCACTCTGCCAGTGCACAACTTCTTCCTTTGCCAGTGTGGGCCAGGGTCATCCGATGCACCACAGGAGGTGGAGTCAGCATTGTGGAAGGCAGGCAGAGCCCTATTCAGGCCCAGGTGCTACTCCTCCCACCACTCCAAATGCAGATAGGTCTATTCAGCCTAGTCCACCCCAGCCCCTGTCAATCACAAACCAGACATGGAATACACAAACCTAGCAGAGACATGCTGGATGGTTAGGCAAGAAAATCCCTACTTTCTAAAAGTGGTATCTTCAAACAGAATGTAAAAATCACCCTCACTAAAAGATGTATTTTAACATCGCGAGTTCAGGCATACTAAACTCTAATTTCTACCTGGTTCCCAGAGTCAGTTAGGATTAGAAGATGTTATAATCCAACTGCCCATTCTGGACAATGGGAACAGGTAGCCTTGCAATAGTGGAAAATGAAATTGGCTGTAATTCACTATCAGGACAAGCCACAGACATAAGGGCATGTCCTACCTTTTACATACATTGCACCCTGCTCATTTTGGTACCCTGGGCCTACCGTAGGGGTGACTAACATGTAGAAAAGGGAAGGTTTAGGGACTGGCAAGTGGGTGCACTTGCCAAGTCGACATGGCAGTCCCAGACTGCACACCGGCTCTGCAATGGCAGGCCTGAGCCACATTTTACAGGCTGCTTCTGTGGGTGGCTCAATCAGTGCTGCACACCCACCAGCAGCATTTGATTTACAGGCCCTAGGCACACATGGTGCACTGTACTAGGGTCTGACAAGTAAATCAACTAACCAATCATGGAATCACTAATTCATTACATCATTTTACAATAGGGAGCACTTGCACTTTGGCACTGATCAGAAGTGGCAAAAGTGCCCAAAGCATCTAGACCAACAAAAACAGATGAGACAACAGCAAAAAGAGGAAGTGATACTCACACCAATGGTGCCAAGTCTAATAATATCTATATATTTTTTTTAAACACGTATTCTACACAATAATACGAAGCAATGCACCTATAGGTACATATCTATAGTACATATAAATGCTTATATACAGAGAGATTTACTGTATATTTCTATTTGTTTGTGTATGGTGGTTATGTGGGGAAGAGCCTTCAGTAGTTTTCTGAAGCTAAGGGGGTTTCAGTGGATCTTATGTTGGGGGCCGGGGTGGGGGGGGGGGGGTTGGGTAAAGAGTTCGATAGTTTGGCTGCTTGAACAGAGGATGATGTGCCAACCATTGATTTTTTTCTTGTATCTTGAGATTTTGAGGTGAGGTGCCACTCGCGAGCAGAGGTTCCTTTCCTCCTGATGTAGAGCAGTCACGTTCCATGTATCACTTTATGGGTAATACAAAGCAGCTTGAACGTGAATCTTCTGGCAAATGGTAACCAACGCAGGGCTATCAAGGTAGGGGAGATGTGGTCTTGCAGTTTCATATGTAAGAATAGTCTGGCAGCCTAGATCTGAATCTGTTGTAGTGTTTTCATGGCTGTTAAAGGTGATCCGTGGTAGAGGCTCTTGGCGTGTTTGAGTTTGGACAAAACAAGGGTGATGGTAGCCTGGACCTTGTGTGGAAATCCCAAAGAGGGGAAGATTTGTTGCAGAGTTTTTAATAGTAACAAAGCTTAACCTTGCTTGTTTGTCCACTTGGGCATTTATCGATAGCTTGGAGTCCATGGTCATTCCAAGGTTTTTCACTTCCTTCGATATTTAACCCCTTCGATGCGGCCGCTTTTTTTCCCGTGTGCGCCCGCCGGCCGAACACGGGCGGGCCATGACGAACCCCAGCCGTCATCAGCACACGAGCACCGTAGTGCATGACGGCTGGGGTTCGTCACCAGCATGGAAGGGGTTAAGGCTGTGTTCCCAGATCAGGCCACTTGGCGAGTGGGTCAATGTTTCCAATCGCCACACGCGAGTAAATCCATTTTGGAAGCATTTAATTTGAGATGGCTCCATGTCATCCATTGATCCACAGCTCTGAACTGAAAACTGTAGAGTTTCCAATGTCTTTGGGGCATTGCAGTTGATTGAGTATTTGTGGGTCATTTGAATAGTTCTAGGACGTGAGGTCAAATTCATTGATCAGTGCTGGTAATTACTTCATGTAGATGTTGAAAAGCATGGGCAAGATAGAGCCTTGAGGGACCCCTGCATTTAATAAGTATTGTTTGGACGAGAAAGGTGGGGTCTGGATGACATTAATTGCTGCGAAGCTAGGACGCAATGCAATCCAGTCTAGACCAGTCCCCTCTATGCCGGCTTCGTAGAATCTTTGTATCAGTGTGTTATGGTCAGTGTCAAAGGCAGCTGAGGGGTCCAAGAGAATTTGTGAAGCAACTCCTTTGCAGTAAACGGTGTTCTGCAGGTCATCCCAGATGACTAGGAGGGCAGTCCTGCCAAGTAACACGCACCAGGCGTTTTAACACATTTGTGTGTGGTGGTCCGCATCACCGCACTGAAATGCAATGATGCGCATTATCATAGCGCCTCCAAGGAGGTTAGCCAGAGAGCGGCTATAATAATGCACTGTAGAAACTGCAGTGGCAGCACATGTTATGCGCTGTACCCAGTAGGCTTGGGGGCTCAGTCTCAGCTCAGCCTGCAGTATAGAATCTAACTACACCTGGGCGGTATTAATCACATCGACTACAAGAAAGGACGGGTGGGAGTCACACTAATAAGTGGTCCGTCTGCTCCTCATGCAGTGAGAGCAGAAACGCTGTGTTCATAAAGTTGCAAATGGCAGCGTAGCTTGCACCACAGGCAGCAGGAATCATCCCGCGACAGACCGAACCCTCCAGTGCATTGTAAAACACCTGCTGACACTATTCCATTCATCATTAAGGCATTGGAAGTCAGAGTGGACCGCTGCTCATAGGCCAGACCATATCCTGCCTTAACCAGACAGAACCCAGCATACAAACGGGGCGCGCCAGTAGCCACAGCCCCAGCTCGTACATGATAGAATTAAGTGTGCTGACTCAGTGCTCGGTAGATGTACCTGCTAACTTGCTCTACCTGCTATAGTAAATAAAACGTACTTCATTCTGTACTGAGAACTGAGCAGTCACACAGTCTCTGCTGTGCTCAGATTTCAGCAGCGTTAATGCACTATGATGTAACTAGAGTCGTTTTAGGCAATTCGTCTGGTTTTAGCGCCACAGGCAGTGCGCCAGACTACAACGATGTGACTAGCACCAGGCGAGCTCTTATCTTGAAATAAAAACAGCCTGCCTGGCTGTGACCTATCTGTGCCACAGCCTTAGAGGCTCACTCCCCTGAGACTCTCCCAATTCCAAGAAGAGAGCCGTGTTGGGGCCAATCAAATCCTGTTTGGCCCAGGTCCACGTGGATTGCTCCTCTGCATTATTTAATTGATTGCCAGGGAGGAGCTGGGAGCCCAGTAGGCTAGGCTGGTTAAGGCAGTGGAAAGATCCATTGTTTTTCAGCAAGCCCACCTGGCAACAGGTGTCAGTCTGTGGCAGTGATGTTCAGTGTACCCCAGCTGGGCCCCTGGAATTGTAGCATCCACCTGGCACCTGAACTTCAACACATGTCTGACTTCAGGTGCTCTGAGTCAGAGAGCCAGGTAGTACTTTTCTTTAAAAGCCAGGACAGGACTCTCATAATAGCCACGCAGAGCTCCGCACAGGGCTCAGCGTGCATCCTGACCGACTAGAGCCTGGCAGGTTTAGTAATTGGCCTCTTAATTCTTTTTATTGATGACCACGATACACATACAATCATTTTACTAACATTATCACTGAGGAGTATGCCCAAATCTGTACATTTTATCACAAACCATTGCACATACATGTTTCTGCTACAAGCTGTTTAGTCAAACTTTACTCAACCTGTAAAAGGCCCTGGTCCTGCTCCGATTGTAGGGGTTTGCAAAGTCCACCTCTGAAATTGTTCTATTTTCCCCATATCGAAGTCCATTTTTTAGGGCACCCCCTCGACTCGTATATTGTTCGCTCCATCAACATGCACCAGTCGATGTCCATCTGCCATTCTGCAAATGCGGGTGTTTCCTGGGCTCACCAGATTTTGGCAATATTACGTTTTAAAATCATATTACCCAACGTTGCCCATATCCTCCCTTTGCCGTTTAGATCTGTGGGTCCCCATATGTTCAATTAACACAACTTTATATAAGGTTCTATTTTGATTTCCATTACTTCATCCATACATATCGAACCCAACCAATATTTCTGAACATATAAACCTTCCCACATGTTATGCGAAAAGATGCCCTCCCCTGCCCACGTGGTCTCACACACCCAGAGTCGTTCCTATAGCCCATCTTCATTAGTGCTGGGCCGATAAGATATGTTCTGTGGAGGATTTTTTGTTGTACCAGTCAAAGTCTGGAAGAAATGGCATTCTCCCTAGGGGAAGCCAATGCCTCCAGCCATTCCTCATCCTCAGTTCCAGCTACATCGTGTTACCATCGAGTCCGGAGGCGGATCAAGGGGACCGACATTGTCAATTTCTTTCTTGTAAGTCATGGAAATGGTTTTCAGCGGCATGTATTCATCCAGGACTCTGTCCTCAAGTGAAGAGGACTCCCCTTTGGGGACTATCACTCGCAATTCATGCTGTATCTGCAGATACCCAAGGTGCTCTGTACCTGCCATTTTGTACTCTGACTGTAGCTGTGTGAAGGAGACTACATCGCCCTCCCTCCACAAATCACCTATCTTGGAGATGCCAATAACATCCCATTGGTCAAAGCCCTTAGTTTTACGCAGATTACCTAACATCTCTGTATACCAGAGGGGTGACTTGTGTGATACGCCCCTTCCAACCCAGGCTCCTAGTCGCTGTCAGTCATGTGTGGACAGCATGTGCGGTGGGGCAGGTTAGCTTCAGCTTGGTATATAGCACTCTTGTGAAATCCCCTTCGGGGAGCAGCCACCTATCCATCAGGTATCCCAGGTCTGTTGGGAGGCTATAAATGCATTGGTTGATGGCTAACTATGCAGCTCCGTAGTATCTTCTATTGTCTGGGAGGCCAATTCCCCCATTGTACCATCCCCTTGTAAGCTACTGGGTGGAGATACGGGGTGGTTAACCGTTCTACAAAAGTTCCATTTGGGAACTTTCTATGGCTCTAAAGTATTCTGAGCCGACCGGGCCTTGAGAGCTCTGTAAGACATAAAAAGCATGGTAATGACACCATTTTAAAGAATGATGCATGTCCCAGCAGCGACAGTGGGAGTGTCTTCCAGTGAGTAATGTCACATTTGAGTCTCTGTACTGGAGGTAAGAGGTTGCACTCCTGGAACCTTGTTGGGTTGCAGGTGATATAAATCCCCAGGTATCTAAACCCAACTGCCTCAGTAATGGTATATCCCTTGGGTGGTGGGGGGGGGGGGGGGGGGGGGGGGGGGGGGGGGAATATGCCGCAGAGGATGCAGATGACTGATAGTTTAATTTAAACAGTAACCCTAATATTTCCCAAAATTAGTGATAATATGCAGTACACTATTTAGTGATGTTCTGGGTGACACCATATACAATAAAATATGGTCAGCGTTCTGGGAAATGCGGTTCTCCCTTCCCATTGACCAGCCGAGACCCCTCACAATTGGATCTTTCTGTATCGACATCACCAATGGTTCCAACAGAGCGAAGAGCAGCGGGGAAAGGGGGCACTACTGTCCAGGGCAGCACTGGAAATTGAAACCGGCCATGGCAAACAGCTTGGCCAGCACCCCTGGGGGGGTGGGTTGTTTAGTGCAGAGCGGTTTGCTAGGGCCGGTTTCGGCCGATTTTCAACAGGGGGCCAATACTGTGGGCCCCCTGTAAAAAAAAAACCAGCCCACAGGGACTCAATACCGGCCCCCAACCTGGCGGCCGGCTGGGGAAATGCCCAGTGCCTGCTACAGCCAGTAGAGCCCTGCCCCGGTCTAGTCCCTCTCAGTGAATAATCGGAAGTCCTCCGTGTTTACTCTTACTACTTGGCCTCTTAGATCTTCAGAGTTTCTAGTTGCTCAAATAGGTTTAATTTCTGATTACACCCATTTCGGTCTCGTTAACATTGCTTGATTTTGCTCGCGAGAAAATGTCACTCAGTCTGTGAAATGTCACTCATGATTACACTAAAATTACAAAAAAGTAACAATTTGAAACCTTGTAGCAATGGGAGGGCAGATTACTCCAGTATTGGAACTTTCATAGATTCATATACCTTAATCATTTCCCCGTCGTCGAGACGGGAGTCTCCGGTATATAAAAAGCAATGCTTAGCAGTATAGCTAACTGAACAAAGGCCTAGGCCCATTTACCTTTTGCAACCCATAACCTTTGTTATGTCAAAAAGGACCAAAGTTTTCCCTTAGCCAATCAGAGCCACTCACCCTCCAGAACCCTCCTGAGAGAACCTTTTGCCCTTCAGATTTTCTACCAGCACATTGTGCTAGAGAGTCTCCTTTGAGCTCTGCTCAAACTCTGGATTTCCAACTTTGTAGAAACTTAATTTTCTTTGTTTCTTGTGGATTTGAGAATTTGGTCATCTATTTCTCATCTACATCCTTGAGAAAGTCTGGAAAGAGAGAAAAAGGGTCTTTAGAGCCTGTGCCACCTGCTCTAAAAAGAGACTCTACACTGACGACCCACATGAAGACTGCATTTACTGTCTTTATCCGGACCACCAAGCAAAGGATTGAGAGGTATGCCGCACTTTCTTCAGCAAGACCCTTCCAGATCGTGAGTGACGCCTTTTAATTTGGCTTCAGAAGATCAAAGCCAGAAAGGAGGTGGTTTCTAGTGACAGTGACCAGGAATCCTCCTCTTAGTCCAGGAGATCTAAAAAAAGATAAAGATCTCCTCAGGCTCCTTCCTCAGGGGACCGTCCTGAGTAGGCCCTAAAAAAGACCACTCAAGGGTCTTCAGGGCTTAGTCCTTCCAAATCTCCTCAGCCAAAAACCAAGGAGAGTAAAGGATACAGAGAAAAAGAAACCAAACGACCCTTCTGAGCCTTCAAAGACACCACCATTGGCTCCAGCATCATTCAAGAAGCCAACCTCTAGTATTCCTGAGGAGAAAGTGAAAACATAAATCGACAGTCGACGGGATCGTCAACGTGGCCGCCAACGAAGTCATAGTCTATAGCGACGCCGGCGGTACAGAAGCTACCATTGATTGTATTGGAGGCTGCGTCAATGGGCGCGTTGACGGGAGCGTCGACAGCAGCGTCGACACCGGTAACAGAACACAGTCGACGACTGTGGTGAAGACGGCAATGTTGACGACGGGATCGAAGTCTATGACGGGGTAGTCGACGAGAAGGTAGACGATTACAAGGTAGACGATTACAAGGTCGACGATTACAAGGTCGACGATTACAAGGTCGACGATTACAAGGTCGACGATTACAAGGTCGACGATTACAAGGTCGTCTGCGAGGAATGGTTCTACTGCACTGTCTACGACTACAACAGCTTCGTCGACTATAGTATCGACGATCTCGTCGACGAGAAAATCCGGAAAAGCAGAAGAGGACTATGAAAGTAATGGGACCCCCTCTAAAGTACCAATTCACAGGTCAGGGAGAAGAGGGGAAAGCAATAACATGTAACTAATCAGAACATACACTCCCTCATGACCTATTTATTTAAGGATTCTAGCCTCTTACATTTTATCATGGGCATAACAAGACACAAATATATCTGTTACTTATTTCCATTCTCTATGTCATTTAAACCCTTGGGACGGACCTTAAATGTGGAAAAATCATCTCTGCTGCCATCCAGAACGATCAAGTTTCTAGGTGCAATTCTAGAAACATCACAAAACAAGGCATTCCCATCCATAGAGAGGCAATTGGGACTAGTATCTCTAGCCAAAAAATTCAGCAGAAGGTCTCTTTCAGTCCGAAAATACAAATCGCTTCTGGGGACGATGACTTCATGCATACCACTCATTCCCCTATGTCGTTTAAGAATGCGGCCGTTACAAGAAGAGTTAGACCTTCAGTGGTGCCAAGCAAAGGGATCCTTCGAGGACAAGATCAAATTCACGCAACCAATGTTGCAGGAGTTAAAGTGGTGGACTCGCAGGAACAATATCTCGGTGGGTCTGTCCTTCCTGACCGAACCAGCTCTGTTAGTAGTTACCACGGATGCCTCTCTCGAAGGATGGGGAGCTGTCCCCCAAGAGTTGCAAGTCAGCGGCCGATTGAACAAAAAGGAACACCTTCACATAAACCTATTGGAATTGAGGACAATAGGATTGGCATGGTTGGCCTTCCTGCCAAGAATAGAAGGCAGATCAGTGTTAGTGCAAACAGACAACACAACGGCAATGCACTACATAAACAGGGGGGCACAACATCTCTCTCTGTCAAAAGAAGCTCAGAAAATTTGGAAATGGGCATTAGATCACAAAGTGACTCAGAAGGCCATACATCTTCCAGGAGATCAAAACAGCAGACACCCTCAGCAGGCAAAAAACGACCTGTCACGAGTGGGACCTGGATCAGGACACGCTGAATACCAAATTCTTTGCAAGCTGGCATCACCAAAGGGGATCATGGGGGAATGAGTTTTCGATGGCATGGTCGGGCGTCTTTGCCTACGCCTTTCCGCCGATTCCCTCCTGCCACGAGTATTCACGAAGATGAAAAAAGAACCGAGCAGGATGATACTAATAGCCCCTTGGTGGCCCAGGCAGCATTGGTTTACAGAGCTACTACTTTTATCAGTAATGACCAGAGTCCTAGTTTGAAAGGTAACCAATTCCGTGTTTGCAAAAATTATATCTAGGATGTGTCCAGCGATGTGTGTGGGTTTGCGGTCTATCTGATGCAGGTTCAGTGCTTCTACAACGGCGATTGTTTTTGGATAGGGCATATTTGGTTTGTCAAACTAAATGTTGAAGGCACCCAGAACGCATAGGTTGGATTGTAGTGTTATCAGGTTTGAAACCATGTCTAGAAGTGCGTCTGAGAATTTTACCTTGCTAGCGGGGGGGGCTCTAAAGGATGAGGACGTTACAGGAGAATGACTGTAGGATTGCATCTGGTGAAAAGGGCCTAACAATCTCTTATGGAGACGTCAACTTGAAAGATACGTAAGGTTTGCCTAAATTCAAAAGCTAGGCCACCTCCTTTTTGCCTATACGATTTTGGGCGACTGATAGCCTAGAGGAACGGCTTCATGCAGGAATATAACCATATTTCCCAACCAGGAATCAGTTATGAATACTATGCCTGGTTTTGTGTGAAAAGGAAGTGGATCTGATGTTTGTTCTTCGAGTGATTGAGCATTTATTAGTTTGACAGTTTAGAGAATGTGCTTTGGAGATAGTATTTTTTAGAGTAATAAGCAATATGTTGTGGGTTTCCAGAATGTGTCCTTAGTCGATTCCTTATTTTTGCCGGAGCTGAGACGTTAGGATTACTGTCGGAGAAGGGAGTGGAACGCTACTGTGTAGAAGATAGCCGGGTGAAGACTGCACACAAAAGGCTATCTAGAGAGTTAATATCACCTCAAGAAGCCTGTTACCGATACCACTTCCCATTAAGAGGTTCATCCAATTTTAGAAGAGATAAACCGGGAGGTATTTTATCAAGACGGGCAACCCAGAATAAAGAAATAGAGTCAGTCAGAGAAGATACCAATTAGGAAGATAATACTGAGACTAGTGGAAAACCGGTTCATGAAACAAATGAACCCTAAAGACAGGCGGACCCGAGGAATCGCTATTTTTACTATAAGATTGCGGATTTAAGAGGAAATATATGTCCGGAGTGTTGAGGATGTGAACAAACCATTTAGAATCTTAACTGTCATGTGAACAGGAGTATATCGGACATTGGCAACCATCCAGTGCCCAGCCCATAATAGAGACTAATCACACAGTCTTGAAAAAGATGGCAGAGTATCAATAAATAGCCATCGAAACGCGTCGACTCGGCAAATACATAATCAAGAGAACCAATCTAACCTGGAAGTCCAGAAGATATCGTGCCTAGGTGTAGATTTTGAGAGTACTAGGTTCTCAGATGTGTCATTTTTATGACTAAATTTGATGTCTTTTGTTTGTCTCTCCTTTAATGTGATTCTTTTTCCCTGTGTATAATTTAGTGCAAAAATAGTTGCGCTTTTTAATCATTTGAATGTATAAAATTGTGTTAATGAATGGTTTTTAATGCTGTATTGTAGCAACGTTATTCTGTTGATGTGCTCTGTGACTACAATGAATTGGTTTGATATGGTCCGATAAGTGTGTATTCTAGTAATAACACTTTTTAAAAAAATAAAAAAACTGCAATTTTTAACAATTGATGTGTGGATAGATTGCAATGTATATAGCTCACGATTTATATAAGAACACATGTGAATGTGTATGAGAATAATAGTGTGTTAGCCAAGGGATGATCTCTTTTCTACTACTTAGTTGTGCAGGTACATGACTATAGAAATCGTGTAGCTTTTCGGTCTTGTGTTCGTCCAGCAGGCTAAGAAGGCATTTTGGTGGATCTGTGAGCGTAGGTGGAGACAGTGTTAAAGAGTGAATTGGTGTGCTGTGTAACCTTGTTGTGCAGTAGACACGGAGAACCAAATGATATGTGGAATGTTGCCTATTTTGTTTGTGTCTGTTTAGGGTGGAAGGTAAACAAATTAAGGGTGGCGGTGCAGCATGTGGGTCATGTAGTAAGGTTTAAATTGTCCAGTGAATGAGGCAGATAAAAGTTGCTGTGATGCTGCATATGTGTTGGGTGTGGTTAGAGAGCGAAAGCTTGGTATTGAAGCTTGTTCATTTGTAGAATTTGAAAGCTGGGTTTAGGTTAGTAGTGTGTGATGGTAAATCTTATGAGGTGTTGTGCTTGAGAGATTTTGTTGTGGGGTGTATGAGATATAAAATCTTACCCTTGATGCACCAGTCTGCAAAGTATTAGCCTATAATATAACTCTAAATGTACAGACTGAGGCAATGGTAAAACACCCCGTAAACCTCATAGAAACTTGGGTCTTCGAGGCAACTTATGCTCAATATTAATAGATAATTCTTTGAAGGACAAGGCGTGGATATTTGGCTGCACACTTTTTGCATAATTCCTTATGCAAAGGCCTGATTGTACATTCAGTGCTAGCAGATTTACAGTTGTATACATTTATCTCAAGAAGGGACTGTTACAAGTGTGATCAAAGATTACCTTTTATATGCTACCTCTGATTAAGTACACCAAGGTTTCACCTTTACTACGGCATATACGTTCTCAAAACCTGCCCACCACGTCAGATTGCGACGAAACCCCAGGAAATACCCTTAAAGGTCAGAGTTCATGAGAAGAGGTGGAGGAACAGAAAGAGGACTGTCATTCTTTGCAAGTTTGTACTAGACACATCAGTATCTGCAACTGAGTGTATGACCAGCTTCCAGTAGCTACTGAGTGAGTAAAGTGTACTAGAGATATTGACCTGAAAGACTTGTGGAGAAGCCAAAGGACCACAACGAGAGGGGATATTCCGAGCCACAAAGGCAGCTTGTGACCATGGATGGGCACTGAATGTCTTAAAGTGCACTACAGGCACTGGAGTAACATGAAACAGAAGGACATGTATACTTGGGAATATAATTTGTCTCAACAAGACCTAAAAAATATTAAAAATACATTATATATATATATATATATATATATATATATATATATATATATATATATATATATATATATATATATATCATATGTATATAGTTTGGTTCATGGGGTACAGGGGTATTTTTAGGGTTCAGGGGTGCAGGGGTATTTTTAGGGTTCAGGGGTGCAGGGGTATTTTTAGGGTTCAGGGCTGGGTTTGGGTTATGGGGTACAGGAGTATTTTTAGGGTTCAGGGCTGGGTTTGGGTTATGGGGTACAGGGGTATTTTTAGTGTTCAGGGCTGGGTTTGGGTTATGGGGTACAGGGGTATTTTTAGTGTTCAGGGCTGGGTTTGGGTTATGGGGTACAGGGGTATTTTTAGGGTTCATGGCTGGGTTTGGGTTATGGGGTACAGGGGTATTATTAGGGTTCAGGGCTTGGTTTGGGTTTTGGGGTACAAAGGTATTTTTAGGGTTCAGGGCTAGGTTTGGGTTTTGGGGTACAGGGTTATTTTTAGCATTCAGGGCTTGGTTTGGGTTTTGGGGTACAGGGGTATTTTTAGCGTTCAGGGCTTGGTTTGGGTTTTGGGGTACAGGGGTATTTTTAGCGTTCAGGGCTTGGTTTGGGTTTTGGGGTACAGGGGTATTTTTAGCGTTCAGGGCTGGTTTTGGGGTACTGGGGTATTTTTAGGGTTCAGGGCTAGGTTCGGGTTTTGGGGAACTGGAGTATTTTTAGGGTTCCGTTTTTAATTAAATATTTTAAATAAGATTAAAAAAAAATATTTATTAATAATAGTTCTTTAAAAAATACAATTAAAGTAATTTTTATCCCTACACTATCCAGCACTTACCCTACTATTACACTCCCCTGGAGTTAGAATATTCTTTATAACACCTAAACTATTTTTTTATATATACACACACATATACACATACACACATACACACATACACACATATATATATACACAAATAAATTAATAAAAAAATAATTTAATATATAAAATAAATATTTATTACATTTTTTTAATAAAATAATATACTTACCTATACTTACGTTGTAATGGCATGCGTTGTAATAGCATCTGCTATGTAATGTCATGCGTTGTAAAGGCATTCTTTGTAAAGGAATCTGCGTTGTAAAAATTGAGTTGTAAAGGTGTGCGATGTAAATGTATGCGATGTTACGTCATACATCCCCCGTATCCATGACGTAAATTTTGGAGCCTGTCCCCCGCCCAAACGACAGGCAAGCCTGCGTTTAGCCAACAACAAAGGGATATCTAAAAACTTCCTGCAATGTGCAAGTATCAAGGCAGTATATCTCAACAACATAACCAAGGGGTTTCTCTCCAATTTAATTTCTAGTATGCTCTCAAGGGCCTCATGTACTTGTGCCCAAAACTCCGCCACACCGGGGCATTCCCAGGCTAAATGCAGAAATCCCGCCCCAGCACTTCTACATCTTTCACAGCGGTCATAGTCCGATAGCTTGAATCTAAATGTTTGGCGGGAGTGTAATACAGACGTTGTAAAAACTTATAATGTATAATTTTGAAACGACAGCTGGCTGAGACACGGTCCAGTTTCTATACTTTAAACATATAAGTAGATCAAATGAAAGTTTGAGGAACAGGTGTTCTCCTGTGCTTGCTCAGCTAAAGTGCAATAAGGGTAGGGGTGGATCCCTTCAACTTCTTTTAAAGTGCTCACTAGAGTTTAAGTCTAGAATAGCTCTAAAAAATGGACCACGTTTCAACATTTGTATTTTGATTAAAACCTTGTACAAACCTTTGGTTCTCCAGAACTCAAAAGCTGTGTCATTCTACTTTTGTGTAGCTTAGTGCTTTTCCACCTCAAAAAATATCTTTCAAAAGTGTGGAGTTGTGCTTTTTTTTCCCTTTGAGACTGCTTCCCTGGAAGAGCATTAGGGTCCAGCAGGGGAGTAAGAAGGGGTATACCAAAAGTACCTCTACCACCATAGTGACCTCCTCCAAGGAACTAAAGGGGCCATGTGGTTCTGTGGACCTCTTTCCTGGATTTCAGTGGGCACTATTTGGGAATGGAACACTTTACAAAAACACTGACGAGAGAAATGCAAGTGCAGTACAGCTGCTGACTGGATGGCCAATTGTACTAGCAAATGCCCAAGACTTAGATTAAGCAGCACTGTTCAACGAAAGCAGTATTCTGCCAGAGAAAAGACTGGACCAGAAAAAGGATCATGTGTAACAAAACTCAAAAGCTGGGATTTGGCTGGAGGAATGTGGAGAAGAACAAAACTGCTAACCTGAAAGGAAAACTGAAACATACTACCCCATGGCGGATTCGGTCTCAGAACTGCAGCAAGCTGCCACGTTCAAAATGCTATAGTGACCTCTCCCTCACCCCCAGGATGAAGGGGATTTTGGTGAGAGGTTGGGAGGTGGGGGTAGCAGGGTCACCCTCCCAAAAGCCAATACTAGCAGGATAAGGAAGCAAAGAGCCTGTGTCACATCTTTCTGCAACAGAACCACTAACAATACAAAAGCCCTGGGCTCAAATAGACCAAAAAAAAACAACCTTTCTGCATTGCTCTCACTGGCTTATCAGGAACCTCTGCCCCTCATCTGCATTTGAACGGGCAGAAGTTAAGGTTAATCGCCCAAGGAATTGTACTGCTACACAAAGAATGAGTTGAGCAGCCTTAGAAAAACCATTACGCTTCTATGTTTACTTTTTGCCTTGATCCTCATTTTGACTGTTTTATTTTCCTATTGTATTGAGACATTTCAGATGGCACAGCTGACCGAATTCACCATTACTGCTATGTTCAAGTGTAATACAGTATGAATTCCGAAACCTACATCGGCCTCCAAGAGCCCAACTACCTGCCCAAGTCCAACCATCTGAGTCAAGGCCCAAGCAAAAGACTTTGGCAGGTCATGAGCTGAATAAAATACATGCTGCCTCCTGGGATCCAGAGACAAAAGAATGCTTATAACAAGGTGACATATACCCTTAGGTCATTAAGATGAATCGAAGAAACCATAACCGTCCATTACCAACCAGAACCAGAACCAGAAAAACTACAATGTCAAAAAAGCAACATGTGCCGTTCTTCCAAGTAACCCAACCCAGAAAATTAAACACACAGAATGGGATAATCTTGGAACAATAAAAAGTATGTCAGTCAGTATATATATAACTTCTGAAATTCCACAAAGTATTCATATGGTGCAAGAGCCATCACAGGACCATAAGCCTTGACCCCACAGTGTAGCATGCTTCATCATAGAGCTCTCCATTTAGCAATGAGATGTTCATGATGGGTAGCATTTTATGGTTGCCAAAGCCAGTCAAATTGGTGCCAAGAAGACTACATCTTTTACTAACATCACTAAAGCTACACAAGTCATTAAAACAGATCCTTCGCAAGGTGTAATTGATAATGACCAAGGATGGTTCAATACTCTTAAATGATGTCCCACCTTCACACTGTTAAGAATTTAAGTTAAAGAATCCATTGTTAGATCCTTTTACTGTGTTTAAGCTGCATTTCATCTTATATTTGATTGGTGAGTGGACCTTACACAAACTCCATTTTGCACGGTTTTCAAATTACTTAATTCTTTGTCCTACCGCCGATTTCCCTGTAGTTTGTGGATCCACCCTACACCCGCGGTTTTCCAGTTCGTTTAATTGGAGCTATTTTTGCTCATTTTGCTTTTATTTATTTGCTGTACTCACTTCTGGTTGGTTTTGGTCCCTTTTCTTACTAGACACTGACAGGAAGAAAGATTCATACCAAGGAAGAATAGGCTGAGCACCTGTGCGCGTTTGTTAGTTTTTAGTTTAGTATGCGTCTGGTTGCTAAACAACCGACTTGGTTACCCTCCATTCACACAGCAACCCTTACAACCTGTATTTAATTTGGGCTGGTGGTTCCAGGTGGGGCCCACCAGCACTCATTGTTCCTCAGAAAACTGTTACACAGCAAGAGCAGGGGTGGGGAGGGAGGCTGAGAAAAACGGGGGAAATAAGGAGGAAGAAAAGGATGGGGAAAACAGACTGAGAAATCTTGATCAAGCCTTCAAGTGTAATATAACGAGGCAGGGAGTGTCTGGTAGTGGATTAAGGAGGAGACATGATGTGGAATCAAGACTATGCAGCCTTAGTAATCGGTATCCTGATCATTGATGGCACCAGCCGTGGGCTTCTGAACAAAAGTTTGCAACCCCAATATTTTTTTTTTTTAACAAACTTCGTATAGTTGATCTGCAGAGCTCATCAGTCTGAATGCATGCCCATCTGTGCCTCTGCAACCCGAATACCCAAATGAAGCTGCCATCGTAACCCCTAGTTTTTTTCCGGCAACCTGATGTTTAAATGCCATCAATAGATGCTCCTGGCTCTTCATGAACGGGCTAAGTCTGGGAGTTTGTTTACAATCATTCACTCCTCTTAATGCAAAGGTAACTTCATACATAGAATTTTATACAAATATATTTTTGCATTTTTATATAGCACGAACTTGGCTTAAAGGCATCAGAGCGCTACAGTTGAGCATCAGATTACATTACACAAAGTCAGAATTTTTTTTAGGCGGGGGGGGGAGGGGGGGGGAGGGGGGGTAAGTGATTTTTACTATATCGCAGAAATGTTGATACGATGCCTGAACCCAAACCTGGTTTCCAAGTTACTAAATCTGCTGCCTCTGGCTATTAGGCCCCATCTAAGATAACCAGTACTGACATGGCCTTATGGGCTACCTTACAAGATAATTGACTAAGCATTACAAAGAAACTAATTTGTTTCAGTTAAGGAAAATTAATGAAATGTAAATTCCTTACAGATCAAAGATCCATTGGCTCCTAAGATTTTTCATGCAGTCCCCTCAAGCAATAAACTCTGCCACACCGATTGTGTGGGAAAGAGGGATGGTATTGTAGTAATTCACTGTGTAACTGACTTACCACATTCACCACAGAATCCTCTGTAGCAGTGTTTGGCTGACGTGATTTACTTTTGTTTTAGTAATTGCGCCCCCCGTCCCCTGCTGCCTTCAAAACTATATTCAGAGTCTACTCATTCTTTTTAGGTCTTGCACCTAGCGTTATCGGGCTGCACAACGAGACTTCATGTAGGGGCTTCTGAAAGCTGACAACATGCTTGTGTGTGGTTATGTTATCGTTGCAGGCTATTGGGAATTGCGTGCGTCTTTCTAACGAAGACAGCAGGCAATTGAGCAAATGCGGGTGCATGTCCCGCTTTTGCCCCGGCCATGGCCTATTGGTGTCTGTTACACGCACAGCCGACATCAGTTTTGCATTATCGCGCCTGATAATGCAAAACAGACGTCTCGCTGTGGCGCATGCCCACCACTTGCGTGCTTGTTTCAGTTTAACAATTTATTCTACAGTGGAAAAAAAACGGGTGCAACAAGATGCAAATCACTGCAGTAGAACATGGATTGGCTCGGTGGCATCATTTCGATTTATGACTGGTGGCCTCTGCTCGTCGCTGGGTGTGTCTGGTTGGTAAGGATCACCACGTCAGCGGTTGACTATTCATGTTTAGTTGCTTGTTCGATCTTGGCGCTTAAACTGGACCAAATCGCAGCGCTTCATTTTGGGTGTGTAGCTTCTTAAATCTTCAGAGAGCTTTCGCTTTTACATTAGGCATTGTTTCAAGTTGACTCATGGTACAGTTCTGGCTGTTCTCCCTCACCTGCCTATATACAGCGCTCTAAAGCTGCAGTGATTAGCACTATAGCATATATTAATACAATTTCTTCCATACTTCAAATGGGGAAACAGACAGGTGACATCTATCCAGTAGTTACCGGTCGCTTCTGCAATGTTTTACAGGCAGCAATATACAAAGGGGTGTACTTGTGTGCGCGTGATGTGCTGTTCCACATGTGTGCATGCGCTCTATACTAACCAGGGGGAACAGCCAGAGGTTGATTCCGCCCATTAGTTGCTGGTCGCTTTTGCGTTCACTGTCTGGTATGTGCGTTCTTCCATCTCCACGGCGCTTCCACTTCAGCATATCGCTGCAGTTTATACTTTCACACGTGCCTTTTTAGACCTTCTTGGACCTTCACTTTACCTAATCACGGCGCTTTATTTTGTGTGTAGCATCTTAAATCTTCATAGCGTTTTCGCTTTAACAGCATTAGGCATGGTTTCAAGTCGACTCATGGTACAGTTCTGGATGCTGTTTTCCCTCACTTACCTTTAAACAGCACTCTAAACCTGCAGTGATATTAGCACTATAGCATATATAAATACAATACCTCCCATAGTATGCACGAGGAAACCGGCCAAGGCGACATCTACTCAATCGTTTCCAGTCGCTTCTGCAATATTTTACAGGCAGCAATATCAAGGTGTGTGCGCGTGATGTGCTATGCCACATATGTGCATGCGCCCCATTACCAACCAGGGGGAACAGGCAAAGGCCACATCTACCAGTTAGTTCCTGGTTGATTTCACGTTCACTGTCTGGTATGTACCTTCTTCCATCTCCATGGCGCTTCCACTTCAGCACATCCCGGCGGTTTATTCTTTTATGCAGAAAGGAGCCGATTAAGCACTATCCTATGAGCAGTGTCAAAAGTGCCCTATTAGTCATAACAATTTTATATCTAAAGTAATCATAACATTGCACATTTCATCAACCATGTTCTCCTTGAGACAGGATGATCAAGCCAAAGTCCTTTTGTATATATTATTCCATCTATTCATAAACATCAGAAGAAACAGGCAACACGTGTTTTGTCGGTACACAGTCCGTACCAAGACTTTCTCAAGGCGCGATGGATGAATGGAACACTAAGTAGAAGATTGATGATAAGCACGAAAAAATATATCGTCCCAGACCCGAACAATAATAGTGTCCCAGAACACAAATTTCAATTGCCGTTAGAGGAAAATGTAAAAAGAGTAGCAAAAAGGTAACCGTGGAAAAAACTCAGTTGTCAACCGGGATGGAGTCCCAATGTGGCCGGATTGTGTGTTCACAATGTATCTCTACTAAGGGGGACGGTATGGATCAGAGAATTTCCAGAGTGTGTATCAAAACTCAAGAGTCCTGGTTATTTGCCAGTCCAGTATGCCAAAGGACAAGAAGTCGCTATAAGAGCTTTAAGTCATTGTGTAGCAAAGTGAAACGCCACATCCATAATCCAGAGCTCCGGTAGTCTGTCCGCTTGATAACAATTCATAACTGCCTTTTTAGATCTTCTTGGCACTTTCAATTCAAACCGCGGCGCTCCATTTTTGTTGTGTGGCTTCTTAGGTCTTTATGGCCGCCAGGCATTGTTTCACATCGACTCATGGTCTAGTTCTAGCTGGTGCTTTTTCTCTCAGCTATCTATATACAGCGCTCTGAAACCCCACAGATATATTAGCGTTATATACATACATACAAAAGATGCATACTAGGCAGGGGGAAACAGCCACGGGTCACATCTGCCTTATTGTTCAGTTGCTTTTTATCAATGCTCAGTTTTGCCCTCAATTAAAATAAAGTACAACATTCAGCTTATCCATTAATTGATACAATATAGGAAAGTGTTTGTTGCGTTTCATATCTATAGTACATGTATGCGTCCATCTCGTGGAAGAGGTGTGGCGCAGCGGCCAGGGCGACTGATGCTGGAATCTAAGGCTCACGGTTCAATCCCAGGCTCCCGCGGCAGGTCAGCCCAGCACCATGTGACTCTGGGCAATAGCTTGCTTAATCTTCCCGAGGGCCCCCAACGCTGGGACATCACTTCGGAGGTAGCTGTGCGCTTTACAAATACTGGTATTTCATCTCGCCAGAGCCTGGAAATAAAGTCCAGGTGACATGTTGCTGAAGCCTGAAAATACATTTAAGGGGGAGAGGGAGGGGGGGGGAGCAGCGCGCATACGTAGGAAATCCAAACACAATAGCACTCACGAAGAACATCTGTTACTAGACACAACTCATGACTAACACTCCGAGGACATACTACACTTTACACTACTGTACTCCAAAGACATTTCTACTTCTTACACCTCTAGACAGTCCTACAGCTGCTTCTCTGGTACAACTTTAAATTGCGATTCTCCTATTAACATGACCAGAGAATCTGGATTTCATTAAAGACACGGAGGCTAACATTATGCATACAACTTTTAATGCAGTTCCAAACAGCCGCATATGTCATAAAGCAAAGTTCCAACTTAGAATGAACAATAGCAAGTATCACTAGGCAATCAGCCTCTTTTAAATGTGGTGACAAAAGAAAGGAAGGTCCAATAAACTCCAGAGTAACATCAAGGTTGAAGAAGAAGAAAGAATATAATCAAAACATCATCCATCCATGAGAGATCCAAAAGATGGTCCGAAAGATGGAAGATTCAACCAGAAAGATTATCTGAAAAGAAAAGAAAGGATGTTAATAAATCCTAAAATTTAAGAAAGTACATAAGCATGTAACAAAATTTTTCTTGTAAAAAAGCATATTAAATCATTAAATCAACCACCCAGGGAAGGGTGGGAGGGATAATGTTAGCCTCCGTGTCTTTAATGAAATCCAGATTCTCTGGTCATGTTAATAGGAGAATCGCAATTTCATTACAAGACCGGAGGCTACCATTATGCATGTTGGTAGCCATGTAACACAACATCAGACATATGAGATACAGGTTTGCAATAATGATGAGCAAATGTCCTAGAATTAGACCAATCAGCTGCTTTAAGAATATCATCTAACTTACCACCTGACCAGAAAGACTTACTGGCCATTGCGCCTCTAATTGAATGTGGTTTAAAAATATTCAGATCAATTCCAGCAAGCTTCATGACTGTCTTAACCCATCTAGCAATAGAGGAGGAAGAAATTCCTCTATGGGGTTTAACAAAGGAAATGAGTAGTTGAGAAACGTTCAAAGGGCGAAGGGAATTCATTCTAATGTCATATTCTTTCATACATTGAACAACACAGAGTTTAGTACAACTATCAAAGCGAGGATAAAAAATAGAATCAGACATAGTCTTAGTTCTTCTATGTATTTCAAATTTAACTCCGAACATATCATAAGATCTGTAAGAAATATCAAGAGCTTTCACATCAGAGACTCTCCTGCATGAAATTAAACAAAGAAGGGTAGCTAGTTTAATTGAAAGATTCTTCCTATTAAGGAGAGAATTAATAGGCCAACTACAGAAAAGCTGGAGAATTAAATTGACATCCCACAGAGATTGATATCTAGGTCGAGGAGGTCTTCTAAGTCTAATACTTTTAAGAATTCTGCAAATAATAGGATTTTTACCTACCGTTTTATTGTTAATTAGAGAGTGTCCGGCAGAAATAGCAGATCTAAAACAATTGAGAGATCTGTAACTTAATCCTCTATCGAATTGTTCTCCGAGAAAATTGACTATATCAACAATAGGTGCCTCCACGGGATCCAAGTCCCTTTCCAAGCACCAACGTGACCAGACTTTCCAAATGTTGTTGTATCTGTAATGGGTCCCAGGGGCCCATGACTCTCCAAGGAGAGTTGAAGCTGTTGACGAAAGTCTTGCGAGATCGTTAGATCTCCTGACACCTTCCAGGCAAGAAGGTTCAAATTCCCTGTCTGTATAAGGGGGTGAATATGACCGTCTACGTCTGTGAGAAGATCTGTCAGAGGAGGAATAAGGAAGGGAAAATCGTAAGTTAGTTCCAGAACTGTTGGGAACCACGCTTGGGATTGCCAGAAGGGAGTTATTAGGACAATTGAGGATTGTTCTTGTCTCAGTTTCTGAAGAAGTCTCTGGATCATTGCAAAAGGAGGGAAGGCATAAGCATTGATCCCTTTCCAAGATTGGAGGAAAGCATTTGCTGCTAGAGCACCAGGATCGGGCATCCAGCTGAAATAAGAAACCAATTGGGTCGTTAATCTGCTTGCAAATAGGTCTATTTGGAAAGGACCCCAGAAATGATTGAGTGAATTGAAAACAGAAGTGTTGAGTTTCCAATCGCTGTAATCCAGAATAAATCTTGAATTCCAATCTGCGCAAAGATTGGATTTCCCGGGAAGGTATTCTGCTCTGAGAGAGATTTTGTGTTCTAGGCAGAAGAACCAGAGCTTTTTGGCTAGATTGGAGAGGTCTTCTGACTTGGTCCCTCCTAAGCGGTTTATGTACGCTACAGCAGACATGTTGTCCATTTTTAGTATAACCGATCTTCCTTGGAGAAAATGTTTGAAGCTCATTAGAGCATAAAGGCCTGCGGTTAATTCTAGATAATTGATATGGTGCAGAGATTCTTCCTGCGACCAAATTCCTCCCGTATTCTGGTCCTGAAGACAAGCACCCCAGCCATGAAGGCTGGCATCCGATTCTAGAATAAAATCTGGTGCTGAACCAAAGATCGCTCTTCCATTCCATGCATCTAGATTGTCTAACCACCAAGTTAGTTCTGGCAACCGTTAAGGTAACTTTCCTCGGCTGCGTCGATTATTTTTGTCAGAGGACCTAGGATGTCAAGGACTTTATCCTGGCAAATCTTAAGTGATCTTTCTAGACCTTTGCGTGGGTCTCTTCCTAGTTTAAAAAGATAAGTGATTAATTCTGGATCAAGGTTCGGAGTTTGACAAACTTTACCTTCAATAGAAGGTCTGTTACACTCCGCCCTTAGGAGATTACGAGTCTCTCTCTCTAATGGGTTCCTAATCCATTTGGTTATGAATTTGGATACATGCTCATGTGGGGTCCACTCAGAGCTTCTAGGATGTTTAATATTAAAAGGAGAGAACATTTCATCTCCAAAAGGATCCAAAATATTATCTCTGGAAGATGAAGGAGCATCAATTTCATTTGAGAGAAAAGACTCAATATCTTGATCGTCTTCGTCAAGATCAAGAATATATTCATCGGGGAATACTGAGCCATCATCATCATTGTCTAGAGCACTTTGATTTATTGTGCCGCGAGGGTCACCCATTAAATTTGTGCCGCTGAGGACACCTTTCCAATTTGTGCCGCGAGGGACACCTGAGGCAAATGAGGTGCGATGACCTCCTGTTAAATTTGAGGTGCTAGGACCTCCCGTGCTCTCTGGGGTATAATCTATATTTTTACTTTTTTTATGCCTCTTACCCCTTTGTGTTACATCATCAACCTCTTCTGGATCTGAAAGATCATTATTATCGTTGATAAAGGGTCTTTTTGATGATATAACTTGAGATAAGGTAGAGAACATGCAAGATCTCATTTCCTTATGTATGAGTTTTTTGATGGCATCATCATTAAAATTTGATTCAATAGTATTATTATGTAGTGAATCAGAGTCTGAGTCAGACATGATTGTAGAATAATATTACAGGTCTGAACTCGTGTATATATATATAAAATGCTTTCTATTAAATTATAATCTGCTCTTTTTTTTTTATATTAATGAAGGTAACTCTAAATAAACCTTAAATAATAATACTGGGGATATGGGAACTGTTAAAACGAGTTATAATGCGAGGAAAACGGCAGCGCGTTGAAAGAGGACGGTTATCAATGGCTCGAGCGGAGATAACATCCGTTGCTCGGCTCTTGCGGTGTTTACATTGGTGGCAGTGGAGGAAAGTACCTTGGCAACCAGCGCACGCAGCGCGTGTGTTGCCAAGGGTCATTTCTTTAATGCCCGGGTGCTGGCGACATGGCGGTAGCGAGGGTAAAGTGCCGAAAATGGAGACAGGTGAATATTGCTTCACGTGAAGGCGGCGCACGGCGCACAAGCCTAAGTGGAATCGGGGAAGGCGAGTGAGCCGAAATCGGTAAATATAAGACGCATTTGTTATTTTTAGTACAGCGGCGATTTATAGTAAAAAGGCGGGAGGGGTGGGTACACAATGAGGAAGCCGATCTCCGTAAATTGGAGAACAGGTGCCCGAATCAGGGGTTAGGGAAAGATAAGGAACAGGTTAAAGGGTGAAATAGACAGAAGTCATTTAGAAGTTAAAACGCTTGTTAAAGGCAAGGCAAGTGTAAGCAGTATGTAAGGAATAATAATACATAGGTTATAATAGGTACATAATCAGATAACAATCATTAAAGTTAGTAATGGTAAGGAGGATAAGAAAAACATGACTTATCTGTTTGGAGCCGCATTTAAAAGAGGCTGATTGCCTAGTGATACTTGCTATTGTTCATTCTAAGTTGGAACTTTGCTTTATGACATATGCGGCTGTTTGGAACTGCATTAAAAGTTGTATGCATAATGGTAGCCTCCGGTCTTGTAATGAAATTCACATTTTTGCTCCTCTTGGCATTGCTGCAGATGCTTCTCATCATGTCAACTATTCATTTGAAATACTCTAGACAGTGCAGACTACTGCTACCTACTACCCTCGCACCACCAGTAATTCTTACAGACTAGTTGTAAATCCACATACTTAGTCCACTACAAAGTGCTGCAGCTACTTCTCTTTACATACATTCACTACACTACAAACAAAAACATTAGGAAGATATTGTAAGTACAATGCCAATAGCTCTAACAAATGCGAGACCTGTTGCATTGCAAATGCTGGTTATTTCATGCTCATAAGATGAGCAAAGACTGACAGGCGGAGCTGAAGGACTCTGCACTGGATATTTTGGGATCCTTTCTGAAGAATAGACCCCAAACTGTCAGCTGAAGGAACTATAGGGCAAAACCCTTCCAGCTCCCTTAAATAGCCTGTGTCCTGTCCTCACACAACGGGCTGATTACCCCACCCCCACAAATAGCCTTTAAGACAGCACTGGGTTTAAAGGGTTCCTTGTGTACTTCAGAGAAAGCCTTTGAACCTTAAAGGCTAAAAGCCCTTAAGGTTTCCAATCTTAATTCTTCCTTGAACAGCTTTCTAATATACCAACGCATGTTGTCAGACAATTGACCTTTTAACTTAGTGTTTTTTTATTCAAAACCATGGGAATCGTTATTTGCCACTTCTGCTCAAACGCAGATATTCAAGTTAACCTAAACATTCTGCCTTAAAGGCCAGTACCACTTTCCTTAACTCTTCCATAATCAGCCGCGTAGCTGGGGGGGGGGCGACTGAGGCAGCCGCGCGGGCCGGCAGGCTGCCTGGCTGTGGGGCTGCCCTGTGCTCTTCAGCAGCAGGCATCTCTGCCAGCCTGAGTCTGATCCTGTGCCTCTGTGTCCGGAGGAGGACCTGCCTGACTGTGGGGCTGCCCTGCTGTGGGGGCACTCTGTCTGCCAGCACACCCTCCTGCCCCATCCCACAGATGCGCGCGGCCACCTGCCCTCAGCCCTGGGACGGGGGAGCCGAGCAGCGCCTCCTTGATCAGCTGTTTCAAGGTAGTCTACCTCTGAAGGGCACCGGCCCGACCTTGAAATGGGGCAGTGACCTCCCTGGGTATGGGAAGTGTTTCCCGACCACAGACCAATGCCCTGGGAGACTTTACCCGCCCACCGGGGCACCTAGGGGCCCCGCATGCCCCCTCTCAAAAGAAGCTGTCTAGGGGCATGCCGACTCGGTGCCAGTTCCTTCGTGGCACACATTAAAGCCTGCCCTGTCTGCATCCCCGGAGCCAGGGCACTTGACCTCCGATGTGGAAAGCTGCGGCCTTCAACTTAGTTAAAATGACATCTCTGCAGACGGTGCATTAGCCCACCGAGATTCCCAGCTGAAGATTACAGAGCTCAGAGCTGATAATAAACCCGACCTTTACCCAGCAATCGAGTTAGCACACAGACATGATTTGCATGGCATATGAATATAAAGTTATATCTACAATACATGATCATGGCGCAATATAAATACTTGTTACAACAAGCATTTGCAATGCATAAGGTCTCGCATTAGGAAAGTTTGAGCTATTGGTATTGTAAATGACACATTTTTTATTTATGTGTTGGTTTTGAAAATAGCAAAAATAATAGCTTTGTCATTTACAGTGCCAATAGTTATAACTTGTGACACCTATAGCATTTGTAATGCAATATGTGTTGTATTCACGTGACTTGGATGTATTGATATTACAAATAACAATTGGCAGGGCAAGCTTTGGGCCATTAAATATCTCTGAGGTATGTCAGATACTAAACCTTCCTATCCCAGAAACAGAGGGATCACAGGAATTGCAGTGCTCAAGGAGCCCGAATAGTCACAAGGGTGATGGAGACACAGGGGAAACCTACCCAAGCAAGAAGCAAGCATGGCAACAGGCCCAAAAAGTGAGCAGCCCATTGACCCCCCTATCTGCCTGGGTTACCTCCTCTCATCCCCCGATTTGTGGAGGTAGAAGACTGATCTGTCTGATAGCCCCTGTGTAGCGGGAGACAGCACCAAGTTACACTCTGTTTCCTAGCAGTGAGTTTCTCCAGAGTGTCCTTTAAAGCCACAAGTAGTTTTTTGGTGGAGAAGCGAGAAAGCTTTGCTTGGATGTTTTGTTTTGGTTCATAGTGAGATGCAACTTAATGCAGAGGTATCAATCTGAAGGAGAGATGCCAGTCAGTCAATACATCTTTATTTCGGTTAATAAAAACCATAAAAGCAATGCAATACAAAAATTCATTATATACACATTATATACACATTAGAATTTGTACAGAAATAAGATATACACATGATTGCAGTTCAAACAATCTAAAACAGTTAAAATCTTTGATGGAAAGAGAAAAGAGACAAAATCTGTATCATGAATATAAAGGCCCAACCCTATTTTCAGACAATCATCATTCAGTTATGTGTCCTCCGGATAGGCAATTCATTAGGGCGAGTCTGATTTTATTTATACGCGCTGCCGCTACCAAAAAACAGGCTACACTATGCGTAACCTGCATAGAATCAAGCATTTGTAAATGTAGGAGGGCAGGCCTCACCTGGACGAATTTTAGTTCCTTCAGAACAAGGTATAAAAATGTTTTACGGGCTACCAGAAAGTGCTCGCAAAACATCACCAAGTGGAGCGTGTCCTGTGAAGAGAAACTATCACAGGTGCCTGGTGGAGTATCTTCCGGGGTCCCCCACTTCAGATAGGTACCTAGTGTGAGGTGGATGAGGTTGAACCTGAATGTAACAAAGGAAACAATGGTAAGAGTTGGTCACGTACTTCAGATCGGGTTCCATGACTGGAGAGATCACAAGTTGATAGATTGATCTCACCATAGGTTTCCCGAGTTCAACTTCCTCCCTTTCCGACAAGTAAATTGAGGAAGTTGCGCTTGATCCACCCTACATCCTCAATACTGAGACCCTGTGGTGATAGATCCATTTCTGGACGCCCCAGCCTCACGCATGCCGCTCAGACATACGCAAGCCAGGGTATTCTATCTACTCTATCCAGGGCCATACAATCCTTGAGTATTAGATGGTTGAGCGTGATATCCTCATTTAGCCAGGAGAGATGCACTATTACAAGCTGGTTTTGTGTCCCAAGAGCACACGTCTTAATTCCCAGGGAGTTGGTTGCTGCTGCTTAGAAGCAATGACGGGGCGCGATCCCTGGTTGTTGCCTTTGGGCCAACAGAGTGGGCTGTGTATCCAGTCTGTTGGCAAGGTGTAGCTGACTGACCCCTTTGTGCTGTGTTTAGTTCTAAGGGCACACAGTGAGTCAGTCCCTGTGATAATAATTAATTTGCTGTTTTTGAAAGGTAAAGAAACACAGGCTTCGACACTGTTAAGTTGGTTTTGGGTCCCCAGAGCACATCACGTTTGTGCAGGTCCCCACTGCTTTAATGGGGGGGGGGGGGGGGGACTATGATGTATGGTCATTTAATGTCAGCTGTAGATGATGGATCCCTGAACAGTTTCATGTATGTGCATGTTTGCTTTGTGCTGAGGGGTAATTGTTCACACAGCTCTCGGATGGATGTCACATGTGGTTTTTCTGAGTCCCCAGATAGATTGTGTTCTCTTTTGTACTGCCAGTCACTGGTGTATTCAGCTGTCTAGCCTTTGACCGTGTCATGTATGTGCATGTAACTTGTATGATCGAAGTAACTGTTAAAAGCAATACTACGTGTCTCTCCTAGGCGACTGACATCTTTCAAGTGCTCACTTTCCTTTTACCCCAGCACCCCCCCCACCCCTCGGGGCAGCAACCTGAGGGGTAGCCCTGGGCGCCACAAGCTCTAGCTACGCCCCGGTCCATAATATTTACAATAGCTAGCATTAACTCCCCTCCAGCCCAAAAAGACAATGCTTCTTTTCTAGGCCTTCTTCTCCTTAGTAGAGTGAAACCCTGACTAACTCCAAACAAGCTTGTAAAGCCTCAAAATGTGCCCGAGGTTTAACTACTCTATGGAGGCCAACAAGAGTATTTGGCAGCCGACAAAGGTCATAAGATGAAGCTTTACAAGATCACACCTTTTACTATTCAATTCAACCAGTCTACAGCCAGTCATACAACTATAAATGTTTAATTTTGGCACATCTTATTTGTTACGAAAGGTTCTTAGCAATGCCACAGCCTTACACAAGCTTATGAAAATCAATTGTGCTTTTTAATTAACAAAAATCAGCTAACTCGGGAGTCCCCTGGCTGAGTCGCATTTCCCCAGATCAGCAAAATGATAGTCTTGGCTTGAACTACAGAATCAAGTGCTGAGCAGCCGTCAGTATTTGTTCCTCCAACAATACATTGCACAGGTCTGTGCTACCTTTCCTACTGATCTTTCCCTGGCACATATTACTGACATTTGTTAAGCGTAACTTTCAACTTTAAGGTGTCTTGGCCCTTTAGCAACCTTACTAAAAAACAAATCAGCAACAGAAAGACTTAATTCTATCTTAGGTACATCTTTAGTTCATCCTCCTCTCCGGGTGCGAAACTCAGGAAAAGCCAAGTTTTCAGATCTTTACTGAATTGAGGGAGGCTCCTATTGGCGCTTAGAGGGCTGGCAGCTTTTTCCACAACGGAGCTGTAATTGTAACAAGTATGCAATTCCTTTAGTCAAAGTCGCAAAATGAGAATGTGTGTTTGGTAGGTTTAGAGTCCAAAGGGGGAGATGGGAGTCTGCTCCTTTTGGAACTGGGGGCCTCACCCACTCAATTGAATCATGCTTCATCAGGTTTTCTCCTAGTCAGGCCGGCACTGCAATGCCTGACTGGCACCCATAATTTTTGGAGTTTTATATAGCGCGCACTTGATCCAAAGGTATCAGAGCGCTGTACATGATCATCAGCTGCGTTACACAAGGACACATTCATTTTTTAGGTCGGAGGCCTAAAAGGCTGCGCTTGCGCAGTCTTAGGCCGGAGATTTAATGACTCAGTAGCGCAGAAGGTCCCGCCTCCCTGCCCCATCTCCTTCATTAGCTGGCTTCATAAACGGAGGCCAGCCATTGGAGGAGAGATGCGTCACTCCAAACAAGCCCCGTCCTTTTCGGATTTGGGGGCGTAATTTTTGATGTTCTTTAGACAGTGACGTTGTCTGTCACTCAGAACTTCAAAACCACGCCCCCAAGTCCGAAAATGGCCGTAGGATTCTAAATGCCATTTTCCCCTGATCGTCTCTGCTAGAAGTCGCTGTTACGAAGCTCTTGAAACGGGTAATTATGTTGTTGTTGTTTTCGTTTAGATGTAAGCCATGTTTGTTTTTTTAGGCTAATCTTATGTTTCTTTTCTTTTTTCTAGGTCCAACATGGCCCGTGGCGTCTCCCTGCAGCGATGTGCACCCCTGTGCATGGAGTGGTTCCGATCCGCGGCTCTTTTGCAGTTTGAGGTAAGCTATCTTTTCTTTTGCAATAATCTTATGCTTTTTTTGTCTTTTGTAGGTCCAACATGGCCCGTGGCGTCTCCCTGCAGCCGTGTGCACCGCTGTGCACGAAGCTGTTCAGACGGGTATGTATGCTGCTGTTTTGCTGTTAGAGGTAAGCCATTTTGTTTATTTTGCTAATCTTATGTTTATTTCTTTGTTTTTCAGGTCCAATATGGCCCGTGGCGTCTCCGTGCAGCTGTGTGCACTGCTGTGCACGAAGTTGTTCCGACGGGTATGTATGCTGCTGTTTTGCTGTTGGAGGTAAGCCATTTTGTTTATTTTGCTAATCTTATGTTTATTTCTTTGTTTTTCAGGTCCAATATGGCCCGTGGCGTCTCCGTGCAGCTGTGTGCACTGCTGTGCACGAAGTGGTTCCGACAGGTATGTATGCTGCTGTTTTGCTGTTGGAGGTAAGCCATTTTGTTTATTTTGCTAATCCTATGTTTATTTCTTTGTTTTTCAGGTCCAATATGGCCGGTGGCATCTCCCTGCAGCGATGTGCACCGCTGTGCACGGAGTGGTTCCGATCCGCGGCTCTTTTGCAGTTTGAGGTAAGCTATCTTTTCTTTTGCAATAATCTTATGCTTTTTTTGTCTTTTGTAGGTCCAACATGGCCCGTGGCGTCTCCCTGCAGCCGTGTGCACCGCTGTGCCCCGAAGCGGTTCAGACGGGTATGTATGCTGCTGTTTGAGGTAAGCCATTTTGTTTATTTTGCTAATCTTATGTTTATTTCTTTGTTTTTCAGGTCCAATATGGCCCGTGGCGTCCCCGTGCAGCTGTGTGCACTGCTGTGCACGAAGTGGTTCAGACAGGTATGTATGCTGCTGTTTTGCTGTTAGAGGTAAGCCATTTTGTTTATTTTGCTAATCTTATGTTTATTTCTATCACTCACTGCTGCACTCTCTCCTCAGCCTCTTACTGCACCATCCCTTCACTCTCCTCAGCTCCACTATATCGTCTCTTCACTGTTGCACTCTCCTCAGTCTATCACTGCACCATCCTTTCACTGCTACACTCTCTCCTCAGCCTCTCCCTCCACTGTCCCTTCACTGATGCTCTCCTCAGCCTCTTCCCTGCACCGTCTCTTCACTGATGCACTCTGTTCAGCCCCCCATTGCAACGTCCCTTCACTGCTGCACTTTCCTCAGCCTCTCACTGCACCATCCCTTCACTGCTGCACTCTCCTCAACCTCTCACTGCAGAATCCCTTCACTGCAGCACTTTCCTCAGCCTCTTCCTGCGCCATCGCTTCACTGCTGCACTCTCTGCTCAGCCCCCCATCCAGGCTGCAGCCCTCACTCCTCCACTGCACCATCACTCACTGCTGCACTCTCTCTCAGCCTCTCACGGTACTATCCCTTCACTGCTGCACTCTCTCCACAGCCTCTCCCTGCACCATCCCTTCACTGCTGCACTCTCCTCAGCCTCTCCCTGCACCGTCCCTTCACTGATGCCTTCTCTCCACAGCCTCTCCCTGAACCGTCCATTCACTGATGCACTCTCTGCTCAGCCCCCCCTTGCACCATCACTCACTGCTGCACTCTCAACCCAGCCTCTTACGGTACCGTCCCTTCACTGATGCACTCTCCTCAGCCTCTCACTGCACCGTCCCTTCACTCTCCTCAGCTCCACTATACCGTCCCTTCAAACTCTCTCACTACCTCTCTCACTACCCCACTCTCTCTTTCACTAACTCACTATCTCTCTCACTACCTCACTATCTCTCACACTGCTACACTATCTCTCATTCACTCTCTCAACCTCAATCTCTACCTCACTACTCAACTCTCTCTTTCTCACAGCATCACAATATCACTACCACAGTAACTATCTCTAACACACTACTTCACAACTTCACCCTCTCTACATCACTACTTCACTCTATTACTATCTCACTGCCTCACTATATCTTGACACTCAATAATTCACTACAACTCTCACTACCTCACAACTTCACTCTCTCTCTCTCTCTAACTCACTGCTTCACTCTCGCTCTCTCACTACCTCTCTCTCTATATACTACCTCACTATTTCCATCTCACTACCTCACTCTCTCTATATACTACCTCACTATTTCCATCTCACTCTCTCTCACTACATCACTCTCTCACTACCACACAACTTCACTCTCTCTCTATCTCACTACCTCTCTCTCTCTCTCTCTCTCTCTCAAATACACTAACTCACTTTCACTCTCTCATACACTAGCTCACTCTCTCTAGCTCACTACTTCACAACATCTGTTTCTATCTCAATACTGCACAACAGTTCTCACCCTCACTACCTCATTCTTTCACTACCTCACTCTCACTCACTACCTCACTCTATATCTACTTCACTCCCACAAATCAAAAATAACTACATCACTACTCAAATTATATCTATAACACTATCTCACTCTCTCTCACTAACTCTCTCCATAACATCACTCTATCTATTTCCATATCACTCACTACCTAACTATAACACAAGTCACTCACTCCAAAAATAACTACAACACTCTCTCGCTGACTCACTCTCTATCTCACTAACTCACTCTCTTTCTATCTCACTAAGTCACTTTCACTCTCTTACACTACCTAAGTCCTTCTCTATCTCACTGTCACAACATCACTCATTGTTTCTCTCACTACCACCAAAAATCACTCTCCATCACTAACTCACTCTTTCACTACCTCACTCTCTCTGTCTCACTCTATCTACCTCACTACCTCACTCTCTCTATTTCTATCTCACTAAGTCACTTTCACTCTATTTCACTACCTCACTCTCTGTTTTCTTTCAGAGGTAAGCCATTTTTTGTGTTGCTAATCTTATGTTTATTCTCTCTTTTCTAGGTTCAACATGGCCCGTGGCGATTCACTTCAGCGATGTGCACCGCTGTGCACTGAGTTGTTCAGACAGGTATGTATGTTGATTTTAGTTTATGTTAGAGGTAAGGCATATTTTTATTTTTACACTGCACTGTCCTTTTACTGCTGCACTCTCTCCTCAGCCTCTCCCTGCGCCATCGCTTCACTGCTGCACTCTCTGCTCAGCCCCCCCCCCCCATCCAGGCTGCAGCCCTCACTCCTCCACTGCACCATCACTCACTGCTGCACTCTCCTCAGCCTCTCACGGTACCATCGCTTCACTGATGCACTCTCCTCAGCCTCTTACTGCACCATCCCTTCACTCTCTCCTCAGCTCCACTAAACCGTCTCTTCCCTGTTGCACTCTCCTCAGTCTCTCACTGCACCATCCTTTCACTGCTGCACTCTCTCCTCAGCCTCTCCCTGCACCATCCTTTCACTGATGCACTCTCTCCTCAGCCTCTCCCTGCGCTGTCCCCTTCACTGATGCACTCTCCTCAGCCTCTCCCTGCACCGTCACTTCACTGATGCACTCTCTGCTCAGCTCCCCATTGCATCGTCCCTTCACTGCTGCACTCTCCTCAGCCTCTCCCTGCACCATCCATTCACTGACGCACTCTCTGCTCAGCCCCCCATTGCATCGTCCCTTCATTGCTGCACTCTGCTCAGCCCCGCCCCCCATCCAGGCTGCAGCCCTCACTCCTCCACTGCACCATCACTCACTGCTGCACTTTCTCCTCAGCCTCTTATGGTACCATCCCTTCACTGATGCACTCTCAGCCTCCCACTGCACCATCCCTTCACTCTCTCCTCAGCTCCACTATACCGTCCCTTCGAACTCTCTCTCACTACCTCACTCTCTCTATCACTACCTCACTATCTCTCTCACTACCTCACTACCTCACTATCTCTCTCACTACCTCACTATCTCATTTACTCTCTCTACCTCAATATCTACCTCACTACTCAACTCTTTCTCACAGCATCACAATATCACTACCACAGGAACTATCTCTCTAACACACTACTTCACAACTTAACTCTATCTCACTACCTCACTCTCTCTACATCACTACCTAACTCTATTACTATCTCATTCTCACTGTCTCACTATATCACTACACTCTCTCAAAAATTCACAACACTCTCTCACTACCTCACAACTTCACTCTCTCTAACTCACTGCTTCACTCTCTATCTCACTACCTCACACTCTCTCTATATACTACCTCATTCTATTTCTATCTCACTATCTCTCACTATATCACGTCACACTCTCTAAAGTTCACTACATCACTCTCTCACTACCCCACAACTTCACTCTCTCTCTATCTCACTACCGCACTCTCTCTCTCTCAAATACACTAACTCACTTTTACTCTCTCATACACTACCTCACTCTAGCTCACTACTTCACAACATCGCTCTGTTTCTATCTCAATACAGCACAACAACTCACCCTCACTACCTCATTCTTTCACTACCTCACTCGCTCTAACTCTCACTACCTCACTCTATATCTACTTCACTCTCCCACAAAACAAAAATAACTACATCACTACTCAAGTTAAATCTATAACACTATCTCTCTCTCACTAACTCTCTCCATAACACTCTATTTCGATATCACTCTCACTACCTAACTAACACAAGTCACTCACTCAAAAAATAACTACAACACTCTCTCGCTGACTCACTCTCTATCTCACTAGCTCACAAGTTCACTCTCTCTCCAACTCACGTCACTCTCTATCTCACTACATCACAACATCACTCATTGTTTCTATCTCACTGCCACCAAAAATCTCTGTCTGTCTCACTCTCTCTGTCTCACTCTCTCTGTCTCACTCTCTCTGTCTCACTCTCTCTGTCTCACTCTCTCTGTCTCACTCTCTCTGTCTCACTCTCTCTGTCTCACTCTCTCTGTCTCACTCTCTCTGTCTCACTCACTCTGTCTCACTCACTCTGTCTCACTCACTCTGTCTCACTCACTCTGTCTCACTCACTCTGTCTCACTCACTCTGTGTCTCACTCACTCTGTGTCTCACTCACTCTGTGTCTCACTCACTCTGTGTCTCACTCACTCTGTGTCTCACTCACTCTGTGTCTCACTCACTCTGTGTCTCACTCACTCTGTGTCTCACTCACTCTGTGTCTCACTCACTCTGTGTCTCACTCACTCTGTGTCTCACTCACTCTGTGTCTCACTCACTCTGTGTCTCACTCACTCTGTGTCTCACTCACTCTGTGTCTCACTCACTCTGTGTCTCACTCACTCTGTGTCTCACTCACTCTGTCTCACTCACTCTGTCTCACTCACTCTGTCTCACTCACTCTGTCTCACTCACTCTGTCTCACTCACTCTGTCTCACTCACTCTGTCTCACTCACTCTGTCTCACTCACTCTGTCTCACTCACTCTGTCTCACTCACTCTGTCTCACTCACTCTGTCTCACTCACTCTGTCTCACTCACTCTGTCTCACTACCTCACTCTGTCTCACTACCTCACTCTGTCTCACTACCTCACTCTGTCTCACTACCTCACTCTGTCTCACTACCTCACTCTGTCTCACTACCTCACTCTGTCTCACTACCTCACTCTGTCTCACTACCTCACTCTGTCTCACTACCTCACTCTGTCTCACTACCTCACTCTGTCTCACTACCTCACTCTGTCTCACTACCTCACTCTGTCTCACTACCTCACTCTGTCTCACTACCTCACTCTGTCTCACTACCTCACTCTGTCTCACTACCTCACTCTGTCTCACTACCTCACTCTGTCTCACTACCTCACTCTGTCTCACTACCTCACTCTGTCTCACTACCTCACTCTGTCTCACTACCTCACTCTGTCTCACTACCTCACTCTGTCTCACTACCTCACTCTGTCTCACTACCTCACTCTGTCTCACTACCTCACTCTGTCTCACTACCTCACTCTGTCTCACTACCTCACTCTGTCTCACTACCTCACTCTGTCTCACTACCTCACTCTGTCTCACTACCTCACTCTGTCTCACTACCTCACTCTGTCTCACTACCTCACTCTGTCTCACTACCTCACTCTGTCTCACTACCTCACTCTGTCTCACTACCTCACTCTGTCTCACTACCTCACTCTGTCTCACTACCTCACTCTGTCTCACTACCTCACTCTGTCTCACTACCTCACTCTGTCTCACTACCTCACTCTGTCTCACTACCTCACTCTGTCTCACTACCTCACTCTGTCTCACTACCTCACTCTGTCTCACTACCTCACTCTGTCTCACTACCTCACTCTGTCTCACTACCTCACTCTGTCTCACTACCTCACTGTCTCACTACCTCACTCTGTCTCACTACCTCACTCTGTCTCACTACCTCACTCTGTCTCACTACCTCACTCTGTCTCACTACCTCACTCTGTCTCACTACCTCACTCTGTCTCACTACCTCACTCTGTCTCACTACCTCACTCTGTCTCACTACCTCACTCTGTCTCACTACCTCACTCTGTCTCACTACCTCACTCTGTCTCACTACCTCACTCTGTCTCACTACCTCACTCTGTCTCACTACCTCACTCTGTCTCACTACCTCACTCTGTCTCACTACCTCACTCTGTCTCACTACCTCACTCTGTCTCACTACCTCACTCTGTCTCACTACCTCACTCTGTCTCACTACCTCACTCTGTCTCACTACCTCACTCTGTCTCACTACCTCACTCTGTCTCACTACCTCACTCTGTCTCACTACCTCACTCTGTCTCACTACCTCACTCTGTCTCACTACCTCACTCTGTCTCACTACCTCACTCTGTCTCACTACCTCACTCTGTCTCACTACCTCACTCTGTCTCACTACCTCTGTCTCACTACCTCACTCTCACTACCTCACTCTCACTACCTCACTCTCACTACCTCACTCTCACTACCTCACTCTCACTACCTCACTCTCACTACCTCACTCTCACTACCTCACTCTCACTACCTCACTCTCACTACCTCACTCTCACTACCTCACTCTCACTACCTCACTCTCACTACCTCACTCTCACTACCTCACTCTCACTACCTCACTCTCACTACCTCACTCTCACTACCTCACTCTCACTACCTCACTCTCACTACCTCACTCTCACTACCTCACTCTCACTACCTCACTCTCACTACCTCACTCTCACTACCTCACTCTCACTACCTCACTCTCACTACCTCACTCTCACTACCTTACTCTCACTACCTTACTCTCACTACCTCACTCTCACTACCTCACTCTCACTACCTCACTCTCACTACCTCACTCTCACTACCTCACTCTCTCTCTATCTCACTACCTCGCTCGCTCTCTCTATCTCACTACCTCACTACCTCACTCTCTGCTAATGCAATAGGTATCACATATGCAAAAAACAAAGCTAATGCCAATACAAATGACAATGCCATTTATTTAGGGATACAAAAAAGATAAAAAAATAATGAGCAATTCTAATAGCTCTACCTAGAATATTGCCGAGACCATTGCATTGTAAATGCTTGTTTTGTTAGGCACTGGGAGATTACGTGATTTGCCCAGAATCACAGGATGTTTAGCGTCATTGCTGAGACTAACCTAGATCCCCAGATTTGAGGTTGACCGCCCTAGCCGCTAAACCACATCTTCTCCCTACACCCCACTTCACCTTATAGCTTGGAATAAAAGATTTGAGACCGAGCCCCTTTAGACTCTAAACTGACTAAAAATTCTCATTTTGTGACTGGAACTGCATACTTTTTTTTTACAATTAATACTTTTAAGGGACTCTTATACTGGACCTACAAGCGCCCCTAGGCCCCTTTCCTTTTATGATAAACCACCATTGGGCTGCCCAGACTGAGTAGCCCCAGCCTACATAGCTCACTTTCCAGAATTTAGGAATACATAATGGGTTGGCTGAGGTGAGGCATAGGTTCCTCGAAGGTATACATGGTTTACATTTTCTTTGTAACAGCCTTGCCTTGTACAAAATACATATTTAAAATAAGATACTCTTTAAATGGAAACCATTTAAGTTCCTTAAGGGTGCTCGAGGAAGAGGCACCTCTGGGTTTGTCTAGTGCAAGTTTTCCTGCTACAGCTTGCACTCTGTATAATCTTTATTAGCTGATCTGGGGCTCCAAATAGCAGCGCCATTCAATAATCAAATCTGCTCAAGACTGTACTTTGAACCACCAGCTTTCTTGCTTGCTGTGGCAGCACTGGCACAATGTTCCTTAGGCTCCAAAGTAGTCCAAAACATGTGACTGCTGTATTGACATGTGTCTCCATTGAGACCTTGCCATCAATATATGCTCCTGGATTACGTATTGACTGATAGCTTGGAATGCCTGTGCTTGTCCAAGGCCAGACATTTGTTGGGGAGTATATAAGAGCTTTGGAGGATTAGCAACATAGAAATTAATTTCTCTCCACTGAATTGTAATGAGTTGTCCAACCAATTTGTCATCTTAGGCACATTATACTAGAAGTATTCCATAACTGTCTATCGTTGTCTAACAACTGGCATCAGCATAGTTTACCAAGCTAAAGCCGTAAGATTGAATACATGTCGACAATGGGCACAGATCGATATTATAACGGATATGGGTATGTGTTGAGCCCAGAGTTAGTGTTTGACCTTCATAAAAAATTACGAGGGGGGGGGGGGGGGTGAGATCGCTTGGGTTTATTTGAGAGGAAGGATTCGATCCACTTAGTAGTGTCCCATCCACACCTATATCTGGTAATCTGGATAACTATTTGATGGTTGACCGTGTCAAACATGGCTGACAAGTCAGGACCACTGTTTTACTTCTGTCAACCATCTGAAGCTCCTCCAAGGCTAGAATCAGTGTCATGTGAAGACATAAAACCGCCTTTTCATTTTTTACGCGGTTATATTCTTCCAGATAGTTTAATCATTTCTTCTGGTCGTATTTTCACACAATTTTTACCATTTTAGCAGTGGGCACCATTACCTCTAAACGGAGGGGTCTTATTAATGTTTTAGCATCAACATGGTGCCATCAGCTTGAAGACGGCACACAGAGTCCATCTTTGATGAGTCCCCATGCTGACCCCCACAGTATGAAATAACTGCAATCTGCAAACCATCAAGTAGCGCAGCTCCTGCAACAGTTAACATGAAAAGTAACAAGGCAGGTCTCCAAAAATCTGCTCGCTCTGGCGAGTCACACTTTCAGGTGGAGCTTTTTTTAGCACCTCCTTGTCTGTTCTAGCAAGTAAACATAACCTGGAAGGAACAGGTGTTCTGTACATTCAGAAAGTGAATAAACTCAGACACCTTTAAATCGTGTTTTTATTTTGACACATTAGCAGTATGTTCAAGGTCCAGAGGTCAAGTGTCAGTTTGCCATTTTACCAATAGTTGTGCTAGCCTAGAAATTGTGTTTTCTTTCGCTTATTCCAGTTGGTTGTTTTTGTCAAGTGAGGTGTCTGACAATCCTTATGAAACAAAAGGCTGGTCAGTTTTTATTAAACACACAGTTAAACAGCTTGTTAATGAACAGTGCAAATATTACAAAATATATCCAGAATTTAAAAATAGAACATTTTGTAATTTAGAAGTGTGATGCAGACAAAGGTTTAAATACCAAAACAAATCAGAACACTTTACTTGGTGATGTGCAAATGGCGAATATTTGCAGTAACCATTTCCAAACATTGTACACTATATAGTTGTAACAGTAAAACCACGTCAGTGGGAAATGTTGTGGCCACTTCAATGGAAAATCTGCTGATTTCAAATACGTGTTCTACCATTGCATGCATGTAATTAAAAGTGATTTTTTTTAAACAGGATTTGATAAAATCCTTCCCTGATCACTAAAGCGGTTAATGAACTAAGATGCAAGTCAGTGGTCATGTGTATCCTATATATGTGGCTAGATGTGTATTATATATGGAGAAAAAGTTCAATTTATTAAATTGAACAAAAGCATTTTTTAAACAGCAGACATGCTGAACTTGCATATTTGAAGGTCCTCTCATATGTGACAAATGCAGCTCATTGAATTTAAATATGTGCCCTCGATCACAATTTTAAACCAGTTTATGGGTCAAGAGCATTATAATTGGGTCAAGTCACTAGATCTGTAAGTCCAGTAATAATTTAATGATGTTTTTGAGGCCTGCAAGGGTTGGATAAAATAAAAGCAGCATCAGCTACATCAAGCACATTTGAGGGAGCAGACATCAAAACTTTAATGGCTATTCCCTAGTGATGACCTAGAACAGCATAACACTTAATAAATGGAAGAGTTAAAAATGAAACCCCTAAATCAATGTGAAAGCAGTTTAAAGCTATGAGAGTATATTTTCCATAGAAGCGGAGTATTAATTCAGCCTGCCATCTCACTTCTTGCTACACATGTAAACAGGTCATAGTGTAAATGCCTAATCAGATCAGACATACAAGAGTGACTTACGTGAAGTTTATTTAACAGAACAGCATCAGTAGTACTATTAGCTCCAGGCTTCGCTGCTTTCCAAAACTGTTTCTGTGCGGAGTACCGGTTCATGGGACATAACTTAAATAGGCAATCTAGGAAAGAAGGGGATAAAAGTGTGTTAAATTCAGTTTTGTTTTGCATTAAAGATCTATTGCTTACAAGAAAACAAACTTCAGAATTAATTCTGTAAGTGAATCAAAGCCTGTGGAAACCTCTTGCACAACTCGCCAAGTTAAAATAACATTAATCGGTGGAGAACTGAACTACAACACCCAATTCACCAAAGAGGATGGGGGCAGGGGGGGGGGGGAGGGGGGGGGAGAGGGGGAGGGCAAAGGATCCAAAGCAGGAGACGGTTTAACTAGTAAATGTGCAGCAAGGAGTCAAAAAGGAAATTTCATGAACGTTGCTTGACAGAGGAAAACTAGCCATGCAAAAAATAAAAGGCAAAAATGCTGCTGTCTTCCAAGGACAAACAGTTTTTACAAAACGCATCACATGGCTTAGTCGAAACAAAACCAACGTAGTAATCACTGGGAGGAAATACAACTGGGCTCATGGCTTATATACAAAGTTGATAGACCAGTATTACAAAAATCTAGGTAGTTGGTCTGAGGAAAGAGGCAGCTGCCATCGGCATCTCATCATTTAAATCAATAGTGAACTCGCTAGGTTTTTACTTTTATAACCAGGGAAATAAGAAGCACGCCTGACTCACAGGCTGTTGCTAATATAAGGTTATTACATCACTGGCTTATGGCAAAGAGGACTTTCCAGGCAAAGCAGCGAAATTCACAAATCTCACCCAATGCAACACAGATTTCAATTTGGACGTGCACAATCGACCTTGCACGCATAGATTTGAATGAAGTACGAGTTAATAAAAGCAATTGTGTACAATGGAAGGTACATTCGTCAAGATGGGCCATAAGTTTAAGAATGCATGGCATAGACTTCGCTCTGAGATACACTGGTCAATACTAACAGCCACAAGAAGAGTCCCTGGTTAAGACAACCAAACTCTTCCCCAGAGCCCCTGTGAATACCCGAGCTTTGTAACACTCGTCGTCCACTGCATTTAAATCCACGGTAAACAACGCATTAAGAGAAGCCTCCTTTAAAGGAAGGCAAATTTGCCTTCATTAAAATAAGTAAAGTCCGGATTGATCCACTCAAACTAGTGCACATTCAAAAAACATCTTTAGTCTGTTTCGGAGTGCGTCAAAGAGAAAGAAGTGTGCCTAAAGGTGTGGGGCTTGTAATGGAATGTTCTCAAACCCCTTGAACGTTCATCACAAGAAAAACAAACTTTTGGAAACCTTTATACGTACTATGCACGCGTCCATTTTATACCGAATGCAAAAGGTGGTTTCATAATTCATTCAACCGATTCAAGATAGGCAGCGGTCGTCAAGCCACCGCTTCAATGAAGGTGGGCACAGTGTGCTGTAATTAAATGTATTACGTGCATGGAGTCAGTCTGCACCATCAAAATCTTAGATAAACAGTGGTTCTCATTTCTTTCATTATAAACAGTTAGTGTTAGCGATGTCACTTTTATTGGACACTGAGAAACGCATAAAATGTGGTTGCTGCCAGCAGTCAATAACTTATTTATACTGTTTGTAATATAGTTAAGCTGGTGCTGTGGCTCACTGGTGCGAATTTGGCACATAATTTTTTTTAAATCTTATTTTTACCTTGTAACGGTTTTAACAGTATAATAAACTTCAACAACATGTCTTGTTATGCGGATAATCAGGTTTTGCTGAATTTTGTGGCTTTGAGCACCCATTCAGCTACATAATTGGTAAAGCATTTGGAAGCTTGTTTCCGGTCCAGGGAAGGCATGGCTTGGCAGTTCGGGCTGGACTGTTCCCATGAGGCACAGGGTCAGACTGATTTGCATATAGCCATGTCTGAACTGGGGTGGCAGAGTGGGCTAAAGAACGGTGATGGATTAAACCCAGATCTTTTGACTGGGTGTGAGTGTTTGATTGGTTCAGATGCTCCGTCCATTACCACCCCCTTTTGTACGCTTTTGGCCGCCAAAGGTGTGGCAGGGTATGCTCAGACGTGAGTCCCTTGCTCACTTTGCCACTGGATTCAAGCAAGCCGGGCTGAAGACGGCTGGAATGCCAGAAACCGGTCCTCGGAAGCTTGTTTCCGGTCCAGGGAAGACATGGCTTGGCAGTTCGGGCTGGACTACTCCCATGAGGCACAGGGTCAGACTGATTTGCATATAGCCATGTCTGAAAGTGGGCTAAAGAACAGTGATGGATTAAACCTAGATCTTTTGACTGGGTGTGAGTGTTTGATTGGTTCAGATGCTCCGTCCATCACCACCCCCTTTTGTACCGCGTTGTAGGACATCAGCCTCAGCCTGTGGATCACTGCTCTTCTCAGGCTGCGCTGGAGTGGTGCCGCTGCGGAGTGGGCAGCGCTCAAGCAGTCAGTGATTCCAGTAATGAACTTCTAGCAGCTGAGACCGTGGCTGCTACCTCTCAGCCTTGACAGAGGCCCTGGACAGACAGTCTGTTTTTGTGGGGTGCACCAGCAGTAAGCAGGCATTTACAAATAACACGGTGGCCTTAGTACCACCTCTGCCCGCAGTAATTGAAACCAGGACTTGAGCAAACTGTACAGATGACATGTACACAGGCTTTTTGCTGCCTCTCAGCAAGGCACAGGCTGCTTGCGACATGTCAGCACTACCCCGTTGCAAGTACATTTGAGCAAAAATTAGCACTTACTTCTAAGCTTCATATAGCACCAAGGGGGTAATTTCAGATTTTTATGTTTTTGCCTTCATAGCTTCATATTGCTCGTGTCACTCAGTCTTTGAATGTCACTCATAATTACACTGAAATTATGAAAATGTCACATACGCAATCTGAAACCATAGCAGCTATGTGGATGCCAAAGGTCTAAGCAATAAAGAAGCCTTTAAATTCGGTCTTTATCTTGTCACATTACCTGCGCTTCAGAGACAGATCAAATGTCAAGGTATGTAACAAATTGCTGCTTATGTTTTTAACATGGGGGTCGGTGTTTACAAACTCCTCACTTTGCAGTCAGATGATAAGTTAATTATGTGACAATCTTGCTGTGGTAGAGAAAGTTTGAAAGGAAAGGCTATAATAGGTCTTTTGTAACAATATATAAATACCTGTAAAAAGTGAAGTGTACACATTCAGCAGTTAGGAAAGCAAAAAAAGCAAAATTTTTTGCAATTCTGAAGTGTCATTTTAACAGCATCAAAACGAATTTAGACGCTTTATTTGGTGATGCACAAATGATAGATACCCACTGAAACTATTTCTACAGATGTGTGCAATATAGTTTTGTCAGTAAAACTATGTCTGCACAAATTTAGTGGCAATTTCACTGGGAAACGTGCTGCCTGTAAATATGTGCTACCAAAACAATGCTGTACTTACATTAAAAAGTCTCCCACCTAAAGTTCCCTGAAACTAGATTGGTTGCCAAGGTTTGCGGTTCGAAAACGAATGGGAAGCACTGCTCTGGATGGGACATCTCCTGGCTTATAAAGAAATCTTAAAGGACTTTTGGCACGACAAAAGATTGTGTTAGCATAGCCATCGAATTCTTGTTTAAGACGGAGTGAGGACCTGAGGAAGAGAGCATGAAGCACAGCTGTGACCAAGGAAAAAAGCAACTTGCATGATAAGTTTAACATTACTTGGTTCCATGGGTTACAGTGCCTTGCGGATTCTACCGCCCAACATTACATTTCCATCGTGGCAGGGCTTGTGAACTTGAAATAAGCTTAACACATGATCAAACTGACAAACGTGTTTGCCCCAGTATTGGAACTTTCATAGATTCCCATGCTTTTGTATCATTCCCAGTCGTCGGAAAAATAACATAGCAGTATAAACAAAAAAGAAAAAAAGGCCTAGGCCTCATTGCCCTTTTGTAACATATCCGCCTCTCTTTGTAAAAGAGATCAAACTAAGCAGTCAATCAGAAGAGCTTCACCCCATAGAACCCTCCTGAAGAAACCTCAGAGCATCAGATTTTCTACCGCACGTTGTGCTTAGGGAGTTTCCTTTGAGGTCTGCGCAATCTACTCTTTTGAGGATTTTCTTACGTTTTTTTTTCAAAATTGTTGGCTGTCCCTTCCAGGATGTCTGATAAGGAGAAGGCCCTTTTCAAGCCATGTTCCACCTGTGGCAAGAAAAGGTTATTTGTTGAGGACACACAAAAAGATTGTATATATTGCCTGTAACCAGATCATAAGGCTGCGGACTGCAAGATCTGCCGCACCTTTTCTACCAAGACCCTTCGGGACCGTGAGGGTCGGCTCCTCACCTGGCTCCAGAAACTGAAGTCCAGGAAAGACTCCTCACTGTCTCCAGCGACAGTGAGGAGTCCTCTTCAGCTTCATCTTCAAGAAGGTCAGTCAAAGGGGGTAGGGCTTCCCCTTCACCTTCTGTGGAGCGTCCAGTTAAAGCCTCAAAAAAGACCCCCCACGAGTCTGAGAGCCAGGGTCCGGTCGAATCTCCTCACCACGGTGTAAAGGAGAGCGAGGGACCATCTACACCGTCCACTAGGATGAAGACTGCTCCAACCTTCAAATAGCCATCTTATCAGTCTTCTGAGAAGTCTGACAAGAGTTCCAAGTCGTCGACTACGCAGCAGAAGGCTCAGTCGATGAAGGTGTCGAAGCCCAAGATTAAAGTGGTGCCGTCGATGGTGGGGACAGTGACGTCGACAAGGACGTAGACTGGAACATAGACCACGACGAAGATTGTCGATGGTGGTGACTGTCGTCAACGAGTGCTTTGACGACTACTACATTACGACGGCAGGAGTGTCGACGGTCTCGTCGACAGCGATGACGCCCATCTCGTCGTCGACAGTTCGTCCATCGACGGTACCCATTCAGTAGACTAAATCAACAATGGCAGATCTACCTTTAATAGCCCCATTGTCAACGGGATCCTCGACTATACTGTTAGACGGAGAAAATTACTAAATGTTTGAAAATTACTCCAGACATGAAGTCTCCAAGGAGGGTTACCCTCTTGCCTCCCGCTTTGTTGTTAGAGGATGATGAAGATTCAGATGATGATCAGGAATAGTTTGGGTATGCACACAGTCCATCCCAACTGCTGGTGAAATGTCAGGAGACAGATTCGGAAGGAGAATATCTTCAGGAATGTGCTTATCCGCATTTTACTTTACCACAGGGGTTCACAAGCCAAGAGATGGCGTCTGTTCCAACTTCTCTTACAAGATCTCCATAGCATGTTGCAGGATTACAAATCAAGGTGCTCTCAACCTGCTGCTACTACGGCTAGTCAAGCCTTGCCTGCCCCTACGACCCCTGATCTATCCTGAGTTGCCGACTCAGGTGGTCTCTCCGCCGCAAACACCGGCTCCACAGGTACCTTCAACGCCACTTGACATACAGGATGATTCCTCGGATGAGGATCAGAATCTCGATGGCAGGTCTAATCAGGGCTTAGAAAGGGATGAGTACGTAATCCCAGACCTGGCGTCACCATGTCCAGACCCTGAGGACTCCCCTCCGGTGGATATCGGGGGGTTCCATAAGTTAATGGAAAGGGCATCTAGCAGATTCAAGCTACCTATGCCGTCTGTTGCCATGGAGTGTTTTCTATAGGTCTTTAAGGAGCCATATAAAAAAGTGACTAGATCTATCCAGATTATAAAACATGCATGGGAAGAAGGTCGGATGTATGACGTTACAACGCATACCATTACAACTACCTACCATTACAACGCGACCATTACAACGCATACCATTACAACGCATAGCACTTAGAGGTGCTGGATAGTGGTAAGTATAATTTACTATTCCAACTCCAGTCCCCGTGGACACTAGGGAAGGTGTTGGATAGTAAATTTAACTTATTCCCTATCCTAGAGCGCCCCCCAGCGCAATGCGTTGTAATGGTATGCGTTGTAAAAGTTGCGTTGTAATGGTAGGTAGTTGTAAAAGTTGCGTTGTAACAGGTGTATACCAAGAAGGTCTGAAGGCTATGAAGTACCCGGCTACGGTGGTCTTTGTCCTACCGCGCCTGGAAAAAAAAAAAAAAAAGGCGCCCGAGGATGATCCAGCGGCTTTGACTGGGCACCCAAAACAAGACTGATTTCGCAGGCTGCGCAGAGGAAGTCCCGCAACCCGTCGGCTCCTTTGACTACTCCTCCTGATAAGGAAGGCAGGAGACTGGATAACGCTGGAAAAAGATTCTCTTCAATGGTTAGTCTTCTGGTGCGGGCAGCGAATGCGTTGGAGATACTGGGCAGATCTGATCGCCAGTTATGGTGTGACATTTCGCCTTATTTAGATCAACTACCCCAGGAGGCAAAAGGGGACGTGAAGAAAATTCTACAGAAGGGGGAAGAACCATCAATGGAGATAATAGATTGTGCCATGGACATTGCCACAAAGGCTTTTCGCTCATTAGCTGGGGCAGCGGTTCTTCGTCGCCAGGGATGGCTCAGAGAGACTTGGTTCAGACCGGAGATCCAAAATAAAATCTTGGATCTAAGTTTCGATGGAGAGGCATTGTTCAGAAAGCATATAGATACTCTCCAAGATGTTAAGAAGGATACTGAGACGGCTAGGTCTCTTGGTACACTTTAATACCAAAAGGCTCCATTCAAGGGTGCCAGAGGCAAGAGTACCACATACAGAGGCTCATACCAGCATCAGCGGTAGTCATCATATGGGTCAGCGTCTCAGCAATACAGACAGCCCTATCATCAGAAAAAAGGTCAAACTGACGTTCAAGATCGAATACTAGAAGGAAACAGAATCTCCAGTGACTTGATACGTCCAAGAGGCAATAGCGGCGTCCTTGCTCTTCCTGCTGTGCCCACCTCCACAAGAACATCTGTAGGGGGCAGGGTATCTCAATACCTTCACAACTGGTTCAAGATAACAGACCGCTGGATGCTAAACATCATTCGAAAGGGCCAAACTTTGGAATTGAAACTCACATGGTGTCCCACACAATCAGTCACAGTGCTAGGCTTGTGTGGGACACCACGTGAGGTTCATTTCCGTTCCCCCCTGGTCCCAGACAAACCTAGATAGGGGCCTCCTAATTTTTCTCCATACTTTGGAATTCACACAAATCCAACCATCCAAGTCCCCTGCTGCCATTCCGTCAAAACATCAAAGTCTCCTGCAGCTCGAGGTTCATCAGATGCTCTTAAAGGGAGCTGTGGAGCTGGTCCCGTTATCACAAATCGGGGAGGGTTTCTATTCCAGGCTCTTCCTTGTAAAGACGACACTGGAGAAATGGCGCCCTATTTTAGATCAAGGAGCTCAACGCCTATCTCATTTCCCAATCCTGTCGGATGGTCTTGCTTCAAGACATATTGAGTCTCATCAATCCAGGGGATTTCATGGCCACACTTGATCTCGAGGATGCGTATATTCACATACCCATTCACCCAGCACACAGGTTTCTACGATTTACAGTAGCCAAGAGCCACTTTCAATTCAGGGTTTCACCCATCGGACTTCGCTTGGTCCCAAGAATCTTCACCAAGGTGCTGGCAAAGGTGGCAGCTTTTCTGCAGAAAAATCACTTTCAGGTCTTCCTTTACCTGGACGACTGGTTGCTGAAGGCTCCGTCCAGGGAGGTTGCGAGGGAAGCAGTCAATGCATGTACAAACCTATTCCAGAATTTGGGTCTTACTCAACAAGGAGAAATCGTCTGATTCCGTCCAGGACAGCGCGCTTCTTGGGGGTCATCTTGGACTCAAATCTCAAAGCTTTCCCATCCTTAGAAAGGTAGGAAAAAGAGCCATGGAGCTTCTCTTGAGAAAAAGGTTTCTTTCAATACCCCGTTACAAATCCCTTCTGGGAGTGATCTCATGCATCCCTCTGATTCCTCACTGCAGATTGAGGGTGCGACCTCTTCAGGAGCAGCTAGACAAACAGTGGAAGAAGATTCACGGTTCATTCGACTACAAGGAGACGATCACCTTAGCAATGAAAAGAGCGGCCTTGGTGGACAAAACAGGAAAACCTTTCCCAAGGTCTATCCTTCGTAAGCAATCCGTCTCCTCAGGTGGTGACAACGGATGCATCATTGGACGGCTGGGGAGCAGTACTTCAGGATCTTCATGTCAGCGGGCATTGGTCACCTCAGCACAGTCTTCTTCACATCAACCTTCTAGAACTCAGGACTATCAGGCTGGCTCTTCAAGCATTTCTCCCTCGACTGCGAGGTTCAGAAGTTCTCATCCGAACGGACAACACCACGGCCATGCATTACATAAACAAGGAAAGGGGACCAGATCTCTTTCGTTGTCTCACGAATCTCAGGAAATCTGGAAGTGGGCTATTCTTCACGGAATATCGCTGCAGGCGGAACATCTGCCAGGGGTCCTAAACGAAAATGCCGACACTCAGCAGGCTATCCTCAGTCAGTCACAAATGGGAACTGAACCAAAGGGTTCTGGACGAAATTTTCCAACAGTGGGGCAAACCCTCACTTGATCTATTTGCCAACCCGGCCAACAAGAAATGCCAGTCTTATGCAGGCAGGCTTCACCATCGAGGGTCATTAGAGAATGCGCTTTTGATTGCTTGGTCAAGAGCATTTGTATACGCCTTTCCTCCCATTCCATTGATCCTGAGGCTTCTCGGGAAGATCAAGGTGGAACCGTGCAAGATGATCTTGATAGCCCCTGCTTGGCCGAGGCAGTTCTGCTTCACAGAGCTACATCTTCCGTCTCTCCTCCCTCTTCCTTTGCGGACGATTCAGTATCTTTTCACGATGTCCCTTGGACAGATTTGGCATCCGGATCCAGATTCATTACACCTGACTGCATGGCTCCTGAGCAGCGAGAATTCATGAACCTTCCCATCTCAAATGAAATAAGCGGTTCTCTCCCAGGCTAGAGCTCTTTCCACGAATAGGACTTACGTTTGAGATTTTGCATTTGGTGCAGGAAGGAAGGTGTTGACCCTTTCTCTTCTCAGCATCATCAACTTCTTCCTTATCTTTTGTCTTTGGCTAAGACAGGACTAGATCATTCATCCATAAAGGTCCACTTGGCAGCGATTTCTGGATATAAGACGTTCCGCATCTGGACATTCTCTCTAGTCTTCAAGAATAAGTAAACAGTTTCTCAAAGGATTGTTCCGAGTCTATCCCCCAGTGAGGCCTCCGCTTCCTACTTGGCAGCTGAATTTGGTTCTCACACAGCTCATGAAGCACCCCTTTGAACCAATACATTGGACGGACATGACATTTCTTTCATGGAAATTGGCTCTCCTTGCCCTCACATCGGCGAGACGCATTGGGGAATAGCAGGCTCTCACTATACAGGAACCGTTTCTCCAGTTCAAGAGGAACACAGTAATCTTAAGAACAAATCCGAGGTTCATACCTAAGGTGCCTACGGACTTTCACCTGAATGAACAGTGATTCTTAAGTCTTTCTTTCCTCACCCTTCCACACCGGCGAAGAGTTCACTGCATTCTCTGGACGTACAATGGTGCTTGAAATTTTATTTGGATCGCACCAAGGAATTTCATAAATCTTCACAATTATTCATTGCTTTTTGTGGTCCTCCCAAGGGCCTCCCACTTCCGAAACAAAGTATTGAGAGATGGATTTCCAGTGCCATTCGACAGCTGGTAAGCCGCTGACCAGCAGGATTAGAGCACATTCCACAAGATCTGTGGCTTAGTCGACAGCTCTCTTTGCGGGAGTGCACGAGAGACATTTGCAGGGCTGCATCTTGGAGCAGCATGCACACCTTTACGAAGCATTACTGCTTGGAATCCTTGACGAAGGAGGACACGGCTGTGGGCCAGGCAGTCCTGAGGAACCTCTTACACTGATTGGGGAGCTTTCCTTACTATCCCTCCTTCCTTTTCTGCACATTTTGTATCTAATGTGAGTAATGGTGGCTATTGCAATGTGTTTTTACTTATTCTCTTATGAAAGTATGCATACTGAGATATTTATATATTTATGTCACAAAATGTGCTTTATTGCTTACTGCTAGCTACTCTGATACAAAAGCATGGGAATCTATGAAAGATTCAATACTGGGGCAAGAAAACAAGTATTGGTAACTTTCATAGATTCCCATGCACCCACCCTCCTCCCAGAGGAAAGCTCAGCCTTCAGCAGATATGGTGACTGTTACACAACAGCTACCAAAATATGAGGCTCTGAGGTTCCTTCAGGAGGGTTATATGGGGTGAGGCTCTTCTGATAGGCTGATGCTTAGTTTGGTCTCTTTTGTAAAAAGAGGCGGATATGCTACAAATGGGAATGAGGCCTAGGCTTCTTTCTTCTCTTTTGTACCTACTGCTATGTTATTTTTGTTACTGAGACTCCCATTCAGACGACGGGGAATGATACAAAAGCATGGGGATCTATGAAAGTTACCAATACTGGGGAACCAAAGTTACAGGTAAGTAACTTGTTTTCTTATAAAGCATTAATTATCCCAGGTGGCAATTATGATGGGTAAATATTGCCAATAAATGGGCCCCAGATAAAGGTCTGCTAGGTGTTACGGACACTATCCAATGCGATTAAATTAGAAATCCTTTTAGCACCCTAAGAAGCCCTAAAGTTGAAAACTGATCACTAGCCTAACTTCACCAGTTGATGAAAATTCAGCAATAGAGGGGTGGCTCACACCAACCTGCATTGAGATAAAAGTCCCCTACCACATTTCCATGGGAAAGTGGGAAAACAGCTCAGATTCAACAATAATCTATCAGGCTAGTGAAATGCACTCCTTGCCTCACATTGTTGCATTTTAACAGTCTTGGGAAGGTGGGGATGAGGGGAGGTATGAACCCACTAACCGATACATCCTTGAAACTTGTGTTCTCAGATACAGCGAGGTCCATTGACTGTCTCAAATCTCAAAGAGGAGATCAATTTCATAAACGTGATATATGAGTGGACAAGCGTTATACGAGTTGTATAGGAACTCCTACCTGCAACATCATTAAAGAAGGTCCATTTCAAGAGTTACACTTCCAGTAAAAAAAAGGCAAAGAACAGGACTGTCCACTCAGATATAGAACATAACATTCATATCAAACGAGTAGACCATTCACATACGAGTAGACCATTCACATATGAGAGTAAGGCAATTAAACTTCCATTTGCTGTAAAGCAGCCTCTGCTATCTATTCATGCTCTTCAATCTTTGGTGAACTGGAAATGGAGCTCAAGTCTGAGCAAAGATGACCTTTTTCCCCTCACGTGTCCCATTAACTGTCAACAGGCTTTAACACAGTTATACAAATTAATCTGTAAATAACTATTGGCTTTAACATTTTCACAACAAATAAGATAGGCCTAGGGTTTTTGTCCGAACTTTTCATAACGATTTGTCCTCTGGCATGACTTTGTCCAATGCACCAATCAGGTGTATAGCTTTCATCACTGGTTTGTTATCAAACTCGGCCAAGTCAATTCTGCAGAAGCTTTCCCACAAGACACCTCTCGGTATAGTCTTAAAATTGCAAATATGTGCAAAATTACAAATGCCATACAATATACAGTCCTTCCTAAAATGGTATAACAAGGATTTACGAAATGCAAATCTTCAATCCAGAGGGTTTGTCAGAGAGGATATATAAATCAAAAACACTTGCCTATATAGTTTTCTGAGATTACATGTTGCGAAATACAGGTCTACAATTTAACTTCGTGTAATGACAATCCACCCTTTAATTTGTTGTGAAAAGCATATGGAAGAGCCAGAATAACTTTGTCAGGCCTACTGCCTTGGTCTTAAATTTACATCCTAAACAGATGCACAGATCATTGACTTCTCACTATAACCAACGCTGTTCTGCTGTACAGAACATAAGCTACCCCACAAGGACAGAAGTGCAATACAATCACTTTGAGCTGAAGTGCAACTGTTGCCCAATAAAAGTTTTTGCTACTGACAGAAAAGTCAACATTCGGGCGGAGCTTAAGCACCGCTCAGATTCATAAAACTTTACTTTTGATCACAAGTTAACGACAGATGCTCTCAAGCTAGACTTAAAAAAATGTAGTACTGATGACAAAGTAATTCACCCACCACCTTTCTTTAAGAGTGCTTTTTTGAAAATGCTAAACGACAGCAGGCCCACTTAAAGTATTGAGAGCTATGACAAACGGCAAATATAGTCCTGAAAACACTAGAATCCAGAAAGAAAAGCGGACATTTGACAGTTCTCATGACGAACTTGGCTTAACTAAAAGCACGTTTTAAAATTTGGCATGGAGTATTTTCCTTAACTGATGGTGACGGTTTCCATTCAGCATCCAGGGTTAAGCTAGTCCTACATTTTGTATGTTTACCAACAAGCATTTTTCACAGTATCTCAGTCCCATCAAGGAAAATTGTGGGATCAGATGAGCCTAGAAATAGCACATTCCTGGTTGCTGCATTTTATTTAGGGTAACCACGAACTTCAGAACATTTATGCATTACACAAAGCCTGTTGCAGTGAATTTAATCAAACCAATAATCAAAGGAGAGGTAGGTGGGGTGGCTTAATATAGTCCAGTCCCTTCAGTTTAGCAAGACAGTCTGGATAACTGATTTGGCACTCTGATGTCGAATTGTATGGAAGGACACCGCAGACTGTTACAGTAAATTGGTTTGGGCATGGGCACTGCCTATGTTGGCACGATAAAGCAGTTCCTTTGGAAGAGCCATAGGATTTCCAGGAGGACAAATATAAAAAGTGTTATGTGAAAAAGATTAGGTCAGTCAAGAATGATGCAAACACAATATGATAGACGGAGCACTGAAACTTTTCAGATACTCATCCCAGTAATAGATCTGGGTTGAATCCATCATTCTTTAGCTCACTTCGCTACCCCAGTTCAGACCCAGCTATATGCAAATCAGTCTTGACTTTGTGCCTCATGAGAACAGTCCAGCCCGAACTACGAAGCGAGGCCTTCCCTGGACTGGAAACAAGCATCCTGGGACCAGGAATGATCCCAACTCTCTAACTTGGTGTGGTGGAATGGGAGCCCAGGTCTGAAAGCAAATTGAAAAGACAGATCATCCCTCCATCCACACAAACAATACTGAACTATTTCAGCAGATCACACATCTTCCATCCAAAAGAATAGTCGGAGCTCGCCAGAATATTGGACTGCTGCTTCACACTGTTGGCAAAAACAGATGTGTATCTGAATTGTCATCTATGTTTATCTGGAACACCATGCAATGAATACATTCAGCCACTGCAATACCCAAGTTAAAGGAGGCAAGAAAGATCACTTAGAGAACCTTGAAATGTGAAAGATTTGCAGCCGAATTAAAAAAAACTTTACAACCTCGAGAAAGCATGGGTGCATACCAGAAAAAAATCCTTTAAGAAGGCAGCCAGTATCAAGCCTCCCATGTACTCTCTCAGATGGTTGCAAATAACCATGTGTTTAGATCCTGCAGGTTTGTGGTTTATCTAGCACAGGGTTCTCCAATCTCTGTAATAGGAGCTACTTCTGTTCAATGAAAGTAAGTGTGAGCTACTAATATTAGTATTATAGTCGGGAACACTTCAGACAAGATTACATTGCTGCCACCAAAATTACCAGCAGTGATCACATCAGTGTATGAGGCAGGATTGCCATATGTAATGAAAAAAAGCTTTGTCAATGTGGAATGCCTCTGTGTAGGTAATACAGGTCAGCAACTGCTGCAGTGTCTGGGGGTGAAAATATTAGTAATAAGTCTTCCCAAACGATTTATTACTCAAAGACCAACTTTAAATATATTTTGTAAATTCATTTTCATCTTGAATGCACAGTTTTGGCATGCACATTTTAATTCAATCTAGCAAAGGGTTGCACACTGGAGAGCTACTTACATGTAGCTGGAGAACTACCAGTAGCTCACGAGCTACTCACCAGATTAGCCGGATCTAGCAAATTACCAGTATTTTTAGGTGGAGAAGCTCCCAGACTAACCTGGAGGCTTCATTTAAAGCAAAGTATTAAATTCCTGACACTTTCCTTGGGCAGGACTGGTGGGCAGATCAGTATTTGGGGGTGTAGGGATATGGCTAAACTTGGTTTTCTGGGGCGGTTACTGGTCGTGTCTATTTGAGTTTTCTAGTTACCACCCTTGTGCAGATTATGGTGGCATTCTACATTTTTCTTGCTGCTCCCAATGTGATAAATGTCTTGTTGCAAGGAGGTCTGAGAAAATGAATTCAGAACTCAAAAGCTCATACGGAGCAGGTTTTTGTACGAGGTGTTGCCAAAACCATCACTAATAGAACGTTGCAATGACGCAAACAAGTGTAATATTCTCTATTCAAGCATGGCAAGCAGTTTTGACGCAGTGTTTTTTTTTTAGTTTGGGTTCAGTCATGGTTGGCAAATCAGAAATGCAAGTTACATTTTCAGTGCCGACAAGTTGCATCATATGTTTCTAGGTTACCACTTTTGGACATTATGTATAAAGAGGGGCAATGTGAGCTACTGATTAGAGAAGTTCCAGGGAATTTTCATTTCTGCTTATGTACACTAAGTTGTCAATGGGGCTTCAGGTGTGGCAGGGTTACCCTGGAGACTAGAGCCAAGTAAGTGTTAACATTTGGGAACAGGGAGATTAAGAAAAAAATAGTGGTCAAAAATTTCTCCATCGACTTGAATTGAACTGGAAGAATTTATAAGACGGGGAATAAAGATCACTTTTTTTGGTTCTCATTTACTAGGCCGCATATGTGCTCTGTTGTAGAGGTATAGTTAGCTTTCAGAGGGCTTAGAGCCAGCTAAATTTTCACTCTCATTGTGCTTGTGCTACTGTGTATTTTGTAATAAGCAATTACAATCACATGCACTGTTCCACAGTACTAATACCCCTGCGGAACCCATATTGAATGTTGGATTTGATTGAATGAAAATCAGCCCAATGCTCTAGTCCATCTAGTATGATTTTAACAATGATTTTGACTAGTGAGTCCTACAGGGATATCGGGCGGCAACAAGTGGGCTCAGCCCCGTTGCTTTTTTGCATGTGGGAACAATTGAAGTCTCAAACTAGGAGTCTAGTTTACCCAAATTGCATGTGGTGCTCAAGAGGTTTGAGAGGGCTCCAGAACTCAATCTTGGTCTTAAATAAATTGGGAATATTGCCATCAGGCCCAGGCACTTTGACATTTGACAATGGAGACAAAAAACATCTTGTAGTGTGGAATGCAGAGGGTCTAACGGCATGAGGGCTGTAGGAGGCTGGCTTAGTATATGGTGCACGTTTAAGTGACGCACCTTGCACTAATCCAGACAACTGTTGTGGTGGTTTTAGTCATCTCAGACAACCTTGAAAAGCTCTCTAAGTGGCAGCTGTGGAGAGCAGCTTTCAGGCTTAGTCCTGAAGGAGAATTAAGCAACTTGTTTTACCTGATGTAATCAGATAGTGTATATTAAATGAAAGAGAAGAAATGCGTTACTTACCTGTAACTGCAGTTATCCAGTATTAGTGTCTTTCATAGATTCACATGCCTGAATCATTCCCCGTCGTCGAGACGGGAGCCTCCGGTATATAGAAAAGTAATGTCCTAAGACATACATAAAGAGATTAGGTCTAAGGGGCTCTCCTTAGTAACCTATCTAGGTCCTTATGCAGGAAGGACCAAATAGAGTAGGCTCCAGGGTCCCACCTTGGTAGCCTATCTGGGTCGTTTTGTAAAAAAGGACCAAAGTAAAAGAAACAACCAATCAGCAACTACCTCCCTCTAGAACCTTCCTGTGAGGAGCCTCAGTCTCTCAGATTTTCGTACGCACCAAGTTGGTAGGTGTAAACCTGTTAGAGAGAGGTGAGTCCTGCCAGGGGAGGCGGGAGGGTGCATGTGAATCTATGAAAGACACTAATACTGGATAACTGCAGTTACAGGTAAGTAACGCATTTCTTATCCAGTATTTGGGTGTCTTTCATAGATTCACATGCCTGAATCAGAGTAGCAAGCAATACAATATGCACATCCTGTGTTGATACAGAACGTATACACCTGCAAATAAGGAACATTTGTGACTGTATAAGCAACAGCATACAATGTCATGCAGAATCTAGTAATAAAGAAATGTGCATACCAGTCAAGGACGGTGGGAAGTAGGAGGGCTCACCTCACTGGAATAGATGGCGAAGCACTGCTCTGCCCACTGCTGCGTCCTTCGTCAGCTCGGCATCCAAGCAGTAGTGCCTGGTAAAGGTATGTGGGGACTTCCAGGTCGCCGCTCGACAGATGTCCAGGAGTGGCACTCCAGCAAACAGTGCCGCAGACGTGGACATGGCCCTGGTGGAGTGGGCTTTGGCCCGTGAGTCCAGGGGTCGTCCTGCCTTTTCGTGGCAGAGAGTTATAGCTGAAGAGATCCATCTTGATATACTTTGCTTTGATAGGGGCATGCCCTTCCTAGGTCTGCTGAATGCGACGAAGAGTTGGGATGACTTCCTGAATTGTCTCGTCCTATCAAGATAGAATTTTAGGCATCTCTGAAGGTCTAAAGAGTGCAGTGATCTCTCAGCCGGAGTAGATGGGTTCGGAAAGAATGATTTAAAAACCACGGGCTCATTTAGATGGAAGTCCGAAGGGACTTTGGGTATGAATCGTGGGTTGGTACGCAGGATGACTCTGTCCTCTTTGAATTGTAAGAATGGGTCCTGGATGGATAGGGCCTGCAATTCGCCTACTCTTCTGGCCGAGGTCAGTGCAAGTAGGAGGGCTGTCTTCCACGACAGGAATTTGATGTCCGACTTATGGATAGGCTCGAAGGGATGCCTCATCAACTGGTGAAGAACTACGTTGAGTTGCCACGTTGGAGGGACAGGTTTTGGTCTAGGGAAGGACCTAAAAAGGCCTTTTAGAAATTGTTTAATGAGTCTGTCCGCCCACAGGGAGGGGCCCCTAGAAGTTCGAGTGAACTTAGAAATTGCTGCCAAGTGGACCTTGATGGACGCATGGGCAAGGCCTGAGTGCGCCAGGTGTAGAAGGTATGGCAGGAGTTGTTGGGGAGTGACCTGGAAGGGATGTAGACCTTCCTTTTCACACCAGACGCAGAAGCGTTTCCACTTGAGAGTATAAGTCTTTTTTGTGCTGTCAGCTCTGGCGTTGGACAGGACATCTTTGCACTCTTGTGGTATGTTTAGATGACTGAACTCACGGTAGTCCGGAGCCAGGCTGACAATTTCAGAGGGCCCAGGTTCGGGTGGAGAACCTGCCCGTGAGACATCGTGAGTAGGGTTGGGTGGCTGTGAAGGCGAAGAGGCGGATGGACTGATAGACGATGGAGCTCCGTGTACCAGTGCTGCCTCGGCCAGGATGGGGCGATGAGGATCAGGGTGCAGGGCTCCGATTTCATTTTCCTGATCACCCTGGGTATCAGTGGGAATGGCGGAAAGGCGTAAGCAAACACGTTCTGCCAAGCTATGGAAAATGCATTCCCTAGTGTTCCTGGTTGGGGAAGCCTGCTTGCGAAGCTTGGGCATCTGGCGTTCTCCCTGGTGGCGAAGAGGTCTATCTGTGGTGTCCCCCACTTCGTGAAGATGTAGTCCAATGCACTCTCGTCTAACTCCCATTCGTGGGATAGGGACTGTTCTCTGCTGAGGGCGTTCGCCAGGACGTTGTCCTTGCCTGGAACGTATTCGGCTTTGAGGGTGATGCCATGTTGTAGAAGCCAGTTCCAAACCCTCTGAGATTCTCGAGAGAGAGAGAGCGAGCGCGTCCCTCCCTGTTTGTTCAGGTAGTGCATAGTCGTGGTGTTGTCCGTCCTGACTAGCACTGGGGAGTTTCTGATGCGCGGGAGGAACGACTGGAGCGCCAGGAAGACTGCCCGTAGCTCCAGAATGTTGATGTGGAGCTTGGATTCCTGTGGCGTCCATTTTCCGTTGGTCTGTAGTTCTTGCAGGACTGCACCCCAGCCCTCCAAGGATGCGTCCGTGGTGATGATATGCGGTTGCGCCGGAAGCAGGAACGGCAGTCCTTGCGACAGGTGTTTGTCTGATCTCCACCATTGTAGACTGTTGATTATAGGTTGGGTGACTCGTAAGCGGTCCTCGAAGGATCCCGCCGCTTGTGTCCACTGTTTTGACAGTTCTTCCTGCAGGGGGCGCATTTTTAGGCGGCAGTGTGGGATGAGTAGGATACATGACGACATCATGCCGAGGAGCGACTTTAAGAGACGGACTGTCAGAGTCTTTTTGGATGCCACTGACCTGGCCAAGGAGATGAGTTTCGACTTTCTCTCCTGTGATGGAAAGGCCTTCGTGCATTCCGTGTCCAGGGTCGCTCCTAGAAAGGTGATGACTCGGGTTGGTGTTAGGGATGACTTTTCCTTGTTGAGGGTCAAGCCGAGGCGGCGGAAAAGATGTAGACAGGCGCTGGAAGATGCGGCTGCGGCTGCTCTCGACGGAGCCTTTACCAGCCAGTCGTCCAGGTAAGGGAAGACCTGGTGGCCCTGCTGGCGGAGATAGGCTGCGACAGGAGAAAGGCATTTCGTTAAGATCCTTGGAGCAGATTTGAGGCCGAAGGGGAGGACGCGAAATTGGTAGTGTACCCCTGCGACTGCAAACCTTAGGAACTTCCTGTGTCCCTTGAGGATAGGGATGTGGTAATAGGCGTCCTGTAGGTCGAGTGATGTCATGTAGTCGCCTTTTTCCAGGAGTCCCAGGATCTCTTGTAGCGTGACCATCCGGAACGACTGCTTCTTTAGAAACACATTGAGAGCTCTCAAGTCGAGAATCGGTCGCCATTTCTTCCCCTTCTTGTGGATGAGGAAAAAGTGGGAATAGAAGCCCTCCCCCATCTGGGCGTGTGGAACTTTTTCTATTGCGCCCTTCTGGAGCATGGAAGCTAGTTCTTGTAGAAGCAGCCGTAGGTGTCTGTGAGGACGCTTGACAGGTGGTGTCCGAGGAGGGTTTGAGAGGAATTCCAGAGAGTGGCCGAATTGAAGAAGTTGTAGAACCCACTGGTCCGTCGTTATTTGCCGCCAATTTTGAAGGTAAAAGGAAAGTTTTCCTCCGAGTCGCAAAGGAAGCGATGGTGGAGGGGCTGGCCAATTGGTAGAGTCATTGGCGATTGCCTGCTGGTCTCTTCTGTCCTTTTCCTCTGTAGGACGATTTGTTGAAGGAGGACTGACGTCCCGACTGGTGTTGGCGCTGTTGGAATTGCGTCTTACCCTGTGAGTAAGAGTAAGAGGACTTGTTTTGATAAGAGCCTCTATAGGAGGATTGTCCCCTCCCCCTGTTGGTACGAAAGGACTGAGTGCGAGATTGCAGAGTGCCTAGGGCTCTGGCTGTGTCGGTGTCTTTTTTAATTGTAGTGAGGGCTTCGTCAATCTTCTCGCCGAACAGATGATCACCATCATAGGGCATATCTAAGATTTTGGTCTGGACCTCCTGTCTGAAAGAGGTGGCCTTAAGCCAGCCTTGGCGTCTTAGGACAGCGGCGCCTGCCAGCTGTCTGAATCCAGTCATGGCCACGTCAATGGCGCAGTCTATCAGTTCTGAAGCCGATGTTTGGCCCTCGAGGAGGAGCGAGTGTGCCTCCGCTTTAAGATCTTCTGGTAGGTCGGCAATGTAGGGCGCGATATCCGCCCAGAGTTGGCGGTTGTAACGCCCGAGAAGGGCGATGGAATTGGCAATCTTCACCGTTGTCGCAGAGGTAGTGGAAAAACGTTTCCCAACTGCATCCAACTTCCTGCCTTCTTTATCTGGTGGTGTTGATAAAGGTGATGCAGGGTTACGCGAGTTCTTCTGCGCCGCCTGGGTGACCACAGAGTCCGCCTTGGGGTGACCCGTAAGGCATGCTGGAGCCGACGACGTAGCTCTGTATTTTTTGTCCAGTCTGGGTACGATTACCTGCAGGGAGGCTGGAGATTGCATGAGCTGCTTGCCCTGTTTAAGTAGATAATCAATGATCGGGATCGATCTAGTAGTTTTCTTAGTTGGTTCTTTAAAGTCATAGAGGAAACATTCAGTTTCCTGAGATTCCATGGACATATGGAACCTTTTGGCAGCCCTTTCCATGAGGTTATGGAAACCTCCAATATCTGCAGGTGGAGACTCAGAGGATTGCGGCTCCGGAGAGGCTGGAGAGTGAGTGACATAGTCCTGGTCTGCATCCACGTCCGTATCATCATCTCGGACTTCCCCTTCTTCATGTTCCCTTTCCTCTTCCTCGGACGAGACAGGGTCTTGAGCAGGGTCCTGTGTTCTAGGAAGAACCAGTGGAGGGGGCTTAGGTCTTGTCACCTGCGCAGGAACTGTCACAGCTGGCTGCGGGGTTGGTGGAACAGCAGGGGTGGCTTTCTGTGGAAACCGCTCTTTGTAGTCCTGAACGAGAAAGCTCAAGTCTGCAACTAAAGAGGCTGGCAAGCACACCATTGGGGTCACCTGGGTGTGAACTTGGGTAGACACGACTGGAGGAGTAGATTCCTCAACCTCCTGCTCTTCGTCCGTACTCTGGCACTTGACAATCAAGTCTGAGGGGCTAGTGGCCTGGGTAAACATCTCCTCCTCCGGTTCCTGGTCCTGTAAGAGGCAGGATGGCGTCAGCTGTTGGACCTTACTAGGCGAGGTCATCTCCGGAGTAATCGGCCTTTTGGTGATTCTGATGGAGACATGGGATGTCTGAGCGTCCATTGCATGTGACAGGAGCTCGGATTCTTTCCAGGTACCAGCAGCCGTCGATATGGTCTTCGTCGACGGTGTGTCCGTCGACGACGCTCTCGTCGACGGTGCCTTAGGTAGCATTTCCGTTGTCGACTGCTTCGTCGTCGGCGTCGACGGAGCGCCCTTCGTCGACGGAGCGCCCTTCGTCGACGGAGTGCCCCTCGTCGACGGCTTCGTCGACGGTGTGACTTTAGTCGACGGTGTCGTCGTCGACGTCCTCGTCGACGGTGTCGTCGTCGACGTCCTCGTCGACGGTGCCGTCGTCGACATCCTCGTCGACGGTGCCGTCGTCGACGTCCTAGTCGACGGTGCCGTCGTCGACGTCCTAGTCGACGGTGCAGTCGTCGACGTCCTCGTCGTCGACGGTGCGGAGGATGAAAGCGGTCTTCCTGCTGACGACGAGTAGGTTAGAGTCGTCGATGAGGAGGACGCCGACGATGCCATCGTCGTCGATACCGTCGTCGATGTAGAGACGGTCTTAAGCGATGAGGTGGTCGCCGATTGCGCCGTCGTCACCGTAAGCAGTGGTTGCTTCCTGGGGACAGGAAGGTCCTTGCTAGATACGGCAGGCTTGCCCTCTGAAGACCTTTTGGACTTCTTAGGAGGGGTTGCTGAGTGGCCAGGCGAGGAAGCCCTAGGCCTCTTCAGGGAAAACTGTGAGGCGCCAGACATGCTCTCACCTTCGGAAATGAGGTCGCCTTCCGGTTTGTCCTTAAGCCTGTTCAGCCAGATTAGAAGTCTCCCTTCCCGGTCTTTCTGGGTCTTGACGGAGAACTTACGGCAAATCCTGCAGTCTATAGACTTGTGGTGAGGATAGAGGCAATACAGGCATTCCTCATGCTCGTCGTCCACGTGGAGCCTCAGTTTACCACAAGAGGCACAGGGACGGAAAAGTGCTCTCTTCTTGACATCAGCCATAGCAAGAAAGTCGAAAAAACTGTGAAGTTTGAAGAAAATCCAATATTCCTGAGGAGAACTCAGGTGGAGACTCCCTAGCACAACGTGCGGTAGAAAATCTGAGAGACTGAGGCTCCTCACAGGAAGGTTCTAGAGGGAGGTAGTTGCTGATTGGTTGTTTCTTTTACTTTGGTCCTTTTTTACAAAACGACCCAGATAGGCTACCAAGGTGGGACCCTGGAGCCTACTCTATTTGGTCCTTCCTGCATAAGGACCTAGATAGGTTACTAAGGAGAGCCCCTTAGACCTAATCTCTTTATGTATGTCTTAGGACATTACTTTTCTATATACCGGAGGCTCCCGTCTCGACGACGGGGAATGATTCAGGCATGTGAATCTATGAAAGACACCCAAATACTGGATAAACAGTGTATTTATAGAACTATGGCTATTAATTATACAACACTCACTGCACATTGGTATATCTCCTACCCAGAGACATCAACACAGATACACACAATACTTCAATTGTATACAGGCAAGTAAGCACAATATACAGTGGTCTTCAGGAGGAGACCAAACCAGATACTAAGAAAGTGGAATGTGAACAGCAAGCGAAGTAGGTACTTGGACCAGGAGACTCGGGAACTGGGGACACTAGAAACCACCCAAGGTATATACCCAGGAACCCCACGGAGACTGAGTGCAGAGTGGAAACAGAGCTGTATAGTCCATAGAAGTCAACGGGAAAGTTTGGTTGCAGTTTTGGAGAAGGACCCTTCCCAGTAGACCCTGAAGAAACCCCGTGGAAGACAGAAGGTTGTAGAATCACCCCACCTCTGGATATCCCAGGAACCAGGATACCTACACAAGGGAAGCTGGCTGCATAAGTTCGAGTGACGTCGGAAACTGCTGTAGACCACAATAGAGGACTTCAGGAAAGATGCCGCTGGAGAAGACTGTGCAAGAGTCTTGAAGTGAAGAACCTGTAAGCAGAGGGGACAGTCTATGCCACTCGAAGGTGATTAGGAGGCATGGACGAGCAAGGCCCACTGATATTGGATGGTTCAGAAGTGTTGGCTGTGACCTTGTTGATGCAGCCGTGAGGACCAGGCGATGCGGAGGAAGACCAGGAGCCATGCATGAGCTGTTCCCACGTTGGAAGTCGAGAACCAGGGGGTCACTGTTCAGCAGGAGCACCAACAAGCCATGGCAGCTGCAATAGGCGTGGAAAGCGAAGGAGCAAAGTTGAGATTAGCAAAGTCCAAGTGACTCATCACAAGGAGGAGACTCAGCAGGCAATGAGCAAGCAGGGGAGCCCACAGGAGCAAAAGACCCTCAAGAGAACCCACAGGCCGAAGGCACAGGAGTCGCAAGAGGACCTCGAGCAGCTCACCAAGAAGGAAGGCCCACAGTGCAGAGGACACTACTTGGCAGGAAGAGATGCTGGAGGCTAGAGCTTCTTGTACCCCGAAGATATCTGGAGTGCAGAGAAAACTAGCCTTGGCAACGGCAAGTCAATGCGATGCACAAGTGTTCGATCCCAGAGGTTCCAATGAAAACTGGCCTCAAAATTGCAGAGAGGACCGGTCAGGCCGCGAGGGAGTTGCAGATCCACCACCTGTGCAAGGTGAGCCTTACAAAGTCCATGGGACGTCAGGCGCAGCAGACCGGTCAACTCCGTTGTGGTGCCTGCAGATGCAGGGGAATGACTCCTTCACTCCAAGGGAGAACACTTAGTTTGTCCTTTATGCCCAGAGGTCTGTTGAAGATCCTGCAAGAAGTCAGAAACAGACAACTAAGACTTGCAGAACAGCGAGAGCAGGCGTCTTCCTGGATGCAGTCTCGGTTCCAGGCGAATTCCGGCAAAGTCCAAGTGTCCAGATGGTCTAAGAGTGACATGGTTTTAGGCTTGAGTCTTGTCCCACAACAAATCTGAGGACCCACTCATAGGTAAGCACTTCTATACACTAAGAAAGGGGTTAGGAAGACTCAAGGGTCCCTCCCAGAGGAGGAGCTGGACAGAGGGGAGGATACTCCCATGTTTTGTCCAGTCTTTCACCTTAGCAGGAGCCATTGGGTCCCAGAACTGGTTCGAACTAGAGTATGCAATGAAGACACCAAATGTGCCCTTTAAAGCAGTCTGGTGGCGCTGGCAAGCGCCCCAAACCCAATACACTAAGTCTTGTCTGGGAGGTGGGCACACCTCCCTGTGACAGGAAACCTATTGTTCTATTTTGATCTGCTCTAACTCAGCTCAGCAGCAGGAGGAGGGCAGAATATGGTCTAGTGTCAGCAACTGCACTAGTTTGCTGGCAGACCATGAAAGGCTGTTACCGGGGGTGCTGGGGGCTTCCTGGAGGAGGCTCCCGGTGCATGGATTCATACCACCAACACTGGTAACAGTGTTTGGGTATGACTTAAACATGTTTCATACCAAAAATGCCCAGGTTAGGCACAGCCACTATAGAGTTACCCAATGTGTAACACCTGGCCACTATATGTATCAAAATGGCTAACTACATTTACAAAGCCTGAAAAATTGACTTTGTAGGGGCGTCCTGCTCATGCAGGGGCACCCTCACACTTAGAACCCAGCACCCGACCCTGCCTTCAGGATTGAAAGGTCTTCCTTAAGGAAGGCATATGTTTTTAACTGTAGTGACCTCAGATCTAAGGAAACATATCTGTCGTAAGTGGTGCTAGCACCAGCGTACACAGGCTGCAATGGCAGGCCTGTAGTCACAGTTTGAGTGGCCTCATGGGTGGCATAATTCATGCTGCAGTCCATGGGAGACCCCTGGTATAACTATTCCATGGGTACCATATACTAAGGGACTTACAAGGTTACACCAGTAGCCAATTGTGGAGGTATCAAAGTACTTACCATGTCAAATTTAGGGAGGAAGCACAGTGACTGGGGTCCTGCGTAGCAGGATTCAAGCCAGACTAGTCAAACATACAAACTGACACTAGCAAAACCTGGGGTAACCATGAAAGCAGATCCTACTTTCCTACAACTACCAGATTCTAACCCTCTACCTCTCAATATATCCTCTACCTCCACTCATTCATCTCTAAACCCATACCACAATGCCCCCCAAAATAACCCTTTCTACACTCTTGCCTCCTCTACGCCTCCTTGCATCATTTCATATCTTAATATTCAGATCTCCCACACAAGCCTTTCCCTCTGACTCTTCCCCCTCCCTTTACTCAATTCAATAATCCTTTATTCTGTATTTAAAAAATACCATAAAAGTACAGGTTTACACAGTTAAAAAATAATTACAATACAATTCATAATCACCTGCCCACAACAAAGTTAATTGGAAACAATGGACGGAAAATTCTTTCAGCACAACCCTCGTGTTCCTTAGCCTTAGAGCGACCTTAATAAAATTCATAATACAAAACCACATTCGATGATTAGCCCTTTGAATGAATAATAGAGCGACCTTAGCATGTCTAAACTTGGCCTGTTTTAAAATACCTGCTAAAAAACTGTGCCTGGTAATGCATAAAATTGACATAATACAAAATGAAGGGTATCCTGCGGAGACAGATTGTCGCAGCCGCAGGAGCCCTTCTGCTTAACCGTTAAACTAAGTAAAAGCTGGAGGATCAGCCAGTACATGATGTAAAAGGTGGAGCCTAAAACTAGTAATTGAAAATCTATCCTGTGTATTAAACAAGAGCGAAATAAGGTTCCATGCCCTCCCCTGTCTTTACCATACTATGAGCGCAGACTGTGGGTTTGCCTCCTTCCACTGCTGCTCTACGCGAGGCTACCTGATACAAGAAAATTCTCTTGACCCTGGGTTTATCTGGAGGGATAATTTCCATTGGCTTTGTAAAAAGGTCCTTGCAGCCAATTCCCTCAAGAGAAGTCTTTGCGTACTTCAACCATGGGATACTCATTCCTTTGTCCCTATCGAGGCAATCTCTGATGATTTGTCTACTCAGGTCTGCCTCCATACTCATCCCAAACCCCTTCCTACTGCTATGACCTCCAAAACACACTAGACTGTTGCCTCGTCTATACCCCCACTATTCCTTTTCAATCCAATTAGCAGACGAAGATATTTACCTGAAATTATTTCATGTTTCCTAGATTAATTCGAAACTAATTGTTTTGAGTTCCTGACTAGCGCGCTACTCAACAAAAAGCGGTTTAACACCTCAGGGGTAGCAAGCAGTATATATGAGCAAACCTTTCCCTCTTCTATATCTCCACTATCCTTTTCAATTCAAATAACAGACAAACTAACACATCAAATGCTCAAATTAATTTCCTATTTCACTATACGAATTCACCACTAATCCTTTTAAATCCGGAGTAGCGTACTACTCCCCCAAAAAAACAATTTGATGCCTTGTCACGGGTATAAGCGCTATATAAATGTAATTACAATAAAACTCCATTTTATTCCCATGCTGCATTACATAGCTATTGTTCCCCAACATTGTTGGTGTCTCCAGAGATTATTTTGGACTAAGGTGGTCAGCAAATTATTGCCATGCATCACAAGTTTAGAGCAGTTTCAGCCTCCATATCCAACTGTCAGTCAAACTTTTTCTAGAACAGTAAAGGTTTTTCTTTCAGGCGCTGGATGTTATGTTTTTCCAGTCCCTAAATTGTGTTCAATTGGTTGTCAAACATTTTTATTGGAGTCTATTTGGAGCCGTCGTCTTGCTTGAAAGAGAAGGCAAATCTAATGTTCCTTCCTTTCGGTTGAACCACTATTTCCCTGAAGTGGGATCACCTTTGATGGGTGGGTAGTGTGGAATTTTCAAGTACATAATCTTGCTATTACATCACTGCATTTGATAGTGCTGTATGTCAATAGCAGCTTAATGGAAACTATAGCGGTGTGGGTGGTTTACTCCTTTACAGGTGAAAGAAGAACAGGTCTTGATAACTTACTTCACCATTGCACAACTAGTCAATGAATGTGAAATTGTATAAAAAAATCTCGAACTGTCAAAGGTAATGGATTCTTCAGAAATCTTTTCCTGAATTAAAGAATTCTACTTGTACCTTCTAGTGAAATGCAATGCAGTTACCAATCACACTACTATAACATCTCTAATAGCCAAGGTTTATTACATTAGGGTTTGGATTCTAGGAAGGCTGATCTTGCCACAATTATACATACAGACTCAGGAAACCAGTCCCAGGGTTGGAATACTCTGCGAGTCTGAACACCCATAAACTTGTTTAATGGCATTTACATATTCCTCAAATCGATTCTTACATTTGAAAAGATGGGAAATTTGCACCTGACAAACAAGGCCAGAAGCCAGTGAGGGAAAAGGGTTGTGTAGGTAAAGCGAATTTGCAATCTCTCAGCAGAATGCCACGAATTACGGTGATTGCTATATTTACTCATGTCGAATGTATTTGACAATAGTTTCTAGGAGTTTGGTTTCCAGGTCTACTTCTATAAACTTATAAATTCCCACACATCGTAAATCTGTACCAATGCAAGGACATTTAACTACGGGGTCACCACTGGGACTTTATAGAATAAACAGCTATTTACATGCAACAAGCAAACACGTTTTACTAAATGATGCCTTAAAAAAAAAAAGTCACAATGTAGTTTTTTTTCAAATGTCATTTTTTGTCTGCTATTTGCGAAAAGCAGTGCGGCGGCGCTCCTCTCCTGTAGCGGAGCCGCCACTGGAGACTGCTCAAAAGGTCGCACTCATGGAATGCTTCACACAAGAATAAGTAGTGCTTTGAAAAGCAAGCAATGGAAGCAGACCTACCAACCAAAGCAGTGGCGAAGAGGGGATACTCCATGGAAAAGCCAACTCAAGATTAACAAGCTGGGGCACTATTAAGAAACAGGCAAATGAGTGAAAATGAAAGCCAACCAGTGGCAAGCAATGGGCTGGATCCAAGTCCTCTGTTCACAGTAGACCACAATATTTCTTGCAAGACGGCACATGCACTTCCTAGTAGGCTCGACCTAGAAATGCACTTTAGGTTATGACAATTCGTTGATTTGCCTTGTCCTGCTGCAGACGCTAAAGATATGAAATCACTACTTTGAGCTTGAATTGCATTAAAAATAGAGTAATATTTGATATAAATCAGTTTAACTTATGAAAGCAAAATTCCATCCACCTGGCTTGGGGGTAAATAGTGGTTGAATCTCTAACACATAACAGTAATAGTACAAATGTTTTAATTGTACACAAACCTAAGACTAGAAGAGTACATTCTGTTCAGTTTACTAGTAACATGTGTTGCCTGAAACTAAATGGTATTACAAAACTAAGTGCGGTGGTAGTATCGCAGTCTTCCTGACTCGTGTTTGCAAAAACAACCAAACATGTGAATGGTTTATAAGAAATCCCTACACTCCAGTGTGACGAAAATGGCCTTGGGCCAGGATTTTATGATCAGCCTGTTCACTTTTAGTGTTTTCACAGTGATGGTTTATTTAGAATGTTTTAGTTTTGACCCTCAATGTAAATTTTACTAAAGTAACATTTCCTGCTATTCACACAAAACTACCAATTGCTACAAAACTAAAACCGCCCCCGGTTTCGCTGCAAACTTCAGACATGTACTTCATGTATGTTGATCACACCTCGGTCAAGAGACCTTCACTCTTGTGCTCCCAAACACCAAATCAATCCTGCCAGAGAGTTTCACTAGTGAGTGTTCACCTAGGCATGACATTACTGATGGGTCCAAACCCCATAGCAAAAGCAACAGTTCACCCTCCGTCCTCTTCGTCTAATTTTCACGTCACTTGCACAAATGTGATCTTTTTTATTATCAACATACATGAATGCATGCAACGCACAAACATCACAAGTTTCAGGAAATAGTAAGACCTGGGCATTTTATTCTCTACTCATGGAGTTTCCCTACTGCCAAGAAGCCTTATAGGCAAAGATAATAAATATCATCCAGTGAGATACTGCAATCAGGAATAGAGAAGCTGGTGCATTTACTATGTGTATAAAATAGCACATCAAGGGTAGGACATTGACGAGAATCTGAACACAGGAGTAACCAGCAGAACTTTCTGGCAGTCTGATGAATGGAAAGATTTCCAACTTCAAAAACCTATTCAGGTCAACAACATACCAACCCATGCATGTCAGTGGTTTTGAGGGCTAGAGCTTCAAGCTCTACCTGGAGCCTTCACCAGTGTTCTACATATTCAATTTCAGCCAGCATGGAGCCACAAGCTAGATATATCATACAAGTATCTGTGTTGCAAAGAAGTACAAACATATGGTGGACAAAGTCCAATCTGGTGTCAGTCGCATACAACCTGCAGTTCAAATCTCCAGAATATCCACAGGGTAATCTAATACAAACTGCGATAGAATCTCACATAGGATGCCTTGAGCCCAGTTGCATGTCCTCTTACATTCTATGGTTTGAATCCAGACGGACAGGTCTCCATAATGCAGCAAATTTCTTTATTCCAAGCAAATATCCACACAACCAGCAATGAGAAAAGTAGACAGCGTCCCTGCTTAAAATGTGTCACTTGTTTATAGAGCACAGTAATTCTGGACATGAATACTAAGTCGCCTGACAGGGGTCAGAGTTGCATAAATGTTTCTCCAAAATTTAATCCTTCATAGATCCAAATGCTTCATCATCTGTTGTTGAGCTTAGTCTCCCACGTTAATTGTAACTAGTAGTAAAACTCTATTGGTCTTAGACTGCAAGTACATACCCCAGAGGATTGTGTAGCGTTTTGCATCATTGAGTACAACCAAAGTTCAACCAATCAGATGGAAGGTTCCGCCACATTCCTTATGTCCAGTGGCACCACACGTAAGATTTCTTACTGCATTTTGTGTAAGAGGGAGGCTCCCTGAGCTCTGCTCAGCTATCTCTTCAAAAGTTGATACGGTCACATCAGTGACCTACAGGTGAATTTTATCTAATTTGTGTATTAACTGGCTGCCTAAACACTACTCTGACAATTTTGTAAAGACTTCAGAGTTTTTGCTGTTAATGTTCTGAAATATTTGCAAACTTACGACAGATGCAGGATTATTATGGTTTCAGTAAAAGATAAGGTCTGAAACTCCAGTCTCTGGAGGTTAATTTTTTTTCTAAAGTTAAGAGGACACTGAAGAAAGACCTGGAACGTATCTCAGTGAGCCAACTAAAAAGATTCATAAAATGGCAGACAAAAAGAAACCAGAACAGGAAAAGTGAAGTCCATCGGCACCTCAAGGATCAACAAAACAAATCTCGGAACCATCAACGCCTTTTGAAAGAGCAATAGATTCTACTGAAACCAAGCACCCAAGCTCAGAGTCTAGGCAAAAATCGGGCGAGGTGCTAATTAAATATTCAACAAGAGTCTACGGCACTGTTGCTAGCAAAGATGTCAATGCCGATGACATGAACGACGTCGGTTTACGGGACCATCAAAGACTCATATTGATGTATTTGTCGACAGCAAGATTGTCCGCTTCACTATCCTAGTCAACACAGAACACTGCTGCAACGCCATTATCACCGAAGGACAGTCAGCGCTGCCACCAATGCCTGTTCCAATGGGAAAAGGGAAAAATTAAGTTGTTGAAGGTAAAGTTTTTATCCTCTTGTACAATGTCGATGAACTGTCGACTGTTATTGTCGAATCACTTCGAAGGCCAGAACAAACTTATTTTAGAAAGATTTAACCTTTTCCACCAGTAAATTTTCTAGAAATGAGAGGATTGTAAGAGGATGATTAAGGGCCATTTGGAGATGCAACAAGTCGAACACAATTACATGTAAAATGCAAACACAATGACGAAGTTGAAGATTAATCAGTCTATTCGCAAGTTGATTTTTCATTTAAAGACAGACAAGGCAGGGATAAAGAATGAGGAATTCCTAGAAGTTTTATCCTTAGGAGGAAGTCCTTGATAAACAACCCTTACAAGAAGCAATGATGCAAGTCCCTGTAGCGCTGGTGACAGATCTCTAATGTTAAAGGACTATAATAAAACAATTGTCAAAAAGGAAGCTGCACATTTAAAACAGTCTAAAGCTGGGGTATCACAAGCAGAAATATGGTCACAGCAGGCAGGCCCCCTAGTACAACAAAGACATCCTTCAACCAAGACAGCCAGAGACTATCACCATTCACGATGACTAAGAAAAGACCAAAGATGGTCAGAAACCACAAGTTCAAACAGCAAGCACAGGAAGTGAATAGGATGACTTAACCCCTCACACTCTATATTGACTCCAACACCGGAGGCTGGCTTGTTGACAGTTGATCTAGAGGCTTCCATGCATTTCTAGAGGGCTGCCAATAGATTTGATCTGCCAGTTTGCTATGCAAACAGAATGCTTTTTGTATGATTTTAAAGACTCAATTAGAATCAGTAAGATGCATACCAATTTGTAGACTATATTTAGACTGACTAACTTAAGGTCATGAAGAACACTGCTACATTGGCAACAGTAATACAGAGACATACAAGGCTGTTTCTTTTTTGTTTTTATTCTATGTATGTCCATTTTATCACTTAATCTATGTTGTAGTATCAGGTATACACCATGCTGAATATTTAATCAGGGATAGATCGCACTCGGACACAAATGCGAGAAGTGCTTCCCAAAAGATGCCTACCTTTACCCTAGTTACAGGACACAGTCACCACACACATGCTGGGTGCAGCAACGTCCACGCAAACATCTCCCACAGGGTAAACCATTTACATAGAGACTTCTAGACCCTAAAAAAGGCTCAGAATAAAATTTTAGCAGTGGCCCTTAGCATTGTATCTCTGAATATTAAAGGACTCAATCACCAAGTGAAACGCAGGAAAATGTTCGAGTACTTAGCCAAAACTAAGGGAGACATCATTCTTCTCCAAGAGACAAAACTATCAGAGGAGGATGTAGGCTTTATCAAACACAACTGGATCTCATTTCATGCTCACCGGCAGACCACAAGAAAAAAAAAGTGTCATTACCCTTATTGCTAAAAAATCCAATATCACCACTATATCACCAACTCACACAATTAAGATGGGAGACTATTAGTCACACATCTACAGAGAGGGGACAACCCCATCCATGTGGTCAACATCTATGGCCCTAATTCCGATGAGCCTAATTCTGATGAGCCCAATTTCTGGGAAAAGGGCTCATTCAATCGAGAGCTTCCCTCAAGATGATCTCATCATAGTAGGCAGTGACTAACTTGCCATTAGATCCCCTTATAGACCGCCAATCAAAATGCAAATACATACCCCCCCGCTCAAACGAGATGCACCACACAATCTGTTCCAAGTTTAACAAAAGACTCATGGCGCCTCCAACAGCCAGATACAAGAGACTTCACATTTTACTCAGCCCCACACAACTCCTACTGTAGAATAGACTACATCCTAATCTCAAGTATCTTTACACATCTCATAGACCAAACAGATACAGCCCCCAAATTAGTCTCAGATCACTCCTGCTTCCGCACCTAACTCACAGGTACCATCCCATCTCACCCCCGAAAAGGTGGCGCTTTAACGATGAGATACTTTCTGACCTAGTAAACAAAATGAAAATCGAAACCGCAATTAAGAAATACATTGCAACAAACAAACTCCCAGATATAAGCACTTCCACTTTGTGGGATGCACTTAAAGCTACCAGAGGGGTCATTTTTGGCATTAAAGCACAGATCAATAAAAACAAAATCTAGAACTTGAATCACTAGAGAGAAATATCAAATCACTCGAAATAAAACATACCGAGGAGAAAGATCACAATGAAGTACTCGATCGGCTGATTGAGAGGAAATACGAATATAATAAAATCGTGAGCAAACGTGCTGGAGTGTGGATTAATAAATTCAAGGTACTCAAGCTCTGAAGGAAAAAAGCAGGCAAACTAATGGCCTCCTATCTCAAACGCACACAGACAGTTTACGATCTCCTCTATTAAAGACGCCAACAATGATATCCAAACCAAACATAACGTAATACTAAGGACCTTCCATTCTTTTTATAAGGATCTATACAAAAATAAACAATCAATAGACTCCGAAGCCTGCATACAATATTTAGATTCACTAAAATCTGCCAAAACTATCCGGTAGACAGCTCAGCGCTAGGGAATTGTAATCCTGGATTCCTCGGGATCGGGTAACTCCAAACCCACTTGAACGCACAGGTCTGTACCTCAAGAATATAGGAGACGTTTTCCGCCGTTCTGTCCACAGTCGCGGTTGACATGTGACTGGGGCGAGAACGTCCTGTTTTTGGTTTAGCAGGACGTTCGCGGACGTAATGTCCCTTCTTGCCGCAGTATAAACAAAGACCTTGTTTTCTACATCACTCTCTCGGTTGCCGTAAGGCTGGCTCCCACTGCCCCGATGTCCATGGAGTCGGTACGTTGTGTGGGTGTCGCCTCTGTGATAGCCGTATGGCCCGGTGTGAGTGGGGCTTTGTCCTTATTATGAACACCCCCGCGCCTTTCGCTGAGGCGGTGGTCGAGGTTTAGGGCCAGGCTGATCAGGTCTTCGCAGTGCACAGGTTGTGGGTCTATCTGTGCAATCACATCCTTCAAGTCCTCGCTCAGACCCTGGTGGAAAAGCGCCGTTTGTTTGGCGGGGGGCCATTTGGATTCAGCAACTAGGCGCCTGAATGCGTTCAGGTACTGGATGAGCCCTGTTGTGCCCTGTTTCAGCTCTAACGGTTCCCTGTCCGCTGTGTACGAGTCCGCTCTCCGATCGAACACCTTCACAAACTCTTACTGAAACTGTTCCCAATCGTATAAAAGCGGATCGTGTCTGCTCACAAACGGCACTGCCCACTGAGCAGCGTTCCCCGCCAAATAAGAGATCATGAAGGCTACTCTCGCCTGATTGGTGGGAAAGGACTTCGGATTACAGGAGGAGTGCAGTGCCACCTGCGTTATAAAGACCTGGACTGTGGTGGGATCCCCGCTGTACCTTTCCGGTGTGGCAAGAGGAATTGCTACGGGCATCTCCACTGCAGCAGGCGTCCCCGTGGTAGAAGCCCCTGTGTTGAACGGATTCCTCTGCTGGTTGTCCACCCTTCCACTTAACTCCGCCGTCTCCTGGCGCAACGTAGCTAGTTCGGTCTGGACGTCTAATAATGCCGCCAATACATCCTCCATTGTGGCCATGGCCAGTTACCCAACTGGGAGGTTGATTAATGTTGTTTAAGGTCGGATGTTATGTAATCCTGGATTCCTCGGGATCGGGTAACTCGAAACCCACTTGAACGCACAGGTCTGTACCTCAAGAATATAGAAGAAACCTGTCTTGTTAAGTAAACCAGCTCTTTATTTCTGCTTGGTACTACCAGATGAAACATTATACAATACTATACAGTGTAGGGGCAACGGTAGAAGTTCCAACCGTCCTCTGCACGGATGCCAGTCCTAGCATCCACCAACAGAGGACACCGTGCTAAGTAATGGCCGACAATGCCACTCGATTAAAGAGCAGGAAGCTCTATTCTCTTTATTTTCGTCCTCCGCAGTCGTGTCGGTCCCGACACTCTCCAACGGAGGGCAAACAAACACTAAACGAACGGATATCCAGTATACGGCTGTAAGCTGTTCCTCACTCTATAACCCTCGAGCGGGGACTGGTAATGTTAAGGTAGGGACGAAGTCCACAGCGCTCGATAACCCTCGAGCGGGGACTGGCAACGTTCAGACAGTGGACGGAATCCCTATCGCTAGATAACCCTCGAGCAGGGATTGGCATAGTTCTGGGTGGGTACTGAGTCCCACGCGCTCGATAACCCTTGAGCGGGGACAGGCAAGGTCTCTGAGGAGACGGAGTCCCAAGTGCTCGATAACCCTCGAGCGGGGACTGGCAAAGTTCAACCGAGTGGACGGATTCACAAACACCCTTGAATCTCTGGGTCTTGTTTGTGTCTTGACGCCTTCCAGCATTAACGTTCTATGCTTACACAACTCACTCGCAATACAGAGCTCACCTTCCTTGAAGCTTCTTCAAAGCGGACTCGCGTCTCTGAATCAGAATATCCGACGCCGACTGCTGGCTCCCTGGTTGTTTTCATCGTGACGCCCTCACGCGTGCTCACCTCGCTATGCCCTCTGGGAAGTGTAGTTCTAGTGGTTCTGGGTCTTGCAGTTCCGTGATCGGGTTTCTACAGCAATGCACTACAGGGCTCCGATGTGTGTCTTAACAGGAATCCTATTTCTGAGAAAGCGATCGAAAGTTCTATCAAGTCACTTAACAATAAAGCCCTGGGCCCGGACGGCTTCTCAGCCTCCTTCTACAAGGAGTTTGACAGCTCGCTTCAACCTACCTTATAGCTAAAGTCGGCTGTATTTCTAAATCTATGAGGGAAGCCAATATTGTCATACCGAAGGAAGGAAAAGACTCCCTCTTAACAAAAAACTATAAACCAATCTCACTGATCAACGTGGTTGGTAAGATTTATGCAAAAATCCTAGCCAATAGACTAAATGTGATCCTTCCAAAATTAATCAGTAACTCGCAGGTAGGGTTCCTCAAATATTGTATGTCTAATAACAATACTAGATTAGTTCATATCCTAGAAAAAGCAAAAAGTACCCCTGCCCCCTCTACCGCCATTACCCTAGACGCAGAAAAAGCGTTTGACAGAGTATCATGGTCATTCCTAAAACACTGCATGTTATCCTTCAATCTGGGTGACTCATTACGTGGTTACGGCACTATATTCAGACCCTACTGCCTGAATAACAATTAATGGAACCCTCTCTGACTTATTCCAACTAGAACAAGGTACTAGACAAGGCTGCCCCCTTTCCCCTGCTCTGTTCCTCCTGGCCCAGGGACCACTAATTCAGGATATCAAACACCAATGAAATATGCAAGGTAAGCTTTGGGGAAATGCATGTGAAATTAGTGGCATACACGGATGATATCCTCATTGTTACAGAGAAACCGAGGGAATCCATCAGAGCCCTAATGACCACCATAGAAGTATACTCTAGACATTCCGGGTATAAATTAAACCACGATAAGTTGGAGGTCAAGCCCCTAAATATTCACTGCACATGAGAAATACTAGGTGACTCCAGCCTTACATGGCAACCGGGACACATCAAATACCTGGGGATCGAATTTGGCAGCACTACATTAGAGACGCTCCAACACAATGAAGCCAGAACCTAAAGAAAATCAAAACTCTGCTTGATCCCCAAGATTCATAACCTGGTGGGGTAGGACTGAGACCATCAAGATGAGGATGATCTCTCCCCTAGTGAACTATTTAATAACTATGCTCTCACTCTATCAGAGGACTTCCACCATAAACTGAACATCCTACTCTCGAAATTTCTATGGAAAGGGAAAAAAGCAAGAATTAGTTTGAAAAGACTCAGACTAAACAAATCCTTGGTCGGGGTCAACCTAGCTGATTTTAAACTATACCAGACTGCTTTAGCATAACAAGGCTCAAACTGGCTTGTTCCACCAGAAGGATACTCCCCAGTATGGCTGGACATTGAAAAATCGCTTCTTAAGAATCTTGACCCAGCAGCCCGGCTTACCTCAAACCTCAACAAGGTTACCTGCTCAAAGCCCACATTCAAAAACACAGTCCACCCTGCTGAAAGTATACAAACTGTTGGACATTAGCATCAGGCAGTCAAATCTTGAATCCCTTTGGGATAACTGTACAAATCTATATAAAAGGGAATACCCTACATAACGAAGCACGGATTAACAGGGGTATCTACTTTCCCCAGCAACTCTTCAACAGAGCCCACCCACTAACTTAAAGAAATACAGGCTAAATACAACCTAGATCCAATACGAATTCAACAATTTCCTAAAAATAAAGGCTGCATTAACTAAAGTGAAGCTATCAACCCTACCCCCTTGCCTTCCACAGTATTTGTCAAAACTACACCGTTTAGGCCACCAGGCCTACTTATTTTATAGATGAATAAGTCCACAGCAGTCTATCCTCAAAAAGCAGCTCACATCCTTCTGGGAATTACACTCCCCCTTCCGGATCTCAGAGACAGACTGGTCCAAAACTTGGAACTCCGTCATGAGGAATAAAAATCAGCCCTGCACTCTCCCAGACGAAGTTATGGTTACTGCATGAAGCCTACTGGACACCAGCCCGACTAAACTCACACAAAATTCGTGAAGATCCCATCTGCTAGAATTGTAATGATAAAATAGGTGACCTGGAACACTTACTAATTCCGTGTGAATGTGTGGTTCCCTTTTGGGACAACGTCTTCTAATTCATATCTAAACTTCTCATACTAACCTGTCGACACTGGTATTCGGTCACCTCAGAGCAGAGTCATTGAATGAAAAAGATAGGGCGCTTCTGGACCTACTTCTAACAGCAGCAGTTAAGATCATACTCAACAATTGGAAAGACATGCAAAGCATCCTTTAAATGCTGGTTAAACTGGGTCACCAACTTAAGGGGGGCTGACAACATAGCTCTGAAGAATTCACCAAGCCCCTATCAGACATGTGGGACACTCTTGATCTCTATTTTAACTCACACAGACCGCCATGAACCACAGCTGACCTGATAGACTAATCTACCCATGGAATACTCAGTAGGATTCGTTTCCCCAGACTAATGGCACCAATCTATAGATCATCGATCCACACCGATACCAAAGTTGTTCTGTTCCCTGAGCGAAGATACTTATTGCTGATTATACAGTCACACTTTGTGAAATTGTTAATCTCTTTAGTGGCTGGATAACACTAACCAAGCAATACTTCTGTATGAAAATGTGATATTCTGCCACACTCGCCTGACAACATAGGGAAGCAATTTTCAGCCATGGCAGCGATCACAATGAAGGTGTCCAATGCTAGGCCCATACTGGGTTGGTATGACTGCCAGATGTGGTCAGGCCTAATGCAAATCCTAGATTCTCTACCAGAGGATAAAAAACAGGAAGCTTGAGCCATCCTTTATATTCTTCAAGAAGGGGTAACATACTCCGAAATAATCAATACAGAAATGGATGTAGTCTTCAGCAGTTTCAGACAATTGGTTGGAGCAGCAGTCTTGAGAAGGCAGGGCTCGCTAAGGGCAGCTTCATTCATAAAAGTGCAGTCAAAACCCTTAGACCAGCCTTACAATGGAGAAACTCTAGTTGGAAAGCGCAGACACCTTACCATGAATCAAGCCTGACACGGAGACCACAAGGTCGTATTAGTGCTTCAACAGAGTAGGTTTCCATCTTTGAGGTGATAGAAGCAGATAACCATATTCCTTTAGAGGGGGATACCAGCTTTATATCAGCCATATCACCACCAGCTGAGCTGCAGGGATATTATCAGCAGTTTAGACCTTCACAGACCACTTTCTCCAGGCAACCAGGTAGGCGACGAGCTACAGGAAAAGGACAGGAGTCCTTCAGTAGATGTTGACAAAATAGTGACACTGGTCACTTCTCTAGATTTGCCTCCCTTGAATTTCAGACACTCTAAACAAATATTACAAAAATTGGAAGTCCATCTCTTCTGACAAAAGGGTCTATACATCTTGTATGGACACCCTAGAATTTATTCAGAAAACTACATGCAATTCACCTATCAAAAGGTCATACCAACATCTTTGTCTATTAAGAGGACATACTTTGATATTGAAGGGAGCAATAGAATAAATCACACAAAATTGCATAAGGAATATGCTACTTACCAGTATGCATCTGTTCTTGGCATGTAGGGCCGCTAACATTCATATCTTGTGCATAGATCGCCGCCTAGTGTTGGGTCCGGATGATTGCACCTTGTTGTCCTGGAAGAGTCTTTGAAGTATCACGAGATAGGTGGCTCCTCCCCTGGACTACAGTGCGCATGGGCATCATCTCCATCCTCAGATTGTTTTGACATTGTGGCAGAGATGGAGTCCAATACAATACTTGATGACCATGCTTACAAGTAATTCTGACTGCTACAGCTGCGACAGGCACCGGGGAGGATGGGCGGGCGATAATAATGTTAGCTGCCCTACATGCCAAGAACAGATGCATACTGGTAAGTAGCATATTCAGTTAGAGGCATGTGGGCCGCTAAATTCATATCTTGTGCATAGAATAAATAGCAGTTTCTCCCTTAGCGGTGGTTGCCCAAGCCAGCTGCAGCAGCCTGAAAGAGGGACTTTAGAACAGCCTGTCCTACTGCAGCTCGCTGCTTGGAATGTACATCAACACAGTAGTGTTTGGTGAATGTATGTATGTTATTCCATGTGGCTGCTCTACATATGTCCTCTAATGGAATGTTACCCAGGAAAGCCATGGATGCCCCTAGTTTGCGTGTTGAATGCGCTCTTGGGGGGGGACTGTTAGTGTGCGTTTAGCCTTCTGATAACAAATCGGAATACACTTAACAATCCATCTGGCTATACCTGATTTGGAAATGGGTTAGACCTTGTGCAGTGGTGAAAAAGCAACAAAGAGTTGTTTAGTCTTCCTGAAATCACTAGTCCTGTCTATATAGTACAGGAGAGCTCGTTTGAAGTCTAATGTGTGCAGTGATCTTTCTGCCACTGAGTCTGGATTAGGGAAGACAACTGGCAGCTCAATAGTTTGATTAATGTGGAACTGAGAAACTACCTTGGGCATGAATTTAGGGTTGGTGCGTAGTACCACCCTATTTGCGTTAACCTGTATAAAAGGTTCTTGAATGGTTAGTGCTTGCAGCGCGCTAACCCGTCTCAGCGACGTGATCACTACTAAGAAAGCAACCTTCCAAGTTAGGAACTGTATCTCACAAGAGTGGAGAGGTTCGAAAGGAGGTCCCATCAGTCTGGTCAAAACTATATTAAGATTCCAGACCGGAGAAGGTAGTCTTCTGGGTGAAATGACTCGTTTGAGTCCCTCCATAAAAGCCTTTATGGCTGGCACTCTGAACAGAGAAAGGTGTTGCTTGTTCTGCTACTGCCGCCAAATGAATACGTATAGAACTGTATGCCAGATTGCATCTGTATAAATGTAACCGGTAACAAATAATGTTCTGTGTTGATGCATCCAGCGGGTTTATGTCATGGTTGGAACAGTAAATGACAAAACGTTTCCGTTTGGCAGCATAGCAGGCCCTAGTGGTAGGCTGTCTTGCCTCCTTGATGATGTCCATACAATCAGGAGGCAGATTCAGATACCTAAATTCTATGACTACAGGAGCCATATCGCAAGGTTTAACTGTTGCGGATCTGGGAACTTCGCCATGGCTCTGAGTGAGAAGACTGGGTGTAAGACGCAGTCTTTGATGAGGCACCACGGAAAGTTCTAGGAACGTGGTGCACCATGCTTGCCTTGCCCACGTTGGAGCAACCAGGATGAGAGTCATCGAGTGCTGTCTGAGTTTCCGTGGCACCAGAGGTATGAGCGGGGCTGGCGGAAAAGCGTACGCAAATCTGCCTGACCAGTTCATCCATATCGCAATGCCCTGAGACCGCGGGTGTGGGAACCTGGCAGCGAAGTTTTGGCATTTTGCGTTCTCGTTTGTGGCGAACAGGTCGATTTCTGGATGTCCCCACTGCCTGAAGAACGGTTGCAGCACGAAGGATGAATCTCCCACTCGTGCACCTGATGGCTGTGCCTGCTGAGCAGATCCGCCATCTGGTTGTCCTGGCCCGGGAGGTGCTCCGCCATGGAGGAAAATGTTCCTCTGAATGGCCCACTTCCACATGCTCTGTGCCAAGTGTGACAACTGTGGAGTGTGAGTACCTCCCTGCTTCTGAATGTAATACATGGCCGTCATGTTGTCCGTCCGGATCAACACGACCTTGTTGCACAGATGTATCTTGAAAGCCTTCAGTGCCAGGAAGATTGCCATCAATTCCAGCAGATTGATGTGCATCTTCTGTTGATCCGACCATAGTCCCTGCACTGTGTAATGAAGGAGGTGCGCCCCCCAACCCAGGAGGGATGCGTCCGTCGTGAGCACTATTTGTGGTACTGGCTCTTGGAACGGTCGTCCCCTGCAAAGGTTGCGTGGATTCCACCAATGCAGAGAGTTGTACGCACGACGGGTCACCAACATGAAGTCTTTCAATTGTCCTTGAGCCTGATTCCACTGTCGTGCTAAACACTCTTGGAGTAGACGCATGCGCAGTCTCGCGTGCGGGACTATGAATATGCAGGAGGCCATCATGCCTATCAACTGCAGAAACACTCGCGCCTGTAGTGAGTATTGCGGTCTGAATTTGCGAATCAGCAGTTGCATGCTGTCGATTCGCACTGAGTTTGGCTGGGTTGTAGCTGTCAGTGTCCAACGTCGCTCCCAAGTACTGCTGTACTTGAGCGGGTTAAAGATGCGACTTGGGATAGTTCAGAGAAAATCCTAAACTGTGCAGAAGATGAATTGTGCGGGACACGTGGCTGGCGCACTGCTGGGCCGACTTCGCCTGCACAAGCCAGTCGTCCAGGTAAGGGTAGACATGAATGTGTTGTCTCCGAAGGTGTGCCGCCACTGTCGCCAAGCACTTGGTGAACACTCTGGGAGCAGTGGTCACTCCAAAGGGTAGTACCTTGAACTGGTAATGCTTGTTCTGTATAGTGAACCTGAGGTATTTCCTGTGTGCCTGATGTATGGGTATATGGAAATATGCATCCTTCAGATCCAGAGTTGCCAGGAAATCCCCCTGACTGAGCAATGGCAGGACCTGCTGCAGAGTCAGCATGTGGAAATGTTCTGAAAGGATGTATAGGTTCAAGGGTCTCAGATCCAGAATGGGTCTGAGAGGCCCATTCTTCTTTGGGACTAAGAAATAGAGAACACCCCTGTTCCGTGCTCCTCTAGAAGCACCAGTTCTATGGCCCCTTTTTGCAGCATGCTGGCCACTTCTTGCTGTAATAAGTGTAAGTGCTCTGCGGACATAGGATGGTGTCTTGGTGGTTTGTCGAGTGGAGTGGATGTCAGTTCTAAACAATACCCGTACTGGATAAGTTGCCTCACCCACCAGTCTGTGGTAATGCCTGCCCAGACTGGCAGGAACTGCTGGAGTCGTCCCCCGACCGGTGTTACATGGTCCAGGGGCAGTGACAAAACGTCACTGTTTGGTATTTGCCGAGGACCTGGTGTTATTATTTCCACGTCCTCTGCCTTTGGTGCTGTTACCACGGTATCCACCTCTATTGTTTTTGTTAAAGGTGGTCTGTGCACCACCTTCATTGTATTGTGTTTGCTGAGATGTTTGCCCTCTTGACGGCCCTCTACTACCTGAGCGACGAAAAGAACCCCCTCTGAACTGTTGAGACTGCAAGGCCCCCATAGACTTAGCAGTCTCGGTGTCTTTCTTGATCTTTTCAAGAATTGTGTCAACGTCAGGCCCAAACAAGAAATCTGGGTTAACGGGGTGATTGAGCAAACTGGTTTGTATTTTTGGCTTAAATCCTGAAATTCGTAACCATGCCTGCCTCCTTAGCATTACACTAGTGTTAATGGCCCTGGCTGCAGTGCCTGCTGAATCTAGTGCACAATTGATAGAAGCGTTTGATATCAGTTTCCCTTCCTGAATCAACATGTCCGCCCCCTCTCCATATTCATGAGGCAAGTGTTGCAACAATTGCTCTAGTGTATCATAGTGAGCCCTATCGTATCTAGCCAGTAGAGCCTGTGTATTGGCTATTCTCCAAATATTTGCCGCCTGTGCAGCAACCCGCTTCCCAGAGGCTTCTAATACTTTAGATTCTTTGTCTGGGGGAGGAGCATCACCACTTGTTTTTGAGTTCGCCCTCTTCCGGGCATTGGAGACCACCAAAGAGTCCAATGGCAATTGACCCCTTATATACGTAGGGTCCACAGGAGCAGGCCTGTATTTCTTCTCAATACGTGGCTTCACCACCCTTGCTCTGGTCGTGTCCTTGAAAAGGTCATTGGCGTGCTTAAGGACACCCTTCAGCATCGGCAGCGTCTTCACTGATATGTCCGACGTAGAGAAGGTATCAAACAGAAAGTCCTCCTCAACCAGGTCCGCATGCATGACCACATCGTGGTTCAACGCTGCCCTTTCAATCAGAGCGTTGAACGCCGCAGTATCCTCTGCGGGGGCTGTCTTTAATTGGTAAGACTGGGTGTCCGCCGTGCCTTGATCGTTGAGCACATCCTGCGAGTCATCCTGATTAGATTCATCAGGATAGTTGAATTGCTAGTCATTCTGGTCATCCCCCCAACCATCCTCAGTGTGTGTGGGGGAATGTGTAAAGGCTTGTCCATAAGGCCTTACAGACTCGAAAAAGAACTGGCGAGGAAGCAGAGCCTCTTTTCCTTACAAGTGGAATTAGATAGGATTCCATTGGCTTCTCCGGCAAGATCTTCCGTTTGAAAAGGGTGAGTCTTCCGGTTGCAGAGTCAATGTACAACTTCTTTGAGCTTTCAGAATAAAGTGGAGTGGAACCGACGCATTCAGGAGTGGCGGTCGGTCCCTTAAGTTTTGACATCATTTTACCAGGGTCGGTGCCCTGTGCCGGCTTAGACGTTTTAGGTCTTGCAGTCGGAGGCAGTCCAAAAACTATAGGTGGAGGCCCCGATGGCTGTTTGACTTTTTTCACGGCCATCGCCAACTTCGAGCCAGGTGTTGCGCGGGATTCCCAAAATGGCCGCGGCTTGATGCGCCACGTTCCAACGCGGCCATTTTGAGCTGGTCTTCGAGATCCTTCACCAGCATCAACTTGTATGCATTCGGACTGAGGGGCGGCTGCGACTCAAGTCCATCTTCAGTGTCAACTCCCGAGGGCAGCCTTAGATGACGTTGCACCGTCTGTTGGCCTTCTTGGATGCACTGATCTTCGGGTTGGCACCATTTTGTGACCCCGAAGGGGCAATGACACTCCGAGCCTTCTTATGATCCGATGGAACGAGGCTTTGTGAAACTAATACTGGTTGGACCAGTTTGTTTCGGTTTCAATTTGTCTTTAGTCAGTTTCGGTTTCGTTTTCGAAGGCGTGCCCACCGAAAGCTCTGAAATATTCTTAGCCGGGCCAGGTAGCCAAGATCTTTATACTCATTCTACAGCCCGGCTAAGGCCTTCCGGCGATGCTTTGACCTGAGCCTTTGACAAGACAGTGTCACTTTCGACCCCCGAAGGTTCGGTCTTGCTCATCGCTGGAGCCGCCCTCTGCGGCTCCAACAGCCATACCGTCGTCTCTTACCTCGACAGCTTCATCGTCTTCGATGTTCTCATCGTCTACCTCTTCTCCGTAGTAAGATTCTTGACAGGAGGCCGGGTCGGAGAAGTGTTCCGGTTCCTCCTCTTGGATGCCCTAGTCGTCCCCAGCCTCGAAGATATCCTCCACATCCGACGCTCTCCGCGCCGGTAGTCTCGCCTCACATCGAAGAGCGAGCGCCTCTTCCGACCTGAAGTTCGAACATGCCAAGCAACTCTCCTCATCGTGGTCTGGAGACACATCTGTTGCACACAGGGTGCACGTCTGAGAGAGGGTACTTCGCGTTACAGACTGGGCAACGTTTAAACGGGGCCTGGAATTCCATTGTCGATGTCAATCGTCGATCAGTCCTAAAAAGCTGGGAGCACACGTGCTCAAGTATCCGGGAAACCGGATAAGTTAACTCAGAACCGAACAAATCACAATACCGACGCTTAAAGAGGCCTTTTGGCCTGAAGAAAACAAGTTTTTCCTATAGGTTCCGAACGAGAGTCACGGAACACATCCGAACCCAATGGCGGAAAAAAACAATCTGAGGATGGAGATGATGCCCATGCGCACTGTAGTCCAGTGGAGAAGCCACCTAGCTCGTGATACTTCAAAGACTCTTCCAGGACAACAAGGTGCAATCATCTGGACCCAACACTAGGCGGCGATCTATGCACAAGATATGAATTTAGCGGCCCACATGCCTGGAACACAGGTTTTTACTCCAACTTTTTTCTGCTGGAGAATGGAAAATAGAGACCGGTGTTTTATCTGAGACACCTCAACAAGTACCTAAAAATGCAATTCAGCATGAGTATGCTAAGGATATCATCTAGTTAAACCCAGGAGGCCACATGATATCATTGAATCTTCTGGATGCCTATTTTAAAATCCTCATACACAGAGCACATGCATGGTATGTAAGATTTGAGGTGGCCAGATGTCACGACCAATTCAGGGTTCTACCTTTACAGTAAAGTCTGCCTCAAGAATATTCACCAAATGCATGCCACTAGTAGCAGCGTGCCCGGGTTGAAATGGCTATCAGTCATTTCCTTATCTGGACAATTGGTTAATAAAAAATAAAAAAAAAAACACAGAGCTATAATGGGTTCAACAAGGGCATGCCTTTAACTTTAAGATCTGTCTCCAAATAAAGGAGAAAGTGTGTGTAATTGTAGACACATTTACCTTTCTGGGGCAGTTCTGGACAATTATTTGCAAGGTCTATAATACAAACGAAAGAATTTTAAAGATAATTGTATTAGAATCTACCTTGTCAAGTAAAAAGCCCTCTTCAGTTCGAGAATTTAAATTATTTCTAGGAACGGTAACACCATGCATTTCTCTAATCCCAAACTGTCATTTGTACATGAGACCACTGAAGGAACAGCTCAACGAGAAAGGACATAGGAGAGGCTTAATATACTATGTTGTCTGTATAACAAATTGTGAGTGCTACACAATGGTGGAAGACAACATTGCAGTGAGGTCAACTTTCCTAGTCAAGTCACCAGGTTATGTCATGACAACCTATGTTTCCATGGTAGGCTGGGGAGCATAAAGAGATCAGGAGACAAAAAGAAGAAACAAATTTCCTAGAACTGAAAGCAGTGGCCTTGGGGCTCCAGCCTTTTCCACCAAGAGAAAAAGGGTCGGAGGACTTAATTTGAACAGACAACATGACCACAATGTTCTATTTCAACAAGCAAGGTGGAACAAGATAAGGTCTGCTGTCCAGGGAGGCACAGGACATATGGACTAGGTGTATCCAACCCAAGGTCTCTATGACAGTGGAGCATGTACAAGGCAAGGCAAACCAGTGGGCGGACGTATTAAGCAGTTCTCTGAACTATTGCAACAAGTTGGAAATTCAACACCATCTAGACAGGTTTATAACGACTAAGAATTATTCGAGCAGATTCTGACACAAGGGATCATGGGGGGAGTGTGCTTCAAATATAGGAGTCATATTTGTGAAGGCCTTTCCACCAATACCTCTAATCCCAAGAATGCTTAAGAAGAAGAAAAGGTAACTGTGCCGAATAGCTCAGGTGTGGCCATGACAATTTTGGTACAAGGAGCTTCTAATGTCAGAACAGCGTCACATTCCACTCAAACCAGCCCCAGGATTGCTCTACAGAAACAGTGGGCAAGTTATTCATCCAAACCCGAAATCTCTCAATTTAGCCACCTGGATTCTGAACACAAATTTCACCAACTGAATATTTCAACAACGCAGAGATAATCTGGCAAAAGCCAGAGTGGCGTACATGAAGTCATACAAGGCAAAATGGATAAGATTTTGAAATTCCTGTTCTTCTAAAGTAGTCACCCTTTCTCTTCAACACCTGCACAAGTTTTGCCATACCGTTCAGTCCAGTCTCTCTCACAGCTCAATTACATTACACCTGGAGGCAATTTCTAAATGTAGATAGTCTAGAAATCAAAAGTCCCTGTAGCTTGACAGATTGATAAAAGAATTCCTAAAACTTCTATTTCGGACTAATCCATAAGTAAAGAAACAACAAATTACTTAACTGCTTAATACAGTTTAAGTGCAACTGATGAGGCCTTTTGAGCCTATACACAAAGCAGATATACATCTTACATCGAAAACCGCTGCTCTTCGCCTTTACATCTGCAAAACAAATTCGTAAAATACAAGCCTGTCCAATACAGAGCCCATATCTGAAATTCAAGAGGGACCCAGTTATCCTGCGTACTAATCCTCGCTTCAACCCTACAGTGCCTACAGCTTTTCACATCAATGAGCCCATTGTCTTAAAGTCATCTTTCAGAATTCCTAGAACAAAGCAGGAAGGGCACTTCATACTGGATACGTTTTCCAACGCCAAAAGCCAGAAGTCTTGACGAGAAGCTTTAATTGACCACCCAAGCATAACAATTTTTTTTAAACTAGCAGCAGTCTGCCTTGGCCTACTCGGAACATTGCGAAAGCATCTGAAATGGTTACCTGAACCTGAAACTCACATCTGACTACGGAAACACCCTTCATTTGGGGAGTTCCAAAACGGCCATCAAAAGACTAAAAGCGGTCCAAAATGCTGCCACACACATAGTACTCCAAATCACTAAATTTCACTCTGCCAAAGAGACTTTGGCCAGGCTACACCAACCAAAAGAATACAGTTCAAGGCCATGTGCCTAGCACATCAGACCATGTACAAAAGTGGCCCAAAGAGAATTACCAACTTCCTACTCCGCATATCACTACAGGAACACTGCGCTTAACAAACCAGCAGTTATTTGCTGTGCCCAGAGTAAAAAAATAAACAGAAGGGGAGGAAGCTCTTGCTCTTTTAGCTCAAGCTTTGGAATGCACTCCCCAAGTACATCAGGAAAATGGAGTCAGATCTCAAATTCAGCAAACTGCTTAAAGCCCACCTCTTTATCTAATTTCTTAATTCAGTCTCACCGGTTGCTAAATTAGCACTGAGAGGCCCTTCTTGGGTAGCTACGAGCTCCATAAAACCTTATGAATACTATACTGTGTATACACACATACACTTACACATACATATGTATATCCATCCGTCAGAGTCCCACTGCATCCCGGCCCAAACTGCGGCAGTGCTCATTACCAGTGTGGGAACCGTAACACTCAGTTTCCTCAAGGCCAGGAAAGATGCACACTCCAAGTTGCTGAGTATCGGGTTTATTTCCTCAAACAGCAATAAGTGCTTACGAAGTACTGGCAACACACTCATTTCGGCGAGCGAATAGCCTTGGTCACAGGTGGGTGGTTGCCGCCCTGTGCTCACATATATAGAAAATTGCAATCAACATACTGCCCTAAACATCAACGGGCTACTGCAGAAGTCATACTATCCAAAATTGGCCGCCATATTGAAACAGGGTAATTCACATTAATGTCTGTAAACATGAAAGAATATACATAGATATTACACCAGTATCCTTGCAGCACACACACCTACCCAATTTGTAAACTTGGTCACAACCTGAAAAATACAGTTTCCTGTGTAGGCACATCATGTGTAAAATTAAATATGGGCTGCCCCAAACACAAATTTGTGCTGACCATGCAGCAGGATTGGCTCTTGGAATGCAGATCGGTTCTTTATATTATAAAAAAAAATTAAAAAGCCCAAGAAGGCAAACACAGGGTGACTATGACTGCCATCTTAAAACAGGCTAGTTCACATTATAACTACATGCCTTCAAGAAGATACATCAATAATCATTACAGAGTAGGAAAAAAATTCAGAAGGCCGAAAGGTTGTTTACAAGATAATGCACAAGTGGGCAGTAGCAAAGTGTGATGCATTTATGGATACAAAAACCTAGCAAGAGGCTTCAGTTACGAAGATAGTGTGTGGGGCAAAATACCCATGAAAAAATGCCATGAAAAATACTATATAAAGCCCAAGTGGGCCATACGAACAGTCAGGATACAAAAATCTAGATCGAAAACTCATTCATACATACATATACATACATATACACACATACACACATACATACATATACACACATACACACATACATACATACACACACATAGATACACATTTATACACACACATAGATACACATTTATTCACACACAGGTATAGACAAACACATACCCACATGTTTTGCCCGCCTCAGTTTAGAAAGGTCTCTAAAGGTTTGTTTTTTCAGTAGACTAGGGATACCTATACAGATTCAAGCAGGTGAATCAATGAAATACTCCACTCTGGAGAAAACACTTTGTGGTTCTCCAGTATTGACATCTTTCATAGATTCACATGCACCCCTCCTACCTACACTTCAGTTGCTCACCAGATTGAGCCCTTATTTGGATGGTATTTTATGCACTCATGTCACATCGGTTTCCACAGAGCCCACTTGGAGCCAGTAATTTGTAGACGGAAGGTTGTTCGCATAGTTTCTTAACCAAGGAAAACATCACTAAAGCAGACCATAGCGGCAGCCTCCAGTTAAAACGGGTCACAATTGGCGGTTACTATCAAGCAGTAAAGATTAAAATCGTTCACGAGTCAGGTTAAGAATCCCTAACACTTTGAATCAACCGCCCTTTCCCTACTTTACGAATCCGAGAAGCTGGTTTTGCCATTCATCTAGAACTCCCACTTGAGGAGTTTCCTATATATTTTTTCAACGATACTATACAGATATGGGCCTGTTTGTTTTTACAATACCAATACAAGAACAGACACCTCGAAGTCGATCCTATTATTAAATCCTCATGCATCTGCAGGGAACCCTATTACATGCATTTTGACATGCCAACTGAGCTGAAACCACAGTATATCCCTGTTTGCCATTTTTATTATGAGTAGTGGACGGCTACCTGATGAAGGCTGTGTGCCGAAACGCTCGTTGTAAGACATCTGCTGCACTGCCCGAATCTACGCTTGCATCTATTGCATGGATTTGTATATAGTTTCTGATAGTGTATGAATTTATTCACATGTAACATTTTTTTAATTTTCAAATGCACTTTTGTATCATTGATTTGTCTATCTTAATATGAACTTTGTATAAGTCAACAAAAAAGAAAAAATTTCAAATAAACTAATCAAAAGTATATATAAAAAATCGTTTTGTTTCAGGTTTTGTAGAGTGCTTATCTCATATGTCTACAATTGAGACAGAAGGGTATTCTTTCAGCTAACAATAGTTTAGTACCTTTTCTAGCTATAACTGCTTCCACTAGTATGCACTCATGCTTCGAAATCAGAGATGTGGTGCCACTGGACAGGTGGAATGGGGCAGAAGCTTCCGTCTGATTGGTTGAATTTTGATTGTACTCAAAATGATGGCAATTGCTACACAATCCTAGGGGATATGCTCTTACAATCTAAAGCAATGGAAGTTTACTGGAGAACCAGTGTACAGGTCATCAACGTGGTTTTTTTAAGAAAGCAGATTAAAAAGTATTATGGTCATTTTTCAGATCACATGTTAGATGTCCCAGGACCAAGGATTCCTTAATAGACATTAGGGAGGAATTTCCATGAGCAATTGGACAATGAAAACTGCCTCAGTCTTAATCAAAACTAATATACATAGTTGTCTCAATTAAGACTGCCATAGAACACTACACAGAACAGACCCAAAACAATTTATATATTTTACAAAAATGTTTTTTTCTATCAAACTTCAACAACCATTATGGTGCTCTCTTTTCAGCTTCATTGTACTTTAACAGTGTAAGTAGAAGGGTGACTTATCCACAGACCATGCAACATATCTCCTGTGTGGTACCAAAAACCAATTGGAGACCTCAATGTGTATTCAAATAGCGACAGTAGAGACTAAGTGGGGAGCCCACTCCCAAACTAGGACAAGAGGGAGAGCTACATATGGCAACTGTATGGATTCAAAAAGTGATGGGGCAAATATTACTAAGGCAGTTCTACAGGCAGCTGCCAAAAGCTGGAAACACTTTCTCAATCCGGTTCTTGACCAGGACTCTGGCTTAGCAGAGAATGAATGAGATTCCCAAAATGCTATAGGACTTTCAGGTAAATTGGTAATGTCCATTCCACAAGGGGATTTTGAGGAGAACCACCATCCTGAATAAAATTCAAATCACCCTTGGAAAGATACTGTGCACAGAATCACATGCGCTACTTGCGGGTCACACCTTAAAATATACACAGGGAGACTTTAAAGAACTCAATTATTGGGGGACTTAGAGAGATTGTAGACTCCACAGCTGGTTTAGAGTTAAAATAACCTTCGCCACCCTCAACTAAAATTTAAGCTGCTAAGTCATCTTTTTCCTTACAGAACCCCAAAACATTGAGCACTCCACATCCTACTGGGAAAAATAGGACAGGCCTAGAAAAGGACAAGAGCAGGATGAGCGGACTTCCATCCTTGCGCATGCTCGGACTGGCCGATTCATTTCTCCAGGGCTTAATAGTGGAAGTGCACTCTTTTGCAGCTCCTGAGTGATGAGGAAGCTGGCAAAGTGAGAGAACTCAAGACTGCCACAGAATAGTGCCACAACTGCTGAGATAGGTGGTCTAGACAGCACAGCTGTCTCTGCGACAAAAGAAAAAGGACTGCGGTAGGAAAGCGGTCAAATGTAGTGGCAGTGCCAAAGACATGCCCAGGCTTCAAATCCAATTATTCTTATGCGGTACAAGCTCTGCAGCATTTTAAGACCATGGCTACAGAGTAGACCGTTTTACTGTGTTCTATTAACAATTTTTCAAGAGATTAATCTACTTTATTTCAGGACCATTCCCAAAAGTATCAAAAACATCCTCACACACAAAACCCAAGTACCTACTCCAAGTGCGAAGCGTACAATCCGCAAGGTGAGACCACAATGCAAAATAAACAATTCGCTCAAAAACAAGGAGACTGCTTTCTTAGTTCGACTGCAGAGGAAGAGCAAAAATAGAATCTGAACAGCCTGGCGTTGAAAGCAGCATTGACGGCGTGTGGGAGGGAAGCACAGGGGCCATGGTCGCCGTCTCAGGTGCAATCAACCTTCCTGCTCACTGAAGCATCCGACAGCCAGGGGCTACCTTCTGCTACTCCTCAGTGAATACACGCTTCACTCATTGCACAGAGAGCGGAACATCGGAATAAAACAAATACTTTATAGTACTTTGAAATTATCAAGTTTAACAAATTGTGCAAAGTTATACTACTGCACTCCGACACATGAATAAATCTTAGACGTTAAGAAAGGTAGTTAACGTTAAACATCCTGCTAGGAGGGAAAACGTGATAAATCCATCACAACTGAGGATTCGGAAATGCCAGCACTGATGTAACCTCAAATGCGATTTTAAGCTGCGGTTTCAGCATTCCTCGGCAAGACAGGAGTGCCTAATGGCAAAAATGCATCACAAAGTGGGTCAACTGCACTAAGCGGCAGCCGCAAGCCATGCGAGGCTCCAGCAAAGGTAGCAAACCTGAGCAAAGACATTTGCAAAGGGTCCCTAGATCTACAGCAGTCTGTAGAGGAAAGACAATGGCAGCAGAGTGAATGTACCAGGCCACTTCTGTGATGACTCACTGGACAAACTGGCACAATCGTAAGACATGCAAAAAGCAAGTACGCTACAGTTCAACCGGTCTTACAAGGTACACAAGCGGTCCAGCCCCACTCCCTTGGCACTGCACTAGATTTCCAAAAGTAAGATAACTCGGGCAATCCCTCTATGGAAAAGCAGTACAAGTTCCAGATCTACGAGGAGGGGAAGCTTAGCCATGGGGGGACCACTGCATCAGACCAGCACAATCAGATAGTGTGCAAGAGTCCGGTTATGAGGGATTCTGGCTCACACAAGATGATTCGAGGCAGGTCGCATCTGAAGAGATGAGAAAGGGCAGGCTTCTTTACATTTCAGTGGGCACTGTGTTCAGACTGCAAACTAGCAGCTAAGGAGGCATGGTTCTGCACCCTGGGGTGGTGGGGACAGAAACTGGGAATAATATGTCAGGGATGGAGGTACGGCAAAGAACAGCTATCACGTCTTGACAAGAGGTGTATCTTTGATAAAGAGGTACTGGCGGGATACCTTCATCACTCCCATGTGCCCTCAAAGACCTCAGTATACCTCTGCCAAGTAACTCAAAGAGCTACACTAAAGAGTGGACCCAATACCTGGAGGTGCACGGAAAAGCAAGAAAACAGAAGTGTCCAGTATCCACTGCCTCCTGTGCCATTCCTGAACAGTGCTTGCAGTGCACTCATTCGTAATTTACAACAAACCTATAATCAAGCAACATGCACAAGTTGCTCCATACATGGTTATGTTTGCCCCCATGGCCACCGATTGCGCCAAACTGATGGAGCATGCATGTGTGTTTGTGCATGTTTGGCCGTCAACAAGTCAAGTAATGCTCTCCAGATACTTCACTGGATTACCTGAAGTCACTTACCTCCAAGTGCCACACCCAAGATAAAAAAAAGTATATGGGCTTTGTCAAAGAATAAGGTGGTACGACCCAGAACAAAAGAATCTCTTCAGAAGCAGTCTCTCAAGACCCCTTACCCTCACAATAGAAAACTCAGACTCAATGTTCCAAATTAATGAGGTAGCTAGCTAAGTGCTGGGGCCTAGTAACCGGCATCCCTAGTTTCAAAATTCACTGGAAGACCAGATTACCACAGTCCTAACTAATTGCACTGCTTAGTTTGCAGACTGCACACCCACCAGACTACACAGATGAAGCTGCATCGATCAGTGCACTGTATGAGAATGCTTGGGGGTAAGAAATCCACAGTGTATCATTTAATCAAGAAAAACCCTGTGAATGCATTTTTTAGGACCCCCCCACGCCCCGCACCCCAATTCTCCTTCAGGTCATGATAATAAAGTATAGTATCTGAAGGCCTTTCAGTGATCCAGCTAAAACCAAGGTGGAGGCTCTCCCATCAAGGTCGTAAAGAACTTACTCATGATGAATCCCGAACTATTTCATAAGTGCAAATGCACCTAGTTACTCCTAGTGATAGGAGGGTTGTTTACAGACTACAGACCTAGTATTAGAAATGCATGTGTTGGGGGAACTTTGAGACTGCATCCAAAAGCGTTAGGGTGGCTGTGCAGGGATACAAGCACATGGGCTGTGTCGACCCGCTGTACATGGAGGCTAAGTGCCGTGTTAGTAGTTCTATGTTCAAGGAATGTGACAACTTGTCAACTGGGTTTTGAGCTCATGTCATGTTGAAGTAAAGCAGTTGCTGCATTGAAGTTTCACAGCTGCATTTACAAGGAATATCGGTACAAGCGTGGTGTATGGAATGCAGAAGGATGTTAGGGAAAATACAATAGATCGAATACTCTAATTCATGTCATCCATTGGGAATTGACTAACCACATTCCAGCCTATTCTTCTGTTGCCCACCATGCGACCTCAGAAAGGAACCAATCATATGCAAATAAGCCTGGTCACTACTGCAAAACGAGTAGTCCAGCCAAAAACCAACAGATTAAGTCCAATCTAATCTGGAACACAAACAACTATGGACACGTTTCGGTCTATTTGTGTTGTGTCCGTAGGGTACAGCTTGGTTCAAGTGGCACAGGACCAGGGTCTCTCCATACCAGTCACAATGAGGAAAACAAAAATGTCATGGTGAAATGCTTGAATTATTCTCAACCACTGGTAACTGCTCTGGACACATTCCATGATTCAGAAAAGGGGGTGGTGATGAACAGTGTCTGAATTAAGCAGACCACTCTTACCCAGTCCAAAGATCAGGGCTTGATCCATCACCGTTTTTTAGCTCACTGCACCATCCCAGCTCAGAACTTGGCTATATGCAAATTAGTCTGACCCTGGCCCAGTGCATCATGGGATCAGGGCAGACCAAACTACCAAGCCAATTCTTATACTGGGAAGGAAACAAGCTACCGGGGACCGGTTTCTGGCATTTCAGCCATCTTCAGCCCGGCTTGCTTGAATCCTGATGGTGCAATGAGCTAGGGACTCACATCTGAGTATACCCTTCCACGCCGGGCCGAAGACGAAAGACCCTGAAAGAAAAAATCTTAAGTGAGGGTCTATAAAGCGGTACCCAAAACAAGGACAATTGGTCCTTTAGAATCCGATCAGATATATGTAAGGCTACGCAAGACAGGCAATGGGAACTGGGAGAGCACATGCAAGAGTTGAAAAACCTTGGAGCAACGGTACAAACTAAATTCCCGGCAACATTGAGAATTATGTGGCGCAATAAAATGCATAATATCAGGGAACCACATGAAGTAGAGAACCTTATACAACTGATAAAGGAACAGATTCAAACCGAGAGATCTGACTAAAGAAAATTCACAAAAATTCTAAAAATTACTGGTAATAAAGGTACAAACTCTATAATAGGCTCTTGTAATGTAATTAAGTCCTAAAGGGTTTTATAACAAGAAATGAATGAAGGAAAGTGATCACTAATGATATAAAGCTAAATAAATTGGTGAAATCCGAGCACGAATTGGGTAGAGCTACTACCCAAAAGAAGGGAGGCTTCCCCAGGGTGGGTACACCAAAACACACATGCACTTAACAATTTTAGACACGATAAGACACGGGTGGGGAGCAAACTAGGGGAAAAAATTAGAAAAAATATCCCCATGAAACGAACAAAAGGAGTAATATGGGAGTCAAGTAGATCATACAATATCCGCCCAAACTCAATACGGGATATCATAAAACCATATATAAAATGGAAAAAGTAAAACTAGTGAAAGTCCTCTCATGGAATGTTAACGGGCTCAGAACTCATAATAGAAGAAGAAGAATCCTAGAATATTTAAAAGAATCTGAAAACGAAATCATTATTCTCCAAGAGACACATCTTGTAAGCACTGAGTGGGACCAAATAATAAAAAAGCTAAAATGGGTAGACGCCTGCATATACACTACACAAAACTGTAATACAAAGGGGGTCGCGATTATTATAAAAAAATCTTTAAAAGACAAAATAGAAACCAAAACAGTAGATAATAACGGAAGATGGGTACAAATCAAAATCAGGGTAGAACATAACACCTTAACCATAGCTGGATACTATGGTCCAAACCTAGACGATTCTGCCCCCCTTCAAAAACTTTACACGGAACTTATAACAACAACTGCACCGATAATAGGGGGTGACTATAATATCACACCCGACCCCAAATTGGATAGATCACCACCAAATAAACAAATAAATCTACCTAAAATGAGAGAGTGGCTAGGAATTCATAAAAAAGACCTAGACTTGGAGGATACGTGGAAACAAAAAGGAGAAAAAACATACCCTTACACATTCCACAAGAAAAAATTAGGCCACAGGTCAAGAATAGACTTCTTTTTAATAAACAGGAATCTCAGAGATAGCGTTAAAAGTATCAAAACACCTCCCAGCCCATCTATCGGATCACTCCGCAGTGCAATTAACTCTTGCTCTACCAAAAAACAAAACCATCTCTAGATGGACAGTAGAACGATCTATACTCCAGGATGCATAATGCTTGAAACCAACTTGAAAGTGCCACCGCACATTATTATGAGGATAATGAAACCGGCACATCGAAGCAAATCACCTGGGACGCTTACAAAGCTGTAATCAGAGGGAAACTACTCAGACTAGGCGCACATAAAACCAAGATTAAAAAACAAGGGATCAAAAAGATGGAAACCGAGATCAAAACAATAGAGGTACAATTAATCAGCGGAGATTACTCAGAACAAAAAGAAGATTTAATGGAAAAGAATCGTAAACTCAAAGAGACGCTGGCTGAATTTTTGGAGAGCATAATCCAAGAGAGATGGGAAAATAGTAAACTATCTAATTATGAATATGGAGAAGGATGTGGGAAAATGTTGGCGTGGAAAATCAAAACTGACCAGTCAAGGAATAATATCCCTTGTATCCAGTCTCAAGATCAAACCTCACAAAGCTCGGAAGACGCTATAAGACAGGAGTTCACAAAGTTCTTCTTCAGCCTATATAAAGAAGATATAAATCCAACAAAAGAAGAGATCAGAAAATATCTTGAAGCTCTACCACTTCCAAATTTACCAGAAGAAGAAATATCAGAACTAAACAGTGAAATTAAACCCGAAGAAGTCAGAGAGGCAATAAGATGTCTCAAAAAAGGAAAAGCTGCGGGGCCAGACCCTTCCAAATGAATTTTACACAACATTAAAAGAATCCCTAGTCAGTCGATTAACAGAAATCATGAATAATGTATATTTGAATCATGAAAAAAAACCTGAATCCTGAAATGATGCGACGATCAGCATTATTTTAAAACCGGGTAAAAACCCAAAATTATGTGAGTCCTACCGACCCATATCCTTACTTAATTGTGACTACAAGTTATTTATGCAGGTTATTGCCAAAAGACTAGCAAAGGTCATGCCAAGGTTAATAAATCTAGACCAGAAGGGTTTCATAAAAGGTCGACAAATACACGAGATCACTCACGAACTCTTTGCAGCAGTAGACATTGCCACCTCAGAAAAACTACCCTTAACGATAATTACATTTGATGCTGCTAAAGCATTTGATCGAGTCAACTGGGCCTTCCTAAATGAAATCATTGTGAAAAACAAATTAGGTGAAAACTTTGCTCATATGGTAAGAGAAGTATACAAGAACCCAAAAGCAAAAATAATAGTCAATGGGAACTGGACTAGCAACAGAGATACAAAGAGGCACTAGACAAGGCTGCCCATTGTTGCCGCTACTTTTCAACCTTTATATAGAGCCACTGGCTTGCTCAATCAGAATTCACCCTTTAAACATCAAAACTGGACAAAAAAAGTGGCATTATATGCAGATGACTTAATGGTATTCACAGATAACTATAAGGATTCACACAAAGCAATAGAAGACACGATGAACAACTTTGGTAAAGTATCCGGATACTCAACAAAGACAAAACAGAGGCGATAAGCTGGAACACGAACCCTAACACTCCATTCGCAAGAGACATAATAAAATATCTGGGAATCACGCTGATAAAAGACCTTGAAAACATTCCACAACTGAATTTGAATATAGTAGCCAAAGAAATGAGAAGACTTCCTATAGTCTGGTCAGGACTACCACTAAGTTTCCTAGGAAGATGTAATGCAGTAAAAATGACTATCGGGGAGGAGCCAAGCTCGACAACGAGATGGCCGCACGTTAGCTCGGCTCCGCCGCCCTACCTGCCTGAAATCTATTATCCTGTCGACTATCCTGCCCAAAACGGACAACTTGTATGCAGTGCTTTGCAGTAACTTACCTTCCATCCCGGTGGGTCCGGTGTTCGGTGGATCCACGGCGGGGCTCTCCCGGACAGTGCGGCCTTCACGGGGCTGAGACCGGGGCCTCGCCCTCAGCGAGTTGCCGGCGAGACAGTGTCGGCGGCGGCCTCGGGTGGAGGTCTGGGGCTGGCCGGAAGCTGCCGATGTGCGAAGAGCCCGGAGGCACATGAACGCGCCTGGGACACTCGTCCGGTGCTCCAGAGGTGGTGTGCGGCAAGTTGTGGGGTGGGGACGCCGTGTCTGGTGGCTCCCCCCCGTTGTTGCCGTCCGGCTGTACCGGGTTCCTTCACTTGGTGGCGAAGAAGAACTTTGGTGGAGCGGTGTCACCGGCGGGTCCCCCTCCCCTGTAATCATTATTTCAGTACTGTGGGTCCAGTTTGTGCGCTTGAAGGGGGTCCCGTCGGGGTTGTGCAGTTGAGTTCACCCTTGGAGACGAATCCGGAGAGACGGCGTAATCGCTTCAAAATGGCGGCTGCCGCCATCTTCTGTGTATGGTCCTGGGATGCCGAGTTCTTGCCCTTGCACTCCTCCTGGGCCTATACTGATGAGCTCGAACCCACGCTGGGCGACGTCCTGCAAGCTTTGAGGTCCTGGAGGTCGACCTTGGTCCGGGATTCCTGCGTGCGGGGAGAAGTAATGGCCGCCATTCCTCCCGGGCCAGCGCTTGAGGACGCGGATGGGTCCGATGCAGTCGTTGATTGTTCCCCGCTTCCTGGCTGGGGTGGCGATGGTCTTACCCATGAACGGGTGGAACTGCTGGAGTCCATTGACATTGGTATGTACGGCTGTTGTGAACAGTATCTGCATTGCCCGCGTGAGAGGGGGTCCCATTGGATGTTTCCGTTGATACTCCAGCAATTTTTCCATGGCCTTTATTCATAGTCATGTCCTGTGCCCACTGGATCGACGTACTTAGCTACGATGGCCAAGAAGGGACTAGGATGAACCCAGTTCATTTCGGAGGACTACTGATTGGTATATGGAGTTACGGACTGCCTTACATTGTGATACTATTTTGATTCCTTCGTATTTACGTGTGGCCGGACATTTGCCAGTTTCGTTTTGGGTATTGCTCATAGCTTAAGTGGGCGGGGGGCGGGGGCCGTACCATTTGCTTCTGGTTCCTCTCCCCAGGCTCTTCTTTCTCCCTTCTTTTCCGTTTCTCTATATTCTCTTTTCTATATTTCGGGTTCACCATTAGGGCGACAGGCACGCTGCTGGGGGGGTAGGCCGTAGCCTTCTGCAGGGGGGTGCAGTGTGGGATGGGTGGAGTAGGGTCTATTAGGTAGTTCTTTGTTTCTATGGCTCTTTTGTATCCCTTCCTTGGGTCTCCACGACTGTTTGTAACCCCGTGGGGTGAGTTACAGTGAGGGGAGGAATATGTATTTTACGACGCATGATACTCTTGGCACTGTTTTTCCTGATTTGTCGCTCTGCCCCCAAGCACGTTCGCTATTTGCATTATTGCTCGCCATTATCATTGAGGGGCGGGTACAATAACGTGGAGTCCCCCTACTTCTTTCTTCTTGGGTTTTCTCGTTTTCTTATTTTTGGGGTTGGGATGTATAGTGATTGCAGCCTATTTGCTTCCCTGATGGGTTTTATTACTGCGGAATTGCTGTTCAGTTAATCTCTGGGTACATGTGGTTGGGCGTGGACATGACCATTGAAGAACTACAAACAGACCTATGTTTTGCACGCTATGGACCTTTCTGACTACTGCTCTTCTGTTGTACTGTAACGAAACAGTTGGATTATTCCCGCCATGTACTCCAAGTTGCTATCTATACGACCGATCCTTTCTTCTTTAAATATAAAAAATTAACCTCCTCTAATCCTGTGTTGAGTGGTTCTAGTTAGTTGATAATACTGACTTGCAGCGCCGGGTAATATCTTTTAACCACTCTGTGCCTTTAATTGGCGATGGTACTTTCCAGTTTTGCTCCGTGGCCGGCCTCCGGGTTGTAGGCCCTTATTTGTATGCATCCATTTTCTCGAATAAAGGTTTTCAAAAATTTAAAAAAAAAAAAAAAAAATCGATCATTCCCAAATTTACCTACTATTTTAACACCATTCTGTTGGAATTTAGAAAAGAATCTTTGAAGAAAATTCAAGGAGAAATATCTAGTTTTATCTGGGCATCGAAAAGTATTAGAATAGCATGGAATAAACTCAGGAGAAGGAAAATACAAGGTGGAATAGCAAGTCCAGATATATACGAGTATTGCATATCATTTCAATTCAAAAATTTCAGGCCTCTCCTAAGGAAACATCAATCATATCCAAACTTCCTTCAAAATTTGACAGATGGAGTAGACCATTTCCTATATAAATTCGGCTACCCAAAATACTTTAAAAAAAATTAAGCTAATGATCCTACATAATGCAGCAAAGCTCTGGAATCAAATCAGAATCACACTAAATATCCAGTACTACAGAAATATGGCCCCCAATATGAGACTCCCCTGGACCCCTATTGTCTGAATGATACACTAGCAATACCACTTAAAAAAGCAGGTATTGAAAGTTGGGGAAAACTACGAATAGGAGAATACCTAATTATATGGGAACATCTATACACAATCACGCAAGGCAAGTTGTCAAAATTTAAATTTTATCAGCTAAGTAGTTGGGCCAACTCTACTAAAAGGAAAAAGACTATGGGAATCTTGAAAGTGAAATGATTAAAACAACATCAATAAAGAAATATCAACATGGTATTGGGCCTTCATCGAAACAGACGAAGAAGAATTTAGTCCCAGAAACAATATGGAGAAAAGATATTCCTGATCAAAACATAAATCTACAATTCACATGGAAAAAATCGTTAGAAAAATGTTGGTCTTGTGTAAAACCAGCCTCACTGAAAAGGAACCACTTATTCTCACTACACAGGGCATATTGGGCCCCAAAAAAACTGTCTAAATTTAAAAGGTACAAATATAAAATCATGCCCGAAGTGCGGAGAGGCAAAAGCAGATGATCTCCACATGTTTAAGAACTGCCCCGCACTCTCCACCTATTGGCTCAAGATTGGTAAGACGCTAACAAAGGTAAGGGGAACCCACATAACTGTAAGTACAACTCATTTTTGGGATACTGAATAACGTTGAATTTGATACGGGTAATCTAAGTAATAAACACGAACGTTTACTGTTCATGTTGATATTGCTTGCACGTAGAGAGATCTGTGCTATTTGGGTTAAGCCGGTACCGCCTACACATGAGTTGGTTAAACTCCATAATAAAAATCAATAAACTCGATCGGAAAGGGAAAAACTCTAAAATAATACGTTTTTGGGAAATTTGGGAACAACATTACCAGATAAATCACTAAACTCCTCTATGCCACCGGAAAAATAAAAATCCAATGATTAAAGCGGAGACATTAATTCCAGGCAGAACTGATCTCTGCTGAGTAGCCTACTAGGCTAGCTCCTCCTACAAACGTTGGAATTATTGAACACGATAAAGGGTGAGAGGAGTAATCTAATTGGTCATAAAGGTACACTCCCCACGGATAACCGATAACGGGGTAACGAAAGATCAGAACAAGAAACCATCAGACTCCCAAAGCCTCCTTATCAATGCATCCGCAAGATGAGGATAAAAAAAAACAAAAAAAAAACGCACGAGTCTTAAAGGTACACTTCAAGTGGAACGACATAACACAACCCCCCCCCCTTAATCAAAAGAAACAAACACTAAAGAAACAAAAGAAAATAACCAAAATGAACCAATAACAATACATTAAATTACATAGTCCTTGAGCCAAGAAGGTAAAACACTTGTTCTTTTTCCATGTTCCCTCCCCACTACAATGGAATCACCATTGCCACTGTTAGATTCCATTTCACTGTTAGAGTACAAATTAACCTCTCTACCAGCAACCCTTCCTCCCTTCTCACAAAAAGACGGATTGACAATAGAAGAGTTCTCCTTGACCCCATTACTGTTACTTCCAGTATCAGCCAACTGGGATTGTAAACAACCATTTTCAAAATGATTTTCAATTTATTCATAATCATCTTGTCTACAACTCTCCCCAGCACACTCCACATTGTCCTGTTTAGGATTAATAGAGATACTTTTCATGTTCCATACCTTTCCAATCACACAGCCTTACCGCATTCCTCAAAACCTCCACAACTTGTTAGGGCGGATCAAAACAACTCTCACCCTTAGGTACTTTCCAAGGTTTCTTCACACGCACCCAATCCCCAACACCAATTTGCGTATTTTTTCTACTATAACGATTGTCATAAAAACATTTACTTTTAGTATGGAGCAGATCCAGATTCTTCTTGACCTCAGTAGGAGACCATTGAGTCACTTTCCCTTCTACTAACCAACAAGGGTTAACTTAACTTCTTGGCAATCGTCCTCTCATCAAAATGAACGGAGACAGGCACGTACCAGTTTCTGAAGTTGTCCTGTAAGACCACACTGCTTTTTGCACCTGAACCTTCCAATCCATTCCTTTGTTGACAGCTGCCTGAATCACACCCTTGATCACTATTAAACCTCTCAAAAGTGCCATTTCCGATAGGATTGTATAAAGAAGTAGTTTTATGCTTTACTCCACACTTTTGAAAATAATCCTTAGCCATGTGTGACAAAAATTGTACACCATTGTCCGTGAGAATACAATTTGCCAAACCTTCCATAATAAAAATCTTATCTAAAAATTTTAAAACTGAAAGAGTGTCTGCTTTATCTACAAATCTCACAATAGGCCATTTTGTGAATAAATCTATGGCTACTAAACCAAATTCTTTCATGACACCCATAGGTCCGATAATATCCACAGCAATGGTATCCCATGGAAGATCTGGAATCAATGCCTCACTCATGCTTGGTTTTAAAGTTCTGAGAGTTTTATCTGCAGAACTACACACTTAACAATTAACAAATTTTTCTGTATCTATCAACTCCTGGCCACCAAAACATATTCTTGACCATAACTTAGTTCCTTCCGATGCCAAAATGTCCTTCATGACATAACTCCAAGATCTTTTGCCTCCAAGAGGTAGGAGGAATAATTCTATCACCCCTGAAAAGTATGTTTCTCAAGAGACAACTCCATCCGGACTTCCCAAAAGGCTTTCAAACTATCCGCAATGAAACATTTTATAGGCCACCCTTTTCAAATATACTCTAGAATCTTCTTAAGTTCCACATCCTTCTCTTGTTCCACCAACCACTCTTGATTACTAATAGCAGGTGCTCCTGAATCATGCAACAAAGCCACACTAAAAGCACCCCATGGGTCATCCACACATTCCTCAAGTGGGGAAGGCAACCTAGACAAACAAGATTGTCCCTTCCTGGTAAATAAACCATCTTATATATGTATGCTTTCATGCCCATGGATAACCTAGCCATTCTCGTTGAAGCTCCAGAAATTCCATCAAACGATAAGATCTTAACTAATGGTCGGTGATCTGTGCGAATGACTACAGGCTTGCCCCAAACAAAAGCCCTGAAGTGTTCCATTGCCCATGCACATGCCAATGCTTCCCTCCCAATGATTGGGTACCTCACTTCGGCAGGTGAAAGTGCTCTAGAAGCAAATAAAATTATCCTTTCTTTTCCATTCATACCTTTTTGCGATAACACCGCCCCCAGGCCCTTATCACTAGCATCCGTTATCAACAAACACTCCGCATTAGGATCAAAACTTGCTAGGGCATTGAATTTTGCAAATAATTTTTGATTTTGTGAAATTCTTCTTGACAACTCTTTGTCCAATCAAACTTCACATTCTTTTTAAGTAAATTCCTTCTATTAAATATCTTTGATGCAAAATAGCATACAAACTTCGCACAATATTCAGCCATTCCAAGAAACGCTCTCGCCTCTTTAGTACAAGGTGCTCCCGAATTTAAAATATTTACAATCAACTCTGGTTTAGGTCTGTCCCCTTCCTCACTAATTATGTGACCCAGATAAGACACATTCCTTTGACTAAACTTACATTTTGACAACTAAACCGTTAGTCCAGCCCGCTCCAACACTTTTAGAACTTGTCTCAATTTACAATCATGCTCCGCCTGGTTCTTTGCAGCAATTAAAATATCATCCTGGAAAAATGAGATCATATCCATGTCTCCCAACAACCTATGCATCATCTGCTGGAAAACAGCTGCAGCTGACGCCAGCCCAAACGGCATTCGTTTGAACTGATAGCATCCGAACGGCGTGATGAAAGCCGTAAGACACCTAGACCCTGGTTCTAACTCCACCTGATGGTATGCCGCCGAAAGGTCTATAGTTGAGAACCATGAAGCACCCTTTAACAAAGAAACCATTTCATTAATCTTAGGCAACGGAATTTTTTCCACAACTAAGGTATTATGAAGATGGCGAAGGTCTATGCATAGCCGGATCTTGCCATTAGGTTTCCGTGTAACGACAATAGGACTAATCCACTCTGACGCCTCCACTTCTTCTATGATCCCCTTTGCTAACAGACCTTGTAATTCTTTTTTTACTTCATCCCTAATTAACATGGTAATGGGTCTTACCTTATGAACCTTAAGCACTGCACCAGCTTTAAGTTGAATTTTATGCTTAAAACCCTGCAATTTCCCCAACACTCCACCAAACACTCCTGGAAATTCTTTGCACAAAACATCACACAACTTACTCTGATCATCCACAACCAGCACTTTTTCTTCACTATTAGGGTCTAGAATGAGGTTAACATTTTTCTGATCAAACCACCCCAGTACTGATGGTCCGACCTTAGACACATATTTTTTCTCTTGTACTCCTTCCCTTAAATAAGAAAGTAAGCCATCTGTAACCTAGCATCTCAATTCTTTTACCTGTATACCCAACAGGATTAATGTCAGACACATACAATGGTTCTCCAATTTTCCCCACGAAACTTTTTCCAAACATCCTCATTGACTATAGTGTAGGGAGATCCAGAGTCTGCATACACTTCCTCTACAACACCGCCCAAGGAAATATTACATAGAGGTTTGCCCTGTAATGACTCTTCCGATATATTAATTACATAATTGCCCCTCACATTCTTAACACTCAGTTTCTTCTTCTTGTTCATTTTCTTCCTCATCCCAAATATATTTTACATTACTTCTTTTCCGACACATTTTACTAAAATGTCTTAACATCCCACATATTGAACATATCTTCCTCAAAGCAGGACAATTCCTACTGAAAGCTAAGTGTTACTATCACAACGATAGCATCTTCATTCTTCCCTTTTTGTTTCATTTTTTTGTTATCTATTAGGTTGACTCATCAACTTCCCCGTGAGCCCTGTTGAAATTGATTCTGCGACTTACTTGCGGTTTGTATCTTACAAACCGCACTTGTGCTCTTATCCTCCTCTGTTTCTTTTACAACTGAGGAACATCAACCAGACAGCTCTGCCTTCCTCATAATCGCTAAAATGTCATCTAATGGCGCATCGCCATTTACCCATAACCCATCCTGTAAGGTAGAATTAATGTTATGCATAACCAATTGGTCTCTTATCAATTCATCATGTAAATCCCTGAAATTGCAGTCAATAGCCAGCTTCTTCAATTAGTCTACCCAGTCATCAACAGTCTTTTGCTTCGTTTGTTTCCTTTGGAAAAATGTATGTCTCGTCACGCCAATACATACTTTTGGTGCGAAATATTTATCCATATCCTTAATGCAATCCTCAAAGACATCCAAATTCGAATCCTCAATTTTGCTCATACGTGAATGTGTCTTTAAATACTCGTCCCCATTTTTAAGAAGGGCAACAGAGAAAGTCCCTCCTGTTACCGCCCCATTTCCCTCCTGGACTCGGTCGGAAAAATGGCAGGACGCATACTTCTTGACCGTCTCCAGGAGTGTTCGAAAGAACATGGGGCACTTTCAGATCTACAATACAGGTTTAGGGCAGGACTGAGTACAGGGGATCAAGTCCTAAATCTAACATTATTGACCAGAAAATACGTAACCGCAAAAAAATCCTGCCTACATATGGTTTATGTCGACCTCACAGCAGCGTTAGACTGTGTGGTACACTCAAAACTCTGGTCAATAATGCTGCAAATGGGGATCGAATCACCAATAGTAGACTTTCTGCGCGAATTATACACTGGAGCCACGGGAAAGGTCAGATTTGGGACAGCAGGACAATTAACCAATAGTTTTCCAATACAGAAAGGGGTCAGACAGAGGTGTGTGCTGGCCCTCTTCTTATTCACGCTCTATACTAATGGTCTTGAGGCTGCAATGTTAAAGGGTGTAAAAGATCTCCCAGAAGCCGGTCGTCGGCAGATTCCAGCATTATTATATGCCGACGACGCGGTAATTCTCGCTCGAACTCCAGTCCAGCTTCAACGGGCTCTAAACAATTACTGCACTTTTATGACCAGTTTAAATTTAAAAGTCAACATAAAGAAAACTTACGTGATGCATGCCGGTACCAAGGGGAAAAAAGTGAAGAAAATCTATGTGGACAACCTTCCCCTTGAAAGAACCAATACGTACCCCTATCTTGGCATCACCATTGACGAGGCGTTCAATTGAAAAGAAGCAATTCCCGAAAGCTGTCCCTTATAAGAACAGTTGGCGCTTTAAAAGCCTTTTCTCTTCGTCTTGGTAAAAGACCTCCGACCGATATGATCAAAATATATAATGCAAAATGTATTAGTACAGCCACCTTCGGAGCAGGAGTCTGGGAACGACAAATGTAGAACTACAAAGAGTTGAAAACTCTTTTAAAATGTTTATTGGCTGTTCCAAAAAGTACAACCACATTTGGATGTCACCTCGAACTTTGGGTGGATCATATCTCTGACATTATCAAGATCCAGCCAATCATGTTATGGCGCAGAATATGAGCTACGGACGAGTGCCAGCTTACAAGAATAATAATTCAGGACTGCATGAAATTAGACAACATGACAAAAATAAAATGGTTGGTTTACGTAAAATCTTTTTTCACAGACATTGGTTTCCCGAGATTTTTTGACGATCCATTGTCAGTAACAGACATATCGAAAAAAGAACTAAAAACACTGTCTGTCGCATCTATCTCAACTACGGATGTTGAGTGAAATAGGAAAGCCATCAGTCCAACATGGTCTCCTAATACAGTTGGTTCCAACCATCCAACCGTACTTGCAGTATGACTTATCACAATATGAAAAACTTCTTACTCGTTTCAGGTTTAATTTATATTATTATATGGTCTTATTTCCTAACCAGAATGTTTGGACACAATACTTCAGTGTGTCCCTGTGACCTAACGTCCCCACAGTCTACAATTCACGTCCTTTTTTTCTGCAAATTTTACACGCCAATACGCAGGAGGTGGATAATACCACTATTAAAAGTTCTGAAAATTCACAGATGTCGCCCTGCCTACTTGGCGTTGCAATTCCTGGAAAATAATTTAATGACAAAATCTGTGGCACAGTATTTAAAATTACGTATTAGGCACCGTACGAACTTATAAAACATGACTGAGCATCCTGTTTAAAATGGATTTCTAAAAAAAATGTTTTTAAGGCACTGTTTGATACAGAATGAATAAGAGTTTTAATATTTGTGTTTATGTACTTTTATGGCTTTCACAAAATGGAAACCACATAAAGATGATTTTGATTTGTGTCTTTAAACCAATTGGGCCCGAAGAATTTAACAATTATTTTCTTTTGTTCCGGTTTCATCTTCTTCCCTTCATCAATTGCTTCAATATAGTTTATAAAATACTCCTTCCATTCAATCCATTTAATAACCGACTTGGTACCAGTTGCCCAAAATGGTTCTGGAGCATTTATCGTAAAATTCTGTTGAGCCATTTCTACTCTTGTATTTTCACTTATGTCACCTTGGTCCATAATACAAATCCTTGTTCAATAATAGAACATTACTCCTTTTCCTCTACTTATGAGGTGTAAAAACACTCCTCCCCGACTATCTCACCTGTATAATAAAAAGCACCATAAAAATTGTTTCTTATAACTCAAACATTTCCCATTGCTTTTTCAAGATCGCTAAAAAATCCACATTTGAAGTTTTTGTAAAGAGAAAAAAAAAAAAAACTTAATTTACTGGAAATATCTCCTCGATTGCGCGTTGCTCCGGTGGAAGTACTGAAAGGGTATGAAAAAGAAAATGTCCTCCACGTAAGGTCACGTTGTGTGACCTCGCGTAATGACGTCTTTTCCTTTTATTTCTGGATCTTCCGGTGTTCTAAGAAGACATCCGCCTCTCGCGCTACTGCCCGTGCACAGCCCGTGCCGAATCTCGCTCACCGCTCAAAAGATGCCGCCGATTGAAATCCAACGGACACAGAGTCACAAGGCAATTTCATTAAAAAGGGGTATGTCGATCCTTTACCTTATTAAACGATGCACCGGTGTTCCAATACGATTATACCTTCTTTCCACCAGAGATTACAGTTTCCAACGATTTCCAAGTAAATTGATCAAAATCCACAAAATGACGAAATAGGCAAATATTTCCAAAATTATATGGGTCCAAATCAGTTTTCCATTGTCGCCAATTGTAAAGATGCTCCGTACACAGTAGTAGAGAAATAGGTTTATTAAGTGATAAGTAAAGCTATGCAGGTGAGTGCCAGGAAGCAGCTGAATCCCAAGACCGCTCCAACATCAACTGCCTCACACATACGAAAGATGCCCATACCACATTCTAACTAGGACCTCGTGCATTCTAACAATACACAGCACGAGTCTTAAAGGTACACTTAAAGTGGATCGACTTAACAGGCAGGGAATTGTTGGGGGGAGAAGGGAAAGCCAAAGTTACATTTTTCAGTGGGATTGATAGTTAAACTCAAAATTCAACCATGTACGGGTACTAATAGACAAGATTTTCTGTATGGACTACAGGAAACAGGAGAGCTTCTGGGAAAGCTATTGGACTCCTTTATCTGGCTGTAAAGGGGTCATGATTGACTCCGATCCATGACGGAGGGTCGGTACATTCCCTGATCTACAGCTGAAAGATTTAAAGGTTAGAGGCATTTGTTCCATGCTCCAGTTTACATTCAACCCTCGCACACAGACTCCTGCCACACGTCCTTCTGCAAATATGCCCCCCAAACCTACACACCCACTCCACCAGGGCGTGGGACCACTTGGCAGGCGACTCTCCGTGACACTGCTTCACAAACCATCTGTTCCACCCACAGAGAAGCAGAAGGAATCCAGGCCGTCTCTATAAAAGTTATTAAACAGAACAAAGCAACAGAAAAGCCCAGCAAGGGACGGAGCAACATAAGCGGCCTTGGATGATTTACATGACATAGCGCGACCGGGCCGCGTCGGAACACGTGGATTCCTTGGAGCAAGGTCGCGATATATGAGAGCAATGTCTGCAGTGTAAAGGGGAAGGGTGTCTATTATTCTCAATCATACACAAAGTTCTGAGTCGGGCTAAGCAGGCCATGCAGACTTTCCACAAGCAGCTGCGCATTTTATCTTTCATTTCCAGATGGCCGGGGCTTCTTGCTGATAATGAGTTTCCGACGAGGGCTCCTCTCCCGGGCCAGCCCAGATGTCGGCATTAAGGGCTTCCAGTGTCCAGCCTGCGCTGGGTGTGCGCGCACGCGCCCTTGCACTCCATTCCAGAGGAAGAGAGAAAGTTGAAATATTTCCCCTCGGCAACACTGGCCGGGGAGCTGCAGCCGAAATACCAAATAAGGCAACGAGACGAAAACAGCAAGAAACAGGAGCCGGCCAAGGTGCGGGGGCTACCTGAAGCCGCAGGGCCGCCAGGACAGTAAAGGTCCCCACCTGCAGCGCAGGGCCGGAGCTACAGTGGCAGTGCTAGGAACCCAGAACAGACAACGGACGTTCAGCAAGGTGCTGCTCATCCAGGAACCTGGACTGGCGAGGGTAACCTTACCCCAACGCAGTACAGCATCGGACTCAGAGCAGGCTGCTTGCCGGCAGGGGCAGGCACTGCTGCTCGCCAGCTGCACACAGTACCAGGCCAATAACTACCCACCCCCTGGTGAAGTGCCCACTTGCCCATTGCCCGGGCTGCGTCCGGACAGGCACTGCCATAAACCCCTAACAGAACACCCCAAACTAGAAGCTGGCGAGGTACTCTACAGCTTCCAGGACTAGTACGGGTACCCCCTGCCCTGCAGCACAGCATCAGGGTCGCAGCAGGCCAGGTACTGTACACCCCGGGACTGGCATTGATGTCCTGCAGGAGAGACTGGTGCGGTGCCCATCTGCAGCACAGTACCAGAGCACCAGGACAGTTTCGGCGCTCACCCGAGAGGCGCCGCTACAAATCACAACAGATGACAACAAATTAGAGTTCAGGGACTGCACAACCCACGGGACTGGCACTGCTGCTACACTCCCTCCCCCCCTACCCCCCTTCCAGTAGCATAGTCTCAGCAGCTGCTGGGCGATGCTCAATTTGTAATACAACAATTAAGTGCCAAGGCCCACGTCAGCCCGCGCTGCTAATGACAGTACCTGTGTGTAACTGACAATTCACACTATTTGAGGCCTCGTAAACCACAAGAATGACCTGAGCGGCTGATATTTTTATTGAATGAATAAATAACAGTTCTGTAAACCTTCAAACCATGAGGCAACTTGCATAAGTGACAGTGTTGTGCAGAGCACCGGAAACCACTGGCTCAAATTAAGCACTGCAGGTCAGGGTTTCAACCCACTGCTCCGTCGTAAAAGCAGTAGTGGGCGGAGGAAAAATGTGAACGGCATACCAATGGATACAGAGCGGTGGCTGAAAATCCCCATTTGGAAGAATATTATATCTATAACTCTGGTAAAATCAAGAGCTCTTGCCCAACTCGAGACCTAAAAACCAGGACCTCTGATTGCACATGTGCAAAGTCATGAAAGGATGGTTCGAGGCCCTGGAAGGAGGGCAAGAGTTCATGTCTTGGCATGAGAGATAGCGCAGTGCTTTAAATGGAAAAAAATAAGTGCAGATGCTCACCTAATTGAGAAGTGGGTTAGGGGGCGGGGTTAGTGGCTGGTAGGGCTATGGGGGCGGGGCTACAGATAGTGATAAGGGACTGGGCCAGAGGCACCCGTTTAATTTGATTGAGATTTAATTGGTGTGCAGATATGCACACTGCAGACAACACTCACTCATACAAGAACACACAGGGACATAGAAGCACTTGTGCATGAAGATAGGTTATTTAGTTCATGTGCACCCACAATAAACTGTGCTAAAAGCAACAATTACCTGGAAACAAGCAGATGAATGTGGAGGGCCGGCCATTAATTAAAATCATTAATAAAACCTCATGACCGAATGCACCTCTTCATTTAAGATTTTGTTTCTTTGGCGCTTTGTTAGAAATTGTTTCAAAGGCACTAAGAAAAAAGTTCACTTACCTTTATTTTCTAATGTCATAAATATTTAACTTTTAATTGAATATAAACCCCTTTTTAAATTGTTTCCGGTGTGATAGCGCCTTGGGCCTCACAAGCATTGGGAAAGTGCTATAGAAATCAAACATAAAATAATATCACTAACTTTCTTGTTCAATTACATTTTAAAGGAAAGGTATGTATAATATTTCTCCTTTTTTATAAATTAAGCTCCGACAATGCACGGCTGCAGTGTGTTTATCAGTAGGGAGAGGGGCGAGATGCAAATTGGGCCTTAATCTGTCCCCCACTGTAGGAAGGTACATCCTGACTATGGTTGCCCCCAACTTTTTGCCCTGTGTTTTAGCTGGTTTTGGACATAGTCGACCTTGGACCCTGCCAATCAGGACCCCAGGCCTACTGCTCTCTCTTTAAAATGGATTCCATGTACCCTAGGTACATTTCCAATTGGTACTGGGCCACCCTATCAGACCCTGTAACTTAGGGCATGGGTGTACCCAGGGCTGCCAGGGGCTGCAGCATGTATTATGCCACCCCTGGCTGGCCTCCTAAATTTGACACAACTGGCTGCATGACAGCTGGGGCAAAGTCATGTAATCACCCTTTGCTGTAGGTGTAGTATCCCTATACCTAACCCTAAAATGGACACACAGATTCCCATCAGTCACTCCTATGGCAGGCCTTGACAATCCTGAAGGCAGAGTGCTTGGAATCGTGTGAGATGGTGCTCTGGCATGAGCCGAGCCTGTCTGCAGCTTGTGGAACCAAGTCCTAATAGCTGTTCCATGATATCGCATACCATATACTCTTAAGTGCATTTTAATCCTCGCGGTTAAATGCTATCTTTGGTATTGCTTTATTAAAACATGTCGAGTAAGGTGTCATACGAATTGGAATACTAACCCCTCGCCAATTCTGGCGACGGGGTTAGCATTCCACCCTTCTAGAGGGACACGACATGTATGTAACTGTGAACCCCGGTTAAAGTTAACTGAAGCCTCAGCTCCACAAAATGGATGCTGCCACCACAGACACGAGTCGGACCTCCTGCTGCTGGGAGTCCTTCCAGCGAGGGAGGCCTGGACAAAGGGTTTCCTGTCCGGGGCGGTGCTAGCACCGTCCCAGACATGGTTTTGTGTATCCTGGGTAGGCAGGGCTTTTCAGGAAGGTGACTGCTGAGTGGCACCCCGGTGCTCACTACGCATAGGCCAGTCAGAACCAGTTCCAGGGGCACACCAGCCCCTGGCCTGGGGAAGTCCGGCAGGGGAGAGGGGTGTAACCACCCCCCTCCTGGTCCCACCCATAGGCAGGACCTAGTCACCGGGTCAGCCCCCTTTTTTTAGTATAAAGATAGGAGCGGGCCCCCTGTTCAAATTAGAGCATCTTTGGAATCAAGATACGACTTTCTTCGAAAGGACTTCACGATTTCTTCATCAAGATTCTCCCTTGTGGCTAAGGAGTAGTCACCCTGCATCAAGCGGGCACCATCTTAAAGAACCACTGCGGTCTGCTGCAAGTCCTTCATCACGAATCCGACGACCTAGCTCGACGAGACCCGGCTTCCCTGGCACCTCTGACCTCTACTCACCTCTACAGCAAAGCTGAGAACCGTGAGTGCGACGAGACCGAGGGACCGACGATCGCCAAGACTGCACGACATCTTTACTGCAAGCCCACCGTGTCCTCCACTGGTGAGTGCTTTGGGGTCCGAGAAGCCCCGACCCTGCGCAGCTCCAGCACCCAAGGTCATCCTCCCTGCATCTCCACGATCTGCGTGGGGCCCTTCTGCTGTTTGCTGTGAACCGCGTTGTTTGGCTACTAGCCGGCTGGCTTGTGGCCTTCTGAACGACGCCCGACGACATCTCTGCTGCTGGTCTGGTTGCTCCAGGCTGGCCCTTGCTTCCTTCTTCAAGAAAGGCACCCCGGACCCTCCTGGTCCACTCCAGACGCCATTTTGAGTCCACCGCGTGGGCTTGAATTTGCCAAGGCTTTGTTGCCCAATCCTGGTCCAGCGACGCCGACAGCTTCTATCTTCGTGGGACAGCTCGATCCTCCATCCTGGTCGCCGACAACGCCTCCTGGTCCGTGAGATCTTCGAGTACAGCGTCACCCACTTACCTTGTCGAGGTGGCTACCATCCGGTGCCCTCCTGGTGCCCACTGACTACTGGCTAGTAGTCTCGAACTTGGTCCCCTCTGCTTTCAGGTGTCATCTTCCATCGATCCAGGCTTTGATCCACCGAACCTTCTTCACTGGTCGCCTGCCAGCAACTTCTTTCTTCCAGGCTCCTGGTCCGTCAACGAGGATTCCCGACGTCTTTTGAGTCCTATGCAGCTGCAGCCCCTGGGCTAGGTAACTTCGGCATTTCGGTGCCCCAGCATAGCCTCACTATCCAAGGGTCAGAATCTACTTTCGTTTTCTCCCTACCAGGTCGGGTTCGCCCGAGAACACTAACTTTTCAATTTCTAGCTACCATAGACTTTTGTCCGCATCTCGCGTGAGAGTGCACACACTGCACCCGAGTCCCCTAGGCCTCCTAGAAGTAATCTAACGATTCCCTAGTCAAGTCCTAGCGATTCCAAAAGCTATTAGTACTGTACTTACCTGCTAGTAATTTAGCATTCCACTTTCAGAGTATATGGTTTTCCGTGCCCCTCGGGCATTTGTATATACTGTGCTAACTTAAGTATTTTTGTAAGAGTTTTGGTTTGTGCTTAGTACCCTGTCCTCATAAAGAGTACATGGCTGTTGTGATCTTTAATAAATAACTGTTTATTTTCATAACACTTGTGTGGTGTCCTTTCACTTGGTGTTCAAGGGGTATATGTGTGGTAAACAGCTGGCTTAACACGCCCTCTCGAGTCTTTAGCCTTAGACTGCTCGTATCCACGCTACTAGGATAGCTGGTCTATAAGGTTGACTTACAACCAATCATCAATAAGGGTTGCTGGACTGATACATAGTGTTCACTAGAATAGTGAGCACTGCATATCAGGCCACCTTCTCACACCCACCACGTATCTTTTCCATATATATAGCGGCAATACCGATCTCGGATAGGTATTGGCGCTATACATATGGAAAAGCTATGATTACGTCTCGAACAGCAGCAGGGCACTGCCATAAGCCACCCCACTTTTTACCGCAAAATACCTACTTGCTGCTACCCCCAAATGTAATGTCAAGTACAGCTATAACCATAACCGTCAGACCGGAAGCACTGAAAACGGCTACTACACTAAAGCCCAATATAGGTTGCAGTGTAGGATACCTGCTAGCACTACATCATAGCAGCCAGCACCACAAGGCAACGCAAGAAACCGAAATTACAATGCAGTCGGGGCAGACGCTGAAAAATGTTAAAGAATGAAGCTCTGGTACGCGGTTCAGACAGATACTCAACTGCAGACCAAGTGTTAGCAATTTTTTATACAAATTAACGTAAGAAAAATACCTCCTATAAAACTATCAGAACATTGGAATGTTGAGGGCTCCATTAAAGATAACGCAGCTGCTCCAGGCTTTTTAATTATTGGTATAAGCCTCCTGCTCCAACATTGCAATGTTCCTCTTTCCGTTTCTTTTTTTATGTACAACGCTCCTTATTAGGCTATACCTGTTGAAGGCCCTCACCCTCGTCAAAATTTGGGGTCAGGGCCTTTAACAACCAGTATAGCCCTCTACAGCAGCTAAAATAGCTTGTAAACGGATTTCACTAGGAAAGGTCCAATGCAGGACAGACTGCTATGTCCGCAACACAAAGTATAGGTCATGGTCTCTAAAGTGGAGTTGAAGGCTAATCTGAGTAAGTCTACCTATGGATTCATGATATAAATGTAGCTTCTAGTAGTTTTATGAGTTGGATTGACTGTGCTCTGACCCAGCTTGCTCCTGAAAAAACGATTACCACTTATCGAAAGCAATCGTCCTTACCTTGGAACAACCCTGAATTAAAGATGCTTAAACACAAGTGTAGAGCTGCTGAACGTATATAGAGAAAGGAGTATGATCCAGTAGCTAAAGCTAAATTACTCCATCATTTGAAAAGAATTGTACTCAGATCACATACACTATTTTCTGCAAAAATAACGGGCAAAAACTCCTTATCTGAGATGTTTAAAACGGTTACCGCTCTTACAAACTTCAAACAAGGCTCTGCTTATAGTAGTGATCAAAATAGTTGCAACAACTTACTTTTCGAAACAAAAAGAGTACTTATGACGAAATTGAACTTATCTCTTCTATTAGAGTTGTAGGAGATCTCGTTCTTGTCCCCAATTTGAATGGTGTAGAGGTTCCTGAGATAACGAAGTCAAAGAGCTCAAGGCATGGCGAGCACCTAAATAATTTTTCTCCTCTTGGAGGAAGAAGTAGCTAACCTTATTACCATCACAAAATCTGGACCCCCATCTGACCCTTGCTCAGTTTATCTGGGCATATGCTGCCAAATTTAATGCTTCCATTTCTAACGATAATGGCATTACTCCTAGTCCTACTCACTCGCCTTCCTTTCATACAATTGAGGCTCCGCCTCCCACCCAGACCCACCCCCAGCATAAAAATTCTGCCCGCCCCCTCCTCCACCTGTATGTAAACAAGCAGAGCTAGCACTCAGTTGAACCGCACCGGGAGGGAGGGTCCTCGAAGGAAGGCGAGGGAGTAGAACTAGAAGTAATGCCATTATAGTTAGAAATGGAAGCATTACCTCCCGTCCCTCCCTCGCCTTCCTTCCATACAATTGAGGACATAGCAAGCAGAAGAAAACAGACGGACAACTGAGTGATAAAGAACACCAAAATTTAATACAGTGCCCAAAACACAGCATATCAACATCCCTGGCCCTGCATAGAGGACAAGACCCTGTGGCCCAGAACATTACCCAAACGATCCAGACCCGCAATTCGATAGTGGCGGACAAAAGTAGACGGAGAAGACCAAGTCACCGCCCTACAAATCTCCACCACAGAAGCCCCATGCAACTCAGCCACCGTAGCAGCCATACTGCGAGTGGAACGCCCCTGAACCCCCACAGGAGGAACCACACCCTTAAGATGGTAATCTAGCAAGACCGTGGACCTAATCCAACGACTCAAAGAGGCCGTGGAAGGCTTAACCCCTTTCCGAGCCGGACCAAAGTTAAACAAAGAGTACCCCACCTGGAAGGACTCAACAACATGGAGGTACCACAGCAAGGCCCATCGAACATCCAAACAATGCAAGAGAATCCTCAGCCGAGGAAGAAGCAGGATAGAACTCGGGCAAAATCACCTCCTGACTGAGGTGAAAAGCCGAATTGACCTTAGGGACAAAGGACGGAACGGGAACCAGAACCACCCGATCCGAAAAGACTTTACAAAAAGGAAACTTGCAAGACAAGGCCCCCAACTCCCCAAAGCGCCTCGCAGAGGTGATAGCGACCAAAAAGCAAGTTTTAAAAGTCAAGAGACGCAACTCGAGACCCTCAAGGGGCTCAAAGGGAGGACCAGACAGGACATCCAACACCAGATGCAAATCCCACGAAGGGAAGGCCGAACAGGGCGGGGAAACAAGTTCAACAGACCCCGAAAAAAAATGAGGCATCAGAGCCCCATCATCCTGCAAATTACGCCAGGAGCCCCTAAAGGCCTTAATTGCTGCCCACTGCACCCGCAGAGACGCCACCGACAGCCCCAGAAGAGCCCCATCCTGAAGGAACTGCATCACAAAAAGAGGTCAGCAAGCGTGGGGTCAACACCCTTACCAGCACACCAGACCGAAAAGCCCAGCCAATGCCTGGCATAGGACAGCAGAGTGGAGGACCTACGCGACGCCTGCAAAGTAACCGCCAAGTGGGCAGGAACCCCCCAACCCAGCTAAGCCAGGCCGTCAGGTGCAACCTCCGGAGAGAACCCAGGGGAAGGGCCGGAAACGCCAACGGGGACGGAACCACCGGAAGGACCCACTCCCGGTCGCAACACAACTCGGTCAGGAGAGGAAACCAATTCGCCCGAGGCCAATAGGGAGCCAACAACACCCGAACACAACCCCTCCGGACCCGCACCAGAAAGGACCGAAGCAGCGGAAAGGGAGGGAAGGCATACAGCAGACCCTGAGGCCAAGGACAGGTCAAGCCGTCGACCCCCAGAGACCTGGGACACCTGCCCAGAGAACAGAACTGCACCACCTTGGCATTACCCAGATCCGCAAACAGGTCCACCACAGGGAGGCCCCAAAGACCCACCAACTGGAGGAACACACCGGGAAGGAGAGAGAAATCCCGAGACGACGGAATGGCCCTGCTCAACAGATCCGCCCTCACATTGTCCACCCCCCGACAGACCCAGCACCCAGACCTGAGCCCACTGAAAGAGGACGCTGGCAATCAAGTTCAAGGACCTGGACCGGGTCCCCCCCTTGACGGTTGACGTAGGACTTCGCCACCAGATTGTCCGTCTGAACCAACACCCAATGCCCCCTCAGAGAGTCCTGAAAGTGCACCAGGGCAAGCACAATTGCCCTCAGCTCCCGCCAGTTCGAGGACCTCCGGGAATCCAGCAGAGACCAGAACCCCCGAACCTGCCCGACCCCAGCCAAGACCCCACCAGGACAGGCTGGCGTCCGTAGTCACCACAAGCGGAGCCGGGGGAGTCAGAGAAACCCCCGCCAGGAGGTGTCGGTGGCAGAGCCACCAGGAAAGCTCCTTCCGGATCCGGTCAGTCATGGGCAGCAGGGACAATAGACTCCGAGACCCTGGTGACCAACCCAACAGGATCCAGTTAGCCAAGCAGAGGAGATCAAAACGAGCCCATGGAACCAAAAACACCACGGAAGCCATGTGTCCCTGCACCCGCAGCCATTGGACCGCGGAGAAGCCTCCCGGGACATCAAGGCCCGAACCTGCGACTGAAGAGACACCAGGCGCTTGTCGGACAAGGTAACATGGCGGAGCAAAGTCTGAAAACGAGCCCCGATGAACACCAAGTCTTGAGACGGGACCAAAGAAGACTTTCCCCAGTTCACCAAAAATCTGTGTCCCTGAAGAACCTCCAAGGCCCTCCCGATGTGAGAGAGCAAAAGAGACTCCCCCGCAGCATGCAGCAAGAGGTCGTTGAGATAAGGATGAATGAAAACCCACTCTGCATGAAGGAGAGCCACGAGAGGCGCCAGGACCTTTGTGAAAACCCTGGGCGCAGACCTGAGGCCGAAGGGAAGTACGCAAAACTGAAAATGGGTGTCACCCACAGCGAACCTCAGGAAACGTTGAGAAGCAGCGGCAACCGGGACGTGGAGATAAGCGTCCTCGAGATCCATGGATGCCAGGAAGTCGCCAGGCTGAACCAAAGGAATGATGGCCTGACAACATACGGAAGTGAACGGGCCGAACCCACGCGTTGACCCACTTGAGATTGAGGACAGGCCGAAAGCCCCCGGTCACCTTCTGAACCAGAAACAGAATCGAGTAGGTCCCCGTCCCCACATCCAACAGGAACCCGGCAGATGGCAGCCTTGGCAAGCAAACAGGACACCCCGTCCAGCAGAGCCACCCTGCGGGGACCGGAGACAGGCAGAGGAGTCAGCCGAACCCCAGAATCCGGCGGAACCTGCAGGAAGTCTATCACGTACCCACGACCCACAGTGTCCAGGACCCAGCCATCTGAAACGTCCTGCTGTCAACGAGGAAGAAACTGCCGAAGATGACCCCCCCCACCGTCAGGGAACCGGCCAGACAGTTGTCAGGGACCCTTCTTGGCAGGGCCCTTAGGAGCGGAGGCAGCGTGCCTGGGAGAAAAACGGGGCTGAAAACGCCGCCTGCGGAAAGACTGACGAGAATCACGCTTCGGGGAAGATAGAGGGGCCCTACTCCATGGCTTACCAGACGGAGCCACCCCCCCCTTATATGGCAAGGCATGCTTCCGCTCCTTGAAAGCCTTCGAAATCATGAAATGAAATGAATGAGACTTATATAGCGCACAACTTACCCTGGGGCATCTCAGCGCTTGCTTAGGGAACCCGTCCTGGTATTCCCCTGTGAGATAACCCTGGCAGGGTATCCACAAGGTGAAAGCCAGGCATCCCATCGCGAGGGGCCGTTGTGGAGATTAAGCAAGCTATTGCCCAGAGTCGCAGAGTGTGAACCCGTGAGTCGAGGAGGCACCGGAGCGAGAATTAACGAGTCAGTGGAATTTTGAGCCCAAGACCCGCCGAGGCGGGGAATTGAACCCTGGTCCAGGGCCGAACTCAGGCTCCAGGTCTGCCGCCTCTAACCCCTGAGCCACACTTCTCCACGCAGGCATGGCAGGCAATTGGTCCCCAAACAGAGCCAGTCCATCAAAAGGCAATTTCAACAGAGCCGCCTTCTCCCCAGGATCAGCCTTCCAGGACCGGAGCCATAGGGAACGACGTGCCCCCACCAAAGCCCCAGTGGACATAGCCGAAGACTTTATAACATCCGACGAAATGTCCGCCAATAGCCTAGCCTGCTGTTCCATAGCAGCCAGGAGGTCAGAGCACTCAGCCCTCCTTAACCGCAGCAGCCAATTTCTCGAAATCCTGAACCAAAGACTGCGCAGAGTAGGCAGAGAAAAGGCTAGCCTCAGCGCCAGGTTCCCAGCAGCAAAAGAGCGTTTAAGGCCAGAATCCACCTTCTTATCAGTAGCATCCGCCGGGGTACAGTCCTCAGGCTGAATAGCAGTCTTGCTAATCAGAGTGGCCAGGATAGAGTCCAGCTTCAAATTGTGAGGCAAGGGGTCCTCCCCCTCCAAAAGGGGAAGTTTCTTAAGGAAGCGAGGGACCTGCAATTTATCAACCTCACGCCACTCCCTCAGCACCATGTCCTTACCGGACCCTGAAAAGGCATGCCCAACCTGGAGGGAGAAGCATACTGAGGAAAGATTCCCATCCGCCTCCAGCTGGAAAGGAGGGAACCCTAAATTGTCCCGCACATGAGCCAGAATATCCCATCTCTCCTCCCTGGAGATAAACTTCCCACCCGTGGAGGTAGGACCATCATCATCCGACAAGGAAACCTCCCTCGCAGGATCCAGTGAGCGTGGACGAGAAGAAGCCGCAGGCACCGGACGAGCCTGGAGAGCCTTAGACACAGCAGCCTCAATCATGCCCTGTACCTCCTCCTTGGACATGAGAGGCACATCACCCCCAGAAAGGCCCCGACACCGAGGGCGCTTGGAGGTAACAGGAGAAACCTCAGGCGAGGAGGAAGAGGAAGAAGACACCACATAGTTCCGCTTAAACGCCCGCTTGCGACCCATGGCAGAAGCACAAAGGAGCAGAAAACCCCTCGCTGCTACATGAAGGGAAAAATCACAACCGGGAACCAATGACAGCCCCGGCCTTAAAACCCGCCAAAAACAGGCCCTACCCTCATTACAACTAGTAAACGTAAAAAATAAACACAAAAACGGGCAGCAACCCATCCTACCAGGTGTTCCAGAAGAGTAGTCCGGGAGGAGGCATCCATGACAGCCCGACCCAGAAACACAGCCCCAGCCACAGGAGGACTGCTCAACAACGCTGCGGCTTCCCGAGTCACCCCTCCGCCCCCAAACCACGAGGGAGACTAGGAGAGGAGACACAGCCAGGAGAACGCTGCTGAGGACAGTCGCCGCAGAGAACCAGCACGAAGACTCCCCGGCATGGCCACAGGGAGGAACTGAAGGGCGGGCAGAATTTTTATGCTGGGGGTGGGTCTGGGTCGGAGGCGGAGCCTCAATTGTATGGAAGGAAGGTGAGGGAGGGATGGGAGGTAATGGCAATCTACCACATAAACCTTTGAATCAGTTACTAGGGACCGGACTTTATCCGACAGCCTGGAAGCAAGCGTCTGCTCTACCTATATTTTAAAAAAACAATCTTGATACAGTGGTCACTAAAAACTACCCATCAATCTCTCAACTGCCTTTTCTGGCCAAAGTACTTGGAAAGTCAGTGAACAAGTACCTCACTGCTTTATTGGATACGGAGACTGTCCATCAGGCCCAACACGGTTTTAGAACCCATCACTCTACAGAGTCTGCACTGGTCCCAGAAGATATTTGCAAGATTGTAGATGACGGAGGACAAGCGGCTCTAATTCTTCTTGACCTCTCAGCCACGTTTGATACAGTTAACCACAAGGTTAATATCAATTGGCCTGAGAGGATCTGTATGCGCGGCAGTCGCAGCCGGTGCATGTAAACTCGGTGTGGGTGGTGGAGCAGAGAAAACCGATTACTGAATAGGTACATTTTATGGATTTAGTTTTACCTATTCCATCGTCTGTGGGCTTCCTTTCCCCTCCCACCCTGCTCCACCCCACCTTGCTTACCTGTGCCGGCTGCAGCGGATGGGTGGTGCAGCTCTTGCCGTCCTCTGCTCCTTTCTAACAGAGTACAAAGGGTTGAACTGAAGGGCTTTAAATCCATTTGTATCTCTCCTCCCTGTAGAGCACTTCAGGGGTCTTCCCTGTTTAACATATATCACTCTGCAAAGGATTGAGTAAGCTCTATCAGTTGTCTCCTATGCAAATAATACTCAAATTATAGTCTATACAGGAAGTAGAGGGTCTTGCAGCCTTAAACTGGAATCATTGCTTAACCCAGGCATCAGTTTGGATGCAAATTAACTTCCTAAGTTTCAATATTGAGAAAACTGAGGTGATTCTTTTTGACAAATACACAGATTTTTGGAATTAGACTTGGAGATCAGCAGATTTTGTCTGACTACCTACTCATTTCTAAGGTAAAAAAAAATCTAGGAGTGGTTATTGATTATCAGCTTAGTTTTTCCGAGCAAGTCAACCATATCACTTGCTCTTGTTTTTACATTAGATTACTGAAAAAGGTTTTTCCATTTATCCCTATGGACCTCAAAAAGACTGTTGTGGTCGCTCTCATCCTCTCTAGGATTGAATATTGCAATGCTTTGCATTTAGGTATAACAAAAAGCTCTTTAGGAAAACTACAATCCTTACAAAATGCTGCAGCTCAGCTGCTCTTAAGTGCCAACATTCTGTTAAGTCACCAGGGAAATACGGGACTTTCATTGGTTACCAGTAGTGGACAGGGTTAGATTGAAATCTTTCAGCAATATTCACAACGCTCTGTATGAAGAGGGTCTTCACTATCATAAATGGTACTATCCCTAACTAGCTTTAGCATCTTCAATAGCCTATCTGATAAACGTACCAAAGAAAACAAGCATTTGCAATGCAATAGGTCTTGCATTAGGAAAGTGTGAGCTATTGGTATTGTAAATGAGAATTTTCTTTAATTTGTGTTCGCTTTGAAAATATATAAATTAATAGCATTGTTATTCACAAAGCCAATAGCTTACACTTTCCAAATGCGAGTCCTATTGGCTATGGCAATGCTTATTGGTAGCAAGCAAGGACAGTGCTGTTGTGGTGCTGAGTGATGAGGTTGGACTGAGTCATGTGGTGGTGGTGCGGTCCCCCGAGTCGTGATGTGGTGGTGGTGCGGTCCCCCGAGTCGTGATGTGGTGGTGGTGCGGTCCCCCGAGTCGTGATGTGGTGGTGGTGCGGTCCCCCGAGTCGTGATGTGGTGGTGGTGCGGTCCCCCGAGTCGTGATGTGGTGGTGGTGCGGTCCCCAGAGTCGTGATGTGGTGGTGGTGGTGCGGTCCCCAGAGTCGTGATGTGGTGGTGGTGCGGTCCCCAGAGTCGTGATGTGGTGGTGGTGCGGTCCCCAGAGTCGTGATGTGGTGGTGGTGCGGTCCCCCGAGTCGTGATGTGGTGGTGGTGCGGTCCCCCGAGTCGTGATGTGGTGGTGGTGCGGTCCCCCGAGTCGTGATGTGGTGGTGCGGTCCCCCGAGTCGTGATGTGGTGGTGCGGTCCCCCGAGTCGTGATGTGGTGGTGCGGTCCCCCGAGTCGTGATGTGGTGGTGCGGTCCCCCGAGTCGTGATGTGGTGGTGCGGTCCCCCGAGTCGTGATGTGGTGGTGCGGTCCCCCGAGTCGTGATGTGGTGGTGCGGTCCCCCGAGTCGTGATGTGGTGGTGCGGGCCCCCGAGTCGTGATATGGTGGTGCGGGCCCCCGAGTCGTGATGTGGTGGTGCGGGCCCCCGAGTCGTGATGTGGTGGTGCGGGCCCCCGAGTGATGTGGTCGTGATGTGGTGGTGCGGGCCCCCGAGTCGTGATGTGGTGGTGCGGGCCCCCGAGTCGTGATGTGGTGGTGCGGTGCCCCCGAGTGATGTGGTGGTGGTGCCCCCGAGTGATGTGGTGGTGCCCCCGAGTGATGTGGTGGTGCCCCCGAGTGATGTGGTGCAGTAGCACAGAGACTGAAGCTAAGAACACGCAGGGTTGAGTGCTACAAAGCGCCTTCAGTTTATCAAAGCACAGAATGATGGAGCCGGGAAAAAGCAAGGGGAAACAGGAAAACACAGGGAGAGTGTATAATGATAGAGGCAGCGAGGGCTTGGACAGCAATCAAGTACGGGGTCGAGAAGGCACTGAATGGGAGAACACGGAAAACACCCAGGGCCAATGAAGGAAGATGCAAGCACACGGGATAGCAGGCAGAGACCAGAGGGCAAGGAGTAGCAAGCAAAACAAGCTCTCGGTATTGCTTTGGCGGGGGAGTGGGAGCGCATTCCTTTGAATTCTGATGCGGGGGCGGGGGAGCGGCAGCCTTTGAAGTCTGATGCGAGGCACAGACAAATGGTGGTGTGTGACGTGGCTGGCGCTGTGCACGCGCATAGATCACATGAACGGTGTCTAATCCGCTGTTTTGGTAGACTGTTCTTTTCCCCTTACTATAATCTCGCCGGAGCAATGCGCAAGCGCATTGGCTCAGGCGAGACCTAAAAATCTAGATTGGGGGGGGGGGGGGGGGGGCAGGAGTCTGTGCTATCTTGTTCGTAAGCGTTGATATTCACTTCCATTTTCCTTAGGATCTCAATCCAGTCTGCCCTGTTCCAGGAAATTGCTCAAAACTTGGCTTTTGGCACCACACTTAAAGAAGAGAACCTGAGTTTTATTAGCTGGTTCTGAAGTAAGCCGTAAGTGCTAAAAACACCTGGTAATTGCACGCTTAATAAACTTTTTACTTACTGTTTGGCTGGCCCAAGACCACTGGCCAAACCGTCATGCGCACTTAGAGTGCCCACCACTCCTCCACCTGCTCTGGCCAGGCATGCCATGCCCCTAAACCTGTACGGAAAAATAAAACTAGAACATTGCGTTATTTAATTTTTCCTTTTGGAACGGTTCCGAGAGCAGTGGCGCAACACTCCGCCTTAGTAGAAGAGCTGCCGGTGGACATGGCCCAATACAGGGGGCACTCAGTCCAGTATAGTGGTGTGTTACTTCACGTCCTGCCCAGTTGGAAAACTTTGTTCATGAAGTAGGATAAAGAGTCAAGCAGTGCCATGTACGAGCAAGCAACTACTCAATAGGTAAATGAGGACATAAATCTATGTTTAAGGTTCAAAAGGACCCAGATAGTAGGCATACACAACAGCTGGAATATAAAGATTTCCGCCAACATCAGCAGAACATTGAACAAAGGCGTAGAATGGTCTAGAGACAGATAAATATACTGTCAAATATATAGCCATGCACCCAACACATGGTCTAACCAAAAAAGGTACATCTGGAATTTTAGAAGTACACTCCAACAGACTGGGTGGTTAGATGTGGTTTTCAGCAATCAGTAGAAATCACCAGTTTAAGTAATTCTGTAAACGTTTGTACACAGTTCATAAGTGCATTTATGTTCTTTAATGAACACAGTAGCTGCATAGGATTTTAAATTACAATGGCTGGAAACAATTTCTTTTCATTGATTTTTGTCACAAATGTTGAAAGACTAATAAAAAGGGAAGTCAAGTGGGTCAACATTCATGACTTTAGAAATTAATTCAACTCCCACCTTTTCCACTTTGACAGAATACTGGAGCTATTAGAAAGCTTGCAGTATACATTGAAACTTTTACCATAAGTGAGACAGGTTGTCAGATTCAGCATATGGAGTACTGCATCAAATATGCCCAACGCGAGTTTACGCGCAGAGCGAACATTGTTTTTAGTAAGCAAGACAGTGTTAATGTTCGCATCAATCTATATTGCCTGCTAGGTTTACTTGGGTTTCATGGGGTTAACTATTATGGGATTTTTCTGAAGGCATGCCGGGAGAAACGCGTGACAAGGAGTTGGATTATTGTGGTGGCTCAAAATTACTCTTTGGTTGTTGTGGGGTGTCAAACAATTTACACCCCCCCCCCCCCCCCCCGTGCCGAATAAAGGCATCTGAGTAATTCTTTTCAACGCTAACTGATCGTGGCAAAAAACAGAAGATCCAGCATTAAGCAGGACACAGTGCAAATAAATCACCCTAATAAGAACACAAGAGATACAAAGGAATACAATATTTTGACTGAGAAGATAGGAACCGTACACCTTCAGAAGAGTGAAGGAAAAGAAACTGGCAGGTCTTTATTTTGTTCTTGCAGATTTAGATCAGTGGTTCATAACTGTGGTAAGATGACCCTTGCGGGTCCGCACGACCTACACAAGGGGTCTGGACTGTTTGATAAAATTAAAATAAATAAAGTACATACAAATAAAGAAGCAAACTTGAAAACTTTCCATATTTGATTGAGAATTGCTCAAAATATTTCAGTTTGAGCATTTGTTTGGTGTATACTTCTAATATGTGAATATTTTTTTGTATAAAAAATGTATATCGCTCAAACTGCCACCTTACGGGTATCCTGGCACTGAGACTTAAAATAGACCCCCACAAACGCCAACCAGTTTATCAATGGGAAACAAATAGTTCAGCCTTTGGGGACAGTCAGGTTTTCAGACTTTTCCTAAAGCATATCAGAGTCTCGGCCTGTCTGATGTTCTGGGGCAGCTCATTCCACAGGCGTGTGGCCACAACACCAAAAGCTCTGCCTCCCGTCCTACTTCTTAAATCTGGTAGTCACTACCAGATTTGCACTGGAGGAGTGAAGCGGTCTCTTGGGCTTATAACATGTAAATTTCTCCTGCATCGGTACTAGGCCCAATCCATGTACTGCTCTAAACACAACACAAAGATTTAAAGCGGACTCTTTCCTTAATCGGCAACCAGTGAATATCCCTCAAGGACTCTGCGCTGTCTATTTAGCACCAGTTTTGAGATTTAAATCTTTAAAAAAGCTTAGGTCTGGTGTTCCCCATCTCATAATATAGACTCAGAGGGGATCCCCGGATTGAAGTAATGATTCAGTGGAGGTCCACAGAAGGTAACATTTAAGAACTGGTTTAGACTATGGAATCGCCATTTATAAGTAACTGAAGAGTCATGTAGCATTACATCAATTATCTGACAACAGAAAAAATGGAAAGGTCCTAAACACAGGGAGGGCTTGCAACTTTAGTGGGTACTGCCAGACACTGGAAGCCTGGCTCAAAGAGGGTTCCAACCTAGGCTTGACCTTAAAGTTCCAGCAAAAGAATACTATGAATCTAACTGAGATGAAATTAACCATTCTAGGCCATGAATAAGAACCATGCAAGGGAATGGCCAGGTAGAACAAGCATTGGAGAAGTTGGTTCAGTTTCTCATCTTCATCAGTTAACCCATAATCCACTCATCCCATGGTCTTGAATGTAAGTGGATCAAAGTCTAAAACTCGGTTTCTAGGGTTATTCAATACCAACTGTTTGATACAAAACATGGAACAGTTTCTATAAGCCGGGAATGAGAGCATAAGCATGGCATGGTAAATTATCAAAAGAACACATGAAAAAGGTAGCAATGCAGAAGCATACAACTAGTGAAAATAAACGTAACTTCCTAGCATGAGGAAACCCTCAGATATCAGGGAACTCAATTTTGTAGCCCCCATCTTCTGTGAGCCCCAAGACCGTACAGCCAGATAGAAGCAAAGGTGGTAAAAACAGTCACTGCAGTGCAATTTTGCTTAAAAACTGCTGCATGATCATAGCGAGACTGGTAAAACGGATTTCCTTGTTTTCCCTAAACTGCACTAAGGTGAAGGATACTACGATGTAAACTGTCGTACACCCCCCCTTTCTAAATACTAAAATACTAAAATACACCACTAGTCCCTAAGCCGAGCTTTTACGATGCTGTTTAACCTACGCTCTAGTTTGAAATATTATTTGTAAAGTGTATGTAGCACTCTTTTTGACCAGAAAAAGTTTTTAAATGGGCAAAAAGCATTCAGCAGTTTGACATTTAGACCTTACCTGCAGGGTTTAACAGGTCTATCTAAGTGTGTATTAGACCCATCTGTATCCAAGGAGATTCTGAGCTCAGGAGCAGCAGCTCCCTCCTCTCCCCGCACAGCACTTTCTGCATTACTGATTGGCCCACAGGGCACCTTGATCAGGCCTCTGCCCTCCCATTACAACTGGCACAGCCCCTTAAGTTTAAGGTGGCATGCTCTTAAAACGTTTCTTCCTGGTATGTGCTTTCCATGTCCCTACAAAAGATTTAAGAAAAATCAACTTCACTTTCAATACATTTGTGGCAAAACAAAAAGCGAGAATCAGTTAGACGTACTCTTTAAAGACCAAGGAGGGATAGGTCTCTAACTTTAGAAATTACCAAATAGCCTACATCTGTAATCAAGGAACTACATGCCTTCTTGAAGGGTTAGAGTACCAAGCAATCTGGGTAATGCTAGATAAATCCCTCTGCTTTTCTGACAATGCAGACTTTTCACTTACCTCTCTATAAACAAAATACATAACATTAAAAAAGACATCTTAAGATTGGACTATTTGTCCAAAAATAAACTTCACAATTCAAACATGGCATCCATGTGGTTCAACCCAAAATTAAAATTGATGGTAATCCAATATTCTGGCCTGATTGGTCAAAAAAGGGGATTAATCTAGTCCAACGCATGCATCTTCGATGATAACCTACCACTACCCTTCGCCACTTTACAGTCACGATTCGGACCGGATAATATGGACTTTTATAAATGCTTGAAACTAAGTCAGGATTTCTAAGCACCCATTACTGGAGAACAATCCCACACCCACTGCACTAATTAGTGGCCTATACAAAACTGGACACATCGTTTCCAGAGTATACAAGATACTTCACCCCACAGAGCCCATACCCGTAATGTACAAAAATGATAAGTAGAACCAAATCACAGCAATATACAATTTGACTGGAAAGTTACCTACAGATGCACTTTCCCCAAATAAGATTTTGCCGTTATAACCCAAACCAAATATATGAATAGAGTACACTGGGCCCCTATTAAATTAAACTAAACCTCATACAAGACCCTAAATGTTGGAAATGTGGGATGCACAATGGAGATTTGGCCCACTTGGTCTTCTACTGATCCATCCTACAAAAGTACTGGAACCATATCTTTAAATTCATAAAAAGACAGCTACGGTGTTACTCCCACCCAGGTTCTCATACTACTTGGTCATTTAGACCCCCAATTAAAGTCTGTAGTCGATGGCTTATTATTGGACCTAAAATAGCGGGCAAGATTTCAGATGGCTTTTGTGTGACATTTTCATAATTTCAGTGTAATTAAAAGTGACATTTAATAACTATGAGTGACAGTTTCTCGCAAGCCAACTCAAACAATGAAGACTAGGGAAATACATAAATATGAAAAATTACAGCCATTTGAAGAACAAGAAACTAAGAACTTAAAACTGCTACAAAGCACCAGAAATGGAAGGGCAGGGCACTGTGTGACCAAACTGTACCAAACAAGAGGCCCCAGAGCAGATGATCCCAGCTGCCTGTTAATAAATGTATCTTTCAATCACGACAGTGACTAGCTTATACAATCTATTTTACTTTGCATTCGGATATATATAGGTGTAGATGTAGGAATGCAGGTGCCAGAATGAAGCTGAAAAAAGGACAGTCATTACGGCAATTTGACAACTTATAGTAATGTGGCCACAAGCAGGAAAGAAACATGTGAGGATGTGTAGCCGACACTGGATGCACCAGTCAGTCTGACAACTGGGAAGAGCAGAGGGACAGATGCACCTATGACAGGCTATAAGCATTAGATTATGCTCTGTCTGACCATGGTATCAGAAGTCAGGCTGACATGCCCAACCTCCCTGTGCTCCAATTGTTCCTTCCCTCACAGCCAGTCAGAGGTAGCAGAGATGAGCACAGGGGCACGTGAAGAACGGATGACAGTTCTGGTCTCTGGCACTGTGATGTTAGGGCGCCAAAACGTAACTCTTGTATGTATCAATCAGGTTAAAAAGGCGGTCACAGGCTTCACAGACTGATTGCGTGGATGGCAGGACGCCGTTACCATGCTTTATTCATTGCATAAACACCACGGCTGTTTCAACATCCAATCTAGAGCATCACATTACATGTAGGCGAGCCATTACTTGAACTATAATGCAGGTACAGGACTCCTTTATTCTTTAAACTGAAGGTGCTACAACTAAAGTATTGAAATGCCACACACTGGAATACTACACACTTGGGGTATTGCACATAACCTAAAACCTGGCCATTAACTCCAGTTTTAAATCCGTAGCAGGCAGAATTCTATGCTCCTCTCCCTACCACCTTTAGTTGTAGCCATTGCAGACGCTCCTCACCACCTTCTCAGCTGCTTAAAAATTAAGTGACATGGTCAGCAGAATGAAGGACGCCACCGTAGAGGCATGCACTGGGCAAGCCTCAAACAATCCATGTGAGTCAGCAGCCATAGAGCTGTAGTCTATAAAAACTACTCATAAACCCTAATAAAAACCCTAATAAAAAAGCCCAGCCAGCGGAAAAGGTAAGCTGCGTAAATTTAAATTTAAAGCTGTGGGGAGACTAAAATTGTAATACACGTACACAAGACAGGCAAAACAAATCTGTTTTGAAAACTGCCCTCACACACAAAAGTGTGTGACATGCTTCATCATCGGGTCTGCTTACAAAACGCCCTGGCATAGCTACGCTCAGGGCAGAGCATAAGGGAGGGGGGAAAAAAACAAGATAGGACAAAAAGACAAAACAACACAAATGTAACAAAGACAGGGATAGAACAGTGAATATCACCCTGTGACTGGGAATGGTGATAGAACAAAGTGCAGCTTTAAAAAAGTGCTTTAAAACTGGCTTGAGGATACAACTTGAGCCTTTATTTGTAGGATCCGCAACCAGGGTTAAAAACATTAAGGATGGGTCACGCGGCGATCCGGAAGCAGGAACATTGGGAGGGGATTTCCTTCGTAACAGTTGTGTTCTTTGGAGACCTTCCTGCCGGGCGCCATTTCGAGTTTTAATCATTGATAAACTCTTATGTTGCATCCCGTGATGGTGGGAATTTCGTCCACACGTCATGATCAATTTATGATCTAGAGAAACCTTTTTTTGACCACCCATTTGCTGGACTGAGCTTGGGTGGGTATCAGGACAGGGAGATATAGAAGTCCTGAAGAAGACAGGGGTGACCTTTGTGGCACAGTAAGTCGGTTGAAACATATTGGCACAAGCAGTACCAGGAGGGGTGTTGTGAGAACCTCATTTTCTCTACTAACCTGACCCATCCTTAATGTTTTTAACCCTGGTTGCGGAACCTACAAATAAAGGCTCAAGTGGTATCAAGCCAGTTTTAAAGCACTTTCAACGCTGCACTTTGTTCTATCACCATTCCCAGGGTGATATTAAATGGTCTATCACTGTTTGTTACATTTGTGTTGTGTGTTGTCTTTGTCTCTTGTTTTTTCCCCCTCCCTTATGCTCCGCCCAGAGCATGGCTACGCCAGGGCGTTTTGTAAGCAGACCCGATGAAGAAACACGTCACAATCTTGTGTGAATGGGCAGTTTTCAAAACAGATTTGTTTTGCCTATCGTGTTTAACTGTACGTGTATTAAAATGTTTGTCTCCCCACCCCTTCTTGTGTGTACATATTGCCTTAGGGGGTTCGGGGTGGTGGAGTTTCTTGACCCTCTCCCCTCACATGTAAGTAGTGATATTTTTCACATATATTCAATCAATTTCTCTTGAAAGTGGGTTATTCGGATCCATATACACTAATCGGATCCATATACACTAATAGTGGTTTGCTTTTACCCCCCACATAGGCCACTAAATACTTAAAAGCACTCAAGTGGACTATATTCTTACAAACCATTAACACAAAGCTGACCACTCGGTTTCACGTTGATAACTTGGCCACCTTTTTTCATGAGAAATACAGATTATACAATATAGTAGCCCTCAGTTGCAGGTTTTACCCTGCTCCATATAGTAGCAAACAACATTTCTCAATCCACTTTTACCCCTTTGACAGTTCTCCCAATTCTTGTTGAAAAAGTTTTCCTCCTTACGGTGGAGTTAAGGGCAGAAATAATTCTTTGGAGTTTGTGGTTATGTTTCGGAATTGCTTAACTGTGGAGCGAAACAAAAAAGGGTCTGCTTCCTGTTGCTGTGTCGGGGTTGTAATGTCTTATTTTTCTCTTCTTTTAGGGATCTTTGTGATTTTGTCACAAATGTTCCTTCAAATTTCTTTTGGAAAAATCTAGATAGGTATAGATTAGCTTCCTACTTTGGTCTATTTCCCTTTTCTAGAACAGTTCTGCCCTTCCTTCACGCTACTCATTGATATAGGGGTCAGGGAAAGAGAGTGCAGGAGTACAAGGAAAGATAGCCCCTTTTCCCCAGAACGTTTGGTGTAGTTGGTCCTCCAAGTTGAGCCTACAATTACTCTACTGTCCCTGCGCCTTACTGGTGAAGTGAGCGAGATCCGCTCTACTCAAGTCAGTTATCGCAAAGGAGTCCATTACACCCTGGTAACAGAAACAGAATGACATCAGAACACCAGTCTCATGAGCGGAACAGAAAATATTTTAATTAAATGCCCAGCCAAAACCCTTCTGCTGGCACTGTAGGACTCACTCTGGTAGACCACAACCCTCCTGGGCTGCGGCGAGCCAAATTGTTCTAGCCAGCAGCATCCACAAATCTTCTGACCACGTCTCTGCCTCCCACTTGCCTCCATCTTCTCCCTCTGTTACAGCTTACTCATTCACCCTAGGCTGTTCTCATGAACTCCCTTCTACAGCATTCACCCTCTCCAGTCTTTCCTGTCCGTGTATTCATTCACCTCTTGCTCCTTTGTTGCATCCTCCTCAAGAGCACTGTCCTCAGCCTGCCAAGATGAATCCTTAGTTTCCGCAGGTATTTGTGTCCTTGTCTCCACCTTCCCCCTCTACCTGTTGTAGTCTGTGTCCTTTCTGTTTCTAGGGTATTTCCGACCACATGGGAAGACACCACAGGATTGTCAGCACACTGAACAGTAAGTTCTTCCTTTCAACCTCCAGTCTTCCCTCTCACGTATTTCTTTAAAGTCCGCTTCTCTAGATGGGTGCACAATCACCTTAAAATCCTTAGCACTCTCTATGGTCCGACAGATTCTTGCATTCCTAATCTATGCTTGCTTTTGTGGCTTTGTCTCTAGTAAATAGTAAGAGTGGTTTCTTAAGCCGCTTTCAAAGCGAAACAAAATTGATTCTATGTTGGAATCCAATTACATACCAATAATACTCTTGCTGGAATTTACTAAAATTGATAAGTTTCTTGTGCACCGGCTTTAACTACCCTAATGACTTCCTTATTTAAGATAAATTTAAAAAATATCCCCAGAGTTTTATATAGTGTGAACTTGACCCAAAGGTATCGGGTATCAGAGCGCTTTAGATAGCACCAGTTGCGTTACATGAGGACACATTCATTTTTGTTAGGCACGGGGAGATTAAGTGATTTGCCCAGAATTACAGGATGTTCATAGTCATTGCACTCCGTTCCCCAGACTCAAGGTCGACCGCCCTAGCGGTTAGTCCAACTGCTCTCCTCTCTGGTATTGGAAACCTCTCTGGTGGTTGCATTCAATAATCACAAACAAGCAAGCGGCTCCACCGCTAAGGTGGGGAGCATATCCCAACTGCTCTGTGAGCAGGATAAACAGGGGAAAAAAAAAGAACCCATTTTTATTTTATTTTTCCTTTGTTGATCTGGTAAAGGGTGGGGCTGGCTTTGACGGTAGCAGTTGGAGGAGTGGCGAGCATCACGTGCGCATGATGGTTTAACCGACCATCTTGGCCCGGCCCAACAGTCATGTGCACTTTGCATGTTCTCCACCAGGCTGTATTGCACAGCCTGGTGGAGAACATGCCCAGCCTCCAGGTTCTTCTGAGCACAACCACGGCACCCAGACCAATAAATGCTCTCAGCAGCGTCGTGATTGGCTTGGGGAGTATGAAAACCTGGGTACTACCAGTTCTGCCCCTGGAGTCCTGGAAGTGGGCAAAAAGGATCGAGAATCGGCAGCTGGAAGGCAGGTAAGCGAGGTAAAACATTTTTTCCATTCCCTGCCCCCTCCCAGCCACCCGCAACCTGAACCCCCACTGCCATTAAGTGGCAGCTGCAACTGAAGACAAGATCTTAGTCACTGCACTCCCATCTCTATCTTGCTCTACTGGTTTGTTGCTTTTGATCTGGTTGACTATCTTCTTGCAGCACACTAAGAGGGTAGGCTTGCTGGGTTGAGTTGGGCTTTAGTTTTCCTCCTTACTATCAATCAGAAGTCAGTCTTTGTCATTTCCTCCTTTCTTCGCTACTCAGAGCCCTTGAAGTGTTCGTAATTTCCCCACCTCTTTTAAAACATCTACCTTCGCCCTTTAGCCAAGATCATCAGGGCATTTTGGAGTCAAAGTAATTTCTTACTCCGACACCCAATTGATTCATTCTGAGAATTGATAAGCTGCTTGCTAAATTCAAGACTGAAAGACCGTATAACTGACTGCCATCCTGAACAGGATCAATACCAACTACCACAATTTCAAAGACTCCAAAGAAATGTTTGTTGCTCAGAAAGGAGCTTTCCTGGTCCACTTCCTCTGGTCTGTTTCTATTGTTCCCCCACCAACTCGAATAGAAGAGGTGAAAGACATCTGACTGGATAAAGTTCAGTACTGCCACTCACGTCAAGTCTGTCTTTACTACCAGAGTAACATTGCGAGGATAATTGCTTGGTATATCCATTTGACAACCCTTGCAGATTATTCGAACCTTATTTCTAGACTTGATTAAATGAATGTCTGCTCCCTTTGTCTTCCAGAACCTACCATCTGTAAGGTATCAGAAGTTTAGAATATGCCAGTTCAGCTGGTCTCAAACTTCAGGAAATTCAGCAGGGTCAAAGAGGCTGAATACAATTTACACTACCTGACAGTCTCCTGGCAGACTAAAAAGAGACTGTTTTGCTCACACATGCATATATAAATCAATTTTAAAAATCAGTAGGATTTTTTTAAAATACATTTTTAACTTTAATTACAACAACTATATAAAAGTAATTAAAAACTCACCTCTAAATCTTAAACCCTCAAGATAACTATATTTAATTAAATATTGTGCAAAAATTAAAATTAAATCCGTTCAAACATTCATTTTTATCTATTTGAATTAACTTACATTTAATTACTCAACTATCATAAATTAGCTTTACTTAAATTTAAAACACTTCTAAATTAAACCCCAATTCAAAGATTACGATATCTACACCCCCCCCCCCCCGCTCCCCAATATCCCACTGGGGACTACAGCACCAGAGTAGTTTTAAAGGTCAGGCTTTTCAAAGGAAAGGCATTTGTTTTCTTAACTTTGGCACAGTGCAAAATATATAGAAAGCTTTCTGAAAAAACAAGTTGATCTCCTTTGGCCCCTTCACTGGAAATTTCACATGTATCCATCACGCGAGGTGAAAGAAAAAGGATTCCAAAAGTTGCATTTCCCATTCCATTGACCATAGGAAACTACTCATACAGAAGGAAAACAAATTACACTAAGTTTGGCATAAAGTTAGAACTTTACTCACAGGGGTTGAATCAATGCTGGAACGGGCATGATGGGGTAAACCATCAGTAAGTGATAAATGGACCGTTCGTGTCCAGAAATGCTCCGATTGGTAAATTTAAAGGGAATTGGTCATTCCAGGTCGGCTAGTCTCAATACAAATAACATTGTGGCAGTCATTACAGATCTAAGGGACATGGTCCGGTGTTCTGAAAAAGAATTCCAAAAACATTAAGGGGTAGAGCGAGTACACTGTTCCCCTGTGGCATTTGGAAAGGAGTTCTCAACACCGCCATCCCCACCCTTCTGATTGGTTGAGAGAACATTGAAAAATCTTTGTGGCAGCCTTTATAGGACGCTAGGACATGGTCCCCACTGACATGCATAGTAATGAAAGTGTCTGAGGGTCACAAAAAAGTATATATGAAGTGCAATAAGATTTTAGTCACAATCTAAATTGTCAATGGCACCATACAAAAGTTAGGAATTGTGGTTTTTGAAGCGGTTCCTCTGCTGGGGTTTTATGAGCCATGTCTGAAAGAAAACTTCTCATGGTTTTTTCCTGGTAGTTATGGAAGGTGCAGCGGAAGCTAAAATGAGAACTCGTTTTCCATAAGTTTCACGTTATCTTCAGCCATGTGCTAAGGTTTAATATTCAAAGTAAGATGGACTTCTAACAGGGGCAAACTTGATTTCACAGTGTTTTAATGCAGCTTCAGAGTGTTCTAAATAGAGCACTAGCAATCGGTCTTTACGATGAAGTGTTGCACGCCTGAACGCATTCATTTTGATGGAATCAAACCTGTGAAACAGAAAGCATGTCCTACCGTGTATACTGCAGCACATTAACAAAAGTAGAGGGGTCCAAAACAAAACGCTTAAATGAGGAAACATCTGCAAATACTTGAGCATCTTCCATGTAAAAAAATAAACAGTATGCTGAGTGGAACCTACTTCCAACACCACCCTGCCCATTCATTTCTCTATTTTTCGACTGCAGCTTCACTCCAATGTTCTAATAATACTGGAGCGTCAACATTCTAAATTTGAGGAAAGTGTGTTACACCTGAAAGCTATCTTGATCGGATTCAAGCTATAAAAAAGAAAGCAATTCCTTTCAAAATGAACAAAATGAGGGGGTAATTTTGTCAGAAATTATAGCTAGTGCTCTAAATACCCAAATTACATTTTGTAGGAGTTCTCAAATACCTTCCTGGTATCCAGGTCAGTAAAACATTCTGACAGGCAGATTGAAATGAACTTCCAACACCAGCTAATTGTGGGCTAGCTCTCTAGTTATCAACTGTAGCTTTAGAGTTCTAATGAACTACAATGCTATTATTTTATTAGCAAGACAAAAGTGATACTACTGAATACAGTTTTGTTGGAATAGAAGCTGTTAACACTAAAGCCTATCCTGATGAATAGGCTGAAGTAAATTAGCAGTGAGATGGTCAAGCAGGTATTAAAACAGAGGTTACAAATCTAAATGAAGGTATGGGTTTTAAGCAATTTGAGACAATGTATTTTAAAAAGAAGCTAAAGATAGTTAAAAAGGTAAATGTCTGGGTATGAACGTTCCCTTTCCACATCAGTTTACTCACCTTATCTGCTGGAAATCTTTTTTCTCCAGGGTCCCTCTGAATGTTGTCGCCTTTTTTTTACTGAACAGTATTTTTGCCTTTTTTACTGAACACTATTTTGCGGCTATAGAATCCTGTGCACTTTATACCTGCTAACTAATAGTGAAATGCTTGGGTGCCTTATTTCAACATGGTACAATTGGTATACTCAATTAGCAGATTCACCTTGTCTAAAAAGTTCCAAGTATATGGTACCTAAAGTGTATCCACAGCCTGCAAGTTAAATGTCACCAGTGAGCAGAGGCAACACATTGTGCCACCCAATGCAGCGACAAGACGAACATTACTGCATGCCTGCCATGTATCATGTTTAAACTACAAATTAGAGGTCTCAAAATGACCCCTTTTGCAGGCCGAAACCCCTCTTTAAATATTAATCAGTCACCATTGAGTAAGCCTGCTCATTTAGACAGGGTGCATACTATTTAAAAGTAGCACATGTTGTGCTAAGTGTTGAACATTTCATTACAGTGGCTAGTGAATCTGATCTACTAGGAGCAGCAAATACAATAAAATCCTCTCAGCCTGTCCAATAAATATTTTGCTGAAAGGGAGAGGCCATATCTGCTGCCTCCTACCTGGAGGTGGGCTGTGTTCCCAATGCATAGAAGCATGCCATCATTCGGCCTTCATTTAAAAAAGCTTCCTTGAACACTGATAAACAAGAAAACTAAGGCCTATTTCCTGGCTTCTGGGGATAAGCAAAATTATAGAGTAGCTCTTAAATGGCTCTCAAGATTTTGGGAAACCAATATTCTGTTCCATCATACATAAACGGGCTTTCGTCAAGGCTGCAGTGTGGAGAGTGCACTCCTGTTGGCCAACAAGGGCCTAAAAAAGGACTATTAACCATAGTATACGCTGCACTCCTTCTTATCGACTTGAGTGTAGCTTTCAGTCTGACACGCACCCTTGAGCAAAAAACGAAGCTCAAAAGGATCTCAGGGGTAGCTTTAAAATGGCTAATGGCATTTGTGGCAAACAGAAGTTTTCAAATGAGTGAAGGGCCTTTGTAAGCAATTCACAAGCTTGTGTGGAGTACCACAGGGTTCTTCTTTGATCCCTATGCTCTAAAACAGGGGTCTCCAAACCGGTCCTGGAGGGCCGAATCCATGCCAGATTTTTAAAAAAAACTACATGTATCTCAATGGGGATATCTAAAAAATCTGGCATGGATCCGGCCCTCCAGAACTGGTTTGGAGATCTCTGCTCTAAAACATATGTCGGTCTTCTTGGATATAATCTATTCCAATGGCTTCACAATAGCAGAAGTGTTGAGCAACAAACCGTCGCTTTTGGACCAACTCCTCTGGCTCCCTTGTTTGGGAGAGCCCCCCCTTCCTAAACCTGAACAGCTCATTAGCCTAGGTGTCACCGTGGCTTATGAGCTGTTCTTCCAAGCTAAGGTGGTATCAGGCACATGCTTTGGGCTGTTAAGATCCCTTAGGAAAATGCTTACATGGCTTTCTGTGGATCGTCAGAAGCTGGCGTTCCAAGGTTTAATCCTCTCACACCTGGACTATGGTAATTTGCTGTACTTAGGTAGCCCAGCAGATTTGATTTAAAAAAACAAAATACGTTAGCACAAGCATTATTAAGGGTGCTGAAAAGGAACTGCGCAATTCAGGCACCCGCAGAACTTCATTGGCTGCCTATCAAATAATTAAATTCAAATCCATTTACATTGCCCATAGGCTTAAATATTCCTCCGGCCCAAATATTAGCATCTTATCACTCCACACAAGGCAAGAGTGTGGCGATCCAACTGTCTCACCTTTTACGTCCCCAGAATTGAGAGCAAGAGGAGGAGGTTGCTCATTTGCATACCTCACTGCCAAATTGTGGAATACTCTCCCTGTTCATCTCAGGTCAAACAAAAATCGTTTTAGGAAGCAACTCAAAACTCACCCTTCTACATAATTTTGGATAACCTCTTCAAATACATCTGTGTCCGTTAGCTCTTTCTATCAGTGCTGGAAGTCCTGCTGCTGAGTAACTGCTGCGCTTTAGAAGACTTTTTAAAGTAATTTGCCTCTCAAAGCTATTTTCACCAAAGCACTATTGGGTGTTCCATAGGAAAGCATTCGGACACCATATTAAGTTTAATGAAGGCCATCTGACTAGGAAACCGCTAGGAAAGTATTTCAAGGACTATCATTAAATTGGATATTGTTGACCTACTAAGGTCGAATTTTGACAATTACAGAAAATATATCTTCTGCCCAACTAAATCCGCTTGAGACAATGCAAAATTGGCCCGATTAAGGGCCACTGAATTCTGCTGCCAGATTCCTCACAGGCCCAAGAACACATGACCACATCACGCCCTATCTAAACCAACTTATCTGGCTGTCTCGCGATGCAAGCATTAGGTACAAGATAGCCCGCTTGACACACGAACTGCGTCAGAACATGCCCACGTACCTGGCAAATAAATGTGAGCTATTGGGTGGGAATTGTGCCCTAGGAAGTTCAAACACGCTATTGCTGAACCCACCACAGTCCAAAAAGAAAAAACCTACAACTAAGCCTTCTCCGGTCTTGCTCCAAGAATATGGAATGCTCTCGGAAACGAAATCACACTGAACCCCCCCCCCTTCTGATCCCTGCCCACTGCACTTCTTCCATAGGGCCACCACAGCAATCGCACCGAGCTAGGTCGAATCATCAACTGCTCCCTAGAGACCGCCACATTCCCCAAAAACTTAGAGCGCCAAAGTCAACCCCCTCCTGAAGAAACTCTCCGCAGAACTGATGGACCTCAAGAACTTCAGGCCCATCTCACTGCTTCCTTTCGCAGCAAAGGTCATCGAAAAGGCAGTCAACACTCGGCTACAACACGACATAGTAGCAAACATCCTAGACACCTCTAAATCCGGATTCCGAAGCAACCATAGCACCTAAACATTCCTCCTTCCCACCACAGATTACATCCACGCCCTCCTTGACCAAGGACAAATTGCAGCCCTCATCCTCCTGGACCCATCAGCAACCTTAGACAGTCTACCACCGCACAATAGCCACCAGACTCCACGGCGCCAGCATCCAAGTAAAGGCCTTCGACTTGTTACGCTCATTCCTCAAAGGCAGAACACAAAATAAGACTAATGCCCTTCCTCTCAGAACATCACAAGGGGTGGTCTGCACACAGTGTTCATCAGGGTATAATCCATGTTTTTGTCAGCTTTACGTATTGCGTGTAGGACCGGGCCGTGCTTTGCCCTAAATGCACCATAAATAGTATGATGTGGGGAGCGCGTTTCGCACTCCACTTCCAGTCGCACTGCACAATCGGATACTTTATCCTTAAACTTTTCTCGACATTTGATCTAATTTTGCAAGTTAATCTTTTATAGTCCACAATTTCACGAGTTTCATCTGGTCTTCAAGCAATTTTAAGAAACTCCACATGTATAGTAAGATGCATTTTATTCAGCTTCACATAATCACGTGTGCCCATCTGAGCCTCTTCGAGAAAATGATCACAAAATGCACAAAGTAGTTCAGAGCAGCCATTCTTTATTAAAACCCAATGCATTTCGGGCATATGTCAGCCCTTCATCAGGGGTAGCTGTGAATCAACAAATTTAAGAATTACATCTTTGCCATTTATTTTTGATTTACATTATTAACAATCTACGCGATAAGTCTGTGCTAAATTACAATATCTTTTTAAATTCATAGAAGTCTATGTATTTCTGCCAAAAGCAAATCCAGAACTTTACACGTTTGACTCCAACCCCTTCACCAAACTAAATATATTGTGCTACCAATATACACTCCCACAACTACTCAAATGTCAGGCCGAATAGTACCTTCCCATTTCCCTCACTATCACCCGTCTGCTAAAACGTTGCGCGATTAATATCATTCCACCATAACAAACTTCCAATCCCCCATCTACTTTCAAACACACTTTCCTCCTTTCCAGTAATTATCCCATACCTAAATTCTACGAGCTGCCCAGTAATTATCCCATACCTAAATTCTACGAGCTGCCCAGTAATTATCCCATACCTAAATTCTACGAGCTGCCCACCCGTATCTCACAACATTCCAGTTGTTTTCAAACTTGTGCGCGTTCCCCGACAATTACGGAACTCGATCTCACAAGGAGTCTGACGCACCGTCATGTGTGCCTGCTAAGGGATGAGACTAGAGATCCTCTAGCACCACTTCTCAAACATATATTGCAAGACGCCGTTGGGCCCTCAACGTCATCTTGCGGAGCACCATTAAACCTAAACTAACATCATTTAACACAGCGTGTTCACCTTTTCAACAATATAAGCTGTGCATCTACCCAACTTCATGCACCGTCGACCCAGACATCGTCGTCGAGATAGCCTACGCCAAGTACAGTCAAGGCTGTAGAAGTGAATACGCAGTCAACAATCGTCGAATCATCCATCTACGCAATAGTCGAAGATTGCATCTTTGAAACTGACAAAGTCAAAAAAGATTCTGGCATCAGAAACCACACCTAACACACCTCATCCAGCAACATTACTCCTCTTACCCAAACATCTTTTGGAGGAAGGCGAGTGAGGAAGGAGATGAAGATGAAGGTCCCTTTGGGTTGATATATAGCCCTTCAGAATTACACGCTGAGCGCTAACCAGACAATGATGAACATTACTATAGTCAAGCTTATTTTACCCAGCCTAAACAAAATCAGTACCACGAGAAAATGGTCACAATGCCATCTGCATTATTGAATGAACAGTTTATGCTGCAAGACAACAGACAGCGCTTTCTGCCTTATGACCCATCTATAATGCTTCCTCCTCAAGTGACATCGCCAGTGAGAGTTAAGACCTCCTACAGTCCGTTCAGTACTGAATACTGTGGTGATCTGTATTACGCAATACTTGTTGGAACTCCACTATGTCACCAGTGGGTTCTTCTGGTACTGTGCATTCTCCTCCTGTGTTCCCTGTTTGGCAGTTGCAGCTGCCCTTCCTGTCCTTCATGCTGGACGGCTCTCTTCTCTCCTGAATAAACATCCTAACTGCAGTTCCTGTCTCTGCGTCGTCTTTACACTGACGACGAGGATGGTCAGCTGTTCCTCAGCTATTGGATCCACTCACAGATCATCTTCAAACAAAACGGTTTGAACCTATGAACTTTTGATCTGTATTACGCAATACTTGTTGGAACTCCACTATGTCACCAGTGGGTTCTTCTGGTACTGTGCATTCTCCTCCTGTGTTCCCTGTTTGGCAGTTGCAGCTGCCCTTCCTGTCCTTCATGCTGGACGGCTCTCTTCTCTCCTGAATAAACATCCTAACTGCAGTTCCTGTCTCTGCGTCGTCTTTACAAATACTCAATCTGTTACTCTCCAGGAACACGTTTCTTCTGACAAGGAAGGGGAACCTCATGATACAGCTCCTGATTAGGATGACTATAGGATGTCTTCACCAGCTTCACCTGTTCCTCTGGTAGATACCTCGCCTGAAGATATTGGGGGATTTCACAATCTGTTGGAGCCTGCTGCGGAAAGGTTTGCCATTCCAGTGCCTACCAAACAGGCAGATTGCTTTCTATAGGACTTTAAGGAACCTTTTTGTAAATCAGTGAGTGCTATCGCCATGATTGATTATATTTGGGAGGAAGGGGTTAGAATTATGAAGAAACCAGCATCTGTGCCAACGGTGCTCCCAGGTCCAGATTAGTCCAAAACGAATGAGGACGCCCCAGCAGGTCTCACAGGACACCCAAAACAGAACTCCGTAATGCAGGCCGTACAGAGCAGCTCGAAGAATCCTAACGTACCCCTTTATGCGCCTCCGGACAAAAAGGGCAGACGTCTAGATTTGATTGGGAAAAGATTCAAATTAATGTCAGCTCTCAAAGTAAAGGCAGCAAATTCCTTGGCGATTTTAGGGCTCTATGATCGCCAAATGTGGTTGGGCATTGCTTCCTATATTGATCAATTGCCACATGATGTTAAAGAAGCTAAAAAGATATTACATGAAGGGGCAAGAGCAAAAGAAATTACTGCCTCGGCAGTGGATTTGGCTGTATCAGAATTCAGACAACTAGCTGGTTCAGCAATCCTAATGACAGGGCTGGAAGAAATTGGACCGCCTGTACGATGGAGAGGCTATTTGGCAGGAATGTAGAGGAAGCCCTAAAAAACATCAAGGCAGGCACAGACACTGCCAAGTCTTTATGGATGCTGCAGTTCTGGAAAACAGCCTTTCGGGGATCAATGGGTAGAAGTCAATCTTCCTATAGAGGGGGTTATCAGCAGTTCTATTAACCGGCGTATTTTTCCACATATGTCACAGGCCTCGTTTCAAACTAAAGACAACTGCCTCAGACATCCAACGTCAGAGCAAATGGAGGAACGAAATCAAGGACTGGTAAGGACACTACCTGCAGCCAAAGATGCCTCTCCAGCTCCAAATCTCAGGTCACCAACTTAACGGTTTCAATATCGTCCTACCAGTCTTGGAGGCAACATTTCACACCTTTTTCACCAGTGGCAAACTAATACTACAAACCAATGGGTTCTGTGCCTAATCAATTTGGACACACTCTAGAATTTACTCAAACTCCACCTACAGCTCCCCCTCAAACCTCCCACCTCAAACATTAAGGCTCTTCAACAGGAGGTGAAGATCATGCTGTACATTGGGGCAATGGAAAAAGTACCTTTCTCAAGCAGGGGCACAGGTTTCCACTCCTGTTTCTTCCTAATCAAAAAGAAGTTTAGGCAGTGGAGACAGATTATGGAACTTTGAAATCTCAATCTATATCTAAAAAAACAATCTTGCAGAATGATAACCTTACAAGAAGTTCTAAAGCTCCTGAACCAGCACTATTTCATGACATTGGACCTCAAGGATGTCTATTTCCATTTAACTATTCACCCAAAACAAAGTATCTAAGTTTGTGGTAGCCGGATGCCACTACCAGTTCAGTGTGCTCCCATTTGATCTCAAATCAGCTCCCAGGATTTTTACAAAGTGTCTTGCTCTGATTGCAGCATCTCTCCTTCAACAGTCTTTCCGTATCTGGACGACTGGCTCAAAGCCCGTCCAAACGAGAAGCAAGAAAGTCCACAAATCTTTTCAGAAGTTTGGGTCAGATTATAAATCAGCAAAAACCCTATCAGAATCCATCGCAAAAGATTGTCTTCTTAAAAGCAATATTGGACTCGGTCTGCTTAAAAGCATACCCATCAGTGGAACGTCAGCAACGACTCCTTGTACTGGCAAATTCCATAAGAAGAAAAAAGTCACTTCAGTCAGACTTTTCAAATCACTTTTAGGGATTATGTTGTCGTTCACTGGTTCCTTTTTGTCGTCATAGAATGCGCCATTTCAGGAAGAACTAGACAGACAGTGGGTACAGTCGATAGGCTCTTTCGATGACATGGTCAGAGTAACTTCATATGGTGAAGGCCCTGGAGTGGTGGTTAGACCATCAGTCAGCAGGGATGTCCTTGTATCAGGAGGCTGCACCATCAGTTATCACAACAAATGAGTCCTTAGAAGGATAGGGAGCTTACCACCAGGAACTCAAGTGGACAATGACATCAAGCTCAAACTCACTTACATAAACTTGTTAGAATTGAAAGCTGTATCTGGCCCTGCAGGTATTCCTGCCCAGGATTCAGAATTCCTTAGTGCTAGTCCGAACGGACAATACAACGACGTTGCACTAAGTCAACAAGCAAGGAGGCCCAAAAGTTGTGGGAATGGGCCAAAGACCACGGGATCTGCCTTAGAGCTGAAAATGTTCCAGGGCAGCAGAACACAATTGCGGACACGTTAAGCAGACGGACATGTCTTGAATGGGAGCTGCACCACCAGACCCTGAAAAACGTATTCCTACGCTGGGGCACACCGAGCTTGAACAGATTTGCAACTCTCCACAACAGCAACTGCCAGTAGTATTTATTTATTTATTTATAGCATTTATACAGCGCTCTGTAACCCTACGGGCATCCTGGCGCTAAGGTACGTAGCTGAAACTTTGTGGGGACAGGAGCATGAACGAGCTGCTGAGCCGGGAAGAGTTATTTGTATGTATATAGTATGCAAGTTGGCATCCCCAACAGGGGTCATGGGTGAATGCCTTTTCAAGTGCATGGTCTGGTATGTTTGCTTACGCTTTCCCTCTCAATGCCTCTTCTTCCAAGAGTCCTAAGAAAGATTAAAGTGGAGTCATGCAAACTGATCCTTTCTGCTCCAGCATGGCCACGTACCCACTGGTACACGGAAATGCTTCTCCTATCACAAGTCCCACATTTCAGACTTCCAAATCTCCTGACTATGAACCAGGGACAGATACTACACCTGGACCTTAAGAGCCTGCATTGTTCAGCTTGGCTCCTGAATACAATGAATTCAGACATTTGAATATTTCTAGCAAATGCCGCAATATTCTAGCCAAAGCAAGGGCGGACAGTACTAACAAAACTTACAACCTCAAGTGGAAGCATTTCTACATCTGATGTCATCAGGAGAGTTTACATCCACAGTCTTACTCTCCAGAGCCGATTCTACTTAACCTTCTGCTTCTCGCAAAAGCAGGGTTGGCGCTTGGTTCTATTAAGGTTCACTTAGCGGCCATTTCATTGTACAGCAGCTCATTTACTTCTCCCTTATGGTCTTCTAGAATAATTAAAGAGTCTCTCATAGGTTTTTTATGGTGTTCCCACCAGTCAGACCACCACTGACCTAACATATGAACACAGTTCTTTCACGATGAAAAACTCTTTTGAGACAATTCACACTGCAGGTATTAAATTCCTATCTTGGAAGTTGGCTTTGTTACTTGTTTTGACCTCATCCAGAAGGGTCAGTGAAATACAATTTTCTTTAATAAAGAAACCTTTCTTGCAATTCAGATCAGGTGGAGTTTTGCTTCGAACAAATCCAAAGTTCATTCCAAAGGTGCCATCTGATTTCTACCTCAACGAACCAGTGGTTTTCAAGACATTCTTCCCGAACCCTACGAGATGGGCAGAGAGCTTTGCATTCATTGGACGTAAAACATTGCCTGAAGTTTTATTTAGAAAGAACAAAATCTTTCCATAAGACCTCTCAACTGTTTGTGGGATACAGTGCACAAAGGAAAGGTTTCCCACTCTCCAAACAGCATTTCCAGGTGGATTGCAAATGCAATACATTTCAGTCATCAAAAGGCTGGCAGGCCTATGTCGGGTAGAGTCCGAGCACATTCAACGAGGTCAGTGACAACATCTACAGCCCTATTTACTGGAGTCTCACTTCGGAAATTGGCCAGGCAGCAAAGTGGAAGAATACACGTTTTCACCAGGCACTACTGTTTGGACTCAGCAGTTCTCAATGATACAGCAGTGGGTCAGGAAGTACATTGGCATCTATTCCATTAAGGTGAGCCACCCCTGTCTACCCTACTACCTGTCTTCAACTGTATCACATTTCCATATGGTACATTGGTTGTCTTGAATGCTTATGGAACGTTTTTCCTTAACAGTTAACATTATGATTATATTTTTATACTGTTTGTTGACTGCTTGCAGGTTGCATTGTTAGATTCTGGTTAAGCGTCACAACTATGGTAAATGTGCTACCAAACTGCTTGCTACTCTGATTCAAGCATGTGAATCAATGAAAGTTCCAATACTGGAGCAAGAAATAAGTTGCTTACCTGTAACTGTAGTTCTCCAGTATTGGAAGCTTTCATGGATTCACATGTGACACACCCTCCTCCCCGGGGGAGAAGCTCACCTTAGAAGTCTCATCAGGTTGTATATAGCAATTGTGCTCGAAAATCTGAGGTTCTGAGCTTCCTTCAGGAGTGTTCTAGAGTGTGATTAGTTAAGGCAAAAATGTGGTTCTTTTCTTTATAAGAACTAGGATAGGTTATTAAACTAAGTGCTCGAGGCCTTCTTTGGTCTATACCCATTAGTGTATTATGACTATTTAATACAATTACTACTACTACAACTATTTTAAATACCGGGAACTCACATGACTGGGAATGATTCAAGCATGTGAATCTATGAAAGATTCCAATGCTGGAGAACTACAGTTACAGGTAACTTATTTATTATGTTTTCTTTTACCAGCTAAACCAGCCAGCTTCGATGTACATCGCTCCGATACCCTGCCTGGTCATATTTGCTCTTTATAAAACTTTTTAAACAAATCTGCAGAGGGCAATCACTGCAGTTATGGTTTAATTTTAAGCACCATAAAAATGTTTATAAGTAGGCAAATTCCGTCAAGCCAAGATTCTTTACTACCAGAAGCAAAAACGTCAAAGCAGCCCCACACCCTTCCTCCTCTTTTGCAACTTCTTTCCATCCAACCATCCTCTTACCCTCTTTTCTCTCTAATATCTTTCTCTCCAACTCCTGCTTCCTCTCTCAAAGTTTACCTGTGCCTGCTGCACTTAATCTTGGGGACCTAGGGAAAAGTGACCGATACAATGAGTGGCACTGGGCTCTCAAAAGCAGGCTCCAATGGCACAAGCATTTCAGGTAAAAGGTCCCGCAAGTCTCATCTACCATCTTCTCCCATCGTCAACATATACCTCGAGAAAGCAGCAGTAGTCTGTTCACTTAAAGTGATTTTTAAAAACTTTCCTGAAAATTAACTTCGAGGTTGGTGACTTCAGAATAACGAACAAGAATAGAAAATATTTTTTTTTTAAATACAATGTCTGGTGTGGACTGTTAGGCTTTAGTCTTTGTCAATGCGCGTTTGGTCATGGATTTAGCAACATTTTCTAGGCGCTGCTGGGCCATTAACTTAATTTAAAAAAAATAGCTAAAAGCAAATTGGAGTCTTCAACACATTGCTTTAGTGGTCCACGGCACCGAAGAGAAAGTATGCTTTTAGCGGAAGAGCAAAACTCCATCACTCAGACAAGTTAGCCACTGGGTGAAGTGGGTTGACCCACTGCCCCATGCTGTAGTGGGACGAAGAAAAATGTGAATTACTAACCAATGGATATAAAGGATTGGCTGGAAGTCCCAGTAAGTACAGCCATTGAATATATCATTTTAGTGAACTAAAAAGGTCGTGAATAATGCCAACACCCAAAAATTATCCCACTGTAAGCATCGAAAATGAACGGTTTTTTTCAGTGTACATCTCTCCTTTTGGGTAAATTGTGTTAAGTCCCCAAACATAGTAACTTCCAAAGCATAAGATGGAAATTTGTACACTCCCCACAACTTCTCAGAGGAAATCTAGCTTACACAGACTAATAGCAAAAAAAATTTATAATAGACAAACAGGAGCGCATGCCATCAACACACCCTACGTTAATGGGATTCAATGCAGTCACAAAACATATGCTACGAAGTTTGTAGATCTGAACCACTAAATTATCTGTGACTTCAACCTTGATGCTTTCACCTTTAATTAGGGAGCCCTAAAAGCTTGGATGAGCAGGTCTCAACCGGCTTAGCACTTACCATTCTGGCAACTAACCAACTGATTAACAATGTATCCCCGGCAAACAAAAAAATACATTCAAGTTGGTCTCAGGAAAGCAGCTGCAGGTTTTCAATGAACTGTAACAGATGCCTTCCGAGGCAGCCACTTTCATCCAGCACATTTGCATGCGTGCATGACCCTACTGGAAAGAAACCGTGCCCAGTTAGTTCACATAGCATTGGATAACGTTCAGCTGGAACTTAACTGTATTTTAACGAGGCAGCATATCCTGTGCAGAAATTAATCACTACGTAAATCTAATAAAAGCGTAAATGACATGACCGCTGGTAGAATGAGCAACCATGACTAGAAACGCAAGAACTTTCCACCATAGTATAATCCAAATAAAGTGCCTCAACATCAGAGAGCAAGAATTCAGATATGGTACTCTTTCCTCAAAGAGTCAATGTAGGAGAGTAGGGTCTGCTATCCTATGGTCACCCCAATTTTTGCTTTTTGCTTCACTGGTTTTCGACTTACTGAGGCTGTGGGCCTGCTAATCAGACCCCCAGCCTGCTGTTCTCTCTCTAAATTTATAATACATGTGCTATAGGTACATACCACAATTGGAAATGGACTCCTTGTCAGCCCCTGTACCATGCACTATAGGTGCTCAGGGCATAGGTGCCACCAAGGCCTACCAGGGGCTGAAGCATAGCTTTTGCCACCCCTGGCTGGTTCTTAAATTGACACAACTGGCTGATCACTCAGCTGGGGCAAGTGGGTGTAATCACCCCTTGCTTAGATATAGTATACCTATATCTAAACCTATATCTGGACACATATATAACCTGTGAGCCACTCCTATGGAAGGCCTCATCAATCCTGGAGGCAGAGTGCGTGGTTTTATGTGAGATGGAGCTCTGGCATGAGCTGAGCCTGTCTGCAGCTGTCGGGAACAACTCCCTAAGCTGATCCGGGATAATGCCATACCATATACTCTTAAGCGCCTTATAATCCTCGCGGTTATATAGCAACTTTGGTTTGGCTTTATCAAAACATGTCGTGTAAGGTGTCATACGAATTGGAATACTACCCCCTCGCCAGTTCTGGCGACGGGGGTAGCATTCCACCCTTCTAGAGGGAGAAGACATGTTACTTTACTGAAACGCGGTTGATTTAAAATGAGCCTCAGATCCACAAAATGGATGCCCCTGCCACAGACACGGGTCTGGCCTCCTGCTGCTGACCGAAACCCGGCAGAGGAGGCCTGGACAAAGAGTTTCCTGTCACAGGGCGGTGTCAAACCACCCCAGACAGGAGATAGTGGATTGGAGTAGGGAGGTTTCAAAGAAACAAGACACTGCCTGGGGAGCACAAGGCTGCCCCTTGCAGGATCCGGCCAAACCGGTTCTGGGGCCTCCCAGCCCCTGTCCCAGTGCGGCCAGGATCAAAGGAGAGGGGTGTAACCACCCCCTTCCTGGGTCCCACCCATAGGAGGGGACCTAGCAGGATGTCCAACCCCCTAGATTCGAATAAGAGGGGGAGCAGTCCCAACGGACTTCAGATCATCCTGAAGAAACATAAGAAACGAAATCTGGACCCTTCGACTTTCTACACGACGTGAGAAGACTGAAGAATCTCCCTTGTGGTCAAGGAGTGACCACCCTGTGCAAACAGGCACCATCCAGCCCTCGACCCTTGCTTTGTTGCAGTTCCCGCCGGAACTCGAGCGACAGATCGACGAGATCAAGCTTGCCTGCCTTCTACCTGCCCGATCCACAGTCCCTGCAGAGCTGAGACCCGTGGAGGCGACCGGAAGCGTGGGGCACGCCATCTTGAAAAGGCCACGAGACGCTGACCGTGCAGCCCACGAGTGACCCTCGAAGCTGTACACCGGGGTTTGAGAAGCCCCAGCCCCGAGCTCCACTTGCACCAAAGCTCACCCCTCCACACTCGACGAGTGCTGCGTGGGGCCCTTCTGCCTGTGTGTGCTCGACGCGTTGGCCCGGTCACTTGCCAGCTGGCTTGTGGCCCCTGTGCCGACGAAACTTGAAATCCGACTTGCTTTTCTGGTTGCTCCAGATCTGCACCAGCTCCTGTGAAAAGGAGCACCCACTCTGACCCTCCTGGTTCGAGTGATAAGCAATCTCCCGGTTCCGCGTGGATTGCTTTTGCCAAGTGCTGTTTGCTACAATCTTCAAGCCGACGGTGCTGACGGCGAGAGCCTACGTGGGACAGATCGTGACCGGCTCCTGGACGTCGCAGATGCCCCAGAGCCCACGTGACAGCGGAGAGAAGCCTATCGACAACCGCCTGATTGCGCCCGACATTGCCTGGTTCCGTCCTGGTTCCACCCTGGTCACTGCTGAGTGACCCAGACTCTGTCCCCTCTGCTTTCAGGTACTTTTCTACTTCGATCCACCCTTGGATCGCACCGGACACTTCTGCTTCACAGCGCCTGCAGCTGCAACAGCTCCAAGCACCAAGAACCTGCGTGACAGAACCCGACGCCACTTCGACCCTGTGCACCCACGGCCTGTGGGTGAGGTAACTTTGCAACGCCGGTGTCCTTACACTGGCACACACCTCTAGGGTCTGTGTCTGAAGTTTTGTGTTCCTAGGTTCAGCGGAAGTATCATTTAATTCACTTTAACTAACTTTTACGCACCATTGACTTTACATTGGTGCGCGCCGCACTTTCCGTGCTGCACCCGTATCCTGTGGGCTACTCCCGACTTCTTCATTGCTTGTCCTGACTGCTCCCAGCGAATCTCTAGGCCCTAGGCCTAACCATTGCTCGATAAGTGTTACTTATACCATTTTTTTAGTATATGGTCTGAGTGGCCCCCCGCCCTCAGCCATAATCGTGCCAACTTTATATGTTTAACAGTGCTTTTGATTTAACGCTTGTGCCCCTTTCCTCATAAAGAGTACTGGGGAGTAATTTAGAAATAAATACATATATTTTTACAATATATACTTGTGTGGTGTCCTTTCATTTGATTACAGGATTGTATGTGGTAAAACAGCTCGCTTAACACGACCTCTTAAGTTTAGCCTTTAGGCTGCTTAGTCCATGCTACCACTAGGATAGCTTGTCTAACAAGGTTGACTTACAACCAGACATCTTTGGGGTTTGTTTGGACTGATACCCAGTGGTTCCAGAATTGGAAACACTACATATCAGGCCAACTTCTCACATTGGTGTGCAGCGGTGCGGATTTGAGCTTGCTGTTTGTTTTACCATTGCAATCTTTATCAAATTGAAAGATCACATCAAGTACCTCTAGGTACATATAAATCAAAAGCTTAGCATATTAAGTTCTACTGAACTTAGTAGTTGTAGATTAAAGGGAGTAGCACACCCTGACTACAACTCACTAGCAAGGTACAGTAGGAAACCACTTAGTGTAGGTAAGTGCACCACTTACACCTCACTAGCAGTCATGTCTGATGCAGATAGAGCCTCAGGCTCTGCTCCTGTAGAAGTTGATCCTATAGGGACAACATCCAGATATGACAACCTTAGCCACAAAGACCTGAGTGCCTTGTGCACAGCCAGGGGGCTAAAAAAGGGCAGAGGCCCTACCATTCCTTCCCTAATAGCTCTCCTAGAAAAGGATGATCTAGATAAGGTGAGTCAGGCTCCCTTAGATTCAGGTGAAGGGAACAACTCCCCTGAGAATGAGAATCTTCCAGAAGAAGAAGAGGAGGAGGAAGAGGAAGAGGAAGGCTCTGATTTAGAAGAGCCTGAAGATCAGGATCAGAGGGGAAACCAGGTACAGGTTGCCAGCCTTAACCAGGCCAACTTGGACCTACATGGGAATGGAGGAGGCCAGCACCACCCCAGATCTCATAACCAAATTCTCCCAGGTAATAGGAGGGAGAGGTCTCTATCAGGGGACTCTCACCTTTCTAGTGCCTCAAGAGAATCTCAAAGAGGGATGACTTCCTCCCAGAGAAAAGAGCATAGGGCCAGAATGAGGGCTGTCCAACTCCAGATAGAGAGGGAAGAGGTAGCCCTGGCTCAAGCTAAGCTTACCTTGGAACAAGCTAAACTTACCTTGGCAAGGGAGAAAAAAATAAGTGGCTTAGATGCCACTGGTGGCAGCAAAATTCCTAAAGAAAAAGACAGGGCCTATGACAATAGAAACCTGACAAAAATTGTGCCCCCCTACAAGGAAGGGGATGATATCCACAAATGGATGACTGCTCTTGAGAGGGCCTGCATGGTACAGCAGGTCCCTGAGGATCAGTGGGCAGCAATTTTATGGTACTCCTTTTCTGAGAAAGGGAGGGACAGGCTCCTCACTGTTAGACCTGAGGATGCCAAAAACTACTCTGTTCTGAAGAGTGCTCTTATTGAAGGGTTTGGCCTAACCACTGAGCAATACAGGTTGTTGTTCAGAGACACCCAAAAAGCACAGACTCAGGACTGGACTGATTTTGTAGATTGTGCCACTAAGGCTCTGGAGGGTTGGCTGCAGGGAAGTAAAGTTTCAGACTATACAGGATTGTACAATCTTATGATGAGAGAACAGATCCTTAATAACTGTCAGAACCAGCTGTTGCATCAATACCTTGTTGACTCTGATTTGACCTCTCCCCAAGAATTGGGAAAGAAGGCAGACAAATGGGTCAGAACAAGGATTAAGCAGAAAAACCAGAACCAAGGTGACCAGAAGAAAACAGACCAGAAGGGTGGGAATCAGAAAGATAAAGAAAAGGACCAGAAGTCTTCAGGCCCCCAAACTAGCAATAAGGAGGGGGGTTCCCAAAATGGAAACAAGAAAAAGAAGAATGATGGCCCAAAGAAACCTTGGTGTAATACCTGCAAATCAGTTTCACACTGGGGCAGTGAATGCACTAAGAAAAATCCAGTCCCCACCACTGCAGCTCCTAAAGCACCTGCACCCCCTAGTACAGTTAACAAAAGATCATCGCAATCAGTCTGTGCGAGCGTGCAATGACTGGGGCAGCTGCACCTCTAGACTGGATATTTATTCTTTTGAGAAACAAAAAAAAAACAAAAATAAAGCTTAACCGCGGTTCAATGTTGAGCAAGAGGTAAGGCAAAGCAATAGCGATTTATCCGCCCTCAGCCGCGCGGTCTAAAGCTCACACTGATAGCATCTCTCACCAGAAGCCTACGAGCGCTATCAATACAGCTTCCAGGTGAGGGGGGGAACGTGGAAATAAACAAACCAGCACCGCCTCTTGTGCTGTCCAATTCTTTCTGCTTTGGAGACATTTGCTAAGAGTACGCGAATTGAGACTTCCTCGGATGGAAAAACATTCCAGTTTTATCTACACCAACAAGCTGTCTCTGCATGCACATCTCCTGTCAGTGCAGGCACAACGAGCAGGAGACAGGGAGGGACAGGAGATGTGCACGCATGCGAGTGGCACTGAATGAAAGTGGGAAAGTGAAAGTGTGCACATCACCTGTCCGGGCGTGCGCGTGCACTCCTGTCTGGGCGCGTGCACATCTCCTGTCCCCCTTCGCTAAGGCGTACAGCGCATGCGCTGCTTCGCTAGGCGAGACCTAAAAAGGAGTTGAAACTGGTGTAGTATTCTTTAAAGAGGTGATAGAGGTTGATAACTTTATTTTCTACATCACTGGCTCTTAACGTTCATTAACACGAAGTCCATTCGTCCACAAGGAGGTGGGAGACTAGTACAGAATTACAGTAAGAAATTGCACTAGGCATAAACTAACCAAATCAAACTGCTAAGAGGAGCTTTATTCACTCAAGTCAAGACACAAACCAAGCTCGGTCAAGAATTGGACTGAAGCACATTGCAGGTGAAACCAATTACGAACTTTCCTAGGAAAAAGGCAGTGCAGAAGTGCTACACTTTCTAAACGTAATGATGCTCAACTAAACAGGTGCTTGCTGACCATTTGAGTGACATGGGTATGACGAGTTATGAGATTTAGCCACTGATTGATGAAGCATTAGCAAGCATGTTAGTCACAAAATCAAATCACTTACGTTATTTAATGTAGATTTATAGAGCTCACTAATCACCTGAGAGGGCATCCAAGCGCTTGGGCAGGTGTGTAGGTTTGTGGTCTCCAAAGGCCTTATAAGAGCCAGGGCTTCAGCTTCTTGTGGAATTCAAGATGTGAGGGTAGGCTCTGATGTGTTAAGAGAGGTCGTTCCAGATCCGGTGTGTGATATAGGAGAATGCCTGACCTCCAGATTAGCAAAAGGGAATGTGTACGAGTGAGTGAGTCAAGTGTATGTGGTTATTCAGGTAGTTTGGTCCAGTGTGGTGAAGGGCTTTGTATGCCTGCGTGAGAAGTTTGGCAGCTGTGCTTGTGAAAGGAGAACCAGTTCTTCTTCCGGAGTGGAGTTTTGATGAGGGTGCGGCATGGGAGGTAGAGTATGAGTCTTGCAGCTGTGTTCTGGATGGTTTGGTGTTTGTCTAGGAGTTCTTTGGGTATTACAGCATAGAGGGTGTTGCCTGCTGGTGAGGAGTTAGTTGACAGTTAATCGGGTGTTCTGAGGCAACAATTTGAAAAATTCACAGAATGCCAAAGATGTGGAAGCAGGAGATGCACATGGTGGTGACTTGAGCCATCATGTTGGTTGTAGTCTAGGAGGATCCCTTAATTTGCTTGGTCTGTGGGTGTTTGCAAAGGGTAGGATTACAAACACCAACTAATACTGAAGTCAGGCGTCCGAATACTCAGCCAACCAGGAAAAGCTGCTCAACGCATTGGTTAAACGCCCCTGAGGGAATTGAAAAAACTTTAGTGCAATAATGACCCACAGCATAAAATCGGAAATACATTCAGATTCTCTGGCATGAAAGCCAACATTATGTAAAGTATCAGCGATTTCATTCTCACTTAAAACTTTTTGAAAAGTTGTAAGCAAGGAGATTGACGGCAGCTGGCAAGTGTTTACTTTCAGAAAGTAGCAAAATAATTTGTCAATTTTCCAGCTTTAAAAGCTGAAAGTGAAGATCAAGCCAAATCTTTCAGTAAGTACAATAATACTCCGAATCCATCTAAGTAATAGTGAATCCTTACTTCACAAATCACACTGCACTCCCATCCATCTTATTCCCACGAGGGGTCTATTAGTCCAGAGGGAAACAAATGAATTCACCCCTTGTAAAGCATCAAATGTCACCTGGTCAACTATTAATATTGAGGCGTTCATGCACAGATTCCATTTTCACAAATTGAGTGATTCTCAAACAAATCGCACTAACGCAACTATGCAGCTAATGATATACAACATTACAACAGTATTCCATAGGCATTTTATGTGCGTGAGAACTAGTATGATGCTCTTCTACTTTCTGTAGGACATGACCACTTAAAATAGAGCACCAAAAACCACTAAGGCCATGTGTTTGCCACAGTTGATTGGGCTCTAGGGGACGAAAAACAACAATTTCAAATTCCATTGGCATGCAGCGAACACGATGCCAACAAACTACTGTGCTGTACATCCATAAATCTCATCTGCGCCTCCTCAATAGAAGGCAAAACATAAATGCCCATAACATATGTAGATTTATTTGCTTTGTGGAAATTGTATACCCAGAAACCGTGTTGGGTGAAACTTAAAGGCATATCTTTCCTCACATTGTGTGTGCAAAGATTTCTGCACCGCTACCAATCCCCCCCCCCCTCAGTCTCGTCTGAAAATGCCCCAAACCCCTGCTCCAAACAACTTAGAGGGAGCGATCGGCCTGGATGCTCACTGGCAGCGCATGTAATGAGCATCTGAGCCAGGACTCCTACCAAAGTGGCGTTTACAGTCACTTGACTTCTCCAGGTCAAGCAAGTACAAGAGCAAACGAGCACTGGAAAAAGCACATATATACGAGTTAGCCAGCAGCCTTTTGGTTAAATGTTGCTTTTAGTAACATTTTTAGAAAAATGTTATTGATGGGGAAGTAGCCAGGCCCTCGTCAATCATAAAAAAAGGCTAAAAGCTCAAACATTTTGTCTGTAAAACCACACTGTGGCTTAGTGGTCCACGACACTTGGAATACTAAACTGGGTTTAGATTCTCCTTGTCAAAGGACAGAATAAGATCACTCCCCATGCTGTGTGCTGTTGTGGGTGAAAAAAATGTGAATTGAAATAACGGACCAATGAATGAAGAGGGCTGGAAGAAAAGCCCAATAAGATGACAAATGTATTTTTAGTAAAATCTAAAGGTCATGGCTAACATCAGGAAAAAAGTAGACCCTTCCGACAAGTCTCCACAAACCATTCGCCTAACAGCGGCACAGACAGCAGCAAGGCGCACCCTGACAATATGTGCGGGGACAATGCAACCTGTATCAGTAAAAGTGCTCTGGTGCCATGTAAACACAATTAAAGAAAGGCAAACAACCCTTTCATGCTTTTAAATGCATTAAAAAGGGTACCAAGGAAAGGACACTTCAGCTGCTCTGCTCACATGCACTGTTTGCTTTGCTGCAATCCAGAATCACCTGGGAGAAGAACCATGGAGCCTCGTCTATTCCCAGTGCACACTCCTCCCTACCCTCCCCCCTCAGGCATCTGTCTGAGCAGCTTGCATCAAGCAAAGATGCCCTGTGCCTTTCCACTGTCTGGGTGTAGGTGCTGGCTACTTGCCAGTCTGCGCTCCCTGCTGCCCACCTCCTGCCTTCCCCATCCCTCCACCTAAAACACTATGTGCATTACACCCGGTTTTGCCTCCCTCAAACCTAGTATCAACAAAACCAGCAGATCCATCAATTCTTAAAATGATCCACGACCTATAGTATGTCAAGGACGTGTCTTAATAGCAAACCTGGTCTATGTGAATTTGTCCGAGCCGCGTGATCCTCGCACTGCGCTACAAGTCTATAGACCAATAACAGAGGAGACATGGGAATACTAAAGTGATCAACCTAGTCGCATCCGAAGCATCCCTGTACATAAAGGAAGGCTTCACTGAAGTGTGAGAAACTCTTCCACCTGAAGGTACTAAAAGGTAAAATATAAATCAGTACAGGTCTTCTCTTGTATAATTATCAAGCCTTTCACCGCCTCCACCCATGACAATGGGACCCGCCGCCCCCCTCCTTTTGTAAAAGTTCAAATGAGACTTCTCCCAAACAAATGCTTCTGCAGTACATACTGATTACCCTCCCTTTTCTAGACTGTCAAAGGGACCTACACAGGAGTATCACTGCCAGTTACGAACTCCAGACTTCCCACATGTAGCAGTGGGCATGTAAAGGGTCCACACACCCCTGCTAGGGACAACATGGTTGATAAATAACAAATTTAACAAGCATTTGCAATGGTCTCGGCATCATTAAAGGTAGAGCTATTGGCATTGCTCATGACATTTCTTTTTTTCTTTAAATCATAAATAAATGGCCCTCTGCACTCACTCCTCTGCACTCACTCCTCTGCACTCACTCCTCTGCACTCACTCCTCTGCGATTTAGCTCTCATAGTGCCAGAAAGACTTCTTACAAAGTGCTTGGTAGATGCACCACATAATCATACTTCGAAAGTCAAAGTCATTGATCAGTGTGTAGTAATGTTGTGTTTGAAAGATAACTATGCACTAACATTTTGCTGTTCCTGTGCAACTCTAGAGATAACCACTGTGGCTGAACTGGAAACTGATCATGATACCTGGGCTGAAAGCGGCATGTTAGTTAACTAGTCACCCAGACTGATCAGGAGAAAACGGATTTAGCCCACTGTATTTGGCTTTCCGTAACTGCAAAATCTGCACGCATGTAGAAGCGATACAATTCAGAGTGAGCCCAAAACAAATAAAACATACGTTGTGTGCAGCTTAATAAGACTCAAATATTGTAATATTATTCACAAATTGTGCATACTAAAAATGTATGCCCCTTGCTTTACTTGAGACAAAGTGAGTTTTGTTAGAAAAATAAAAGATTGTCCCCGCCGCCACCCGGCCCGTTGTAGGAAGTCAGGCAGGCCGGGGGCGGGACCGAGGGACAACAGGAACTCACCGAACTTCCTACGGAGGAGAGGAGCCCCGCCCGCGACACCAGAGCAGCTACTGGAGGAGTGCTGAAGGGAGCGAGGCTCCCGCCTGGAAGAGAGAATCTCGCCGGTGCAAGAAGCCAGGTAACGGCCTCCACCCGCAACAGGAATCCCGGTGAGTGCGAGCATCAGTAGGGGGTCCCAAGTGTGATGTGTGTGCCCGTGGTCCCAAGTTAGCGCATGCGTGTGAATGCGCAACAGCAGCGGTGTGTGCCCGTGGCCCCAAGTTAGCGCATGCGTGTGAATGCGCGACAGCAGCGGTGTGTGCCCGTGGCCCCAAGTTAGCGCATGCGTGTGAATGCACGACAGCAGCTGCCCACAGCGAGCGCGATCGCGTGCGCGTTTCAAATCGCCTCCAAGGCGATGCGCACGGCCAGGAGTGTCTCCTGGGAAGCACACACGCTAATAGTTCTAGGCGAGAACGCGCTTCCGCGCGTTTAGCCGAGACCAAAAAACTGCCCCTTGGACATTACACTCAAATTAATTAAACAATAACATCTCATGAGTGTCAAATGGCAAAATAAGAACAGATGAGACACACACGAACGGGACGACCCGCTCATCCCGAAAAGATCCCGATGATGGATTTTAATTTGGGCTTCCTACCGGTTCTCAAGCTCCCCCACTTAACACCCCCCCTCTCCCCCCTCACCTCCCGTCAATTAAGATCGCGAGGACAAGAGCTCGCCAAGCACGCGCTCACATACACCGCTGACTCACCAGGGACGGCTTCACGAGCTCCTTCTCAGCAAGTGATAAGGACAGTCTTACACATTAATGAAACCTTCGAATACTCCATTAGGTATGAAGTGAACTTTTGCAAAGGTAACTTAACCAAACACTAGTAACTACAGAGATTTTTGAAAGAAACTTGCTATTCGCGCTGCTATGAAGATACTCAAGTAACGTATTTTATACCAAACAACCATCCCAACAACTGTTCTAGTCCAAACCACACATACTAACAACTTTGATAGTCACTGTACACATGCTAATGCAATAAAAACAAAACAAAAACAACTCAATCTTCACTACAAAGCCTTTACAATGTGCTTCGAATAACTGTCGGGCAGAGGGCATGCACAGTGATGCAAGACCAGCATAAACATTTAGGAAGCCCTCCATTTGCACCTCAAACTACAAGATAATACAACCACAACACAACGGGTGAGGGATTAAAAAACCCAGTCTTAAAAAAAGGAAATGTGTTGAAAGCTACCCCGACTGCCTAGAATGCTCCCAGGCCCACTGATGTTGGATCACCAGCTGCTGTGCCTAGGGCGATGATGCAAGGGTTGAAGGGTCTTGTCATATGATCATTGACACAGGAGCCTACACCTGCTGTGTACCTTATCTTGCATTGCTGTCTATAGATGCCTCTGGTTAACCACTGTTACTCAATGCCAACACCTGGGTCAAGAAGGGTTTTTTCTGCAACATATGGGTTTTACACTAATGCAACCATTGGAGTCAGACTAGTTGGTCAATGGGCGTCACTGGGAGAAATTAAATCCCTCACCATAAATCAGTGCCACGTAAGCGCTCAGGATTGCCAGACATTCCCTTGTTGCTGCTGTCCTTTGATGCATGCAGTTCTCTGCTGCTGGCCACAGATTCAGCCCATATGTCCCTTTTCTATTATTTTTAGTCATGCTGCACAGCAGGCACGCTTCTATACAGCATGGCTACAAACTATTGCCAAAGTCAGCACGGCAATGCCCATGCTGTGCAGCATGAACAAAAAGCAAAGGCAGAGCCAAAAGTGAGACCTATTGACTTTACCAGTGCTGGTTGGGTCTCGGCACAACGCGGGTATCTGAGCAAATCGGTTAATCTCCCCAGGTGTTAAAAAAAGAAACTAGGACCTTTGGAAGAAAACTCCCATCACAAAAAAAGCAATTACGTACACGAATAGTGAAAATATAATGTCACAGTAAAAGCAGATCACATCTGTTGTCTCAAACATCCATTTCAAAGGAGAAAAGGGCTTCTTTGAAGTGTGTGGGAATAGTAAAACAGCTACAAATGGCAAGAAGTTCAACAAGGACTACAGGGAAGCAAAGCTTCATTTGTAAAAAAAATAAAAATTAAAATAAAAATAAAAAAAGTGTCGGGCCCTCGTTAGGAGGCCACCTTAGTCGGCCCCCACACAGATATTTTACTTACATAACTAATAACCATCACATTGCTACAAGTGTGACTTTTCAAACTGTTCGAGGCCACCAAAGCTTTAAAAATGGCTCGAGAGGCAGGTATTTGCTTTAAATATATATTAAAATAACAACAAACAACTTTTTCGGCTCATCTTTAAATTGCACAAACAGCAGCACCTTGTGACAAGTGTCTCAAGTTCCAGCGCTGGCAATTAAGCGTCGGTGCCGAACACTGGAAACCACTGGCTCAAATTTAGCACTATAGGGAAGAAAAAGCAGTAATGCCTCAATCACAGTGCAATCAGCAGAAGAACATTAATCAAGCTGAAGCAATCAGTAGTAGATCCATGCTCCAGGCGAAAGAGCAAGTGAAGCCAGCACACGCTGGCCAATTAGAAGGCAGCTAAAGAACAAGTTACTTACCTTAGGTAACGATATATCTGAAAGAAACAAACAGTCACTGGTGTGAGGGGCTCCCTGAAGCTCGGATTAGGATTGCTTAGCGGCGGAAGCGGAAGTAGACTGACCCACACGCTGGTTACCAGACCCGCCCCTGCGGAATCCACGGAAACGCTGAGGCTGGTTCTGCACAAGCTTGCTGGAAGAGCGTGCCTGGGTGCCCCTGCCCTGACCACGAAAGGAACGAAACCCTGGCGTGGCAAGGTTCTTCGTGGAAAGACCCAGAGACTTGGCTGTGGCCAGAGAGTCTTTAAAACGCTCCAAGGCATTTTCGGCCTTATCGCCAAAGAGGCGGGAGCCATCAGAGGACATGTCCATAAGCGAGCTCTGGACATCGGGTGAGAACCCAGTGGATCGCAACCATGCGTGGCGACGGAACGCCACAGTCGTGGAAATTGCCCTGCCCAACGAATCAGCAGTGTCCAAACCAAACCTGATGGCAAACTTGGCCGCATCCTTGCCTTCCACAATCGCTTGGGAAAGGATAGCCTGGACAGCCTCAGAACACTGAGGCAAGACCTCAGCTACCGAATCCCACACTGCGTGGGATTAAGAGCCCAATAAGCAGGCGGTTTTAACCGACCGCAACCCCAAGTTGGCTGAGGAGAACAACCTCTTGCCGAATTGGTCTAGTCTTTTAGAGTCCTTATCCGGCGGAGCTGTGGGAAAGGTACTCTGCGACGCAGAGGCCTGAATGACCAGGCTCTCAGGCGTGGGGTGAGTGGTCAAGAAGGCAGGGTCACCAGGAGCCAGGCAATGACTCCTGGCGACGTTTTTATCCACATGTGCCCCCGAGGCCGGTCACAACCAAGCGCCCAAGAGGACGTCGGTGAGAGCCTCATTGAAAGGGAGCAGCAGCTCTGACGACAGACTCCGTCTGGAGCACCTCCGTAAGGAGGTTGGTCTTAAGGGCCACCGTAGGGAAGTCGAGATGGAGCCTCCGCAGCCTGACAGCACCATGGTATGGGAAGCGCCCTCCTCCATAGTAGGCAGAGGAGAGGCAAACCCTGGGTCAGAAGGCATCAAGCTTGTCAGCAGCTTGAAGGTTGTCCACCTAATCCTGCTCAGAGTCACATTGCCGTGCAAGGGGGTCCTCCGAGCCTTCCCAGTACTTGTCCAGCCACGGAGTAGAGGGAGCAGGCTGCGGAGCTAGAGAGTGGGCCAGCAGCGTCAGGAACTGCACTGAAAACAGCCCGGTAGGGGCTGAGCCGGCTCTGTACGCCAACGCGGATCCCAGATCGGAACAAAATGGTCCGAGAACCAGGCAGGGGTGGGATAAACGGCACCCAGTGCGGCACCTGTGTTGGAGCCATGGGTGGCACCGGGACCGGAGGCAAGGGCGGCTCCGGAGCCAGCGACGCTGCACCTCATGGCATCAGGGCCGGAGGAGCAGGATACTGTGGCACCGGTGGTCGAATCCGCCGGGCCCACAGGATCTGGACATGGGACCGCGAGGCCCGAAGGAGCACTGGCGGGAGCCCGGGGCCTAAAAAGGTGGTCAATGGCAGCAAGAAACTCTTGAGCAAGAAACTCTTGCATCTGTTTGGGAGTCACCGACGGACCCAGGTATAGCGGGTAGGCCACGGGACTTCCTGGCTCCAGAGGAACTGCAGGAGCAGAACCCCTTTCCCCCTTGTCCGCCTCCGGGGACGTCGGAAAGCGAACACGCTTCTTCGACTTCAATTTATGGCGTCGCTAACCGGAATACTTAAAGTCCGAGAAGCGACGGCCCCGCAAACGGTCACGCAAACTGCCCTAGACCATGAGCGGCAGTGAGAGGAGTGCAGACCTCCAGCAACTTCTGGCGCCGCTCCCGGAAGGCCTTCGGGCCATGGCTAGAAGGTCTCGACAGACCCCGGGAGTCATGATCGGTCTCCAGGCAGTAGAGGCACACATTGTGGTGGTCCGCCACCGACATCTTATGGCGGCACAACCTACAAGACTTAAAGCCAGGCATCCCTACGTGCACCAGGAGACATGAGGGGGGAGGCAAAAGTCTCAAAAAGTAGTCAAAAAATGACTGAGGTATATGCTCATTCGGATCTACGCTTCCGGCGCAGAAGAACCGAAGTCAGCCCGCATAGGTAGCGCCTAAGTAGTCTCCGTGATGTCATCTCAGCGCTCACGACGCCAGTGACTGACGCAGAGCTGCACGATGCCACCGACCGACGCGCAGGTGTACTGCTAAGCAAAACTTTCCAGATCCAGTCTGACTCCTGGGGATTATTCCAAGGTAAGGAATCTATCACTAACATGTCTCTTTCAGATCCATCATGCACCGGTGGCGGAGTTCATCCACCCGGATGGTCAGAGAACCTGCCAGTTGTTGAACCACCTGGGACATGCCCTGATGTTCCACCCTACCCTGTTTGTTGCAGTACCGTGTGGCGGTGGTGTTGTCCTTGAACACCTGCACCAGCCTTCCTCTGACAGAAGGAAGGAAGGAATGCCTTCAGTGCAAGACAAATCGCCCGGAGCTCCAGAAGGAGCACCAGTCACTCACACGCAGCATCAAACGCATCCCAGAGAGATTCAGAGCAAGCACAGCTTTCCAACCAGGATTGCCTCCAAGGCATAGTGCTACTTGTGTAATACTGCGTTCTGGTGGTCAGCAGGAGTGTATGAGACAGGGCAGGGATGTGTACGCCAGCAGCCACTGCGGTGCAGGGGGCCCCCCAAACCTGGGGGGTGGGTGGGCATTGCGCCCATGGCCAATATATCTGTGGGATATGAGAGACAAGCTGCACGGGTGGCAGGGGCATCATTTTACGTCACACTGCTGAAGTGCACTTTAACTATAGATGCAACTACAATATGGTGCCGTGAATATTCTGTTGTGCATCTAACAGACTCGTACCTGCTTCCAAACCATGACGAACACTATGAACGAGACAGAGCAGAACTCTACCTTTCAAAAGCTTTTGTTGAAAACGACCACTATCCTCCTGCTTTTGAGCCATGCAACTATACCCTGAAATATCTGTGCCGGTGCTAAAACCAGGACCTCATCTGTTTAGGGACTACAAGGTTTGTACAAAAATGGGAGGCTACTTACTACTGAACATTAAACATACCATTTGACATTCCCACCGTCCCCCATGGGCCTACGCAGCGCTGGGCCTTACCTGGGTAGGGGCTTCTTCTGTGGAACTGCAGTGCTGACTACGAACTCTACGGAGACGAGTGAGTCGCAGTCTCAACCAATCGGGGGGGGGGGGCGAGACAGCATAGTCCGTGTCCACTCCGACCGTGATCTACCTTTCCAGAAAGTTCCAGTTACACCACAGGACACACGCGGGAAGGGTTGAGTCTGCGCAGACTCGAATCCTCTGCTTCCCGCCTGCCAGACCCTTTTCCCAACTCGTCACAGGGTAGGTCTCAACACCCTGTAATGAGTTGGGAAAGCTCTCCACTCTGATTGACGTGGAGGGTTAGCGATCCCAGGCTTGGACATAAAACGCCCGGCACTAACTTTACCTCCACACCATCAGGGGGTGGAGACTGGGCCCTGAAGCTAGGTCTTTGCCGAGCTGATGACATCACAGCCTTCAGGGCTGTGAGGTTCTCAGCCGGCAAACACTAAGGCTTCTTTGGGACCGCAAGGGGGAGCATGCAAGCAGTCAAGCAGAGTCAAGTGAGTGACATGCCTCCAGCCAGCCGCCACAACGAACTGCCACTCATTGAACGGCGCGGCGGCAGCCACAATAGAGACTACTGTGACTTACAAAATGGATTTTTAAATTGTCGGAGCATGCCACTTTTATTAACGGGGGCGGAGCCCCGACGCCCTCAGGAAGAAACTGCCACTGAAAATTATATAAAACACAGGGGCGCACATGTGGTGCTTCTCCAAGGGACACACCTTACCGAAGTAGAGGTAGCCAGACTCAGACGCAGGTGGAGGGGACAGCTATTTGCCACCAAATATTAAGCCTTTGCGAGAGGTGTGTTAATATGGATCCGTCCCGGGGCTTCGTTTTCCCATACTAGGAAAATAATTGACATGGACAGGAGGTTTGTGATAATCTCGAGTACGCTGAATGGGAAGGAGATGTCGATATGTTGTGTGTATGCACCTAACCTGAAGCAACTCCCCTTTTTTTGAACGTTTATCTGGTAACTTGGCTGGAATCTCAAATTGAGACTTGGTGGTGGGAGGAGACTTTAATTGTGTGTATGATGTAGCGCTGGATAGCTGGACTCCTCCACTGATGGGTACGTTGGCCGCTAATACGACGAAGGGCCTTAGGAGTTGGGTGGTGGGTTGGGATTTGTTAGTTATTTGGAGATGGCAGTACCCCACGCAGGGAATATTCCTATTATTCACACCTGTATGACTTGCACACCAGGCTGGATATGTTCTTCTGCTCGGCTGCATTTTCTGATCTGCTAACAGGATCTGAATACTTCGGTAGGTCTTTATCAGATCATAGCCCCCTGCTCATGCGATTTACCCCCACTCTCAAGAAGACTCCCATTCCCTTGTGGAGGCTAGACCCAAGACTATTAGAAGACAATGGTTTCCACCAGCTACTGTCTGCGGAGCTGCTACACTATTTTACAGAGAATCAGGGAACGGCTAGCTCCCCATTGGTAGAATGGGAAGTGTTTAAGGTGGTGGTGCAGGACACTGTTTGGGACAGTAGGTGGGACTGCGGCGGATGGTGACCCAGGAACTAGATGACTTAGACAAATGTTGACACTGGATAGAGAGTGCAGGTGGGACCGGATTGCAGGGTAAGCTGGCAGACGTAAAGAGCCTCTATAATACTACATGGGATAGACTGAGGGCATTTGATCTCAAAACCTATAGTTCACACCAGTATGTGGAGGGCGGCAGGGCTGGGCGATTGCTGGCCTGGCGGATCAAGCCAGAAAGCAGGGGTATGCCTATTTCCAGTAGTCGGTCAAGACCAGATACTTTCCTCTCCTACAGCTATCAACACCGCGTTTCGAACATATTATGAGACGCTGTATGGGTCACCGTGGGTGACTCTTGAAGAGGACCTACTTATTTATCTTGAGCGCTTGCAATTAACAAGTTTAGAACGTAAGATCGGAGACTCGCTGGCGCTCCCAGTTAAAGCGGGAGAAATTAGAGCGGCGATTAGAGATATGGCAAGAGGAAAAACACCGGGACCTGATGGTCTCCCAGCTGAGTTATACGCAACTTTTGTGGATATTCTTGCCCCAAAATTAAAACGGATGTATGCCATTGCACTTCAGGACCAGCAACTACCGCCCACAATTAGAGGCGCTCTGGTGATCCCACTGCCAAAAACCAAAAACACACATGCTAGTTTGACTGAAATTTCTTTCATTATCCGTGTTGAATATGGATTTCAAGATCTTGAATAAGGCACTGGCGACTAGGCTTTTGCCCCACATGAGGCGTCTGGTACATGAAACCCAGACCGGCTTTATCCCCCCACATGAGGCGTCTGGTACATGAAACCCAGACCGGCTTTATCCCCGCACGGTCCACATATGGCAACCTTCGGCGGCTATACCAAGTCATGTTCCACCCTGACATAGGAAATTTCCCTGATGCAGTTGTGGTAGCGATAGATTTAGTTTAAGTGTTTGATTCGTTGCGCTGGGATTTTCTGTTAGCAGTGATGGGTAAGATGCAGCTTGGGGAAGGGTGGGGAAAATGGATTAGTCTTATATGCAGAGCCTAGGGCCCATGTGCATACTGGCCACATAATATCAACCCCGTATTCAATCCATAGAGGCACTAGAAAGGGGTGTGCTTTGTCACCCCTGATTTTCGCACTAGCAATGGAACCACTGGCGGCACGATTTCAACAGGAAGGGAGTGGTCTGGGGATCCCTCTTGATGGGGCTGAACACATATCGCTTTATGAAGATGTTTTGATATATCTGTGGGATGGCCACAATGGAATCCATACTGTGATGCGCATATTAGATACATTTGCAGAACTCTAGTCAGAAGACCTGTGTTCCCGCTGCAGCCCGCGTTTTCTGCGGCCACAGGATTTTCCACCTGGCCTAGAATGGACACCAGTCTCCTTTAGATACCTAGGAGTACGGATTTATCATTCACAAACTGATCTGTTTGATGGCAATCTCGGGGGATGGGGGGCCGAGATCCCTTCGGACGAATGTGGCCTTCTGGCATATGCTCAAACTTCCGGTTACGGCTAGTATAGCGCTGTCCAAGCTGGTCATGCTGCCATGACTTTTGTATTATTTTGTCAACCTGCCCGTTCAAAACTCTCAATGGGATATTGAGAGATATGGTGTGGGATGGGGGCCGAAATGAGAGTGTCGCTACAGACCTTGCAGCTCCCGTTGAACCGAGGGTTGGGGGCCCTGGATTTTGAGGGTTACTATCTGGCGGCCCAGCTTCAGTGGCTTGTTTGATGGTTGGATGGGAGAGATCTATCCAAGTCATCGCTTACCCCAGAGGCTATATGCATGTTACTGTTCCCCATATTGCTTAATCGTCGCCAGAAACTTAATATGGGGGTCTTGCTCTCCGTGGCAGTGACTTGTTGGGATAGATGTGCAGAGCGTTCCAGGGAAACATTGCTCTATGCACCCAGCATACCAATCACAGGCATCCCCCAGGCGGGAAGAGGTCCACCCCTAACTGGCAGGCAACTGACGGGATGGGAAGAGGTGGGTATACAGACGGTTGGGGACTGTTACAGAGATGGCGAACTATTTCCATTGAACACGTTTTTGGGCTATTATGGACTCCCACCAGGACAGTTTTTAAACTAGCATAAACCAGGGTGCTGAAGTTTTAACTTTGTTAGTTAGAAGTTTGCTCTACAGGAGCTAATTTGTCACCACTTGCTTTTATGTATGTATTAACTTTAGGAGTATCCTCTAATGTATTGCTTGATAGGGTTGGCTGAGTAGCCTTTGCCAATTGAAGTAATGTGGGTTTGTTAACATCTTTGCCCATCAGCGGCTTGGTAATGATATTGATGTTTGTTTTAAAGGATGGTTTGGACATAGGAAGTTAATTTTAAGTGGCATTAACATATGGTCTGACCATGCTTGGGTCACGGTAAAACTGTTAGAGAACAATTGGAACACACTCCATCAATGGTGTGTTCGGCCTGGTGGGTAGGGTCTGTGACCATTTGATGTAGTCCAAGGGTTTCTAAAGTATCCAGAACGTTATCTACCCCAGGGTTAACTCTGTATTCTAGAAGGAGGTTAAAATCTCCGAAGTTTGAGTACCGAAGTGTGAGGTATCCCAACGCCTCTCCTAAAGTATCCAGGAATGTGGAGCTAAGGCCTGGCGGGCATTAGATCAGGGCTCCTTAAAAAGAATAGGAACCATTGATTTTAAAGCAGAACCCCAGGCTTTGTTCCTTTTAGGGAAAGGAGGTGGAATTTAGTACATTGCAGAGACTCACAATTACTAATGGCCAGCCCTCCTCCCCTTGATTCATTTCAATCTTTTCTACAAATTGTGTAGTTGGGAGGGAGTACTACGGCGAGGTCTGGGTTACACCATTCTTTAAGCCATGTCTTAGTAATGAAGAGAAAGTCCAGTTCAAGTGTAAAATATTATGAACAATGAATATATGCTACCAGAACACGTGGCGCTGTCACACGACATTTATAGTGAGCTAGTCTAAAGGAACAGTCTCAGACATTCTTCACGGACAAGGCCATCACTCTAGAAAGAGCTCAGGATGGCAGCCGACAACCTCGCTAGCCAACTACCACCGCTGGACGATGCTAACACGAAAAACGATTACGAGATTTCGAAAAACAATGCGCAATGGGCAACCTTCAAGCTATATGACCAAAATACCATTGCCAAAACTATATCTGAGTTCAAACCAAATAACCACTGCAATGAACCCCTCCCCTCAAAATGCCTAAAAAGAATCAACCATGTTGTCGTCCCTATATGGACAAAAATAATCAATGCATCACTATCTCAAGGGATCCTACCAGAATGCCTAAAAACAGGTCAAGTCCTCCCCATCATCAAAAAACATACAGCAGACCCGGCAGATCCAAATAACTTTCACCCAGTAACCAATATTCCATTCCTTGCCAAACTAATTGAGAAATGTGTGCAAAATCAACTGAGTGACCACATCACTAATTTTAATCTGCTGGACGCCTGCCAATCGGGATTCAGACCAGGCCACAGTACGGAGACCGCAATCTTACATATAGTGGATGATGCGCTACAGGCCCTAGATCACAATTAAACATGTTTATTAGTCCTTCCTGACCAGTCGTCGGCATTTGACACGGTAACTCATGAAAAATTGCTAGCCCGGCTTCAAGGCAGGATAGGAATATCTGGAAATGTTCTGAAATGGTTTGAATCCTTCCTCCAGACATAACACAAAGGTTCCTGGTCAACCAGACGCTATCCACTTCATGCCCGAAGTCGATTGGAGTCCCTCAAGGATCAACACTATCTCCGTCACTATTCAACCTATATGTTGAACCCCTTACAGAAATTCTCCGAGACGCAAACATATCCCATCACATGTACGCAGATGACACTCCGATCTACATCAAGATCGCGTCACTGGAAGACATCAAGACAATGAATGAGGCCTTAAAAGTGTCACTACAACGGTTAACTAGCAATCATCTGAAGCTAAATGCACAAAAAACGGAACTCTTATTAAGATCACCTCCAAAGAAGCCCACAAATGTGAAGGAATGGACCAAACTGATCACAGCGCTAAACTGCACCCATACCCTAGTTGACTCGACTAAATCACTGGGAATCACGGTGGATAAGAACCTAGACATGAAAGCCCACATCAAATCAATGGCAAATAGTGCCCGGTTTCACCTGAACTATATCAGAAAATTGAAACATCTCATCACTATGACGGACCTCAAACTGGCAGTTCAGTCCTTAGTCATTTCAAGGATTGACTAGGATGTACAACACTAGCAGGTCTAACAAAAATGTCTACAGCACCACTAAAAGCCTGTCTCAATGCGGCCGCAAGACTCATTACTGGGTCTAGAAAATATTACCATATCTCCCCACACTTGAAAGCATTAAACTGGCTACCATACAGAGCCAGAATCCAATTTAAGCTGGCATGTATTACCCACAAAACACTCTACTACAAAACACCAAGGTACTTAGTCCAGAAAATTGAGATATCAGGGGTAAGCAGACCAGCCATGAGTGCCAAGGAGCTGTTGCTGAAACCACCCATCTTTCGGAAGTAGAAAACGTATGACCGAGCGTTCTCTGGAACAGCCCCCAGAATCTGGAACTCAATTCCTCCAAACATTAGAAAAATTCCAAACACTGCAACATTCAAGAGGGAAGCGAAGATCTTACTAATGAACAAGTTACTCCCTTAGGCAAGACTTTCCATTTTCCCTCAAATTGTAAAGCGATCTGATATCCTTCGGGATCAAGTTTGCGCTATATAAAACTTTATAAATAAATAAATCAGTACTACTCTGGAATCTTGATGGAGAACTTAATGGAAATACACATCAGGACCATTTGGAGAGGATTAGCGGTACACCTTTGTACACTAAACAGATTCTAAATGTGTTATTGCTGAAACTACTAAGACATATCAGAATCTAATACATATTAACACTACTATACCGTTGTATTCTAACACATGTAACTGAAGTGCTCCGATACCCTTGGGTCACGTTCGTGCTATACAAAACTATAAATAAAAAAATAAAAAAATTAGTTCTACCTTTCTTCTACCAATGAAATCAAGAGCAGCACAGCACCACGCCGACAGCCTGGGTATTTAAATTTGATAGCAAGATTGTGGGGACAAAGGCCCTCGAAGCGACAGCTGCACCAAGAGTAAATCATGGTAGATGCCAGGCCATACCATAAAGGCACATTTATTCTGCAGCCACTGCACCGCTTCCATAATATGTCATGCAAGTATCATTATGGCTTGGACATCAACAGTAACGCAACATCACAGCCTCCGAGCTCCATCTAACAGGACTTTTAAGTAGTACTTTCTACAGCACCACTCGGGTCTCATAACGCGGTCAAATAAAAATGCAGAAGCAAATTAAGCTGCAAACTCCAAACACTTGATGTGAAATAGCAAGACTGTTTTTTTTATTGATGCGAGTTGATTGGACACGTGTTCCGTAGTTTGGCACCGATGTCCGCAATGATCCACCAGCCCACTTGAACCACTGAAATCTGAGGGCCTCAAACAGCAGCTGGGCTGACGAACGCAAAGCGAGTGCAGAAGAATACTTTGCAACTTTCTTAGCTAAAACAGAAAAAACTATCAAATGTCAACCCAGGGTGCATGCGAAACTGAAAAAAAATCTCGTGCAGTGTGAGCCAGCGAAGCCATCTGCTCTGGGCTGAAATAAGCTCACATTTTTTTAAACGACTGCAGTATTCCATATACATTGAAGTCTACTCCTAGTTTTCATAAAAGTCATAGGTATACCGAGTTAGAGAAAAACGCAACAATGCGTTCGCCATAATCCGGTTTACCAAAGCAAAAACTTGTAACACAACTATTAAAAGCGGTTTTTACAGACTGCCCATTTGCAGAGTGAGAAGAACAGTGTCGTTGTGTACTCCCGGATTACGAATCTCCCATAGGAAATGGTCGAGAGCCCGCCGTGTTTGGGCGCCAGCAGTATCCGCTTTACAGTCTGGCTTTTGACTTGGATATGGCACGGCAAGATTCGGGTTTTGAGACGATGCCCTTAGATCTGCAGACAAAGGTTGCGGCTACCGCCTCTGGTGCCACATTATTCCGCGGCATTGGGTGATGCTTAACATGCCATCCTTCGACAGGCTTGCATCGGTTCGCCTCACTTTTCACACCGTCCCAAAGATTGCAGCGCGTCCTTCCTTGGCTCCTACACGAAGCTGTGCGTGCTCTGGTGTGCCCTGGGGCTCCCGCCTGTAATGTGGCAGGTAAGGCCTACCACGTGCTACTACAATGCTGATAATGAGGGCACACAGACACAGGGTGATAGTTAGCCGGAAAGACCACGAGCGGCCTTCCGCTAGTTTATTTATACCCCGGCGCAGGCCCGCCCCGGGGTTCTGAGTGCGTGGGGGAAAAGAAACATTGTAGTGGAGAGCCCGAGTGGCTCTCTACATCCCTCCTTTATTTTAGTTCTTTCTGCCCCCATACATTCGAATGGCAGTTCACGGAGATGTCCATGCAAAGTCTCTCAGCCGTTGGCTGGGCACCGGATTGGGCCTCAGGCTGTAGCGACGACTCCGGATCCCTGATGGTTCAGCAGCCCCGGCCGGGGTTGCTCTCGGATCCTCGCTCGATTCAGAGGCCCTTGGCAGACTCCGCTCGGCGCCGAGGCCGGGTGTCATTGGCCTCGGTTGACTCTCTCCGCGTGTCGGTCCTGGCAGAGGACATGGGGACCTGGGGCAGCTTGCCTCTTCCAGCACCAGCTGCTCTTCTTCTTCCGCTTCCTCCGCTCGCTGGCGTCCAACAGCTGCTTCTGTTGCCTTTCGGAAGCAAGATACGTTTCGCGTGACGGTCTGCCCGTCTCTCCTGGCCGTGACCATTGTCCCTTGAACCCTCTCAACTCTCCACACCTCTGGTTCAAACGGTGTTCGAAACTTCCACCCTGGGTAGCGATCCTTGACGACCACTGCGTCACCTTCTCGGATGCCCGGCTCTTTGGCGTGGCGATGCAGGCTTGCTTTGGCATTGGTGGTCAGTCTCCTTGCTTGCGTGGCCTCGGCATCTCTCTCGGCCGGCATCCACGCGCTCACCGTGGGTATGCCATCTCTGGGGGCCCGTTTGAACAGTACATGAGCCGGGGCGCACTTTGTCGTCGAGTGCGGCGTTTGCCGATAGGCTCCTAGAAACTGATCCAGTGCTACCTCCAGATCTTCCCCATTGTCCACCGCTATCCGAAGGGCTCTGTTTATTGTCCGCATCAGCCTCTCCACTTCTCCATTGGCTTGAGGCCACAGCGGAGTGATCTTTCTATGATTGATTCGGAGAGATTCCAGGTATGATTGGAACTCTCGCCCCTGAAAGGGCAGTCCGTTGTCGGACTTAATTTCCTCGGGGAGTCCCATGGTTGCGAACACTCGGTTTAGCACCTTTCTGACGTGTGGGAAAGCGGTAGACGCAATGACTTCCACGACGGGGAACTTCGAGAAGGAATCTACCAGCACCAACATCTGCCTTCCGTCCGGGAAGCTGCCAAAGTCAATACTGAGTTGGGTCCAGGGAGCCTGGGGCGCATCTTCCGTGATCACAGGTGCTGGAAGGGGTTCGCCCCCGGTGATCGTGCATGCATGGCAGGACCGTATCATTGCCTCTACTTGGGTGTCCATCGCTGGGAACCACACCTTGCTTCGTAGGCGCGCCTTCGTCTTCGCCATGCCTTGGTGTCCCACGTGTGCTGGGCTTAACGCGCGTTGCTGAAGGCTTTCCGGCATGACGAGGAGGTGTCCTCGCAGGATCACTCCTTCTCCCACACTGAGTTCACTGCGAATGTGCCAGAGCTGCTGTCTCGCATGGCTGACTTCTGGACGGAGGCTAGCGGCACCGTCGAGGAAGCGGGCCCATTGATTTTCCTCAAGTGCTCGGCGGACTTTTGTGAGGGTTTCATCTCCCGCCGTGGCTTCCCCAATCTCCTTGAGGGTCATGTTGTCGGGACACGCGGCTTGCGTGACCATGTGCACGATCTCCTCCACTTCCTCTCCGTCCTCGGTGGATGGCAGTTGTGAGGCGACGTCCGGGTGCCGTGACAGGTAGTCGGTGGGGTTATGAGCGCCAGGCCGGAACACCACATTGAAGCGATAGCCCTGTAGCTGGACGGCACACCGCTCGATCCGGGGAGGAGCTAGTCTTGAGGTTCCAGCGAAAAGGGGTAGGAGAGGCTTGTGGTCCGTGACCACGGTGAATTCCTGTCCACAGAGGTAGAGATGAAAATGCTGGCAGGCCCATTTGATTGCCAGGGCCTCCCTCTCTATCTGTGCGTATCTGGTTTCCGTGTCTGTCAGCGCCTTGCTGGCATAGGCGACTGGTCTCCATTCTTCCGGACCATACTCTTGCAAAAGAACGGCTCCTAGTCCCACGGGACTGGCGTCCACAATCAGTTCGGTTTTCCGTCTTGGCTGAAAGTAGGCCATGGTGGTGTTGTCCAGAAGACCGGCCATGGTGGTGTTGTCCAGAAGACCGGCTTTGACGTTTTGGAACGCTTTGCTTGCGGCCGCGGTCCAGTCCCACTTCTGATCTGTGCGGGTGAGAGCTCGGAGGGGTTCTGCGATGGCAGCCAGGTTCGGGATGAACCGGCCGCAGTACGTGGCCATGCCCAAGAAACTGCGCACTTCCGTTGGGTTCCGAGGTGTGCTGGCCGCTTTGATCGCCTCCGCTTTCTTTGGGTCCACTTTGAGGCCTTCCCTGGTGAATGTGTATCCGAAGAAGTCCACTGCTTCCTGGTAGAAGGCACATTTGGCTCGATGCAAGGTCAGTCCGCTGTCGGAAAGCCTCTGTAGGGTCGCTCTCAGGTTGGTGTGATGCTCTTCTAGGGTTGAAGAATATACAAGGATGTCATCGCTCAGATTGATGACACCCGTCAGTCCTGACAGTACCTCCCGAATAGCGTTTTGAAAAACCTCGGCTGCCGATGACACGCCGAAGCTGAGCCGGGTGTAGCGACGCAACCCTACGTGCGTCGAAAAGGTGGTAATGTATCTGCTGGCTGGCTCCAACTCTAGCTGGTGGTATCCGGAGTTCAGGTCCAGCTTCGAAAACCACTTCGCCCCGTTGAGGTCCGCTATGATGTCCTCCATGTTGGGGGTGATATGCCTCTCGCGCTTGACGGCGGTGTTTGGGAGTCTCATATCCACACATAGGCGAATGGCTCCTGGCTGCTTCGGTTTGGGGGCAACGACCAGCGGGGAGACCCAAGGCGTCGGTCCCGACACTTTTTCAATTACCCCCAGCTCCTCGAGCTTCCGTAGCTCCTCTTCTACTTGTGGCCGGAGATTGAAGGGTACCCGCCTGTGCCTGAGTGCGACGGGCCTCACGGTAGGGTCTATGTGAAGTTTGAACTTCCACCCCTTGAGTTTGCCGAGACCTTTGAACAACTCGGGGAAGTCTTTGAGCATAAAGTCAGCGTGTGCCTGGTGCACCTGGTTGGCAAAGAATACCAGGCCAAGATCTTCCGCGGTATGGCAGCTCAGGAGGGTGCCTTTCTTGCCTTCTGTGATGTGGAACTTGGTCTCTGTGGAGTAGTCTCCGTTGACAACTGTGGTTTGGATCACCCCTCGGAGAGGGAGCGGTTCCGTACTTCCATAAGTGTATATTCTTGCCGTGGACGGTGACAGCATCGGCTTCGGGGACATGCTGTTGTACTGCTCCGAGTCCATGACGTTGACGGATGCTCCAGTGTCTATCAGCGCGTTGACGTTCGTCCCGTCGACGGAGATGGAGCACATGGGCAGCGGCCGTCGTTTCGTAGATGCTCGGCTGACATAGGAGACGATGTATACCTTGTCATCTTCATCGTCCTCGTACCTGGGCCGTCAGTCTTGTGCTTCGGTGTCCGGCGGGGGCCAGTCTTGATCGAGTGATAGCTGGTGGATCCGCTGCGTCACCGCACGGGCACGTGGGCCTGCTGATTTGAATTTGCCTCCCCGGCAAACGGCGGCAAAATGGTTGAGACGCCCACACTTGACACGTCTTGCCTCTGGCGCTGCATGTGGCGGCGGCCGGGTGATCTTCTCCGCAGTACCCACAGCGGTTGGTCGGTGGAGGGCCTTGTCGCTGCCTCACCGGCGGGAACCGCCGGTGGATGGCGTCCACCCGCTCTTCCTTGATGGTCGGGGTTCGCGCCATCGTCGGAGTGATGACTGGAGTGCGCAATGCCACCTCCATCTCTTCAGCCCTGGCATCGGACAGTTCATGTGATCTGGCCAAGACGAGAATCTCATCGAGCGATATTCCTGGCTGCCTGAGGATCAATTTTCTTAGCAGCTTCGACTTGCATCCGACAATTATTTGGTCCCTGATTTCCTCTCTGGGGTCCGTGAACGGGCACGTGCTCGCAAGCCGCCGGAGTCGGGCATAATACATGTCGACGGATTCAGATTTAGTTTGCCAGGCGCGCTTGAACTTGAATTTCTCGAAGTCATTGTTGAGCTGCGGGTCGAAGTGGGCGTTTAGGGCCGCGACGGCGGCATCGTAGTCGTCCTCGGACCCGGTGTTTGGGAGTGATTCGAACAGGTCGTAGATTTCCTGTCCCCCATAGAGGATGAGCAGTGATCTCTTCACCGTTCCGTCGGTTTCTCTGGTTCCCTTGAAGTACAGATTGAGGCGTCCGACCCACGCTCTCCATCGGAGAGCGGCTGTTGCTGGATCCGACGTTTCGCTGAACGGCGGGATGGGCGCTGCGCCGGCATGAAGGTGGGCAGGCTGTGCAGGAGTAGTGGGCCCAGCAGGGGCTTGGTTTCCCGCCTGGGCGTTGGCCTGTGGGAGGATTGCAGGTGGCGGTGGCTGGGCAACGCTGTCTTGTGCTGCGCCGGCGTCCTGACTCATGGTGACGCTGATTGTGAGGAGGTATGGTGCTTTCCGGGGTCGAGGCGGTGCCCAAGGTAGGGTGCCAGGGGTCTGCTGCTGGCTGGTACCCTTGGTTGCAGTGACTGTCTCTAATGCCTTCCCCTTGCCTTGATTTATGCCTTGGCCACAGGGCTGCAGGCCTTTCAAATATCCCTCTGTATATGCAGGAGCGGGGCCCGAATTGCATTAGCCAATGCTTGTTGGCCCGAAGTGTCCCGTATCCAGGCAGTAGCAGGCCGGAATTGCCGTCGACAATGCTTGTTTGGGCCCAGGGCCAGAGCGTGACGAGGGAGAGAGAGAGAGCAGCGCGGAGCCCCGCGCGCACACGCAGCAGAGGCGTCTCCCTCGGGCTGCCTGAGGAGGAAGAGAGGCGGGCCTGCTCCGGGCCGCGAACACGTGGTCCTGCCGGTGTCTTTTCCTCTCGCCGGCCGGCGAGATGAGGGGGTGCGCGGTGAGCGCGCGCAGGCGGGGCAGAAGGATCACTCACCCGCAGGAAGCGAAGGCTGCGCACCAGCACCGCGAGTCCCGCCAGCTGAAGGCGCACCCTCACGGGTGACGCGTGGGCGGGTCTCGGTCTCGGGGCACAGCGTGCAGGAGCGGCTGGGCACCGCAGCCGGTGCACACAGCAGGACGTGCAGGATGGCGGTGGGCACGCGTGGCATACGACCGCCTCGTCGCCAATGTAATGTGGCAGGTAAGGCCTACCACGTGCTACTACAATGCTGATAATGAGGGCACACAGACACAGGGTGATAGTTAGCCGGAAAGACCACGAGCGGTCTTCCGCTAGTTTATTTATACCCCGGCGCGGGCCCGCCCCGGGGTTGTGCGTGCGTGGGGGAAAAGAAACATTGTAGTGGAGAGCCCGAGTGGCTCTCTACACGCCCCTCTTCAATATATACACTGCCCCTTTTCAATATATAAACTGCCCCTCTGTAGCCAGTAGTGAATAATTCACAAGTAGGGATCGAATCCTACGCAGATAACTAAAGTACACAACGTTCACCGAAAACACTATGTCGGTAATGGGCTTACGGAATAGAGTATACAAATAGATAAGTGAACATTTCTTAAACTTAAAAACAAAACAGAGCTTATTCGGGGGGAGGGAAAGAGACGGCAGAGATGAAGGCAAGTCAACACGCATACCTATTCCAGCAAGATGGCTAAAAAACACGCGTTTGCAAACTTTAAAAACCTGGGGTCACCTTCTAAACAAATGCCCCCAATATTGGCAATACAGTTAGCAGCCATTTCCAAGGTAATCTTACCCTGGCTATCCCTTGCACGCAAACCTTTAGGTGTGGGCACCGTCATTAACATTATGGAATCCTTTGACCGGACCTACGTAGGCTGACCGGCAACTGGTAAACTCATTGTCCCTGGATCAGGGTTTCCATTCTGGGCAACTCAGGAACTGACTTTTGGTTGTGGCCAAGTGGATGAGACGTGTTTCAAATTGAATGGTGGGAAGGTTTAGGTGGTGGTGGTAGGGAACCAGCCCCACCTAAGGACCTCTGCGTGGTGGACGGTTCCCAGTCGCTAAATCAACAGCAAAACAAAGGAGTTTGGTTTGACAATTTTGACTCATCAATGTAAGAAACCATCAACCTGCTGTTAGGGCCTTTTCAGGAGCCTCTGGAAATTGGCATGAGAATTCCATGATGCTAAGAAAAATGAAGTACAGGCTCTTATTTCTTCATACCTTGATGTGGGACTCTTGCTCACTTTGCCACTAAATTCAAGCTAGCCTGGCTGATGACTGCTGATTAGCCAGAGACCGGTCTCAGGATTATTGCTTCTGGTCCAGGGAATACATGGCTTGGCAGTACAGGCTGGACTGTTCCCATGAGGCACAGGGTCAGACTGATTTGCACAAGGCCATGTCTGAACTGGGGTGGTGGAGTGAGCTAAAGAAGGATGATGGATTAAACCCAGATCAATTGACTGGGGTGAGTGCTTGCAATGTTCAACACTCAGTCCATCATCCCCTTTGGTTTTGCTTTGTTCGCCCTAAGTTGGCAGGGTATGCCCAGACGTGGGTCCCTTGCTCACTTTGCCACTGGATTCGAGCTAGCCTGGCTCATTAGCCAGAAACCGGTCCCAAGATGATTCTTTCCGGTCCAGGGAATACATGGCTTGGCAGTTCGAGCTGGACTGTTCCCATGAGGCACAGGGTCAGACTGATTTGCATATGGACATGTCTGAACTGGGGTGGCGGAGTGAGCTAAAGAAAGATTATGGATTAAACCCAGATCAGTTGACGCGGGAAAGTGCTTGCATTGTTCAACACTTCGTCCATCATCCCCTTTGGTTTTGCTTTATCTGGGGATGGGACAGACTTTGCTAAAACCTACAAATCATTCAGTTCCTTGCCTGCGCCATTGCATTCCTAGACAATCTGTTTCTGATAAGCTAGTCCACCTTCAATGGTTACCAGTGGAAAAGAAGCTCAAATTTAAGGCCCTTTGCTTTTCGTGCCTGACAAAACTGGTCCCAACTAATTTTCTGCTGGACACTACTGGAAAGCAATACTCTTACAAAGCTGCTTGTGAAGATAGTGGATGGGGAAAACAGGGCAAGGGGGCTAGCACAGATCATCAGAAAGCTGCCCGGACTACAAGTAGCAAAACATAAGGAATTCGAACTGTGCTGAACTAGACAATTCCGTACCATACAACTAAACTGTTCACTCTGCAAACAATGCAACGGAACATGGGACAGCTTGAAGTAGGCTGCTTTATCTGTGCTCTTTAAAAGTCAGTGTCTCATTTAGAATGCTTTCACATATAAGAAGGTAAGTCTAAAACCCATTTAGTGACTCCCATATGGCTACTACGTAATATTCTAAAGTAGTGTTGCTTCCTGTGGAGCTTTGGATCTGAAGGGTTTGCATAAACAGTTGTGCTTGACAGATGTGCAGAGTCTTGGCTGCCCCAACACATCAAGGAAACCCAGTTCAAGGAAGATCACGTAATAACAGATACTCCACAACTCTTGGTGCTTTTGATACCTCAATTTCGTTAACAAATCGGCCTTACACTAGAAAATTAAAGAGTAAAAGGGAGAGCTGGAATGCTCCACTGGGAAGGGATGCAGCAGCACAGCCATCCATTTTGGCTCATGTTCAGTGTTTGAAAGCCTGGAGGTAATGCTTGTTCCTGTTTACACAGCACAGACTTCTCCAAGAGCAGCTGAAATGAAATTTAACAGTGAACTGAAGAAAAAACCGCAGGGTACAATACTACAAGGAAAGCCACTGCTTCTAAAGTTCAGAGATGGAAAGCAGAACCCTACACAAACCAAACCGCTTTTAGATCTGTGTGTACCCAGGATTCCCCGTGAGTGCCAACTCCATTCACAGACATGGGATCCACATTTACAGCTGCGAAGACATTCAGCACCAGTCCCAGTACAAAGTCATCATCTCTGCATTAAGGTAATTTACTTGGGTTTAGAGACAGAAAATCCCACTGTCCTCTCAGGGATGAGTACATTCTTGTTCAAGTTTTTTTCTTATAATGTGCTGTTTCAGCTTCATGTAGAGCTATTAAAAATAACTACATTCACATTTAACATATAAACCATAAACCGAAAGCAAGTAAACTGTACTTAGAATTGATGTTATGCAGCTTGCAATCTAGTCTAAGTATTTAAAAAAAAAAAAGCCCAGAACTGTTGAAACATCCAACTACTTGCTGATTCTCTACCCAAAGGACAGCTCTACTTCCAGGATTCATTACAGGTGAGGGCGGGGGTGCTGCATGAAGACACTGTTGATGCTACTCAGCCATAACACCAACAAAGCTAGACCACTTAACGACTATAGAGGTCAATGCAGCACTAAGTTCTTCATTGGGCTACCTCTGAGGCATGCCTACCTGCACCATACAAACAAGGTCATGGCCTGTGTGCCTGGAAATCCTACCAACAAAACACTTATTTAATTTATATTCTATTTAGACCATACTGTTAACACAGACCGTGCTCAATGAGAGCACTGGGTAGAAATTAACCATTACTCAGTGAAGAAATCATAACTAATTTTCATTTAGGAAACAAGTCACTATAAATGAAGTTCAAGGAGTAGCGCAACCTAGCTAGGCCTGGATGGAATCAGATTTACTGAAAGTATATTCCACAAATAACCCGAAAAGCACACTTGTAAAGCCTATAGCACTTCAACATATCTCCAGGGTTCGATGTGTCATACAGAAGTGCAGGGAATTTTATAGCCATGACAAGACAAAATCTATACAGATAATGAGACATCCCACAATAAAGTGAGCCCAACTAAAAAGTTTGAAGTACTTGGTAGAAACCGGTTGACTGAGATTGCACCGGAAAACAGATTCGCTACACAACACCCAGTTAAAAGGCCAAAACACTTTCCAGTGAAGCTTTTGTCAAATGGCAGCTCTTGCCAACAGAAGGCCTGTGTTTGTGCTCTTATGCAATGGATGGTGGGGTGGGATCCGCATCCAAGGATGGTCTATTGTTAAGAAACTTATGACTTGAAGTGAGATGCGGTAAAGGGATACCCTTGATAAACATGTAAAAATATCCAAACAATGATTTGAACCCTTGACACCTTGTGTTCTAAAATTAAAAAATGTGGCTGATTTTTAGTTTGTTTTTAATCGAAGCGAATAGTTTATCATTCCGGATTCGGTAATTAGATTTTAGGTACTGTTTTCTTTCTCCTTTCAGAGCACATCTAATCCATGCCATGAAGGAAGTAGAGATGTTTTTATTGCAATGATCAAGCTGGATAATCTGTAAATATGTGCAAAAATAGGTACTGAAGACTTCTATTAATATGTAGTTTTAATGTATAAACTCATGTTTGTGAACACTGACCTTTTCATGGTTGAAATCCTGATCCACTGGGTCTCAATGGGGTTTATGACATCTAAAATATTTCTACGTTAAAATTCTAACACTGGTCGAAAAAATATGGTGAATTTCATGCAACAAATGCAGGAAACGTTGCAGGTTTAAAATTAATCATGAAGAGGTGGTAAAGAAAGCCCTCTTAAATATGTGTTGAATTTGTTATGTCAAACAGGACTGATATATTTAATTAAAATGAGATCTGGTAGTGTTTACCTGTATTTTCAATGATCTATTGTTTCTGGGCGAGGAGACTGGAGCGTAGATTAATTTATGAAATTATACTTTATTGTAGTACCCTATAAGAGTTGGACATTCACCAGGTCCTTAAGATGGTCTCTAGAAACTGCTAAACAGAGACTAAAAAAAAAATAGACAAGGTCTGAGCTCTAGAGGACAGAACTGAATTGGGATGAAGGAAAACATTGGATCCTCACATTGAAACACCAGGAGGGCTTTACTTCCTCCACATTACATCCTTTGGCTTGATTGGTGTGTTTTTTTATAAGGAAGGTACAATGGGGTTCCGTCGCTTTAACCGAAGGGGACATACACAGGGCATTTGTATGTTAATTGTACTATTTTCTCCATAAAAAAGTAATTAATAATTGAAAATTGGTCTCTTCGAATTATGTAATACAGGATGTCAAGTAAGGGTTCATAGAATTAATGTATAAGGGTAATTTTGTCGATTGATATTTTTTCTGGTTACTCCGAGCCCCTTCTATTAGTCAGGGTGCATCCATTTAGATTGTATATTCTAGAGTGATTTTTAGTATAAAATCGGAGTCCGTAGGAAGAGTATCAATCTTTTCTGCGCCCTGTAATTTTATTGTAGAAGAGCTGGAAAAAAACTATGGACCAAAGTTGGTGAGTAGGTAGCTGAAATGTTCTGAAATTGCAAAGAGCTCTTTCGGTATTTGTCTTTTTAGTCTTCATTAAAAGAATGCTGAAGCGGTTTGTATTTTCGTTTGGAACCAGAGTTGAGTAAGGTGTCTTAGCACGGATATTTTATTAATTTGTCTTCCACTACAAATTTCTCAGAGTATTAACTTGGGAGGTGTACCAGTGTGAAGGTTTTCTTTGTTTTTTTGTTTGGTGTTAGGTGAAGCAATGGTGTCACGCATGTAAGCCAGAACCAATTTGCCATTGTATTCTTCAAAAGCTGAGGAAGCCTTATGTTTCGCACTGTTTTTTTCTGGTTAAGGTGAGGCCATGCTACTCAAGACCTTGAGGACGAATATTTAAGAAATCTGGTAGTTATCAATACTTTCTTAAACAACGCTCACGTGGAGGATCACTGCAAGATGGAAATGAAATACAAGTGATGAACAGGCACTTTGGACAGTGTCCGAGGACACTTGTCCTTTGTAGGAATAAGGTAGAAGATTAATCTTTCTGCGTGAGGGACACAGCTAGTTGTACCACAAGAAGCAATGGTCACTGGTTAATAGCACTTAAACTATGCATAACTAACACCATAATAGAAGCATGCAAAATGTGACCTTTCAACTGCAGAGCTAAAAGTTATGGGCAGGTGTCAAAAAAAGAAATGTCAAAGTGTGTGAAGAGTCTGGCAAAGAAGCAGTGAGCCGGTGTGATGGTTACCTCCTGCACAGCACTGCTGGGTCAGTCTCGTGTAGCTAGCATAGTTGAGACTGAGAAGACAGTATTAACTTAAATTGTGTAGTTTTAGATCTAAAAAGATAAATACCATCAATGAGCTTGGAGACAAACAATTTAGATTGCACAAACAATCATATTTAATACAGAAAGGATGTAATTAAATTCAACAAATTTTGGAATAATTACAGAAAATACCTTAACAACTTTGCAGAATGGCTTGGATAAGGCACACTAGTACTATAATGTGCTGGCAAACCAAACTGGTTTAAAGTTGATTTCTGTAAAGCATTGAATCATTGCCCTAGGGCAAGGGTAGTTTAAAGATTTCATGCACATTAAAATTACTAGAGAGCTTAGAGCACCCTAGAGAGCAAAGTTGCAAGTAATGATCTGCAACCGATTAAAAAAAGTTTGCAATCACCGAAAATCAAGTGTTGCAGTTAAGTCGCATACAAATTACAGTAATGCGCCCAGTGTGCTCAGATCCAGACTTTACAGGAATGCACTCCGTGTGTAGAAACCATCACCGGCATACATGCAATGTGCAGACGAACCTATTACAGTAAACTTACCAGTGTGACCACATGCCAACACAAATATACACGAAGAGGGTCCCGACATCAAATCCAGTTATGCATGCAGTGGTTTCATACAACCATTGCCTGGGGCACTTTGGTATTACTGTTGGCCGAAAATGCTTGTGGGTCCCCTTTTGTAATATGGCTCGCACTTTGCACATGTAGAACCAGCACTATCAGAGGGTGCTTCCTCATTTGCATGGGGGCATGGCCCCATGCATATGAAGAAATCTCTTGGCATCGACTACAACAAACCGCATTATGGATGCGGGGCAAAGGCAAAGAAGCTGTCATGAGGAGCACTGAAGGTACGCCACAAAAAGGTGGCGCACTAAGTGCGCTCGGGGAAGCCCTCTCGAGGATGAAAGCGGGTGCCATGGACCATCCCCAGACATCCCCTTGCAGGTGGGTGCAGTCCACTCACTGCACCCGCATGCAAAGGGATCTCTAATCCCTTTTGAACGTGCAGGTAGGTGCTGCCTGCACTGTGAAACAGAGCAGCTGATGAAAGCAACCGCTCCGTATTTCACTTGAATGAGCCGCCAATAGGGCAGTACAAATTAGAGGCTGCCCTCAGGGCAGTGCATTCAACTTTTCCCGTTTACGCCAAACGCACCTTCAAACAGGAAAAGTGCGCCCTTTATGTAACAGGGACCCTGGTGTGCCCGAAAAATATTAATTTTAAGCATCCAGTGTGCTCACATCGTCTATAAATCTGCAGGAAGTATAGGCATGTATGCAGGATGCTCCAGTCCATTAATTACATGTAAATGTTAGACAGTTTCCAGTTATGCATGCAGTGTGCTCTAACGGATTCAGATTATGCATGCAGTGCGCTCATATGCACATCAATGAATATTCAGCACGTTTATAAACAGTCTTTAGTTGTATAACATTTGCTCTGATCTTTTAATGCGTAAAATACCCAACCAAAAACAAGAGATTCTGCTCTCAACAAGGAGACTACTCCTCTCACCTACAATAAGTGCATACTGGTCCCATATAGGCCACAATATTGGGACACTACCTCCCGAAGAACTGCTGACCTTGGCCCACTATGATCTGAAACCCAGAAGGGGAACTCCCTGAAACAGACTGTACTTCCCTTTATGCGTACATGTATTTTCTGGATTGTATTGTGCGTAAAGGCGCACAACTCTGACAAGTTTGCTTACCTCAAAGAATTTCTAATAAGAACAGTACTTACTTTTGAACCTGCTTCAGAACCAGAAACTGCTTCTCAAAGGGGTTCAGTTCTAAGATGCATGCACCTTCCAAAGTCAACAACATTCTCATCATTTCAGTATTCCTGAACAGCTTCCTCACCAGTAACCAAAAGTGAGGTGTGGCAGGATACCGGTGTTGAGGTGCTTACTACTAATAATAATAATAATCCACATTTGTAAAGCGCACAATCACCCGTAAGGGTCTCTAGGCGCTGGGGGCCGTTGGGAAGATTAAGCAAGCTATTGCCCAGAGTCACATGGTGCTGGGCTAATCTGCCGCCGGCCCCGGGGATCGAACCGTGATCCCCAGATTGGTGTAACAAGGGAGCGCTGTGAAGGACAAGGAGGCGAATACAACAGCAACAGTGATAATTTTGGATGGTATTTTATCCTGAAATGAGTAAGTCTTTTTAAAGTGGCAATCCGTCACTAGAATGAACTTGCACTGCTGTTCTTGATCAGTACACCCTGGGAGGCCAGATCCTACTGTTTTGTAGTACTAGTATATTTCCAGAATCGCGTTGATAGATTTATTAAAGGTTTGTGGGGGTGTGGCCAGATGTGTAAGCAGGTGTTCCATGCCAACTAGTTTATTTGGCTTCATATTGCCTGGCAAATGTCTGTGTGAACTAAAAGCAAGTATTTGGTTGTGCTGCGGAGGCTGCTTTAATGGGGAGTTCCAAGGTGTGTTTATATGTGTACTGCTGTATGACCAATGACTGTATAGTTGAATGGAGTTGGGCACGAGCAGATTTTCACTCAAGGTAAACATCTACCATGGTGAGTGTGAGGGACTTCAATGTGCTGCTTTTGAAGTTAGTTTGGGAGTAAGAAAAATGCTTCACCACAGCAGGATTTTCAAAACCTTTGCCACTCAATACTAAAATACAATCTGTATTGTGAACCCTGCACTTCGGAATTGGCAGGTTACATTTTTATTCATAGAAAATGCATTCTAATCAGTGCAAATCAGCGAAATAATGGACAGAAGTGAAGCTGTTGCGTCAGAGTCCTCGGGTTTCTGCCAATAATCAAGATAAGTTGCTAGCTAGTGGCCAATACATACCACCTCATTTATCGAACGTTTAAATGTATTCATTAGCTGCACTGCAGTCTGGCACTTGTAATGCAGGAAACGTTTAGGACCTAATTTAATGTTGGTTATGCCAGATTAAACGTAATATTTTGCTAAATTGATCAATCTCGTGCATTAAACGGTTACAGCTGCCCTATCTTACAGTATCTTGGTAAAACAATAGCATATGCATTAGGGAAATTGATCCTACCAAAGTAATGTCCTACATTTCATTAGTCCTATTTTTAATGTATGTTCTATGAAAATAATTGGACTGGAAAATCCAATATAACAAGCCAATACAGCAATTTTCAGCTCAGAATTTCAGAGTCACTCATACATGTAGCTATAGCAGCAGCCCATCAATTGGTCAAATTAAAACATTCCACCAGATTAAACTGTTAAATCCTTGTCAAAGAATAAACGCATCACATCCTAATTGAAGTCATAATACAGAACTAACAGATTTGCAGATGCTAATATCCATCAACACAGTAATGAAAGCCTTCATCTGTTTAAATCATTGCTTTTCAGAACCACGTCTTGATAGTAATACTAGATTCTAGCAATCTCAAAACAAGTTCCTAATCTCCCTGTAAGGGAAGATATCAAACATAGAACTAACAATGTCACACCTTTTATGGTCCATCATCCTCCAGAAAATGCACTACTGGAGGCAAGTGTAAATACATCTCATCACGGAGTTCAGCTCTGCAGGTTTTCGTTTTCCAATTTTAACACCAAAATATTTTAAGACCGTCACTGTACACCTACTTTTACATGTGATGGTTTGTTTAGTGAAATTGTTCTTAGGTAGAAAGTTATCTGTTTTCACAAAATATACATACTAAAATGACCTCATGAACCGAATCGCAAGTATTTTCTTAACCACTCACCAGTGGTCTTCTTAGAAGATTGCTTAAAACTATGCGTAATCTGGTTGCCTATTGTCAGGAAACTTCCAGTAAGTGAGATCGATATTTACTAATGTATTACCCTACCAAGGATTTTACTACTGAATGTCGACATGAAGAATAACGTAGTACAAGAATATAGAGGGGAAAAGAATTGAAAGGTAAGAGCATATAGGAAAGTATAGATTTAATATACCCAACTTCATATCTAGGCACCTTTACCCAAACAGGTGCATATGTGCAGTTAAGAATAGACAATCTATGCTTATCTGTTGATGTGCTTTCAATATTTTGTCCTCCATATTTAGCACCTTCAACATTCGGACTTTGATATTTTGTATGGACACCTCTGTCTCCTACATCTAATGAGCTTGGCTATTTCCACTGAATCTTTCTTTGAAGTAGGTTTTTCACAAAACTCAGTTCTCTGGTGTAGAATGAGTATCTTTTGCATGATATTAGCGTAGCCTCACTATCTGATAATTTGATAAAGAATTTAGCTTGATGGCAAATAATTTAAGAAATTAGCAATTGTGTCCCACTCGAAGCATATTGTCATTTAGCATACTTCGGATTAAGCTCTGTATGAGGAGCTCTAAACATTTAATGACTATTGGCAGAAGTATTTTCTAGCACTACAGACCACGTCTATTATTGGAGACAGTCTTGGGAATGTTATGTCTTGACAACAACATAACACATCCTTTGTATCCTGGACATACCAGAATTAAACAGATGGGGACAGAAAAAAAAATCTGACTCACTTGGAAGTACAATGTAAACAATAATGCTGCTCTTCCTTGTTGGTGTTCAAATCACCTGTACCTTCATAAGATGCTACAAATTGGAGATTGCAGAGGAGTACCTTTAAAATTTTATTTTTAAATTAAATCTTCATAATGGACACAATCACCATACCAAACGTTGGGTCAAAACTTGAGCAGGAACGTTTGATAGCACTAATTGTAAAAAAAAAACAAAAAAAAAAAAACTGAAGTATCAGATAGCTGTGTATATACCTCACTGATGTCGTCTATAGTGATTCGAGTCTCTACATTTGTTGTTAGTAGAGGGCTGGATGATAATCATTGCCAGGGAAGACCAATATTTCCTCTTTAGTAATACTGTTTTCCCAAACAACTTTTTTCAAAATTCAGAGTTCAGCCTCATGTTTTCTGTAGAACGTTTCGCTAGTGTAGACGAGCCATAAAAGTCTGATGGAGACTAATTTAGTTCTCCCCCAATTTATCACAGATTTTCACACCTTCCAGAAGCCGTCCAGGCCAATTTTTCATTAATTCATGAATCAGGCTAACAGATGTTTAAGACCAGTAGGCAGCACAACCCGGAAGAAGCAATCTAAATGTTAGTGGGTGCAGCACTGGTAAGTTTACAGAAATGTGATAACAGCCATTTGGTAAGAACAAAGACCCTAGATAATTTTTGAACGGTTGAGGCTAGTACTTATTTTAAAAAAAACGAAATTTTATTAAAACAAGAATCCTGCCATGCTAACCAGAGGCCATCTCTACCTAGATGAGAGATCATAACTGGGGGTTTTCGTCATCTCAGGGGGAATAGATATGCATTTTCAGATGCACTTGCTCTCCTTGCTACACTGTGCTGACAATAACCTTGATCTGTATTTGCTATAAACGACAACCTGTTTGTCCCATTAAAGGTACATTTAGTTTTGCCTAACCTGAAAACTGGAAACACTGGGCCTTTAGCGTGGTCCGGAAAACAAAGGGGTGCCACGGTTATGAGCTATTTCATTGTGCATGTTGTAAATGTGGTATTCTTTACAGGTCAGGACGAGAGTTTGTGTAAAAATGTTCACCTTGATTCAATGACGGGAACATTTTTGTAAAGTTGATTCTGGTTAGAATTCAGAGGTGGTATACTTCATGCATGAACTGAAGCTGTACCGCAGTAGTTTTATTTTTAAGGACGGTTCAAAAAACCCAAGCCTTTCCTCCGTTCTAATCTAACAAAAGCGTCCCTCTGAAGAGAGGCTCACTATATTTGGTATACCTCAATACCACCAAAGAAGCGATTTACAGCTATGGTGCATTCACAACATAGTTGAAAGTCTGGCTAATGCATGAATAAAGCTACTCTGTGTTGAGATAAGAAGTTGGTGAAAGTTATAAAAGGTCACTCTCTGCAACCATAGACATACAGTTGAGGATCCAAAGTTGAAGGATAGACCTCTCTCCAAAAGCTCAGTGCATGTGACTGTTCGCACAGAAACCGCTTTTCCAATTTTTTATTCTGCTTTGAAAAGTTAATGTGCAAGTACTAACACTTGATAAGCAGGTTTGTGGTTACAACACACCTTGAACAAGGAAGTGCATTTAGCTAATTGGTGGGGTTCACTGTTCTTCCAAGGGTAAATGATTATATCAAAGACAAATACACTGGCCTACCTCTAGGGGTCAATACTGTTAGGTTTAGCAACCTAGCTCATTTAAAAAATGAAACTTAAAATGATTATGCGGCCTCGCTCAGTCAATTTTCCCTCAATTAACTTAAGCTGAACGTGAACATAGGGTTGACTGTTGAGCATACTTGTCCCCCTTTAATACACAATCCACTTTAGGACCAATCCAGACAGATTGTCCAGCGATAAGGGTAGCGGTCTTACATGCAGCATTGGGGGAAAATTCTACCCCGATTTAAACACATTAAGAATCTTATAAAGTGAGATTTTATAAGGTATGACCAATGAATGATTGCAAGAAACCGGTATTGCATTGAAATAGCAGATATAAAATTGCTAATTGTTCATACAAGACCATGTCCTTCTGTAACAAAAGTATGTACCTGGTGTGAATCTTATTTGGAAAGCATGTGGCTGTAGATGCGGTTTTACTTTTGCTCTAGATTTTGTGTATTCCGATGTGAAAATTGAAAAACAGGAATGTGGACTCGGGTCTCTGCCATTCTTGTGACGTATTTACGAGCTTGCACACTGTTCTGCCCACAATTCAGCAATTCAAGGAGCTATAGATTATATGCTCTATTCAAGTGATCGAATTTAGGGTGATAACCTCTGCTATTTGATGCATTGCCACAGTGCAGTTTTCACAAAAGAAGAATATCTATATTTTGCTGGTGTAAATACTTAACTATTTTTCAAATAAATTGTAACCATGCACAAGCTTTGGAACAAGAGTGGTGCGCCTAATGACCACTTCTAAATTGCCTTAACAATAGGCATTAATGAGTTGACAGTGGCACAAAATTGGGTTATTTTGTGGGCTCATCTGCTCTTCCGGTCCATGTATAGAACGTGAAAGAATGCAATAAAACTACTGGGTTGCTGGCATGGTGGGGTATAATCCTTTGGTGACCAGCATAAGAGCTTGAAGTCAAGACACAACCTCATTAACAACATCACCTGTGAGCAGGAAAAACAATATGGGAGTGGTATCTTCTAGAAGTTAATTCTGTTCATGTGAAGCAGGTCCAAACTCACTGAAAAGCCAACAATGCAGTGACTACTAGAGCTAGGTTCACACCATTTCAAATTACCAAAAATAAAACTGCTTTGCTGCCAAAGTAGCACGTTATAATTTTGGCGACAAGCAATTTTAACACCTCAGCATCCATCAAAAGTACATTATTTCCCTTCTTTTAAACTGTAGTGTACATGCAAACTACTTCTATTTGACCCAATAGGAAAGAATTTTAATGGCATCTAGCTAAAGCCAGCTGCGCCATCAACTACCCTATGGCCTTTGAGGATGACATCAAGATTACATATTGCCAGTGCTGGATTTGACCAGGGGGCTGCTAGTAGGGCCTGGTGGCACTCCCATTTGGGAACCGGCATTTATTTTTCCACACCAAACATTGACTAAACACCAGAGAAAACAAAAAAACAGGGATACGAGGGACAAAGAAAGAATTCATCACAAAGCCAGGGAGAAAGCAAAAGTGAAAAAGTGGCAGGGAATGTCTGCTAGCAGATATAAGACTTTAGGTGGATTCAAAAGAATGCAGCTTCAGTATTCAGCGCGCAGACATTTAATAGGAACAGCTGAGGGCTTTCGAGCGCAGCCTTGGTCACAGACACCCAATCCTTCCAAAATTAAGCACTGCATATTGCGTCAAACTTAAGACATCGGTAACCTATTGATTTAGAAGAATCACTGACCACTATTACCTGGAGCAGAGAAACTGAACAAGTGACTTCAGTGCCTTCTTGCATATCACTCGGGTCTGTGCGCTAGATGTGAACATAAAAACGAAATGGTCGTTGGACAACTACGGTTCTCTCCTCATTCCCCTTCTACTTTTAATTTCTCGTTCCTCATTACGCATGCCAATAAAACCTAGATTGCCCATTGGGTACTCAAGTCCAACATTTCTACTCCAGCTATATTGTCGTCTGAAAGGGATCACATCTGGAGAAGATAAAATGGAACACAAGGCTCGTTTGGAGATCATGGATATCAATCGTTCAGACCTATAGTGTAACTTTTTTTCACCAGCTTTGTTAAGTAAAGTGTTCTGCTCAGCCATTACACAAAGCTTAGGCGCTGTTTAATTCTACGCTTTAACATGAGGTTCTGTGGAATTTGACAAAAAAAAACTTTTTCCCCTGGTGTCCCATCATGCACCCTATCCACCCTGACATCGACCAGGCAAGCCGATCCTCCTACTAAAAGCACAAATCCCGTTGTACCCCCTCTTGCCTGCTCTCTCTCATAAAGCTGATACATGCAAAGAATAATGTCCAGCTACCATGTAACCTACGGGTTTCCGTCCCGTTCGAGGTTTTTCCTTTAGACCAGAACAGAGTCGTCGGATGGATGACTCGGAAAAAACCCCCTCCCTAACTCTGTCACCGAACGAGCAGCTCTCGCTCGTCAATGATATCCTAGTTTGCGAGGACAGCCACGGGTTGGGTTAACAACCAAGGGGAGACATAATCAAACACACAAGACTGCCACAAAGAAGAATAGTTTACTACAGCCCCTTCTCCTCCTTCCCCGCTGCACACACATACCATTGTGAGACCTCACCGCCCTTGTGTACGAAGTAAAGAACCCACAATGCCTCGTCCTCTTTACCTTTCCGACAGAAATGACCCTGTGACAATGCCTCGATTCTCTGTCCTCAGATATTAGCAACTCTGTAACTTGTCACCACAATCACCCCCATGCAATATATTTGTCTATGTGTAAATGCTATTCAGGTTATTCTTTAAACGAGAACAAGTATGCTATGTCTTCTGTATGATTACATCATGAATGATTGAATCAAGTCTAAGGGAAACTCCTTTCTGATTGTACTCGTATTGTATAAAAGTGCTGATATGTTTCAAGCAAAGTAGACTACTCCTGAACCCGCTTGGTGAAGGAGCTCTCCCTTAACTCGAGTTCTGGAATAAAACCCTTTCAACTCGAAGACCACGGACTCTGCTCCTCATTTTATGCATTACCATTTTCTTGAGTAATTATAGAAATTCCGAATGTCGTAAATAACTAGCTTTTTATTTACCACAGTTCCTTTCATTTGAAGACTGATGCCTGATCTTCCATCACTGGTTTCCTGGCAACTGGATTTCCTTAGGAGTCTGCCCACTAGCCTCACAAATCGTCCTGTTAAGGAGACTGCAGTGAACACACAATAGCAGTCACTTCACCAGCACTGGACAATGACACTGTATCGGCTATGAAGAGCGGGATTCCGTTAAAACTTGTTCATCACAGCTACCATCAACAAAGTGACTATCATACACTTATCCAGCGTTGACCAATCTTGGATTCCTCGCTCCACAGCATAAAATCAGTTTGACATTAGGACGCTAAGGTTTGGAATAACCACCTAAAACTTTGCTAACTCTTGCAACCATTATTGTTTTTACAAACATAGCATACACCTACGGAAGTGAAAGTGTCAATCTCAGCTTGAGGCACGCAGGCATCATAAGGCCACTGTGAGGCAGTTTCCTAAACCAACATAGCTAAAATACAAACGAGGACAATTATCACTCAAGCTACTCCGACCAAGGATACTATCAGTGAGTTCAGCTCTTCCACAGAAACAGCCACACTCAAGTCCAAGAGAGACCAGAAGTAATAGAACCATTTAACACATCATTACTTTTGCCTTTGCATTTCAAGTGAGGTAGTAAATTATAATGGTTTATGTGCTTCAATGGAGCTCTGCAGTGCTAAGGACACTGTAGAGGTAATTTAATTGGTTTAACAATCCAGGTTATTGTCCAAATAACTGAACTACATACTTAGTCCGAGTAGTGAAAAATTGATTAGCATTTAACAAGCAGAATTAGGATTGTAAAGAAATGTCTACCACCTTCAAGAGCAATTCAGGATACTGTTGGCTGGAGAATGCACATAAGGTTTTAGTTTACATTTAAACCGCACAGAGCTACAAGTGATCTTTGAGGTTTGCTTTTGTCTTTCCTCCTCCCTCATCTACTGAGGGGGTGCAGGTAACCGAGGAGCACTCTTGACTTGGATAACACCAATGTGCTAAACATACGGGCCAAGCTTAATTTACTCCAATGATTTTTTAGCATTCATTTAGAATTTGTAACTATTTGAGTGACTCCTTCACGGGGACTTTCTATTGCTGCATATGGAGTTTCAAATGAAGTAGTGATCCAAAACACTTTCTGGTGGATACTCTAACCACAGATTCCTTACCGTTAGAGTATCCCAAGGTGCCATACCGGATCCTGAGACTTACACAACAGTGCACCATGCACCAGTAGTTGGCACCCTGCAGCTCTGCAGTGTCTTTGAATACCTTCCGGAAGTGGCAAACCGAGCCACATAAAAGTGCCCTCCCCCATGGAGCTACTAACGTTGTATCCTTTCTTCACATGCTTTGAACGTGGAGATCGAACTCCACGCCCCCTTTTTCCTAGTCTGAATATATCTTCAAAAATGTTCAACGACTGTAGAAGAGAACTATGCCCCCACCAAAAAAGTATGGTGTCCATATTGAGACTGTTGCACACAAATGTCTTACCTCAGGAGTTGTGCTTTTGGCGTTTGGGCTCGCTACAAGACATTAAGGGCCCGATGTAGGTATCCAAATACTTGTCGGTAACGGCCAAAAATACAGATTTTCGGCCATTACCGACCGGTATTTGGATACTGAGATGTAGGGCATCTTAAAATACAGATTCAGTAATTTTACAGATTCTGTAATTTACCTAATTTGGTAATTTTGCTGATTCTGTAAATTTACAGATTTGGTAAAATTACCGAATCTGTATTTTGAGATGTAGGTGGCTCTGTAAACAGTGCCACAGGGCTTTAAGGATTCGTTATTTACCACCAACTATTAGTAGGTGGTAAATAACGAATACCTGTGTATATGCAAATCTGTGCCTGCACACCTGTGCCATGTGGCACACATACATGCCCTAATCAGGGGTGCAACAGGGTGTCAAAGTGACACCCTGCCACCCTTGAATTATTTGGTAATTACCGATTCGGTAATTACCGAATCTTACCGTTCGGTAAAAAATACTGAATATTTACCCACATCAGATTTACTGATTCAAAAATACAAACTCGGTAAAATTCGGTATTTTAGAATCGGTAAAAATGATTTACCTACATCTAACCCCAGGTCCCATGATCAACCTCATGAATCCAAAGGTGATCAAGGAACATGAAGTGAAGCCCAAGTCCAGATACCAGAAGAAATCAAGCACATTCAATTGGAATGAAAGAGTGCAGATTAATTGCAGTGACAGGTCCTCAAAGTCTTGTAACTAAATCTAAGTCGAAGAGGAAACACAAGAAATCCAAGTGGAACTCGTACCCATCCTGTCATTAGCAGAGAAATCACAAGGGTATCATTGTGCCACTGTCTTGTTCCCAATCCTGCCGGGTGCCAATTCTGTAAATGATCCTAAGGCACCTTAGACCCTTCCAGGAGGATGAGCAAACCTACGGCCTACCACAGGCGGTGCTGTGCGGAGGGGAGTGGGGAGCAACCCTTTACCTTTCCAGGTAGGTCGCTCCCCCTCCGCACAGCACCGCCTGTGTGTCCCTGTCCTAGCTGCTGCTGAGGAAGTTCGAGGCCCTCCTCCACCCGCAGGCTACCACCTGCACCTTATCCCTGGTGGCCAGTAGTAGGCCGTAGGTTTGCTCATCCTCCATTGTATTGCCTGTACTTTCTTTCATTGCTCCCGTTGTAGTGACTGCATTTTCATTGTTGTGTCTGTGACTGCTGTTGTCTGTCTCCCCCGTTGTCTGTACGTGGTCTGTGCCCGTTCTCTCCCTCTGTTCCCCTCGGGAACCCTTTTGCGACTTTTGTCCTCTGTGCCACTCGTTTCCCCTCAATTGTTGTGCCCTTTTGCCTTCCGTTTCATTCGTCGCCCCTCACTGCCCACGCCGCTGCTTCCCCTGCGGCTCCGCCCCCCCCTGCCTGCCCATTCGCTGCCCTTGCCTCCCAGCTGCTCCTCACCCCCACCTTTCCATACATGGCCGTCGCGCCGCTGGCGCGTGGCAAGCCCGTCTGCGCTTGGACCACGCCCAGCACCAGAACCCCTGGCCCCCGCACCCGCCACTACGACGCCAGTACTCTGAACGCTCTCAACCCCAGACGGACCCACAACTGCTTCAAGGCCACCCCGAAATGCACACACGGTCCTTTCACCTGCCGAAACTGCAGCTACACCAGCCACAGAGTTGACGAACCACCCGACAAGAAAGAACTCAACCACCTCAGATGCATACTACTGAACGCCCGCTCCGCACGAAAACACGCCGTCGAGCTTTGGGACCTGCTCAACACAAACTCCCCGGACGTCGCCTTCTTGACAGACCTGGTTGAACAACTCCTACGCACCAGACATCGCCATAGCCATCCCAGACGGCTACAAGATAGCCCGCAGAGATCGCACCAACGGAGTCGGACGGAGGAATCGCCATCGTCCACAAGACCAGCATCAGAGTATCGACTAACACCGATGATGCGCTCAGCACCTTCAAACACATGCATTTCCAGATGCCCACTGACGCCAACTCCACCCTCCGAGGCACCCTCGTCTACCGACCCCCCGGACCCCGCCTGCAACTCTCGCTGACTTCTTCAGCACGCACGCCCTGACCTCAACCGACTACATCCTCCTCGGAGACCTGAACTTTTACCTTGAGAATAACGAAAGCAACTCCACCACCCTGATCAACAACGTTGCCAACCTCGGACTGAGGCAACTCGTCACAACGCTCACCCACTCCGCCGGTCACATGCTCGACCCAGTCTTCTCTTCAAGCCCGCATGTCTTCCTCAGAAACTGAACCAACCTCCTCTGGACCGACCACCACTGCATCCACTTCACCTTCCAGAAACCCACCACACACAACTGCACCAAACACATCCCCCGCCGCCGCTGGAGCAAAATCACAGAAGACCAACTACATGCAAACCTCGCTCTCAGCCCACCCACCGAACCCTCCAACAGACGTCGCTGCCCACAACCTCAGACGCTGGATGAGGACTGCGCCAACACACTCACCCCACTGAAGAAACCCCCTCCACAGAGACACCAGCAAGGGGGCCAGCTGGTTCACCCCAGAAATCCTAGATTCCAAGCAAGCCTGCCAGAAACTAGAGAGGAAATGGCACAGTGAACAAACTCCGGACAGACAGCACACAAGGACGCCGTCCGCAACCACCACCATCTCATCAGGGCTGCCAAGAAGACCTCCTTCAAAGACCGACTAGACAACAATGCACATGACAGCAAGGAGCTCTTCAACATAGTGAAGGAACTCTCCAACCCCAGCAGCATCCAGTCGTCGCAAGCCCTGTGCTACACCCTCGCCACCTTCTTTCACTGCAAGATGGCAGACATCCACGACAGCTTCAACACCCAGAAAGCCCCAACAGACAACACAACAGACCCTCCACACACCATCGACCACGTCCCCTTGCTAGCCTGGACCAGCGTAAGCGTCGATGACACCATCAAGACCATGATCACAATCTACTGCAGCTCGGTCAGACCCATTCCCCCACCAAGTCTTCAACAAAGCAAGCAGCTCCATCGCACCCCACCTACGCAACCTCATCGATCTCTACCTTGAGACCACAACCTTCCCAGAGAGCTGGAAACACGCCGAGATCAATGCCCTACTCAAAAAACCCAAGGCAGGCCCAAGAGACCTCAAGAACTTCCAACCCATCTCTCTGCTCCCCTTCCCAGCCAAGGTCATCGAGAAAATCGTTAACAGACAGCTAACCCGATACCTCGAAGAGAACAGAATCCTGGACCCTTCCCAGTCAGGGTTCCGCAGCAACCATAGCACCGAGACCGCCCTCATTCCCGCCACCGACATCAGGACCCTGCTAGACAACGGGGAGACTGCAGCACTCATTCTCATAGACCTACGTCACTTTCAACAGTCTGCCACCTCACACTAGGTGGATGCATCCACGCCGCAGGGATCCAAGACAAGGCTCTGGAATGGACCACCTCCTTCCTCTCCAGCAGAACCCAGAGCGTACACCTCCCCGTTCCGAAGCCTCTGAGATAATCTGCGGTGTACCCAAAGGATCCTCCCTCAGCCCGACACGGTTCAACATTTACATGGCCCTGCTCGCACACGTCGCCCGACAGCACAACCTCAAAATAATCTCCTACGCAGACTACACTAAACTGATCCTCTACCTCACCAAGGACCCCATCACCTCCAAAGCCAACCTCCATGAAGGAATGAAGGCAGTCGCCGACTGGATGAAGATAAACTGTCTGAAGCTGAACTCTGACGAGACAGAGTCCTCATCCTCGGCTCCAACCAGTCAGCCTGGGAGGACTCCTGCTGGCCATTGGCACTAGGGGCAGCCCCGACCCACACAGACCACGCACGCAACCTGGGAATCATCATCGACTCCGCGCTCTCAATGACCAAGCAAGTCAACGCCTTCCCCTCCTCCTGCTTAAACACCCTCCGCAAGATCTACAGATGGATCCCGACAGATACAAGAAAGAGTCACCCAGGCCCTCATCAGCAGCAGACTAGACTAGGGAAAGGCCCTCTATGCGGGAGCCCCGACCAAGCTCAATCGACTAAAACGCATCCAAAACGCCTCAGCACGACTGATCCTTGATTGCCACGACACGGCCACATCATTTACCCCCCCACCTGAGAAACCTGCACTGGCTCCCCATCAACAAGAGCATATCCTTCAAGCTCCTCATCCACAAGTCACTCCACAAGACCGGCCCAGCCTACCTCAACCGACTGCTCGCCAGCTACGCTCCGCCGACCTCGCACTTGCCACCGTCCCACACATCCAAAGAACAACCACTGGCGGGAGATCCTTCTCCCACCTCGCCGCCAAGACATGGAACACCCTCCCACTGAGCCTACTACAGACCCAAGACATGCTGACCTTCAGGAGGATACTAAAGACGTGGCTGTTCGATCGTGGGGGGCCCCCACCTGACCCCCCCAGCGCCTAGAGACCCTCACGGGTATGTAGTGCGCTTAAGAAATGACTGATTGATCGACCTAGTTTTTTTCCTGTCATTGGCAACACCATTAAAACAAATTTGAAAAAAAATGTAATTAAAAAAATTGGTTTTAAAGCCTAAAACAGCTTTACATTAGCTATTTCCTGTTTAAAATGACCTACCTTAAAGTAACGAACATTGGCAGTCCCAACGTTTTTTTCCCCAAAAAATCCCTTAGTTTTTCAACGTTGACATATATTCGAAAGAACATAAGTTTTGAAAAGCTTGTGACACAAGGAGGACCACAAGCTTGAGGAAATTTCATGTAAAGCTGAAAAATAAAATGGGGAGAACCACCAAAACTAGTAAGTATTACAAAAAATTCCCTTCGGATTGGTCACACGTCCGATGTAGAGGGGACAGAGCTAGACCGAGGGCCTTTGTGGAGGCCACCCCAGGGAACAGAGCCCGGTCTGGTAAAGGAGCAGGTAAAAGAATGCATGTAATTTGCTTGGCTCACTAGCAGGACTTGTGGCCCGGCCCAGTCAAAAATGTGTAGTGTAGCTTGGGCCTTGAGGGGGTGAGCGGATATTGAACCCCTTGAGGCAGGCAAGAGCGGCCCCCTCCTTCTCCAGGGATTCAGCAAAGGAATTCCCCCTCACATTAAATATGGGGACTAGAGGCTTGTTACACAACTAAATTATTGTTATAGGGGCATATGGGACTTACACAGTGGTCCTCTTTAGTCTAGCAATGGACCAGGTTCAAACTATGACCCAGCAGACTGAGGGAAACATTCCTTCAGCAGGTAACAGAGCAAATAGGGTACTGGAGGTACATAGCAAGGGCATTCTGTATTGTACCGGAAGGAAATCTAACAGTCGGAGCCTGTGGCCCGGAAGAATTTGGTACATAGGTGACTGGATAACCATGGGGTTGGAAGGCTACGCTTACTGGAAGTAAAGGCAAAAAGGTTATCCCGGAAGTGAAAGGTCACCCGCAGGGCTGGATGCAGATGCTTGCCTGGAAGTAAAAGGCAAATGGTACACCAGAAGTAAATGGTCACCCAGTGGGCTTGGAAGCAGACGCTTGCCCGGAAGTAAAAGGGAACGAGCATCTGCAATGCAATAGGTCTCGCATTACTGATAGTCTGAGGTATTGGCAAATAATGCAACGCCAATAGATCATACTTTCAGTAATTCGAGACCTAGTGCATTGCAAATGCTTGCGCTGTGAGCCAAGAACTAGCATTGTATGTCTCATTGCAGTACCGCAAGCTGCACCTAGAGCTCCCCAATGAGCAATGCACCTGCACTGCTTGTCTATGTGCACTACTGCAGGCTGCTCCTAGCGGTCCCTAGTGAGCAAGGTCCCAGCACTGCATGTCTAGGTGGAGTACCGCAGGCTGCTCCTAGAGGTCCCTAGTGAGCAAGGCACAAGAACTAGTGGTCTAGGTGCAATGCTGCAAGTTGCTCCTAGAGGTCCCTAGTGAGCATCAAACTTTTGGTCACATGGTACTGCACCCTGCACAAGATATGGTAAATTCACTCTACCCATAATGCATTGCATGCAAGACAGTACTAAGAGTATATTCAAATAGCTATGTCCAGATATACAATTAGTAGCTTTGAAATGTGACAAAAGAATTATTATATTTCCAGATTAGGTTTTACTCCATGTGGCGCTGATGAAGGGAAATTTATAGAAGGTCTAATATAAATGTGAGATGTGCTAGCGAGTAAAGTAGCCACTGCCAACCTAGTTTAGGACCAAGCGAGTGTCCTGTCTAAAGACCTTTAAAAAAGTTGTGCCTTAAGGCTGTAATTAAGGCTGTAATTAAAACATAGGGTTTAACACATGTAACAGGGGGTGTCCTCATGGGAGGGTACACGAAGAGACAAGGTGGTAGTATGGAGGGACTATTCCTAATGACCAATGAAAAGCCACCATTTAGAAAGGACAGGAGCCAATTAAAAAGATGGCCAGAAAGTAGGCAGAGCTTTACGCACATATGCCGAATACAGCATGTCTCGAAAAGACTGTGCAAGCGCTGCCTAGATGAGACCTAAAAAAGTACACCGGAGTGAATGGTCACCTGGTGTGCTGGGAGCACACGATTGCTCAGAAGTAGAAGGTTAAAAGGTCATGTTGGAAATAAAAGGTCACAGGGCTGAAGGCATAGGATACCCTTGCCCACGAGGCAGAGGCAATGGAGAGCACTGAATGTAGGGCACAGTGCTTATAAGGTTATGGTTAGGGGGAACTGAACGTAGGGCACTCTGCTCGTGGGTGCGGGGGGCACATGCTCCCGCGAGTAAGGAAAGGAATAGTGTGAAAGATTTGCTTGTAAGTTGGAAATGGCCTATGTAAACTGCGGCCTCAATTCTTTCATAAAGAAGAACCAGCGTCGTGTGGACTCGGGAGGGCGACAAAGTGGAGAGTGCCTCTGCTTCGACAAAGGGAAAACCGAAAGAGAAATGGAAGTAAATCAGCGGTGAGACCTTGCTTGCTGCGAGAGCCTCCCACGGTGCTCTTTCAAGGCAGAGATGAAGTGTCAGGGACAATACAGCAGAGTAAAAGGGAACAGCACCAGTGCAACCGGGAAGACCCCGGAGCAAGGAGCCGCAAACAAGAAATCTCCGAGCAGCGCACGTCATCCGCGCTTCAGAGCACTGGCAAGGACACCGCGCATCCGCTCGCGCGCCGGTGTGCCAAGGGCGAATTCTGGACATTCCGGAAGGCACTGTGCGCTTTAGCAGGCCACGGCTCTAAGATAAACCACTCTATGCAGCCTGTGTCGGATTAAAACACGTGTTTTAATTAAAACTAAATATGAATGGATAATAAACGGCACATTTCAGGGGCCAAGCCCCCTCGCTGAAGCATAAGAAACGAATGAGAAAAAATTTGCTTTATTCTAGCTCAGCTCTCTCCCGAGCAGCTACATTTAAATGTAAATAAAATATGGATTTAGATTTCAACTGTCTGGCCAAGAACTACGTCACGTTGCTTAGCAACAAACTAAACAAAGTGGCGTGAGGGTGATTGGAAAGGACAAGACGCCTGAAGGAAGGACGCCTCTCGGCTTTAAGTGTTTTCACGCTGCGCCCCACGGACGAGGTGGGGGGTCTTCAGCCCTGGAGGACCAGGCCAAAGTGGAAGGGGTTGCCCCATGGCAGGTCTCACTTCCCAGACGCTAAGGGTCACTAGGGAACTGCGCCACTTATACTAACCGGAAGCGGAGTGCATGCATGCAAACTGGGAAACCTTTGCTGCACTCGGGCCCCTTCGCAGGTACCCACAGCTGCACAGTCCTGGGTGGGGAGGAAAAGAGTGTACTGGGGAGGTTCTGGGGTCACTGAACTCAAAGCAGCAGGCCATATCCAGTGGTTGGGTTGTGAGAATCGGATATCCAATAGTTTGGTTCAAGGCCTGTAATAGTGCTCTACGCTTTTCTTAATTCAGGCCAAGTTCACGATTTTAGTGCTAACCAAAGTTTGCAGAATTTGTGATTTAAATACATCGTGAAGCCATGAAACGTTTCTGTGCACCGAAGTAAAATATTTATTGCAAAAGGAAGACATTTCACTATACTCCAATCTAGAGACTGAGCTCCGCTGAGATGGAAAATATATGCAGACTCTCTGCGAGCCCTTTACAGTGTTTCTACACACAATGGAAAAATATCCAGAGCATTACCTCTTCAGAAAAACTGAAAAGTAACCACTTTTCACTTAAATGAGATAAAGTACAAAACAGTCCAACTTTAAGTCCGAGAAACTTCACAGCACTTCGCAAAAGTTAAATAAAAACTTTGCACAACCTACTAAACTGTCTCAAGGCACTGCCCTCCACTCAAAACAAAGTAAAGCTCAGAGGATTGGGTTAAGAACTAACTATCTGCCCTCTACTTAAGTAATTGAATATTAAACCGGTTAGACCCACACTTTTATATAAATCAGCAGCTTTTACCAAATGTCTGCTGGCGATTCTGTAGCTTGTTTTCTTGCAAGAGCAGTTAGAGAAAGTAGTTAAAGTTAAGTGTACGAAATATTGATTGTTTTAAGTTGTTAATGTCACCTATGTGATCAAATGAAAAGGTAGGATTGTACGATTGTGTGAAGCGGAGTCAAGTTCATGGACAGAGGACTTCACCCGAGCCCTGCTGCAATCACCACGAGTGGGGCAGGTATGCCTATATGTGGGTCACGTGCTCTCCATGCCACTGGATTCAAGCTAGCCTGGCTGATGAGGGGTGAAACCCTGAAACCGGTCTTAGGATGCTTGTTTCCAGTCCAGAGAGAACCTGGCTTGGCAGTTTGGGCTGGACTGTTCCCATAGAGAGCAGGGTCATGACTGATTTGCACATTGCTGGGTTCAAACTGGAATGGAATGCAGAGCATAAAAAACGATGGATTTAGGCCAAGATCTCTACTGGAGTGAATGTATGACATTGTTCTGCATTCTGTCCATCAATAGTTTTTTTTCCCGTCAATCCACACTAAGCATGCCCTTCGGTTGCACCAAGTGGGGGTTAGCGCAGGGCCTGGCCTATGGCCAGAATTTTTTTTAAATGTTTAAGGGTACGCAGGATCCAATAAGTGCCCAGGAGCCATTACCAGGGGTTTGCTGTGCCTACCCCAGACAGTCAAAGCTGTGCATGGATGTGGTTGCCTAAGTATAGCAAAGATTGGCCCTGTATAGATATATTTAAGGGCTTGCGGACTCTCGAACCACTGTTGGACATCAAAGGGTTTGTAGACTGTATTGGGCTTGAAACCCCAGCAATAGGTCTAACAAGGGTACATGAGCACTTGCCAAGGATTTGCATTCTTCCTCTGGCTTTTGGGTGGGGGCTGTGCTGAAGGCCAAAAAGCCAGCCACAGGGTCCGTAAACCCTTCAACATTTTTTTATTTTGAAAGAAGGGGGAAGGCTATTTGTCCAATTCTTCCCCTTCCCCTCACTTGAGCCTGGGGTGTGAGGGGGTGAAAGGATGCTGCTATATTTGTTCATTTTAAGCGCTTTACAATTTTTTTCTTTTAGAACTCTGGGACCAAATCAGAGACCTATAATGGCAGCAGCAGCAAAATAATCCAATGATTTGGTGGACCAAACTATTGGTGTCAAGTACCAGAAATGGATATCTGGAGAAAAGGCTCCCTTGTCCAATCAGATTTTAATACATCGGTTTACTTTGTTCCACATAAGGGCAGCAAACACTGCTTCATCGAACTTCGCAGACTAACATTTGTGTACTAAATGTCTAGATATCTCGTTTAACCCTTTCAAGACAAATGAAGAAAAAAACTCATTTCTCAAAAAACACTGCGCGGATGTACCACACCAGTGTTCATCCCCTAATAATTTTGGCTGGTTTACAAATCTGCATCGCATTCGGCAAGATGATAGCAAATTGAGCTACCATCCGGTTTAAACAAGTGCTGACAAAAAGGTCGAAGGGGTCTTGCGCAAGAGAGGCTGATCAGGTCCTATGGGGTACCTCTGGGGATGCAGACTGTGCAGCAGATTACTATAGGCTGTGAATGGTCTTAGTCCGGCATCTATTTTCCGGAAGCTGAGAGAAGCTCAGAGTAGAAGACTCGGGCGCGGTTTGGAATATTGGTGTTGGTCAAATCATCGGGCGAAAAGCAGGTTTTTGGATTACCCGAATGGTGAGACACATGAAATTTGGATGAGCACAGGCGTGACCAGTAAAGGAAGTTCTTCCTGCCTGTAGCTATTGATTTCCGGTATTACGTCTGCATTTCGTGACCACCCTAGCTGAAATCTGCTTCTAATTTGTAATACTAATCTGTGGATTTCTTGTATGATTATTTTTGCCCTTTGTCCTGATGAGGCCTGAAACTGTTTGACAGGCCGAAACGCGTCGACAGTTATCACCTATTTCGACACCTTCTTTTGACTTGGAAATTGCTTGGATATAATCCCTAGGAGCATTATTGTGATTAGAAGCCACAAAGACACTGTTTTTGGCTTCTTATGCCCCTTGTTACCTTGGTGTTCGAAAAGGAAATAAGGCCAAGAAAATACATTGCCAGTATTTTCCTTGTACATAAACTATTGGGCTTATCACATAACCCTTGGATTAAGGATCCACAACAATAACATATTTGACTTCGTGGATTTTGAATAAGATATATTGCCTTTTGAATCTTGAAAAGTACTTTCACACAAGATGGGGGGCGCTAGAGGGCGCACACGCTGATGGCCGCACTTCTGTGAGGCTCTGGCTGCCTGGCCAGAAACATCCTGCAAATATCGGCCTCCCCTGTGAGTTGAAGCCTGAAACTTGCACCGAGTGTGGAAATACCTTCCTGCTGGTTCTGCCCAACTTTGGTGAGGATCGGAGGTCCGGCGCCCGAGATACGGCGCGGTGAGCGTCTGCCGGGAGAAGACACCACGGAGGGCTGCAGCGGCGCACTGGACACTGGCCTACGCGAGGCCGCGGCTCCCCACGAGGCTGCTAGGCCTCGAAAGCTCCGACCACGGCCTGAGAGGCGGGCAACTGACAGACGGAACTTCGGGGGCTGGTGGAGGTGAGTCTTGCCACCCCTAAAAGTGCTGCGACGAGTGGCGTGCCGGATCACTGTATCTGAGACAGGGTGACACTCCCGGTATACACTGCACACCTCGCCTGGCCCTGCCGGAGGAGAAAGCGGCGCACCCGGCCCTGCTCCACGCTTCCCCGCCAGCCTCCCTGATTTACCTGGGGGACACTGCTGCCACCAGGCATAGCGACTAAGGTCCCGGAGGACCACCCGGAAGGTCGGACTTACGGTCGATTGTAGGGGCGGGGTGGGCCCAACATCACTGCACTGCCCTCCGCTTCCTGTGTGCCCCAGCCTGTTGCGACTGCTCGTGCCTACTTGGACGTGCTGAGGCCTGGCTGCCAGCACGTACGCTCCTTAGGCGCCCTGGACATTGTAATTAGGGCGAGACTTTGCCAACCTGCTCATTGCCTTCTACTGCCCTGGGGGGACTCGTCACGCTGTGGGCTGCCGGCTTGAGTGCCTTTTACTGGCGGAGGGACACCGACTAGCTGCTCGTCAGTTACCGGCCCCGACTGGCACCAACAGACTGGTGGGCACCATGGGCAAAAATGACGCTAAACAGGCGAAATTATCTTTTGAGCCCCCAGCCACCAAAAAACCGCAGCGAGGCACCACGGCATCCAACGGTGCCCCAGGACCATCGAAAGCTGAGGCGGCCCCTACACCAGTGGCTCCAGAATTGCGACTGCTTATCGACGAGATGCGCCAGGGCTTCGCAACAATTGTAGATAAGGTTGACCGCTTATCTTCCAGAATGGACGGAGTTGCACAAAAGATAGAAGTCCACGAGGAGCGGCTCACGGAGGCGGAACGGCGCATCTCCACTGCTGAGGACACATCCAACACTCACGAATCGCGCCTAACCCGAATGGATAATGTCCTCAGAGTAATCGCAGCTAAGAATGAGGAGTTGGAGGCGTGGAGTAGACGCAATAACATACGCGTCACGGGAGTTCCAGAATCCACCAACACCGGACGGATGGAGGACTACGTGGAGCGCATACTGATCACCGCAGTAGGGAAGGAGGCCTTCTCTAATCAGTTCATCGTGGAGCGGGCACACCGCTCCCTGGGCCCGGTCCCCAAACCAGGGGCGCAGCCACGTCCCATTATCGCCCGGTTACTTAATTACCGTGACAGAGACGCGGCGCTGAGAGCGGCCCGAACAAACCGGAACTTGACCTGTGACTGGGTGCAGTTCTCCTTATACCCGGACTTCACGCCCATGGTACAGGACCAGAGGAGAAAATTTCTGGATGTGAAAAAGAAACTAAGGGACATGCAGGTAGACTACGCCCTTCTATACCCGGCACGCCTCAGGGTGACCCATCAGGGCAAACAGCACTTCTTTACGAACCCGCAACAGGCTGAGGACTACGTAAAAAAACTTCGCGCTACTAGGAGGGGCAGGCGCAACGATGAGGAGGAAGAGGCCGCAGGAAACCCAGTCGAGCAGGAGGACTCATGATGGGGTGCTTATGCTCGTCTGGTCGATAGCTCCTGGATGCACTACGGATACTAATTCAGAAACTGTATGCTTTGGACGCTGGAACTGCCTTGCACTACCTGCGGAGACACCACTGAGGGCTGCCTTGCATCCTGAAGGGACTGCTGACCGATAAATGGCTTTTGAACATCTTATCCCAATGCAACTGTGGTGCTGAGATCGAGCGGATGTCTGTCGCAGCAGGAGGACATGTGGGCAGCGGAAGGCTTACAGGCGTCATGGTTTTTTCTTGTATAGTACACTGCTGGCCTAGAAGGAGGCCGGGGTGCTGAAGCCCTCACGAACGATTGATTACTGTACCGTCGCTGCACTGATGGAACTCGCCCCAGGACATTTGCCCGTCCTCCGGATTAAAGGGTGGTGATGACGGGCACTGGGATGGCGGGAGGGCTTTGACCTGCAGGGACGATACATGCCAGGCACCACCCTACCTTCTCTGTCTTTCCCGTATGTTACATGCGGGTCGGGGGGGGAGAGTAGGAGTGTCTGTGCGTACCTCTGATGTTCCCAAGAGGGAATTCCCCACATGGTTTCTCTATTGTTCTTGAAAACGCGCGTTGGGGCGGGGGGGGGGGGGGGGGATCATGGTACTGGCAAGTTTGGGTTGCTTCAGTGGGAGGGGGGAGGGGATGGACAGCCAGGGTTGGGTGGCTGTGCATGGAGTATGAGGGGTTGTTCGTGTGTTGCGCTGCTAGTTGTTGGAAGTGGCGAGTTTGATGCGTATGGCATTTTTGGCAGGAGTACAGGTACTGTGGGGTGCATGTGTGTGAATATGGATGTTCGATTGGCGAGACTGTACTGGGCAGCGGAGAGATTGGCAATTGGTACATTTCGATTGAGAGTTGGAACACCAGCTGTTGGCTTCATTCAGGGATATGGTAACGCATGTAGGTGATGATACTTTGGATACAGTCACCGTAATGTTCTGGAATGTCCGGGGACTCAATGACCCCCGGAAATGCAGGAATGTACTTGCATATCTAGATCGGCACCATGTGCAAATAGCGATGCTCCAGGAAACCCACCTTAGCCCGGGGAGTGCCCCCAGGTTTGCGAGCAGGTGGGCATGTGAGAGAGTTTTCCTCCTATTCCACATATTCTAGGGGGACGGTAATATTGGTCAATAAGAGGCTGCCATTTCAAAAGTTGGGTGTGCGAGAAGATAAGGAGGGGAGATATGTCATCCTTTGGGGGAGGCTGGGAACCGATGTGATAATGCTTGTGAATTGCTATGCACCTAATGTCGATACTCCTGGTTTTTTCTTGTCATTATGGGGCCACATGTTGGAGACCGAAGCCACGCACATTGTCTGGGGGGGGGGGGGGGGGACTTCAACTTATCGCTACGTACCACGATGGATAGATCGGACGGTAGTGGACATTACAAAACGAAGGCCAGAGACGCTCTTCAGGGGATACTTACGGAGGCAGGACTAGTGGACAGTTGGAGGCACACACATCCAGCGGCTAAGGAAGGCACTCACTTCACAACATATGCACGCTCATGGGCAAGGATAGACTACTGCTTTGTCTCACGGGGCCTCGCTGGGGGGATAGTTCAAGTGAAACACCTGCCTCGCACGTACTCGGACCATTGCCCGGTACTGACCGTCCTCGAAGTGCCAGGGCATACTAGGGTAAGACCACCATGGCGGCTTTTCCCCTCGGCCTTACTGGACCCTGTCTTTAAACACGAACTCGGAGAAGAGATCGAGGCCTTCTTCCCTAGAAACAAGGGGTCTGTGGATAAGGTCGAAACCATTTGGGAAGCTTTTAAAGTCACTGTGAGGGGAGTCACGATCTCCAAAAGCTGTGGAATATTGAGAAGCATAGTGCGCACGTTAACTACACTAGAGGGGGAGCTTAGGGCACTGGAGGCGGAGATGGTAGGGAATCCCAGCCCTGACCTGGCGGCACGATTTAGAGCTAAACTGACGACCTATGAGGAGGAAGCAGCCAGGGAGGTAAAATTCCGGGGTAAATACTGGACAGCTAGGTGCTATTGCGAGGGGGACCGACCGGGGAAGGTACTGGCGGCACTCACGAGGCACCAGCGCTTTGCCTCCCATATCCTAGAAATCTCTGATAAGGAGGGGAGGATCCATCAGGACTCTAAGGGGATACAAGACACCTTCCTACAACACTACAAACGCCTATACTCCACACAGCAGGAAGGTGAAGTAGAGTTCGGTAATTACCTGGAAGACATAGCGCTTTGCTGGTTAAGTGATGGTAACAGGGAATTCTTAGGGTGCCCTTTCGAACTGGACGAGATTAGAGAAGCGATCATGTCCCTCAGTAATGGCAAAGCAGCAGGACTAGACGGCCTACCGGCCGAATTCTATAAATGTTACATCGATATCATGGCGCCGGTACTGAAAGAGGTCTTCGAGGACTCGCTGGAAGTGGGGATACTGCCGGGAACCATGAGGGAGGTGGCGATCACCTCGCTGTTGAAGCCGGGAAAGGACCCAACGGATACTGATGCCTATAGACCCCTGTCGTTGCTGAACTGTGACGCGAAGATTCTTGCGAAAGTGTTGGCAACTAGACTGTCCCTACTTATGACTACTCTTGTACTGCCGGACCAATCTGGCTTTGTCCCGGGGAGAGCCACATCTCACAATCTGCGCACGTTATTTTCTCTAATTCCTTCCATTGCACCCGAATTGCCGGTTGCTGCTGTGTTTCTGGACGCCACCAAGGCGTTCGACTCAGTGGAGTGGGGTTATCTGCTGGCTATCTTGGGCAGAATGGGGTTCCCCCGGATATTTATTGCCTGGGTGACATTGCTATACACTTCCCCAGTCGCCAGGGTCGTCGTCAACGGGGTGCTTTCGGCACAGATGCCGATCACGAGAGGGACTAGGCAGGGGTGCCCCTTGTCGCCCTTACTATTCGCCCTGGCTATAGAACCGCTGGCCTGCAGAATACGACAGTTACACAAAGACAAGGCCTTTAACTGTCAGCTTCAGAAAGTAGAACCTGCAAGTCTGTCTGAATTATCACTGGTGCCAGAGGCTCCCTTTTACCCAGTTAAAAGGCGCTGCTCAAACGGTATTCACAGAAAGGCACTCAATTTCTAACAATACAAAGCTGTGAGCAAGCAATAAATGAAATCTGATGTCGTCAAAATACCAACATTACCCGAGACCGCCACATCACTTAACGCCCTACAGAGCGAGCCAAGAACCCACTCATGCGCACAGACTACAAAATCACGGGACAGGCAGGGAGGGGGGACGTTTGCTGTGGAAGGTTTTGATTGAAGATTACACCAGTCTGCCAGAAGCTGATGCGAGCTGTAAGTGACCTACATCCAGGCAGCAACGGCTTAATTAACACGGCCCATCAAGAAGTACGATTCCTCCATAGGAACAGGAAGCAGAGTCTGCTACAAGGCTCCACCAGTCGCACAGGCTGTGGTTTTATTAGTGAGCATGTCACAGAACTGGAAGGTGCTTCAACCAAGGTACTCTTCTCCAGACTGCAGCAGACGAAACACAGTGGCAGGTCACATGAAACAGATATCACTTTGCATACCGTGATCATGAATTGACAAAGTATGGAGTCTGAACTAGCTTTTGACACCCAAACAATTTACATCAGCGGACATCAGAAGAGACACCTACAGCTGAGAACAACTAATCACCAGTGCTTTCAAGTCTTTCATGATCACTAAATCATGCCCTCACTTATCACAAGCACTTAGAAGTTCACTTCCGCACGCTAGAAAGAATATTTGTTCATATGACGGGAGTGCACTTGAAAGGTGACCGCCAGAGTCAATCTACTCACTAAGAAAATAAGCTGCAGTCCAAAGCGAACAAAAGTGTGGACAGTAGCATTGATGAGGCATGGTCCGGATATATTAAAGAACTCCGAATCCAAGGCCAGTTTCTAACAAATGGACTGACTATTACAGTCAACAATACCTCCCAATTGAGAAAAGAAACCATTAGCACAGGAATTTGCTCCAGCTCAGATAACTTTCAACCCTCTACCTCGAGATCCCCTTGAATACTCAGGACAAATGTCAGCCCTTGAATGCCTCTAGAGATACTTCGAGAAGGTGAAGCAGACTACAAGTTCCTGCCCTGTCCCCCAAAACAATCACCTCACCTGTCCATTGGTCTCACATGAAACTCCACTCTATACGGATGGATCAATGCATTAGCCTCACCAAAGACTCTGCCGGAGCCACTCTGCATCACAGACAAGCCAACAGACTTCAATTCTCTGCAGACACTCCCCTAAACAGATACTTTCTACCCATCCTGATTTAGGACGCAGGTCACTACTATTTCAGCAATGGATCCTTCTGCAACCTGGACCATATCTTACAACTTGCGCAGACCGGTACCGAGGAGGTTTCACCTCAGGAACCACAGTCTCAATGTTGCCTTCCAACGCCACCAGAGACCTGGATAGCCACCAGACTCTCCGCACGCAACTGCTCCTTAGCCGAAAAAACAGCTCTAGGATCCCAGTCCACCGCTCCACAGAGGGGGTAGGCATAGTGTAGTGCTCCATTGTGTTCTCCTGTTAGGGTGCAGACTGCCAAATCCACCCCACTGGGAAACCAGGTAGGCCCACGGACTGTAGGCCACTAGGCTGATCAATCTTTTCACAAGATCATTGCAATCCCTGCTCCTGGTAATGCATAACAATGTCCCTTCCCCCGGAGACACCAAGTACTAGCGCCCCTCGCCCCCCCTTTCCCGGATTCTTCGGGAGTGCCTCACTGCTCGTTGGCAGGCTTGGGTTTGCGCGCAGCCACATGGATTGGGCTCTAGGCAACAGTGAGGCCTTCACATTGTTGTAGGGAACAGAGCGGAGGCAATCGGCTGAGGCCAGATTCTTGACTAATCATTCGTTGTGTAATTAGCAAGCACAGCATTAACGTGTATTCTTGCAACATTAGTGTTTCATAGCAAACAAGATCATGTTACAACTTCCTCCTAATAAAGAGCACAGTATCGGGACATAGCTACCCTCAACTCCCATTCCCCCATCAATGACAACCAGCCTACATTCCATAATCCCATACCCTCCAAATGCATATGCTGCCACTTACACCCCCTCTCCAGCCACATCACTTTATCTTTCCTATTCATCACTCAAATATGTAAAACCCCTTTACCTCCAGACTCATACTATCCTCAAATTAAAATTTAAACCAGTAGCACCATCTACATTGATTCTCATCCCCGTTGCACAGTTTCAATCAATTCAACTTTATTTTGGCTAAAAAAAGCCATGAAAGCACGAAAAAAATCTTCAATATAAAACAAATAGTTAGGTACATAATATGGTAAAATACATTTCATTAGCATTCTAAGGGTTATACAAAAAGACAGATTTTACATAATTAAAAGACTGTTGGTTAGTGGGAGCACTACAGTGAAGGAGATTATATTTTGATCTAATCTTATGTTTATTATTATTTCTGTTATTGGACAGATATAAAAAAAATCGAAAAAATAGACTTCACTAAATCTTGAATGAAAATATAACCCTTTCACTGAAATTCTCATTAACTAAATATAGGACAAAAATTTGCGGCGATTTATGTGATGACTAGCCCTTGATGTCTCAAACAAGGACCACAAGCGGTCGCACATCTTGGGGATGGAGGAAAAGAAAAACCTCCATCTGAAAAGTCCGTGGATCAGCCCTGTGAGCGGGATAAACCATATTTAAATGTATTTTCGCTCCAGTACACGTAAACTAGACTACTGCAACAGAATTCCAAAGATATGCTTTTCTTTCCTTCGCATTGAACTTTATGGGAATGTGAACTGTTACCATGCATTCCCTTACAACGCAGTAATCACAATGCCATCACCTCTACAACACGCTTTACATTGTGACACTTTTACATCACTAGTTAGCTGGTAAGAAATATTTTAACACCAACTACAATGTAAAATACATATACACGTGCATACTGTATTAAATACTTAAAATGCAGGGCTTATGCAGGACATTTACAATATAGCTATTACCAAACTTGCCATTTTCTGACACTAACAGAATTTGATCCTGCAGTTTAGTCTTAATTTATTAAATACGGGAATAGAGGGTTCTAAGGGTTAAGGGATGGACATGGGTACAGCTAATAAGGTGTTATTTGCATTCAGGGAGGAGTATCGCTTACAGGAAAGTAAGTGGTTTTTATGACTCAGGAATGGGTAATAGTGGTTGTAAAGGTTTTGTCAGGGTTCAGAAACTGGAAAGGTTACGGGATAGTAAGGAATTTCTAGAGTTCTGGTAGTAATGAATTTCAGTGGTTCACTAAGCAGCAGCAAGGGTTTTTAGGGTTGGGCAAGGGTAGTAGGATAGGGGTTGAAATGTATACACATACATATATACGGACACAAACAAATTAAAAAAGGCTTTGTAGGTTCGCTCCTAAAAAAAATTATATGAATTTTTATATTTAAAAAAAGGAGGTTTCAAGTGTTGTAAAGGCATGCATGGTAGCAACTGATATTCGTAGATACACATGTACAATCTTTCCCGTTTTAATGGGGCTAAAACCCCATAACCCCCTTTTAATATAAAATATATTCTTGAAAGTATTTTACCCCGTACCTACCTTTAAAAACTACTTAAATCCTCTTAAAACCAAGTGACCTAAACCCTTTTCTTTACTACTGCTTAAAACTACTCCTAAACTCTGAAACAAATACAATCTTACTACCCCTTAACTAGGAACCCCTGAACCCTAAAAACTTTATACCCTATAAACTACGCATCACTAAGTCCTAAAAACTCATTACCCACTAAAACTACCCACTTATAACCCCTTAAAAGTGCCCATCCCTACACACAAAATCCTTACTACCACATTTTAAAGTGATATAAACCTAAAATAAATATGGTAAAACATAACTATGTATAGTTAAGTGTCTGTATATATTTAGATTGATATATCTACAGTTATGTCAATTAAGGCCACAACAAAAATTCTCCAAGTATTGCAAAACCATTGCAAGTACTAGCCTCTATTTCAACTACACGAGTGGAATTAACCTGTAAGGTAACTGCCATGTTGCAAAGGCTGCATATTACTTTGAAGCATGTGTGCTTTTCAGACTCTGTCCAAACTTAAAAGGCTGGTTGGCTTTCATTCAGAACAGTAGAGCCCAAAATATGCAACAACCAGGCCCCCAACCCTTGCTTCCTCCTCTTCCAACTTTACCTTTCTTAAACAGGACCCACAATCCTGGGCGCTTCTTTGTAACGTATTTATTAATAAAAGTAGTACGAGTGGTGTGGCTGTTGATTTTATCTTTCACTCTGTTTTGTTTGTCCAAGGAGTCACGCTCTCAATCTCCTTGACTTGCACCTTCACTCTTTTCCTTTTTCTCACTTATTCACCAAAATTCTGGAATAGGATTGGCCGCCTATGATGAGAAAGGGGCCAAGTCTCTGGTAAATATCTGACCAGATTGCCCCGAGGGTGTTCGCCCGTGAGGTGCCTTCCTCTCCGCCACACATTTTTTCACTTATTATTTGGGTACATGTGTGGTTCTGTGTATGGTCCTAAACAGGGCTGACATTTTTTTGGTTGCGCCGAGTTGAAGATTTATGAACCCCCCCACAATTAGCGAAAATGAAAGACTAGAATGTCTGTTTCAGGACGGTAAGGCATTAGAGACAACACCTTAATGTAGAAATAATACCGGGTGTTTTTCCCAAATTCTACTTCCTGAGAATTTAGTTGGATCAAAAGTCGCATGCCTGTTAGACAATTTCCTACACCAGTCCTGTTTTTTTTGGGATTTTGTTGGATTGCACTCAGGATACTACAACCCTGCCCCTTTTGGCATACAAGAGTAACTTTTGGGGGTTATCGGGAGGTACAGCCAGGAAGGTAGTGACATACAACTGCAGTAAAGAGTGAAGGATCCAAGACATCTTAAATGAGGTGCAACCATTAGATATTCACCATGTGGGTGATAATCATAGATAGATGGTGCTTCCAGCTGAGGTCTCAACCAGAAACAGTAGCTGCCAACAATCACCTGATGGCATTCATGCTTACCTCTGAACTTCTTGGGTGGGTTGTTTAGGTCCCCCGCCTCCGGTTGCACCACACACCTGTCATCCACCAGGCTGCAGAGCAAACAGAACAGTTTCATTAAGCAACAGCAAAGACTACCATAATAAAAAAAGCATTAAGCAGACACAGGATATCTAAAAACTAACAAAACAGTGCATTTACAGGCTAGACAAAAATGCCTGGGCTAAGTAACATGCCAAAAGCATGAACAACATTTATAGTTAGGATTTCTCACATAATCCCCAATATAATTTGAGTGCTGCAAGCATAGGGAAGAATTAAACCTCTGCTTCAAAGTCATGGATATCACCAGTTCAACCTGCAGCTCTAAACTGATCTTAAATAGCCCAAGGACATTGGTGAAGAAAACATTTCTAGTCTCTTGTAACATTTTTTTGGATACTTTTGATACTTGTGAAATCCAAAACATACATAAGTGAACCATCAGTCAACTACTTGTGGAAGACTCAATTTCACGTACTAGCAAGCTGCTCTTGCAAAAGTGCTTGCTGTGACTAAAACCTGTAATTTTAAATTGTTTGTGCTTACAAAATTGAGTACGCAGGTGCAAGACTAAACCAGAATGTGGCCTTGGTGAGGGCTAGACCATTTGCACAATGAAATGTTGATCACTTCGACTGAGGGCCTTAAACGGAGATCAGTAACTACAAGTTGTATAGCTCGTGCCAAAGTGCTCAATAGTTAAAATCAGTTTTGCTTCTTTGAAGTTGAAGTCAGTGAGCTGAATGCACCAGATGTAGCATGTACAATGTATTTCACTGTATGGTCTCATGTATCATAAGTCAGAACTCTTTGGCAGTTTGGCCAACTGTGTTCTAGCTCCAGCCTTGGGCAAACATAGCTCTGTTATACCACAATAGCATTGACTGTTCTTTTTCAGAAAAATCTGCATTCACAAATGGTGCCGTGACTTGGATGTACTAATTGGAGAGCCAGACAGACTTTGTGCCACGGTCGAGTGGCCTGGTAATTCCATTTGTGTCAGAAGCACACCTACTAGATTGGACTTAATGCCCAGCAGCTCAGACAAAGGAGCTGAGGGTCACCGGAAACAGTGATCCAATCAGCTACATCCAAAGAATGAGGCTTGGATTCCTCTACAGTCTTGCACAGGCATTGTGGTCCAGGTAAGACAAGTCGCAATAAGTAAGTGCTGTGTTCAGAGTAAGTCTCTGGGAAGGCTGACTCCTTTAGAGGAGTAACCTGGGATTCACAATGATGCCGGCAAGAGGGACTTGGTAGACTGGAAACTGCAGTATAAAATACTAATTCTGAACTGTGATCACATTTCAATATTGGAACAAAAGTGAGTAAGATATTTAGTTGTACATCCAGATATTGTAGGAAGATCAGTCTCAGCCAATGCCTTCAAAAGGCTAACCAGCATGGCAGGTCATGAAAAGGAAGTGTTATGTCCCACAACTGTATTTGTAGGACTAGTCCCTTCTAGCAGTCAAATATCCAACATGACAGTTTCCAATTGAAGGGACAATTGAGAGACGTGATTACTTAGAAGAATGTATGAAAGCAAGTGAGAATAAAGGAAATGCACAGGTTGTTGAGGTGGGATGTGATGCATCTATGGAAGGATTATGTCAGGAGCAGGAATTGGGAGGAACAATGAGGAAATAGGGCCACAGTGGAGATGTATGATCAGGAAAAATGAAAAGAGGAGGAGGAGTGTTGGAAAATGCTTTACTAAGAAACAGAAGATGCCCTTCTGCTCCACCTGAGCATGAAGATCCTTTGATCGAACAAACCTTGCACCACTCTATTAAATCACCCCCATAAGTCCCACTACTTCTCTGGAGCAGAGTTAACACAATAAGTCAACAGAAAGGGAGTCGGACACAGAGTCCAAAGATCAGGAGGAAGCTGAAGAATTAGCTAAATTAGAAAGTGAAGTCCAAGAACTACAGGTAAGAGGAGGAGCTTAGCGAGCATCCAAGATGGTCGCGTGAGCGCAGGGCTCCCCGGACCCTCGCCACTCCACAATTTATCCTGGAGATGTCCTGATTTCTTGGACTGCTCTTCGAAGATGAACCTCGACTGAGTCCATAACTCTTCTCAGAATTGAAATCTGACTTGGGTAACCGAAATTACGGCACTTTGAACTTTCAAGGCCCACCTGGAGTCTGTGCTAGGGCCTTGTCTACTTGCGGATCCGGGACGGAGTTGAACAACAACGGCAGTGGGGCCTCCTTGGTGGCCGCATCTCTTTCGGTTTCCGGATCCCCGCATGGTCTGATTGAGAGACCGTTTCGCCTGGCTGGGGACCAATCCAGCCCCCACTTAGTGTCTGAACTGCCTCCTCATTTCATCTCTTTTGGATCACATTGTGACTTTTTCTTTGTCATACGAGCCAGCCACCAACCCTCGCCACCCGAAAACACCACCAACTGATCCGCACCGCCAAGAAAACGGCTTTCAAGAACCGACTGGACAACAACGCACACAACTGCAAGGAACTCTTTAACATCGTGAAAGAGCTCTCCAACCCCAACGCCGGAAGCAACGACATCACCCCATCGCAAGACCTCTGCAACTCCCTCGCCTCTTACTTCCACAACAAGATCGCGGACATACACAACAGCTTCAGCACCCATCTAACCCACGCCACGACCACAGCAACGCCGCCCACCACCACCCTCCGAGCCTGGACCCCGATCAGCACCGAAGACACCGTCCGCACGATGAACTCTGTCCACTCCGGATCTCCGACCGACCCCTGCCCTCACCACGTCTTCAACAAAGCCGACGCTGTCATCGCACCCCACCTGCGGGACATTATCAACACCTTTCAACACCGCCACCTTCCCCGAGAGCTGGAAGCACGCCGAACTCAGCGCTCTACTCAAGAAACCTACGGCAGACCCCACCGAACTCAAGAATTACCGCCCCATCTCACTACTCCCGTTTCCAGCCAAAGTCATCGAGAAGACCGTCAACAAACAGCTGGCCGCCTTCGAGACGAATGGATCCCTCGACCCCTCGCAGTCCGGCTTCCGTGCCAACCACAGCACCGAGACCGCCCTCATAGCCGCCACCGACGACATCCGAGCCCTGATGGACAACAGAGAAACAGCGGCCCTCATCCTCCTAGACCTCTCCGCGGCTTTCGACACGGTCTGCCACCGCACCCTAGTGCAGCGCCTCAGCAACGTCGGAATCCAGGAGAAGGCACTGGAATGGATCGTCTCCTTCCTCGACGGAAGAACACAGAGAGTACGCCTACCACCGTACAAGTCAGAGGCCACCGAAGTCATCTGCGGCGCCCCTCAAGGATCCTCGCTGAGCCCTACCCTCTTCAACGTCTACATGAGCCCCCTCGCGGCCATCGCATGCCAACACAACCTCAACATAACCTCCTACGCCGACGACACCCAGCTGATCCTCTCCCTGACCAACGACCCCACCGCCGCCAGAGCCAACCTGCACGAAGGGATGAAAGAGGTAGCCGAGTGGATGACGACGAGCCGCCTGAAACTGAACTCAGACAAGACGGAGGTCCTCATCCTGGGCTCCTCGCCCTCCGCCTGGGACGACTCCTGGTGGCCCCCCGCCCTGGGCACCGCACCCAAACCGACGAACCACGCACGCAACCTGGGCTTCATCCTGGACTCCTCCCTCTCCATGACCAGGCAAGTCAACGCCGTCTCCTCGTCGTGCTTCAACATCCTGCGCATGCTTCGGAAGATCTTCTGGTGGATCCCCACGGAGACCAGGAAGACCGTCACCCAGGCCCTCGTCACCAGCCGACTGGACTACGGCAACACACTCTACGCCGGAACCACCGCCAAGCTCCAGAAGAGACTCCAGCGGATCCAGAACGCCTCAGCCAGACTCATCCTCGACATCCCACGGAACAGCCACATCTCCGGACACCTGAGAGACCTGCACTGGCTCCCAGTCAACAAAAGAATCACCTTCCGGCTCCTCACCCACGCACACAAAGCCCTACACGATCAAGGCCCGAGCTACCTCAACAACCGAATCAACTTCTACGCTCCCAAACGCCACCTCCGATCTGCCAGCCACGCCCTCGCCGCCGTTCCACGCATCCGTAGAGCCACAACAGGAGGAAGGTCCTTCTCCTACCTGGCCGCCAAGACCTGGAACTCCCTCCCGGCCGACCTGCGCCTGACCCAAGACCACCTCTCCTTCAGGAAGAAGCTCAAGACCTGGCTGTTCGAGCAGTAGCGGCACCCCCCTCCCCCTAAGCGCCTTGAGACCCTACGGGTAGGTAGTGCGCTCTATAAATGTCATTGATTGATTGAGCCCTTGTGGATTTGTGTTGGCACCCTGATTGCCGGCAGCCATTTTCACCAGGTCTCGTGGGCCCCTCCGGGGAGCAGTCTCCAGTATGGCGGGCAGGGGTGACGCCGAGAGGCGAAAGACTAAGACGTCTCTTCGTGGTGGACCGGTCCAGACAAATGTTATGGACCGGTATACTCTAGCCAAAGGCTCCCACGGGCTTTCCAGTCGTACCCCGGAGGACGTCAGAGACGACCCTTCTTTTCCTGTTGAGCTGTCCCTGCAGGACATTATGGGCGCCATCACCAGCATGAGGGAAACCATCGGCCAGCAATATGAGGCCTGGGCTAATAAAATCGACACGGTGGCCGTAGATGTCACTCTGTCAGGGCCGACCTATCTAAAACAAACGAAAAAGTAAAATCACCGGATCTGAAGACCTCTAGCCTCGCGGCCGATGTGGTGGAACTCCAAACCGAACTTGCAAATTTGAAATCGGTGAATGACCAAATGTCCCATCAGCTGGAGGATTATGAAAACAGGGCAAGACGCAATAACATCCGCGTCATTGGCGTCCCGGAAAACCCCGAGACTCACTCGGTGGACCTCCTGGTCGAAGATCTGATTCTCACCCATCTTGCCCCTTCCAGCCTGAGTAAATTCTTCGCTGTGGAGCGTGCACATCGTGTCCCGGGCGGTCAACCCAAGCCGGGCGCCCCTCCGAGGCCTATCATTGCGAGACTTTTCCATTTTAGAGATCGTGATGCGATTTTGCAGGCATCGAGAGTGCATGGCCTGGTGAAATTTGAAAACTCCTCGGTTAACTTTTTCCCGGACTTCACCCAACTTGTGCAAAGACAAAGGATGGGTTTTCTCGGGGTTAAGCGACGTCTCTGGGACCTAGGCCTGAAGTACGCCATACTTTTCTCTACCAGGCTTCGAGTGGAATATGAGGAACGGACCTTCTTTTTCGATCGACCGGACAGTGTGAGTGACTGGTTTGATTCCCTGCCGGGCCGAGGCGATCGGACGGAGCACCCTGGCGGTGGTGAGCCTACGCAACAGTGACTTTCCGGTCCCTGATTTCTGAACATTGGACTTTGCTCAGCTGGGTGCTATTTCTCTTGTGTATGTTGCCCTGTAGTAGTCCACTTTTGGGTGGCGGGTGGGGACGGGCCTCTTTCCTCCTCTGGGGTCTTTTTGTAGAATGGGATTGTTAGGGCGACAGGCACACTGCATTTTGGGGTGGCTTTTTAGTCTTCTGCAGGGGTGCAGGGAGGGGGGGGGGGTGTTTGTGTTTTCCTTTCTCAAGGCGACATACTGGTTCTTTCTCTGCTTCTGATGTCCTACTCTTCGTGGGGAGCCCCATGCAGCATGTTTGGGAATGGGGGGTAGTGGGCTGAAGCTCATATCTTGGAACGTCAATGGTTTGGGTGATCATATAAAACGGGGTGTTGTACTGCAATATTTACGGCGTTTGTCCCCTGATGTGGTACTTCTGCAGGAGACGCACCTAGTTGGCAATGTGTGCCATGCTATGAATAGGAGGGGTTAAAGATTGGTCGCACACTCCGGATTCACCACTGGTTCTAGAGGGGTTGGTATTCTGGTCCAGTCTTCCCTCCCTTTAGAGATTGATAATGCCACTCTGGATGACAGAGGGCGTTACGCCGCCCTCACCGGTAGGTGGGAGGGCAAGACTCTCTCCTTGGTCACTGTTTATGTACCCCCAGGCCTTCAGACCTCTTTCTCAGATGTTGGTCGGATGATGCTGGGGCTCCCTGATGGTCTTCTCCTTATGGGTGGGGACTTCAATTCGGTACTTTCCGGCGATTTGGATCGTCACCCCCCCAGGGACCTTCCCGCGTCTCAATCATGGCTTGGTGGGTTCCTGGACACTTTTGGTCTGGTGGACTGCTGGAGGTTAATGCACCCGACGCTACGTCACTACACCTTTCACTCCGGTGCTCATGGCAGTCTCTCCAGGCTAGATTACTTCCTTATGCCCGCTGTCCAGTCCTCCTACATAGGGGAAGTTAGCCATTTGGCCCGGGGTATTTCGGATCATTCTCCTGTGTTGCTTCTTTTTGATATGGGTCTGCACTCTGCGGGGCGGGTCGCCCCTATCAATCCCTGGCACTTGCATAACCCCAAGACTCGCACCAGCCTCATGAAGTCGCTGGACCACTACTTCCTGGAGAATGAGGGGTCGGTCTCGTCCTCAGTGTCCCTGTGGGAAGCCTTTAAGGCTGTTATTCGCGGACACGCCCTATCTTTAATAGCAGAGACTAAGAAAGCTAGGAATGGGGAGGTCGAGAGTCTGGAGGCTGAAATACTGGATTTAGAGGATGACCTGGACACGGGTGTCAACCGGGATAAACTCCACGCCCTTAGCTTGAAACGGTTCGATTATAAATCCCTTGTGACGGAGGCCGCCAAAACGATGTACAGAGAACAGCAAGGTAGATTGTATGATGTTGGGGATAAGGCTGGTAAACTGATTGCCTGGCTCGATAAGGAGAGAGCGAATTGTTTTGTCCCTGTGATTCAGAATTCTGACGGTGTGGATGTGATTGACCCTGGTGAGATTGTGGAATGTTTTGCTGATTTTCGTGTGGTCTACTCCCCGGTGTCTGACAGACGAGGATGACTCTCGCTTTTTGTTGAGACATCGCGCTGCCCTGCCTGTCTGAAGAGGATCGGGAGAGTATGGAGGCATCGTTGTCGGTTGACGAGATTGCGACTGCCATCCGTTCCCTCCTTTCCGGCAAAGCCGTGGGGCCCAATGGCTTGCCCATTGAATTATACAAATTACGCCCGGACAAGGTCGCACCATATCTTCGTGATATGTTTACGGAGTCACATGATCTTGGCTCCCTCCCTAGTGACCAGCGCCTGGCTACTATAGTGGTAATTCCCAAAGAGGGCAAACCGCCTGACCGCTGTGCCTCATACAGGCCTATCTCCTTACTGAATGCTGAGCCTAAGATTCTCGCTAAGGTCCTTGCTAACCGCCTCCTCACTGTTATTTGTGACCTGATCCATCCGGATCAATCTGGTTTCATTCCGCACCGGAACACCGCTTTAAATTTGCGCCGCCTTCATGGCGTCCTCGCCAGGGCGGAGCTTCTGTCTGAACCGGCCATCTTGGCTTCATTGGACGCCACAATGGCCTTTGACACAATAGAGTGGCCGTACCTTTAGGCCACTCTTGAAAAGTTAGGCTTCGGTGCGGGATTTATCAGTTGGGTGAGGCTTTTATATACAGACCCGCTGGCTCAGGTGGTTGTCAATGGTAGGGTCTCCCAGTCCTTCGTACTTGGGAGGGGTACTAGGCAGGGGTGTCACCTGTCCCCCTGCTCTTTGCTCTTGCCCTGGAGCCGCTCGCGGCCTGGCTCCGATGGGAACCCTCGATAAAGGGCATTCAGTGGACCCCTGACTGAAGACCGGGTTTCGTTGTACACCAACTATATTCTTCTGTATCTCAGTTCCCCTCGCAAGTCCCTCAATGTCCTCTTTGACGTCCTAACTTCTTTTGGCAAAAACTCCGGTTTGATTATTAATTGGTCTAAATCGTGTGCTTATGTCATCTCTGGTGGCCTTCCTCCCTTGCCGACAAAGTTCTCCATTCAAATTTCTCACTCTGGCTTCAAGTATTTGGGGGTTTACATATCATTGGACTCGGCTGCCCGCTACGAGCATAATCTCCTTCCTCCTCTCCGACGCTTGACGTCGCTCGTTGGCGTAGACTACCGCTGTCCCCTCTTGGTCGAGCAGCGCTGTTTAAAATGATGTTCCTACCCCGATTTCTCTACACACTTCAGAACTCCTTTGATATTATTCCGGCGAGCTACTTTCGGGAGGTGGAGGGTTTACAGAGGAGACTTGTTTAAGACGGTCGAGCACGCATCGCTCTCTCAAAACGAACTCTCCCCTGGTATGACGGGGGCATCGCACTCCCAGACATCAGGAGGTATTATTGGGCCTCCCAGTTGTCCGCCATTAACCCTGCTACATATGCACCCGGTCTGAATCCAGCGTTTGCGATGGATAAATACCTGTTGCCTGGTGGAGACTTCAACAGCACTCTACTCTCGGACGGCGGGGAGGAACCTAACGGGACCCACCAAGATTGCAGTGCGTATATGGAAGGATGCCAATGTGGCCATGGGGTGGAATGATCGACTGACGCAAGCGACCCCTTCGTTTGCTTCGGAACGATTGGGATGCTTCTGGACAACGAAAGGTTCAAGAACTGGGACATGATTGGCATTAGTAGAGTGGGTGATCTTTGGGTGAAAGGTGCGGTCAAACCATTCGCGGAGCTTCAGAGTGAGTGAGTTGAGTGAGCGGGAGTTCTTCAGATATGCACAGGTGCATCACGCTTTACTGTTGGTCTTCACGGCCGGTACCACGGTCCCTGAATCTTCCCCGCTTGAGGACCGTGTACTCGATGGTCATCTGCCCGACAGTACAATTTCCCTGATTTATAAAAAGCTAAACAATCGGGCAGATCTCCTTGTGCATCTTAGGGAGGCGTGGACTGGAGAAGGGTTGGAATTGGATAACGAGGACTGGCAGTCTGCACTATCCTCCCCGAAAGAGGTCGCCATTCCGGCCGTCTCCGCCTCGTCCAGCTTAAAATTCTTCACTGTGTGTATGTGACGGGTCCTCGTTTGGTTGCTATGGGTTTTTCTTCAGGCGGATTGTGTAGGCGCGGTTGTGGAATGAGTGCCACTTTCCTTCATATCCTTTGGGAGTGCCGTGATGTCGCTGCGTATTGGCACCGCGTGCATGCTGTAATGGAGTGTGTCACTGGGGTCGCTCTGTTGCCTGAGGCTCGAAGATGTTTGCTGAATGTGTGGGAGCCAAATGACTACAATGTCGCCCAGGCCCGGTGGGCGGCACTTGGGAACAGGATTTCCAAAAGGGATTTTGCGCAGCTCTGGGGTTCCCAACGGCCTCCCACCGTGTCGGTATGGAAGGAGAACATGGATTGGTGCATGTTCAGGGAGAAGACGGTATATTTGGCTAGGGGCGAGCCTAGGGCGTGGAGTAAAATTTGGGGCCAGTTGAAAGCATACCGAGGGAAAATCTGTATGCCCCCCTTCGCAGACATCCCGGTCATTTCCTTGTCCCCTTGACCTCTGAGGTTCCTTGATCACTATTCCTTACCAGATTGTCCTGACCTCCCCACTGCCTCCCCCCACTGGTCATCTCTATCGTCCTCCTGATTCTCTATCCTGGTATGGTAGGTCTCCACCGTCTGAGCTCGACATCTTCTACAATGTTTCTCGCCTTGAGTTTTTTGTTCCTTCGTTCCTTTACAAAAACTTAAAAACACTTTGTATCCTGCATACCTCCTGTGTTGCCGAACGTGTATCCTGTACCTCTGCTGGACCTATTGGGGTCAACCGCTGCTTTTTGACTCTACGTAATTAATCTACAAACACTAGAGGCCGGCCCCTGTGGTTGTAGGCCCATATCTGTAATGATTTTGTTTTGCACAATAGTTTTTCAAAAAAAAGAAAAACAAAATAACTACAGGTAAAGACACAAAGTAGAATGAAGTTGTAAACTCAAGAATACTTTATGTAACAGGATTCTGCACGAATATAAAGACCAATGGGTTAAACGGTTAGCTAACTGATGCAGTACAATTTCCCAACTACTTTAAAGAAACAATGCGAAACCAGGCAAAAAATTGTAAACCAGAAACTGGAGAGAAGGTCTGTTTATTTTGCCAGGTTATAGAAGGTGTTTGCTTCAGGCAGAGTGCTTGATCCTGCTGATGAGATCCCAGCAAGCGTAGAGTTCACACTTTGTTATCAATTTATAGAAGCCAATAAAGAAGGCGATCTGCCAGTACAATCAGACACGGTCGCAAAAAAGTTTAGCAGAAGTATTAAATCTAGCGAAATATTAGGACATGCATGTCAAGTATGAGGAGGTGAAGAAAAAGTAACACAAAATTCAAAACAAAAGTGCTCATGCAGCAGGCTTTCCCCCAGAATAGAGGAAGGGGTGGCTGAATAAGAGGATATGGAGCCCAAGGAGGACAACAGATTGTAGTGAGCCACACCTCAGGGACTGGGTGCTCAGCACAATACCAACCAGTATTATCAGACAGGGCCATAGCCTTCATATCCATGTTACAAGTGCGGAGGCAAGTACAGACCATTGGGCATGCGATTGCCTAAAGCCTCCCAGACAGAGGGAGGGGAAATAATAGAGGGGAGGAACACAAAGCCGACAAGCATAGCAAGCAGCTGATGAGCAGAGTCAGAACTATTTTGGCAATAGTTACAAAACTTTGGGGGGCAGAAAATCCACTGGACCTGGGTGAATTACAATAAAGAAGGGGAGTGGTCACAGTGAAAAATGATTACATGAGATTCAACATCACCTTTGAAAATAATCCAAATATTTCTTCATGTTAAACACATTTATTCATGTTGAACATGTAATGTTCACTAACAGCACAATTGTATTAAGAGATGCTCCAGCAAGGAAGGAGGGAAAGTGCAGGAATGGGCAAGAGGGAATGTTGGAGAGAAAGGAAGGACAGTGTGCAATAAGGCATAGCAAACCGATGATGCAAGCAGACTAAGATCAAAAAGCTTTTGATGTGAGCTACATACAGCACGACTACCCATAGGGCTGCCTGAGAGGATTAGTACAGCGGACTGCTGTCCCAATGGACAATGTGGGTCCATACGTACTAGGGAAGGTAAAGGGTACACTGTAAAAGTTTCTCCTCAATACAGGGGCCACCAACAAAAAAAAAAAACAATCCCACAGGTTTCACTCTCGGGAAAGAATAAACTATCTGTGGGATTCACATCTTCCTATCTAACCCCATGTCAGCCCCCTTAAAATATACCATAGAGCCCATCACTGATAAGCATTCTTTTTGTATGACTGATTATTGTGCATATAACCTACTAGGTTTGGATTTAAGAAATTATGGGTAACAAAATGTTATCTGGATGGATTAGAGGTGTGAATAGATGGAGGATTGCAGCTGTGGATTACATGGGCATGGTTCGATCAGGAATTCAAGGGTATTAGTGGCACTACTACAAGCAGTTGATGACAGTTTGGGCAAAACTTAAGAATGATGTGGGGAAAATGCATATCGACCCTGTGAGGATTAATGTCAAAATGTGTAGTTGCCAAGAATACCCCAGTATAAGATTTCACCAGAACGATTGCAAGGTCAACAAGACTTAGTAAGTGATTTGTTAAAGGATGGCATAGTCAAGGAAATAACTGGTAGCCTCTGCAATAGCCTATACTCCCAGTTCTTAAGAAGCAGGGGGATAAAAGTGAGCCTGCCTCTTGGAGGTTAACTGCTGATCTGCACAAAATTAATAAGATTGTGGTACCACAGTTTCCTGTGGTGCCCAACATTGTGATCATATGGTCTACATTGCCTCTGGATAAGGGTTTCTTTTCAGTGATTGATTTGAAGAATGCACTCCGTTCTATTCCTGGGCATGAAGACATCATTTATCTGTCCTCATTCTCCGTAGCTGGACGTTCTTTTTGTTTCACACAAGTTTCTCAGGATTATACACAAAGCCGGTCTTTTCACAACCAGGCCCTTAAAAGAGCCATTGTTTAGCTCTCGCCAAATTGTGTTGATTTAGTACACAGATGATTTACTATTAGCCTGCGATTCTGAGTAACAATGTGCCACAGATACTGTTAACTTATTAAACTTTCTAGCTGCACATAAGCACAAAGTATTGTCAGATAAAATACAATTTGTTCAACGAGAGGTTCCCTACTTAGTATACCTCTTGTTGAAAGGGCGGAGACAATCTGATACAGAGCACATTATAACAGTCCTACAGATACCACCATCAAAGTCTACAAGCGCTGCGTGCATTTTGGGGCATGGCATGCTATTATCGCCATTGGATTCCAAATTACTCTATATTGGCTCTTACCCAACAAGGACATGCCTGAACCTTTGCGATGGAACTCAGATCATGAAAAAGACTCTGGCATTAGTCAAGCTCTCAGCGAAGCTCCAGCTTTGGGTCAACCGGACTGTAAAATAGATTGTCCTCTTTGTTCATTAATCTGACATGTGCTCTTGCGGTTATCACCCAGCAGCAGGATGACCATAAAAGACCATGATCATATTTCTCCCCCACAATTGATGTAGTAGCTAAAGCACCGTCATCTTGTGTGAGAACCATAGCCATAGCAGTCTTGTCCCTCCAGCAGGCAGAATCACTAATAATGGGATACACAGTGCACCTCTATGTACCACATTCAGTTGACCCGATCTTGAACGAAACATGAACACCTGACACACACGCCTGACACTATGAAGAGTTTATTCAGCTCACATGTACAAAATACACAGATGCAATGTTTTGAAGCCTGCAACATTACTACCTCACGAGGGGTTGGCACAAAGCTGCTAGATGGTTCATGATCATTTCTTTAGAACAGACAAAAAGCAGGATAAACATGCAGGACACACCTTTCAGGATGTCGAGGGGAATTCAGGGTTGATGGGTCATGCCTAAGAGCAAACTATTGCAAAAAACACAGTTGATGGACAGAATGTAGAACAATGTCATACATTCACCCCAGTACAAGGATCTGGGCCTAAATCCATCGTTTTTTTGCACTCCACAACACCCTGGGTTAGACACTGGCTATATGCAAATCAGCTCTGACCCTGTGCCTCATGGGAACAGTCCAGTCCGAACTACCAAGCCATGTCTTTCCCAGACCTGAATCAAGCATCCAATGACCGGTTTCTGGCTATCAGCCTGGATAGCTTGACTCCAGTGGTGTGGAGAGCATGGGACTCACGTCTGAGTATATCCCAACGATGGATTTAGGCCCAGATCCTTGTACTGGGGTGAATGTATGACATTGTTCTACATTCTGTCCATCAACTGTGTTTTTTGCAATTTTCACCCCGAGTGTGCTGGGGATGCTCAGACATGAGTCCCAGGCTCTCCACACCACTGGAGGCAAGCTATCCAGGCTGATGAAGGCTGATAGCCAGAAACCGGTCCTTGGATGCTTGATTCCGGTCTGGGAAAGACATGGCTTGGTAGTTCGGACTGGACTGTTCCCATGAGGCACAGGGTCAGAGCTGATTTGCATATAGCCAGTGTCTAACCCAGGGTGGTGTGGAGTGCAAAAAAACGATGGATGTAGGCCCAGATCCTTGTACTGGGGTGAATGTATGACATTGTTCTACATTCTGTCCATCAACTGTGTTTTTTGCAATTTTCACTAAGAGCAAACTATGGCACATCTACAGCATATGCAATTACCACACTACACAATGTTGGGGAACTTTTCAGAATAATGATACAATAGTTCAAGCAGCTGAAATAATTGCACTGACTAGAGCATGTGAAATAGCAACAGGGAAAGTAAGTTAAATTCACTAGCGCTCTCTAAAAAAAGTAGTAATAATAATAAAGTGCAATGCACACAAAAAAGTGACTGACAAAGAGGGCCAAGGAAACGCATTTGTGGATAAGACAGCCAAAGCAGCCAAACAGTGCCAGCCTTGTGTTTGTGACAAGCACTTACAGAACTGATAGGATATTGGAAGGAATATGTGAAATGCAAAAAGATGCTAGTGTGGAGGAACAAAGTGTGCTGGAAGGACAAAACAGGTACACAGTACATGCTGCCAGACAAGTATCTAGCCAATGAGAACAATGCACGGTCCGTACACATTGATAGGGGTGGCTTGGTGAACTGTACGACTGTTTTGGATCAACAAGAACATCAGGAAATATGCAACAGAAGTGAACCAGAGTTATATTGTACGTGATAGGCATAATGTGGGGAAGACAGCCCCAGTACCCAAGGGGTACTTTGTGTAGCAGACTGCTCGCTTTGAGGCCTTGCAACTGGACTATCTGGAAATGCCAGCCACAAACAAGCACATTCTAGTCTATGTCTGCATGTTCTCGAAATGGATCGAGGCATATCCAGTGAAAAAAAGTGATCATCAACTGCAAATTGCCTGGTGAAAGATTGGATACCAAGGTTTGGTACCACAAAACTAATTTGGACAGATAATGGGTCACACTGTGCAAGGTGATGCAACTAGTGTGCAAAACTCTAGGTGTGAGTCAAATGTTCCACTGCACCCATCACCCTGAATCAGCGGGTGATGTGGAAAGAAAAAAATGGTGTGCTCAAAAATAAAATTGAAAACGTGCAGAAACCAAATAAATTTGGATAGACGCTTTACAGATTGCACTTCATAGCATGAGACCACCCACCCCAGCAACAATAAAAATGCACCCCACAAGATTACTATAGTAACTGGCAGACCAATGACACCTGGGGGAGGATTGGGGAGCAGTTCGAGAACGAAATGACAACTGCTATGTCAAACTAACTTATGAGACTTATTGCTTTGGCTTGCCTAAACACCCAGAGACTATTAACCACCAGGAGAAAGCTGCCTTGCCAGAGCCTTTGCAAGGTAGTGGGCACCACCTCTAGCCAAGTGACAGAGGTCCAATGGTCTTCACCCCCAGTGGAAAGGTCCAGTACAAGTCCTGCAGGCCATGCAGACTGCTGTTAAAAGCACCAACAAGAATTGGATCCAAGCGTCATACCTCAAGAAGGTGCCAAGGCAATCAGCAATACCATTGACCACGAGCACACCAGAGTGGTTTTATCAGCAACCACAGCCACTCAAAGACAGCGCCACCATACAATCTCAGTTCACCAAAGAAGAGACTGAAGGATTTAAATGACATCTTTGGCCTGGGTCCTGAAGGGGAAGAAAGGGACTGTCCCAGCCCAATCAGCATTGCAACTAGAGTATATTGTCACAAAGGACTAAAATGTACCTGTTCAATTGTTGCACCCAGTTTAAACAGTAGCAACTGAAGAAAACCCCAACGTACATTGGGTGAGATACTGGACACAGATAGGCCAACCATGCTGCAGGCCAACAGGTCACATTTAGATTTAGAGGAAGCACAAGGAGAGAAAGTGAAACTGCTTAAAGTCCATCTTGGTAGTCCAACCAACAGGGTGGTATCTGATACAGTGCCCCCAGACCACTAGCTGGTACGTAATGTGACCTCTGGCAGCCTTTGTGACGGTGAAGAAAAGGTATACCTTTGACCCATCAAGTGCACTTGTACATAGGCCTGGAACGGCTGCCATGTTGGCCGCCAAAAGAAGTTCATCAAGGTCAATGCAGAGAGATTCTACATCCCACTGGTTTGTGTTTTGGTAACAATTCGCTGTTATTGCCATTTATGCATATGAGGTATTTATTATGTAAAGGGCCCCGATAGCAATAGGTAGAGCGCTGAATTACACACCCACCATCCTAAAGTTTACTATGGGAAAGTTGCCATACAGATTATGAATGCTTATCATAGGAAAATTAATGTTTCAGACTGCTGGATATGTTTGTGGCTACCGGCTGCAGCAGAACAAGCATTTGCAATGCAACAGGTTTCGCATTAGTTAGAGTTGGAGAATTTGGCATTGTTTATATTTAGCTGGATATGTTTGCTGGTTTGTGTACTATGTGTGTTAGGGAATGGCAGGTTTGTATGTATCTGTGGAGTAAGTATGTGTATTATAGCATTCCATTGCCATGTTTACATTGCCAGTGAGGCTAACAGTAGACATATACACAGAGACAAACATACAGAGACACAAGCACCGATACACAAAGACAATCACACAAACGCACACAGAGACAGACACACGTATAGAGACGCACACACAGACACACATAGAAACAAAGATGCACACACAGGAAGAGACTTACTTCGAGCCAAATGCACACACAGAGACGCACACACAGATAGACACGCACACAGCGAAAAATACACGCAGATAGACACGCACACAGAGAGAGGTGTGCACCAAGAGACAGAAACACGCACAGAGATGCACACACAGATACAGAAACACGCACACAGCAAAAAACACACAGACAGATATGCACACAAGACAGACCTGCACACAAACAAAGACGCACACACCGACACGCGCACACACAGACACAGACAGACACACAAAGATACACAGACACACATTGATACAGACATAGTTTGGTAGCTAAATTGGCTAAGGCATTCGCTACAGGGGCTTGTGCTTAACCTTGCGTTTACAGTTGTTTTTAACTGTATCCCCACCCCTTACTGACCTTGCTCCCACAGGTGCGGATATGTTGCCCCTCTGTGTTTGAGGGTGTGTGAGGGTGAGAGGGTGTGAGGTTGAGGGTGAGTGAGGGAGGGTGAGAAGGTTGTGAGGGTGAGGTTTACAAATACCAGGCTTATGTAGAGGAAGGTGGCAACCGCAGGGTGGGATTGCTGAACGGTGAGGCGAGGGGGGCGGTCGTTCGCTTCAGGGGCTTGTTAGGGGTAAGGCTGCCGTTCGCTTTAGGGGCTTGTTAGGGGTAGTAAGCACTATGCATGCATTCTGTACAAGCATGAGGGAAGTGAGTAGAAGGTGACGGTGAGAAAAAGATTGAAGTGGGGGTTTGACAGTTGTGCAATTGGCAAGCTGACTGTGGGGGACTGGTGGGGTGGGAGAGAGACGATCAGAAGTGGAAAGTGAGGGGTCGAACTAGCAGAGTGATTAGAAAGAATGAGGGGGGCGGACAGGAGATGATGAGACCAAATGGGACTGGGAAGTGAAGATTGTGATTCTGGACAGATGTAAATAGGGTGAGGGTCAAGAGAATAGGACGTGCACAGACATGCCGATGGGGTGGGTGGCAGATAGGACCTAGAGCTAGAGAGTGATGGTGTATTGAACGTGTATAGCAGGCAAATGGGAGGACAGAGGCGTGAGGCCGAGGGGAGGCGAGAAGGGGGTGGAGCAGAAGGCGGGAACAGGTAGAGAGTCACTCAGGGAGAAGGCGAGTTAAGAGGATGGAACAATGGGGGCAGAGAGCCAGGGAGAGGGCGGAGAAGAAGAGAAAACTCCTGCTTGGATATCAGTAACGAGCGGGAGAGAGTGAGCTAAGGGGCGAAAGAAACGTCTGCAGGGGATGAGAGGAAAGGGTGAACGGGGAGGCAGAATCGGACGTGGGAAGAGAAGCAACAGAGAGCGGGGACATGGGTGGGACATCGAAAGCAGCAAAGAAGGCGGGTAGCATGCAAATGGTGGTGCACGATGTGCAGGGGGGAGGGAGTGGAAGCTTTTGAAGTCTGATGCAGAGGCACAGACAAATGGTGGTGTGCGATGTGCATGCAGAGGGGCGGGGTAGCAGCAGCATTTGAAGTCTGATGTGAGGCACAGACAAATGGTGGTGTGACGTGGCTGGCGATGGCGTGCACGCGCATAGCTCACATGAACTGTACGTGATCCGCAAGTTTGGTAGAGTTTTTGAAGTGCTTACTATAATTCTCGCCTATCCCTGCGGGATAGAATAGTCGAGACCTAAAAAGGAAGGGAGCAGGGCAGATGGGTCTGACTGTAGATTGTAAATCTTTCATTCGAGTTTCAACCTATTTTGGAATCACATTTGATTTGAGATTTGTCAAGCTGTTGTACTGCTGACTCCCCTTCTGACATTTGCCCAGCAAAGTATATGCAGGAAATAATTGTGCTATTATGCAGAGTATTGTCACACTTTTTTTAGTTTTGAAAATAGGTAATGTTCCACAAGCTTGGAAGAAGTTCGGGAGTGAACCACTACTTTAAAACTTTCCCTGGACCCAACTGGCTTGAGCAATTTCTGTCCCATCCCATATCACTCCTTCCTTATATGTCCAAGTGTGGGAGAAGCTAATTTTTTCCAGTTATTCAACTTTCTTGAGTCTCAAACTAACCTTGATTCGCATCAGGTGAGGTTTCGCCATGGTAAAAGTACTGAACTAGTTGTATTGGTCCTGAATGACATTTGCCCTCTATGGATGCAGAGAGTCCGGGGACCCTATTGCTCCTGGATCTCTCAGCAGCCTTTAACACTGTTGCCCATGGGGTGCTTTATTTCAATACTTAAATACATTGGTTTAAATAGTGTGGTACTGATGTGGTTTATCAAATTATTGACCAATCGTTACCAAAATGTTCCCATTCCAACTTTTGTCTCTGAATCTAAAACCACCAACTGTGAGGTACCCAGGGAATCCGTTCGATAACCAGAACTCTAATTACTATGAGACCCTAGCTAAACCACCTCAGTTGGCTATGAGATTGTGTGTATGCAGATGGTACGCAGCTCCTTTCCAGACTCTCTCCCACATGATAAACTGAGCTGTACCAGAGGGTCCTGTTGGCAGATAGTCCCAATGCTGCAAACACCAACATTTAACCCGGAGTAAAACAGATGCTTTTATCACCACCAGCGGTCACCACTGGTCTGAGCATGACCTTTCTAGGATTGTCACTAGATACACCACCCCCCCCCTCCTCTAGCCAAAGAACAGAACCTGGGCATCTATATTGCCTCAAACCTTACTCCTGATCCCATCTATCTCAAATAGCATAGACCTGCTTATTCCAAAATGAAATTCTAATCTAAGTAGATTAATGCCATGTCTATGGGAACGCTGCTGACAGACTTGACGTTTGGCCTAAGGAAGTGTGACTCCGTTCCCCCTGGTCTGAGAGATTTACATTGGCTTCAAGTTCATAAAATTATTATTTTCAAAGTCCATAGTGTATAAGTGAGTCAACATAAAGAAGCCGGAATTGCTTGCAACTCGAAATGTTTGTTTTAAACCAGCAAGACATTTATTGTACTCTGAAAGAACATGCCTTCTTCCCCTTCCACGAGTTTGCGCGGTCACGTATGGTGATGAAGCATTTTCTTCTGCAGCAGCTGGGATCTGGGTTTCCCTTCCACTATCGCTGCGCGCGATTTACAAAGGTGCTCAAACTATCACTTTAACCGTTGGCTAAGGCCTGGTCTGAAGCCTGGAGTAGCCGCAGGTAGGAAGAAGGGAACTACGGTAGACCGGAAGCAAGGAGCTGGATAAGATCATATGGGCAGATAGGGTGGGAAGATAGGAGGGAGGAGGTTGAGACAAATAGAATGGGTAAGGGGCAAATTGGTAACTGGGGAGAGAGGGGGCCGGGGCAGATAGCACAGAAGTGAAGCAGAATGGTGAACTGGGCCACCCGAGGTAGCTGAGGAACCCAGGAGTCAGGCAGCGATTGAAGTCTGCGTGAAGCTGCAGCAATTGGAACGCGTGCAGCTAGGACAGCTGGAGAGGTAGGAGCCAGGGAGCTGGGGCAGATAGGAGGACAATGGGCCAAATATCAGGGAGCTGGGCAGGTGGGAAGCATGGAGTTGGAGCAAACATGAGCGTGAGTGTAAGGTCTGCGAAGGCAATCTTCGATCTCTGCCTACCCCCCTTCAGTGTGGAGTACCGCAGGGCTCTTCATTGAGCCCTACGCTTTTTAACATCTACATGGCCCCACTGGAGGCGGTGGTTTCACCCTTCGGGGTGAAAATCGCAACCTACGCAGACGACACTCAATTGATCGTCTCGCTGTCCCTCTCGGAAAGCCAGGGGGAAAAGTTCGCATCATGTTTAGTTAACATCATGTCATGGACGTCGGATTCCCGGCTCAAACTAAATGGGACGAAAACGGAGCTGATGCTTCTTGGCAATCTGTGTACAACACTCCCCAAATCCATGTGGCCGGATAGTCTAGGTGCCCCCCCAGTTCCCAAAGAAGCAATAAAAAGTCTAGGGGTTTGGCTAGAACCTGAACTGTCAATGACCACTCAAGCTAAACGAGTGGCAGGGACTTGCTATGGACTGCTTAGGTCAGTACGGAAGATCCTCCCGCTACTCCCTGAAAACTCCCGGAAACTACTGGTGCAAGGATTAGTCATGTCAAGGCTGGATTATAGCAATGCCTTATTCCTTGGCTCACCAGAATCCACTCTGAATGTGCTCCAAAGAGCTCAGAATGCGGCTGCACGAATGCTCACTGGTACTGCCAAAAGATCATCAGCTAAGCCTGCTCTCAAGGCCTTGCATTGGCTTCCAATCCGAGCTCGCATAAAATTTAAATCCCTTTGCATTGTGTTTAAAGCTTTGCAAGGATCAGGCCCTCCAATCCTTCGAGACCTGGTGCGCCCTTATAAACCTACGCGAGCCCTTCGCTCGGATGATGGTAATTTTGTGGTGATACCCAGAGCCAAAAAGGTGAAGTCCGGCGGTCGCCGGTTCTCTCTTAATGCAGGCCAATTATGGAATGCTCTGCCGATGGCCCTGCGGAAAGAATCCAATCTAGTGCGTTTCCGCAAGGCATTGAAAACTTATCTCTTCCCCCTTTAGGCCTCGCTTCAGTTGTATTTGGGTGGTGGTCCTGTGTTTTGTTTCAGCGCTGGGACGCTCAAGGGCAGCCATGCGCTTTATAAATCTCTTTTCATTTCATTTCATTTCATTTCAGGTTCCCTGCAGCTGCAGATGGTAACCGTTCGCTGAAGAAGATTTTTTATTTTTTTTAATTATACATTCACAGCAAAATTGCAGACCAAAATAAACAATTCAGAATTCAAATGCTTTTCTGATACAAAACAGGAAGAAAACCAGTTCCTCTTTTCTCTCCCAATTCTTAGACATTCCATCTTCCATTATCAGTCCTCATAGTAATCGCGGAACGCACTCCAGATTTTTATGCCCAATCTTTTCCTAAGACCCTTAATAGAAAAAAGACCCCACTCCAAATTAAACATACTAAGCATTTTAGCACGCCATTGGTAAAAATCAGGCGTTTTTTCCTGAAGCCCCTCCGTGGCTATGCATAAACGTGCTAGTCATTGCAAAGAAAATAAAGTGCCGATGTTGATATAGCGGCTCAGCAATCCTGTCCTTCGGTATTTTTCCCAGCAGCAACGTACCAGGTGTGATGGCTACAGGCATTATTACCATAGATAAGAACTTTTCAAGATCTGATAAAGCATTGAAGTTTGATACAACTAAAAAAAATATGCACACCCCCAGCATCAGCTCCACACCTAAAGCACTTGCCTTCGCCCCCCCCTCCCCATTTTGCCATTCGAATCGGGGTATAATATAAATCATACAAGGTCTTAAAAAACTGGGCTTTTAAATTTGCCAACATTAATGCCTCCTTGGAAAGCAGTAAGATCTTCCACATCCATCTCTGGATCCTCTAGTGCGCCCGCCCATTTTAACCTCACTTTTTCTAAATCACTCATATCAGCAAGTAATAGTTGATATACCGTTCCTATTTTTACTGACCTCCTAATTCCTTCTACAACTTTGTTTTGCTGAAAAGACTCTTTTCGTCGATGTAAGTAGTCTCGTATTTGCAAAAATTTAAAGAAAAAGTTTCTAGGAAAGAAAAACTGATCTTTTAGCTCTTTAAAGGATTTACAAGTCCCATCCTCCTTAAACACATCCCCTAACCATCTAACCCCTTTCCGATGCCAAATTGTTGCCATATCAGAGAATATGCCTGGGAGAAGCCTATATGCATTAAAGGGCGTGTAGTAAGATATTTTCCCTATCGCCATTCTATTAATAAACCATTTCCTGACCTTAAACGCGTCCAGTTACCTTGAAACGGGTCCGTTTGTAATTACTCCCGTCGATCTCCTTAAATAGTGATTGTTTCGCGAATGGCCCTAGCTGCATTTCAAAAATAGAAGGGGCGTTAGCCACATCAGCTTCTGTCTCTCCAGTAATCAGCACCCTCATCTTCAATAAAAAGCAAGTTACATAATACAAAAAAATCCTCCCCTTACATGCGGTAAAGTCATAAACTTCATTGTCCGTCTCGGTCTCCCTGGGCTCCAAATAAATTTACCGCACCTCAACTGTATCTTATCCTTCGAGATTTGACGGTATTGACCTAAATAAATATAGCACTTTTGGTAACACATTCATTTTTACAACAATGGACCGACCAATAATAGTTAAAGACAGACGTTCCCACCTGTCCAAAGAGTTCCTAATTTTAGTCAGTGTGTTCCAATTGACCTCCACTAATTCAGTCATATTTGCCCTCAGTTGAATACCTAAATAGGTTGCCTCCTTCATTACTCTCCCATCCGGCCATCCTACAGTCTCAGAGCAAAGAATCTGCGTTTTTGACTCGTTCCATTTATATCCCGCCACTCACCCCCGCCACTCGCCCAAACTCCTTCGCCAGCAACTCAATTTCTTTAATAGCAGTGCCGGGGTTTACCGTTATCACCGCAATGTCGTCGGCATAAGCAAAAAAAGAAAAATAATTCTCAGCCACTTGATAAGGTGGGATCAAAATACTCAGATTCAGCTGTTCAATAAAAGGATTAATGTAAAGGGCAAACAAAAGAGGGGAGCATGGGCACCCTTGACGTGTACCACGTGTAATATTCACAGAGTCCGAAAATAGGACCATCGCAGAAATTTTGGCCATCGGGGTCAAATAGAACGATTGTATGGCGACCATAAATTTGGGGCGAAACCCCATTTTACCCATCAGTTTCCACAAATATCCCCACTGTACCCGATCGAACGCTTTTTCCGCGTCGAGCAGAATAAGCGCTAGGTCATTTTTTTTTAACAGCAGCGATATCAAATAGTGTGAAGACCTTATTGACATGCTCTACCGTCCCTCTTTTTGGTATGAAACCATGTTGATGTGAGACTAGGGACACCATACAGTTAGATATCCGATTAGCTAATATTTTAGAATACATTTTATTATCAGCGTTTAATAACGATATGGGTCGGTATGAACCTACTAGGTCCGACTGCTTTCCCTTCTTACAAAAGACCGCTAAAGTGGCCTCTGCCCATGATCTTGGAGGAAAGCCCAGCTGAGCCGCCTGCATCTCTACTAACAGATCCTTCTTGATATTGTAAAACTGTCTATAAACCTCACTGGGCATTCTATCGGGGCCTGCGGCTTTACCGATGGAAAGACTGTTTACAACTTTTTCCAGCTCCTCCTCCGTAATTGGAACTTCCAGTTCTACCGCCACTAATGGATCCAATTTTTTTAAACCCACTTCAAGCATTTCTAACCAATCCAGCCCATCATCATCAATCCCTCTTCGCGGAGCATATAGTTCTGAATAAAACTGCCGAAAAATCCTCAGGATTACTTGAGGATCAGAATGAGACACCCCCCTAGCATCCTTCATTGCCAAGATGTTTCTAGCCGACTCCTTCATTCAAAGCTGAACCCCCAGCCTCTTTCCAATTGTTTCACCGTACTCATGCTTTTCCATCCTTGATGTTAAAAACCTCCTCGCCTTCTCCACACTCCAGAAACCCACTACTTTCGCTCTATCTTTTGCTACCTTAACCTCTAATTTACTCAAATCATTCGGACCAACTACCCTATTCGTCAGTAAGATTTCAGACTGTATTAAATACTGGTATAGTATATCTAACTCTTGTCTGGCCTTTTGTTGCTGAAACGTAAAACTCATGCATTTGCCACGAAAACCCGCTTTAAAGGTATCTCAAATTATAGCAGCCGTGGCCGAACCCTTATTTTCCTTTTAAAAAAATCTGAATCCACCTTCCCATGTGAGCTTCAAAATCATTGTTTAACTCCCAACTTCCTATCAAAGGTAACATTTTAAGATCTAGGTCTAGTTGTACCACCACGCATCTCCATTACAATAGGAGCGTGATCCGATGTGATTCTGGGATAAACACTGTCGCTCCGTCCAATACTCAAGCAGGGGCAAAAAAGTAGTCCAGTCTAACCAGTTTCTTGTGGGGGTAAAATGACCCCACATATCCACCAACCCTTGGTCCTCAACTAAGTTATGCAGTGCCTTGTACACTTTTGGCTTACGCCCCTTATACTTGGCAAACCCATCCAACAATGCCCTATTAGTCAGATTTATATTAATGTCGCCACAGACCACCACAGGCTGAGACCAAGTTGCCAGCTCCAAGTTCACTTCATTTAGGACTGCCGGCTCATCTAAGTTAGCTCCATACACAGTGCATAACGTCATATTTTTCCTTCTACACAACATTCTATCGCCCACCATCCTTTCCTATCGCTTAGTGTCCGCCCAGTAGTAACATTGTTTCCAATACTGAGAATAGCCACCCCCCGTATCATACTAGATTGCCTTGTCGTGACCACTAGTGAAATCAAAGTTCTTTTAACACCTCCCTTTTTTGACCATGGGATGTGAGTTTCCTGGACACAAAGTAAGTGTGGTGAAATATATCTCAACTCAGCCACAACCTTATGTCTCTTTATAATGTTATTTAACCCAGAGCCGCGTGAGCAAGCTGCTCCTGCTGGACCCCACGGGACATGGTGCTGCTAGAGTAAGGAGCAGGCTGGAGAGAGGTACCGAATAGTGCTGCAGTCCTACGTGGCCTTACCTGGTTTTTTGACTGAAGAAAAGAAAAGAAGAAAAGAAGAAAAGAAAAGCTTGTCCGGGCGTAAATGTGCTGGTTGCGAGTAGCGGCAGCAAGTGAAGCCCGCGGTGGTTGTGGGCGGTGCATTGGAGGCGGCTCACCTGGTCTGGGCTAGCGGCTTTGCTGTTGGAGACGCGAATCGGAGTACGGTGGAGGGAGCGCAGGAAGGAGCAATGGCTCCTAAAGGACGAAGAGGTCGCGGTCAGGGAATTGCTCCATCTGAATTACAGGACGGACAAGAGGCTTCAAGTACGGCAAAGGCTGGCGCCCGCACCGACACATGAAGTAAGGATTCGGAAAAAGCAGGAAGAGTGGTTGCTCGAGGTAAAGAGGGTGGTGACTTGAACGCTGCAAAACCTGCAAAAGGAATCCGTTATTTTTTTCAATTAAGAATAAGGAACGGTCTAAACAGGGTCAGTCCGGAGAGACTGCTGCCGAAACGACTGAGACATTGAATGGGGGTGCAGAAGCCGGGCAGAGGAGCGGAGCTTCTACAGTAGGAGTGCAGGGGATTGGTACGAGTGATTTAGAGACTGTATCTGCATTTCCCGTATTAGAGACAGTTCCAAGCAATATTGAAGCAATACATGAGGAGACTTTGCAAGAGAGCGAGCAGGAAACCGTGTCAGATCCTGTTTTATCTTCAAAGTTAAAGTTAATTACCACTCAGGCTACTAATATGGAGAGCCCCAGGAGAGGGGGGGCCTCACATGAAACACAGATCCCTAATGCTATTGAGTCTGACTCTGCAGATTTTTTCCCTATCTGAGCAGTCCAGGTCTTCCTCAGAGGACCGTGTGCAGCAATATGCTACTTATACGAGTATGGAGGACGGCAGCATCCATAGCAGTTTCGAATTGGAAGATCAGGGCTCTGGTTCTCGTACAGTTCGAAGACTGGAGTGAAATCAGACTGGAGAAATAAAAGGGGGAGAAGCCGAAAGGGAAGGAGACAACTCAGCTGCTCCCTCTGGGGGAGAGGAGCCATCAGAAGAAATATCACTGGGGCTGATATATAAGACCATGATGCAGCGCAGGGATGAATACCGGGAAGATAGCTTGAGAGTGCAGAATTCCTGTAGGAAGTTACAGAATTCAGTTACGCGTCTTGTCAAGTCACAATCTGAGTTTGGTTGAAAGAGCTAACGAAGCCGAGGCACGTATCTCTACCCTGGAGGATGAACTTGTTCAACAGAAGAAAGTACTGGAACTAAGACTCGCAAATAAGGATGACATTAACTGGAAACTGATTGACTTAGAAAATCTGTCACGCAGAAATAATTTAAGGTTCTTGCAGATTCCGGACGGCAAGGAGGGGTCAGATCCTCAAAGTTTCATAATTGAGTTGCTAAGAAAGGCATTTCCTGAGTCCACTAGTTGGGATTGGGATAGGGAGGTGGAGCGGGTTCACCGGTTCCCGTTCAATATTAGAGCAAACCAGCGGGATCAGAAACCGAGAGCTATTTTAGTAGCATTTAATAGCTTTTTGGCCCAGGGGGAAATTTTTACGAAAGTTCGGCCAGATAGAAAGAAAAGTGGGCTCGAATGTGAGTTTTTTGTGCACTTCGATCTCTGCAAGCAGTCTGGAATTGAGGTGGCAGTTTCGACAATTAATTCCGGACTTTCAAACTAAGGGTGCACAGGCGTATTTGATGTTTCCTGCTAAAATGAAAGTTATGTATAAGGAGCGCACCCATTATTTCATGACTGCTGTGGCTGCTAAGGAATTTTTGGGTACAATGTAACTAGCTTAGACGTACATATGTCTAATTTATGCGATTAGGCTAGTAGGCTAGTAAGGGTATTCTCCCTTTTGTTCTGCTTCTTCTTGAGTAGCAGCTGATTCTACTTTTTTTTTCTCTTTATGATATGTAGCAAGATGCCCCGTGGGCGAAGGCAGGAGGTTGGGCGCAAGCTCGCATCAACAGGACCATAAGTCCTAAAGCCTCTATTAAGGGTTGGGGGGCAGGGTGTAGGGGAGGCTGTGTTTGGGGGGTGCACAAGGGGGGGTGTGGGAAAAGGGGGGGAAAATGTTCACAGCAAAATGCGCAGAAATTGCTACTTAGTTTTTATCATCAGACTGTATTGGGAACTCTTCAGAATATTTTTTGGGAGTTAAGAAAAATGAAGTCTGGGCAGCGTTCGCATATGTATATGTATTTTATGCTTTTGCGGAGGAATGGTTCCTTCAAGAAGATAACAGGAAGTTGGGGTGAGGCAGTAGGCGAAGATGGGACAGACAGGAGGCAAGGATACAGAAATGAAAAAATTGGAACTTGTGGAGGAGATAGTTGGGACTCGAAGGCAGCTGGAAAGCAGGGGCCTAGGAGAGGCTGGAGGGTGCAGTGGCAGGCAGGGGGTTGGGGTAGATAGGAGGCAGGGAACAGGGGTTTTGTAGATGGTTTGAGTCTGGGGAGACAGACTGGATGCAGGGAAATAGAGCTGATGGGGCAAGTGTGAAGTAGGGCAAAGAGGAAGCATGAAGCTTTGGTAGAGAGGAGGCAGACCGCTGAGAGAGGAGGCAGGGAGCTGGGGCACACAAGAGTGGGTGTGCCGGAAGCCCGAGCAAACAGTAAGGGTGAAAGGGCAAGTAGGAAGAATGAGGCGGGCAGCTCGGGTAGAGAAGATGCAAGGAGCTGGGCAGAAACGAGGGAGGTAGGGAAGACTAGAATCATGAGGCTTTGCACACAGAAGTCAGGAAGCCGGGGCAGATAGGAAGAAAGGAGCCGGACAGATAGGATCGATGTAGATGGGTACTTAGAAGGGAGGCGTCTGGGTCAAATAGGAAATGTGGATATAAAGAAGATTGTGAACTGGAGCACATAAGAGGCAGAGGCTGAACGGACTAGATGGAGGCAGGGAAATGGGGCAGATGGATGGAGTTGGGATGCCGGAAGACAGTCGTAGAAGCAAGGGAGGCTGGGCAAAGAGGCGGGTGGAATCAAAAGCACACAGCAGGCAGCGGAGGTACAGAGGAAAGAGGGGGCTGGGGCAGACAGGAGGGGGCTGGGGCAGACAGGAGGGGGCTGGGGCAGACAGTGAGCTTGCGAAGACATGCCTCATGACGATCGGTACATAGACGTCAGGGAGCAGGACTGGGTCAGCTATGTCATCCAAGAACAACATGGGGCAGATAGGAAATAAGGAACCGGGGCAGTTATGACTCACGGCGATTGGCATATGGAAGAGAAGAATCTGGGGCAGATAGGAGGCAGGGGTGTGGGACAGCAAGGCGCTCTGATAGAGAAAACAAGAAGCTAGGCAGAGGAGAGACGGGCAAGCAGTGGAGAGACGGGCAAGCAAAGGAAGACAGGCAAGCAAAGGAAGACAGGCAAGCAAAGGAAGGCACGGAAGCAGAGGAAGGCACGGAAGCAGAGGAAGGCACGGAAGCAGAGGAGAGACAGGGAAGCACTGAAGAGACAAGGAAGCAGAGGAGAGAGGGTAGCAGATGAGACAGGGTAGCAGGGTAGATTGAAGTCCTGGAAGTGTGGCAGACTGCAAGAAACTGGGAAAAATTAAGAAAGGGGAAGTGGAAGGCAGGGAAATTGGGAGAGTAACGAGGCAGTGAGTTGCAGCACGCGGGGCGCCGGTGTCACAGCTTTGAGATTGTGAACCGAGCCGTGAATTTAAGATAAAATTAAGGAACCCTTCAGAGGTCCTGCGCTCTCCTTCGATCCCTGAATGAGCTAAATACTTTCCATACAAAGGGGGAAAGAAAACAAAGCCACTCAGAGTGTCAGATGGCAAACATGCCAAGCAAACACCAGCATCAGAGGAGCACATCTAAACTGTACATTCCTGAAGGTCACTGCTTTCTTGCCCTTGGTAACCACTGCAGGTTTCGCGAACCTAAGGTGCATACACACACAACTTAGAATAAATATGCACAAACGCATAGTAGAATCATCATTTTTAAAGCAGCCAGAGATGCCTGCCAGCCACATAACGTACAGTGGTGCATCAAAGAGCACAGACGAGCACAGGCAGCAGCGAGCTGCACAAGAGCAAGAGGGGGGGAACCTGCGAGTGAGCCAGAAAAAGCGAGAGGGAAATACTGAGTAAAGTGGGGGGGGGGGGGGAGGAAGAAGCAGGGGGGGAGAAGGAAGGTGGAAGGTTGTGAGGTTCAGTGAGGGGAAGAGGGAGGGTGAAAGAGGACGCAGAAATATAGGGAGAGGGGTTGGATGAGGGATAAAAAGAAAACGAACAAACAGGGAAACTTTTATGCAAAAGGAGACAGAAAGTACGGTTCCTGGGCCAGATACCCCCCGTCAGGCTGTTAAGTCTGATGCGATCGGGAAAACAAAGCTGCGAGGGGTGCGCATGCCTTTCCAGCCATATGCTTTGGCTGCGATAATTTAAAGCATATGTCAGGAAATGCGCGTAATAGACACCAATAGGCCAGGGGTGGAGCTATGCCCCCGCCTCTGGCCTATTGGTGTCTACCTTACAAAACAGCGAGCAGTGAAAGGGCAATAGCAGGCCACAGAAAGAAAATCACACGCACAAACGTGTGGAATTCGCAGGTTTATTTTTAAACCCCCTTCAAGAGGGCTCTTGCGAGCCCTAAAAAGGGATGCCTTTCATACATTTGCCTATACCATAAAATGAATCATGCTTTATTATATATAAAATGGTTATTACTTGGGCTTCAAGTAGAAAGCAAACTGCAAAAGAGAACGGGAAATAATTACATCAGGCCGCAATGATAAGAAGCCAGTAATCGATACAGGAGAAGATTAAGCACACGTCTTTGCTAAATTGTACTATCTAGTCCAAAATCACGTTCATCTCTGATAATGCCTGGACTGTTTATAAAGCAATAAAAAAGTTAAGTGACATAATAGTTCACATTCTGCTGTATGAACATGGGATACCAAAGTTTGGGGTGTGGGATGGACAATATTTAAATGGATATTAATAGTTGCAGGACTGTTACTAATATGGTGCTGTGTTCAGTGCTAACCTCCCTTGATGAATGCTTGCTGTTCATTGCAGTTACTTTCAAGCCATAGCCAGTAAACAATGGCCAATGCAATGATCATGCAGGATACTGCGATGTAGGAGTTATGTAGAATAGAAGTTGATTAAACAATAACAATGTTTGAACTAAGTTTCAATGGGCATTTGTGAAAGCCAAAAAAGAAACATTCATAAGTGAACCACCGTTCAACTACTTGTGAAAGCCCTTCCATTTCAGGTATTATGAAGCTGCTCCTGCAAAAGTGCTTGCTGTGACTACAACTACAATTTTCCATGTTTTGTGCTGGAAAATGTGAGAACGCAGGTGCAAGATGAAACCCGAATGTGGACTTGGGGGGGTGGCTAGGTCTTTTGCACAAATAAATGTTGATTGTTCGGCTCACGGCCTTGAAACAGATAAGTAAACTACATGTTAGAGTTTGTGCGCCAAAGTGCTCACCAGTTGAAATCAGTTTGGTTTCTTTGAAGTTGAAATTAGGCAGATGTATGCACTAGATAATGGAGCACGTACAATGTATTTCACTGTATAGTCTCGTATAAAAAGAGAAACGCAACACAATAAGGCAGTACACTTTGGCAGTTTTGTTGACTGCATGTTCTCACTCGAGCTTTGGGCAATAAACTTTGCTCTTGGTTATACCACGACTCCTTGGACACCTCGATTAATGATAATTCGTGGCTTTGGGATCAAGATCAAACCCTGGTCCTCAGAAAAGAACTGGCTCAAAGTATCTATAATCCTGTTGAGGGTGCAGTACTGCATGCCACTAGTGGGGAAATGTATCATTAGTCCAACCACCTTATAGCCTCACACAGTCCGACCACACAATGCCATGTCTGGCAATTCAAAACGGTGTTGTCTAACAGAACTTTAATGTCGCTCCCCGATCTGAAGGGAGTGTGATCCTCTAGGCAAGACTTACCACATTTATGTACAGTATGCTCTAGCCAACTAACCAGTTCAGCTTCACAGCTCAGCCCTACTGTAGGTGGGGAAGCCTTCATACAGGACATGACACTAATGAGCATCATCCTGTTCGTGAGAATGATGCACAAGTCATGAAGCAGTATTTGGGTGTTTTGAAAATGTTCAGTGACCAGCAAAGGATGCCCTCTTCAGCAACCACTCACCCAAGTACAGAAATACAAGCACAACAGTCCACTGCAGTGGAGCCGCCACCAGTACCACAGCTAGCAGTGCGGTGAAAAGTCGCACTGCAGTCATCAGATCAAATGGCATAATTACAACCAGCTCAGTTGAATCCAGTCACTCAATGCATGTTGTTGGCATTAACAAGAAGTCCTAGATGTGCAGGGACATCTGCAAATCCCCTGCATTGAACGCCAAGAAAACCTAGCTGAACAGCATTTTGGACTGATCCTGCAGCATGAACAAATTTGAGATGAAGGTCCAGGTAATGCATCTGAACTTCGCCATTCTTGGGGACCAATAACTTTCAGGAAAAACCTCTTCAATGGTTCGTATGTTCAGAGCAAGAACTACTACCGCCAACTTAAAAGTGTGTGCCACGGTGCACATCATTACAGCAAACAAATAATGGACGGAACGCTGACAATGCAACCATTCTCCCCAAATCAAAAGATCAGGGTTAAATCAATTGTTCTTTTGCCCAGTATGCCACCTCAGTTTGGACACAGCCATACGCAAATCAGTCTTGACCCTGTGCCTCATGTTAACAGTCCAGACCGAACTGCCAGGTCAGGTCCTCCCTGGACCAGAAACAAGCATCCTGGGACTGGTTTCAGGGTATGTCACCTTTCTTCAGCCAGGCTAGCTAGAATCCAGTGGCACAATGAGCAAGGGTCCCTTGTCTGGACTGTTACCATTGGGCGCAGGGTCAAGACTGATTTGCATATGGTTGGGTCCAAACTGGAATGGCATGGTGAGCACAAAAAATATGGATTTAGGCCCAGATCTCTGTACTGGGGTGAATGTATGACACTGTTCTGCATTGTGTCCAATTTTCTTTTTTCATTTGTCACACCGAGTGGGACGGTATGCCCAGACGTGGGTTATGTGCTCTCCATGCCACTGGAGTCAAGCTATCTTGGCTGATGAGGGCTGAAAGCCTGAAACCGGTCTTCGGACGTGTGTTTCCAGTCAAGGGAAGACCTGACCTGGCAGTTTGGGCTGACTGTTCCTATTGGGTGCAGGGTCAAGACTGATTTGCATATGGATGGGTCCAAACTGGAATGGCGTGGTAAGCACAAAAACTTATGGATTTGGGCCCAGAATTCTGTACTGGGGTGAGTGCATGACATTGTTCAGCATTCTGTCCATCAATTGTTCTTTTTGCACAGTGCATATCATAGGAGAAGGACTGTATTCCAGAGAGGAGAATATTGCCATTCTGGCGGCATATTCAGAAACTGCATGAGTGCGGTTAACAAATGGATGGACTAATTGCCTGAAATTAAATTCTACAAAAACAGGTAATCTGTTTGGAAATAGGTTCATTTGGTCGCAGGACTGGTAGCTGTCTGAACTAAGCACTCTTCCAACGCTAACCACAAAAGTAAAGAATTTAGGGATATTGATTGACAGGAAGTTAAAATATAAAGACCAAGTTAATAAGGTTACTACCACCCCTTTTTAGGTATTCAGAATAATCACGACAATTGAAAAATGTCTTCCTGCAGATCTCTTAAATCAGGAGTCATTGCTTTAGTGTTATCACGGCTGGATTACTGCAATGGTCTGTATGTAGACCTTCCAAAGGGTCCACTTAAGAAATTACATTGCATCACCATTGACACAAGAGAGAAAGCAGGTAAGCTTGTGGCCTGGTTGAGCAGGAGGATAATTAGGTCAGGTAGGCGCGACAATCAACTAGACAGGGGCGTCCCACACTAGGGACAAACACATTGCAGAAAAATGTGCCCATTACTACGGGGCATTTTACAGGATCAGGCCATTGCATGACGACCCACATCACACATTTAGATGCAGACTCACCCCAGTTTTAGAAACAGAGGCCCGTGAGGCATTAAAAGGGAATATTACATTGCAGGAGATTCAGGCAGCCTTAGCAAAGCTGAAAACTGGTAAATCCCTGGGGCTCAGTGTCCTGGCAGAATTCTATAAGCAGAGCGCCAGACTCTTGAGGCCACACTTGCTTAACCTATTTAGAGAAGCTAGGGATAAGGGTGGCATGACGCCGAACCTTCTGGGGAACTATCACAGTGCTACCCAAGGAAAGCAAGCCCAGAGACCAATGCAAATCATATCACCCGATCTTCCTACTCACTACTGAAGTTTAAATACTGGTGCCTGTAGTGGTCACTAGGCTACTCCACGTCATTAATCCCTTGTTACATAGGCATCAGTCCAGCTGCATGCCAGGTAGGCCAGTAGGATATAACCAGCGACACGCTCACAATTTGCTTGCGGAGGCGAAGGACCGGCCATCCTCTAATGACTTCCCCGCACTGCACACGGAAAAGGCGTTTGACGCTTTCCACTGCCCATTCCGTGAGCTACCATTAAAGGGGTTTGGATTTGGCCCTCGCTACGGAGATTGGATAGGGCCTCCACAGCGGCAGCGAGAGTGAAAAGGGTGCAGTCAGTAGAATTTGATTGAGAGGGGGACACTGAAAGGACTCCCTCTGTCCCCTCCTGTTTACATGCGAGAGATTCTTTTGTAAGTGTTGAGTGTGGGCACATTAAGGGGCGAGGGAGTAAGGATGAGAAAATCTCACTTTATGCGAATGACATCCTCCTATATATCAGCAAACCAGAGAGGACTATCCCGGTAATTTTCCAAATCTTTGAGAAACACTTCAAGCACTCTGGGAACATATAAACTGGGAGAAGTTGATATTCGATCAGCCAAGTGAATTGGTGCACTCGGAAGTGCTCCGGCAGGAAAGGACTGTGGCGCGAAAGGATTTTAAAAAATTGAGAATATGGATGACACCCTACACAGAGCATTGTTAAAATAGGAACTTAGGTAGGGGGATATCTGCTTTCTGGGAGGATGCAGAGAGGCGACGTGGGCTACCCATCACCCTTCTGAGATGGACTGCTGTCTTCAAAACGGTAATGCCCCCCAAGCTGCTCTATGCCATCCAGAAGAAATACTACTTTATTCTGCAATGAATGTTTACTAGAATACATAGAGGTCCCTGCTCAGGAACAAGGCACCCCAAAATAGCTTTAAAGACATAACACCACAATCCCTGTAAAGGAGGGATAGCCCTCCCAGATATGGAGGCTTACTATTGGGGGGCATACCTAATAAATATTAATGACCAGACCTTCACCCCTCAGGACCACTTGACCTTTAGGCTGTAACGGGTGCAGGCCCGTACGCACCCACACCATCGGTATGGTGGGAAGGGAGCCCAACAGTAGCTGCCCACAACCCAGGTGGCACTAGTGCTTGGGGAAAAGCCACTAAATATTGGGTGGAGTCGAAAAATCACGTAAGAGACCTCTCTGGGCAGGAGGGTTTCTCCATAAACTGTGGAAACTGCAGGTTTTCGGGGCATTAAATACCATTGGTATCTTTAAAGTGGGTGACCTGATTGAGGATGGAGATGTGTCCATCTCCTCTCTTCAGAAGGAATACCAATTGAACCCTAATCAAGTCCTGAAATTTGCCAAGCTACTACATGCCTGGCAGGTTGAGGGACTCAGGGTGTTGGAAATCCCAGAGTATCGCCCAGCCGTTTATGGAGGAACTGGGTAGAGGGATAATTTTACTCACACAGAAGACGCTAAACAATATGCCGGACAAGCTGTGTAGGCTTTGTGAGAGATGGGAAAGAGACCTGGGTGAGATGGAGGATATAAATAGGGAGGTGGCGTTGATGCACCATACAGTAGTGCAGATCAAATCTAGGCTTAGATTGATGGTAACAAAAGGAACTCAGTATAATGTTGGAGCTCACTATCACACGACCAGTGTTATGTTCTCCCTGGTATACTCAATGAAGTTGATGCCCCAAGAGCCAAACTCCTACATACAGTGGCCAAAGGTCTGGTAGCGGCCAAAAGGGCATGGGCAAGGCGGGCGGGGGAGGTGGTCACAGAAGTCACCAACTATACAAGAATGGGGGCGAGGGATGGATTATGTATATGGCCACAAAGAAAATCTATAAAAGGGCTGTCCCAGTAAATTTTACAAGATGTGGTGTAGCTGGCTAAATACTTATGCACTGGGACATCGTGGAGGGGGGCTGGACTTTAATCAATAGTGGTTACTACTTAAGGTTAAAACATTAGAGTTGATTAATGCACCTGTATTGTTAACTCATTGGATACTGTATGCCCTGTACACAACTGTAATGACACTGGTTACATCACTCAGGTTGTGTACTGCTATGGGTGCATGTTGGCACCAATTTGAGTTATATTATTATTATTGCAAAGTATACTCAGGAGGTATGGGATTTCTTAGAAAAATAAATACTAATAGATGAATAAAGTGCATTTAAGTAAGGAAACAAAATGTAAAGTAACATTTTACAAAGTTCTGTAAATGTAAAGGTATTTTAATTGAAAACTAAACATTCAGTTAGTATCACTGATTTGTGGGAGCAATGCAAGTGCATCATCAAAAATATAGTATGGACAATGAGTGCCCTCAACGGAATTTAGAAAAGCTCCAACCTACCTGGAAATATTTTATTTAAATAAATATAAACATTGATAATTTGCGTATTTGTTTTTATTTCTAGAGCATTGTTTTAATGTTCAAATCATCAAAAAAACTTTGGCCTGTGTCCCTGGCTTCCAGTAATGACTCAGTGGGGGTCCTCCAATTCCATAAATGATACAGGGGTCCCCGGGATCCTGTTATGATTAACTAGTGGTCCACTAAGTCAAAAGTGGTGATCCATGTAAAAGCCCATTTTAGTTTTAGGGTGGAACCTCTCCTTTCGGGGTTGAGGAGCAAAGTACCCTGGCAGAGTAATGGGTTGGCAATGGGAGTGTCATCTTCTCCTAGAAAGGCTGCCAGAGATCCCTGACCAATATGCACAGAAAAAAGTGTAGGACATATGCCATCAGAATTTGCAGACTATCTGATGTGCTCATAATTAGGAAGACCGTCTCCAAGGTCAGGAGACGCAGCACACAGCTATGCAAAGGCTCAACGGGCATACACTAAGAATGTCAGGACCAGGCATCACCAACTGCTTGGGAGTAAATGTCTGTCAAACCTTTAATGAGCCGCTTAACAGGCGACTTTAACAGGAACAGCTGGTTTGGCAAACGAAGAAAGGCTGAAAAGGCTGACAAGTAAACTTTCACAGTGTTCACTGAAATGCCTTTCTGGGCGTTATACACATCAAACAAATGGAAGACTATCAGGGCAATTGTCTCAGGCACCATACCACTTTGCAAATTTGTCCCAGTGTTCAGCATAAGTTAATTCTGTGAATGGCATCCACCACTTTAGGTACCATATCAAACGCAGGCAATTACCATCGCTCAATCTCCACACTTGGGTGGTGCATATTTTGTATATTCGGGTGAAAGACATACCCTGTTGATCAAGTAGGAGGTCCTCACAAACAGGTAGTCTGATGAGAGGAAGATACTCGTGCCCAAGTGTTAAGTTACCATAAATCTCCTGTCCTAATCCAAGGCCACTAGGCTGGCTTAGGCCCTGTTCTTCAGAATTCGTGGCAGGAAACAGTGTAGGGGTGGTCATTTGTTCAAGTCAGGTAGGAATTAATCTCCTAACTAGAGTCACAGTGGAAACTCCACTATGCAAAGTTGTGGACAAACTAATCTAACCAGGGTTCCCATTTCAATTGGAGGACACCCAGAACCACATCGGGATGCAAACTACAATTGTGATCTGCAGACTTCTGCTCACTACGCCCATTCAGGGACCCTGCCAGGTGATTTGAAACCAGAAAGATACCTGGGCACTCCAGCTACCTCCAGAGATGCAAAGGACCCTGACAATGAACCCCCAGTCCACCCTGCTTTCTGAAGTATCACATGGTGGTGGTGTAGTCCTTGAACCAACACAAACCTCCTCTAGATGGAAGGCAGGAAGTCATTCAGGGTCAAATGAAATGCCCACAGCATCAGCAGACTGATGTGGAGCAAGTCCTCCACTGCAGATCGAGCTGTATACTCTATGTTCTGGATGGGTCCGAAAGGTTTGCTTTGATGTTGGGCTCACTGGAACTTCAGCTTCCACTGCAGAGCATGCATGTGCCACTTAACTTACATGACAAAGGGGATGCATGAGGCCAAGACGCCCATGAGCCCCCCTCACTGAGATTCAGGACAGAGCCTGAAACAATGGTATCATAGCCTAAATGTCCGGTGTTCGCCACTGCACCAGAAAACAATTAACTCCACGTCGAGGAATTTCCAATGAATGGATGCCTCTGAAGACAGGTGGCACTTCAGTTCATTTATGGGAACCCTAAAAATGTCAAGAGTTCCACTTTCATCTGGAGTGGTACACGACTGACTGCGGTAAGCTACTTTCACCAGTCCGTCTTAGAGGAAGGGAATACGTGACTCCTGCACTCCTAAAAGGCATAGACTACTGCCATCACTACGGCCTCACAAGGGACACAGGTGAGGTTGAAGGGGATTATGGCAAATTGAAAAATGGTCCTGGCACAAACCACAGGTAACACCTGTGGGACGCCAAGACTAGTATATGAATATATGCACTTAGCAACTTGAAGGACCCCAACCAGAAGCCAGAGCCCAAAGCAGATCAATGAGAGCATTTTTAATCTCATTCCTGTAGAAGGCATTTAGGGGTTGAATGTCCAGGATAGCCTTCAGGCGCTCATCCTTTTAGGATGAGAAAATAGCATACATCAAACCCCGCCTTTCTGTGGGTTAGGTACTCTGGGGCGCTTGGTGGTACTCTTCAGAAACTGTCTGGTGTGGAAGGTATATTCGGTGGGCATGAGATAAAAAGCTGGGCATTGTGCTTTTTTTTTAATAACTTGCAAGATTTATCTGACTGATGTGATGGATAATAAACTAGAGAGAAAATGCTGGATCCGATCTCCCACTGGTTGGGCATGCACCATTCTGGGTAAATGATAATGTTGGAAGGCTTTGGTAGCAGGAAAGTAGGAGTTGGAAGACCGGTGCTCCTGCTGGCCCACACATTGGCACTTATCTCCATCAGTGACCTCAAAAGGACTAGGTGGTTTGCTGCAAAACTGGATGGGAAGTCAGTCTTTCTAAGAGTTAGCCCTCTGGAATAGCCCGAGGATTTCCAGAACTGGTGTGGAAATTGTTCAACCGGGGTCAACGGCCTCATGGTATGCACTGTGAAGCATTCCGGAAACTGCTGAAGATCTGGCTTTTTAACTCTCCTTAGCCGCCCAGTTTCCTCCCCTTTATATCATTCAATGCCTTTTTAGCCAGCAGCAAGAGAAATCAGGGTATTCGCTGCACTTTAGAAACCCCATCATAACATTTCAAAGCACTGTGTTCTCAGGTAATGTACAGGCTTGGGTAAAGGACATGCCATTTGATTGGTTTCAACTCTTTGTGGAAATGCCTCAGTGAGGTCCACTGAGCTTTTTCTCTAAAGGAAAACACTGGGCCTGCCCTGCTAAGGCAATCTATGGTATCCAGACCTTAACAGATAACACTTGGCTGCTTCTTGCCAATCATGTATTTTCTGGGCCCAAAAGGACCAAAGATCCTCCAGGACTACCATCAAAATATCACTGGCTAGGTGCCCAAAAGGCATTTGTATTGGTCCAATAGCCAGACTAAGTTTACAAATTGTGGTGCTAGACGAAAAAATGTTTGCCAAAGGCATCAATCTTTTAAGATTCACTATCCAGAGGAGTATTTGGAAATGTTTAGATTCACATTACTGGTTGGACTGTAAAATAAGGCTCCCTAGATTGGGGTGCTAGGCACACAATTCTAGGTTACCAGGTGCTGGCCTATGAAGTCTGACCACCTGCCAATTGACAGGTGGGCAAGAGTAACTGTTTTGATCAGGTAGCAGAGTATGTGTGGCCATCTTGAAGTGGTCGTAAGGGCTCAGATGCTGCTGGCCCAGGCTGCAGAATTTGTCAAAATAAGTGGATGGCAGCTTTAAATCTAGTACCTTTAAACCATCACTGGAATTGAGGCACTTTCTTTTGATGGGCCATGAGTAGTCCAGCTCTCTCGTGAGAGGTATCAAGCCCACTGGCATTTTGTAAGTTAAGTCTGAGTCATCTGTATAATGAGGGGGTTTCAAGCCATCTCTCACCATTATCAATACTGTGGGGTCCACCCTGCTCTGGCTCAGAATACAAGCCAAAAAGTTGATGGAGCTTCTGTTGATAGCTGCGACTACGGCAGAGGATTAGATTTATTATGCCTGACAACATAGTGTGCCTTTATATTCTCAAGCTACATATCTGTTCATGGTCCAACATGGGTCTCAGCACAGGATCATCCTTTGATGCCAGAATCTGCATGACGGGAAGTGGTGTGCATCATGGGGACAGACAGTAAGTCTGTACTGGTGTTGGTAAATGCACAGTAACTTGTCCCAAGCAGGCAGACTAAGCTGGGAAGGGACCTGCCAGCAGTCACTTCAATAAATAGTAACTTATTTGCAAGGATAAAGAACCGTGGGAAGAACTCGCAGGAAATTGGTCCAGTTCTTAGCATAAAAGATTTAGCAGTTGTGATCTACTGTTTCAGTAGACACGAGTCTGGAAATCATATTAGATTGTCAATTAGAATTAGGCACAGATGAACATTGCACTACAAACCAGTCAAGTTTTGAGTAGGCCAGGACTTAATAGCTCCAGGAGATCAGGGGGATTAGTCATATTTACGATGAAGGTATTAGTTTAGAGCTAAATTCATAGCAGTAATGTAGTCATCATTCCTGGTAGACAGTGGGTAAAGATGGATTTAAGAAAGACTAATTCTCAAGGAGGTCTGCAGCCCAGAAGTCTCCATCAAAACTCAGTACATCTTCGACAGTATTGTGAAGGAGGTCTGAATCTTCGTCCAACTTGTTTTTTTATATTCAACAGTCAGTAGGTGTAGGAAAGTAGGATCTGCTTCTTATGGTTACCCCCCACTTTTTGCTTGATGTTGCACTGTTTTGACTAGTCTGACTGGGATCCTGCTAATCATGATCCCAGTCTATCTGCTTTCTCCTTTAAATTGTTATGCATGCACTTTGGTACATTCCCGATTGGCTACTGGGGTAGGTACCCTTGTAAGTCCCTACTATATGGTACCCATGTACCCAGGGTATAGGTACCCTAGAGGCCTCCCATGGGTGGAAGCATGTAATATGCCATCCATGAGAGGCCAAGCAAAATGGAACTACAGGTCTGCTACTGCAAACTGTACGTTGGTGCTTGCACCACTTACTTTAGATCTAGATTCACTATATCAAAAGGTCACTACACTTAAAACTTATGTCACCCCTGTAGCAGACCTTAATCCTTATGGCAGGGTGCTGGGTTTTAAGTGAGAGGGTGACCCTGCATGATCAGAGCCTCTGTGCAGCCTTCTGAGACCATTCGCCTGGGTTGTCTGACTCAGCATGTACCACGAGGTTATAATGCACCTCTACCTATACGTCCATCTATCTCGAAAACGGCTACAAAGAAACATACAATGTTTGGTATCAAACACCTTGGAATCATACCTCCACAACGGTGTGGGAGGTAAAATTTCATCCTTCTGAAGAGTCTATCCCGTGCCAGCCTTCTCGACCCAAACAGCACAAAATGGATGCTGCTGACCAGAAATTACTGCCCTCCTGCTGCTGAGCAGGATTTAGTGTATTGAGGCGGGGTGGATGGTTGCACTCATAGTGCCTGAAAGTCTGCACCTGGGGCACTTTTGGTAATCCCCGTGCATAGTCCAGCCCATTGGCTCCTGCTCAGGCACTAAACTGGACAAAGGACATGGGGGTAACCTCCCCTTTGTCCTGCCCCTCCCCTAGGAGGGCCCCCTGAATCTGTCCAACCCTTTCCCGTGGGTACTAAAGGGCATACAGGGCTGTTCAGATTTTATGTGGACAAGATTCTACAAAGAGAAACCACTGAACTTCTGGACTTCGCTGGACTTCGACTGGGCCAGACTTAGTACCCCTCTCCGTCCAAAGCTTTGTCTCTGCCCTTGCTTCATACAGTCTCCGTGCAGGACCTGTGGTGCACTAAGGACAACTGAAGAATCTCCCTTGGGGTGAAGGAGTCACTTCCCTGCATTTGCAGGCATCTTATCGCAACTGACCGGTCTGCTGCTCCTGAGCTTCTGCAGACTTCAAAGATTTCAGCAACACAGGAGGAGGGATACGAAGGTCCCTGAGGTTGATCTGCCCTCTTAGCAAGTTTGAGACGAGTATCCCTCGTGGGGACTGCATAACCCAAAACCCTGTGCACCGCGTCTATTTTCAATTACATATGCTGGTTGGCGATTTCCAAGCTTGTGCATTGGACTCCGTGTAGTCATGACCCTGAGCAGTATTTGCACCAAAGAACTCAATCCTCCTCGCACAGAGTGCTCCATGGGCTGGTACTTTGCAATCTTGCTCGAGGTCTCCTCGCAACTCCTGGTCATTCGGCCTGTGGGTCTACTTGAGGGTTATCTGGATTTCTGTTGGGCTTTCCTGGTTGCTCCAGATGTGCCCGGACTCCCCATTGCATGGTGAGACCCCACCATAACATGCTTGACCTTTCTGCGTTGGTTGCTTTTGCCAAGGCTTGTTGGTGCTCCAGCCGGACACAGATCCCTAAGCACTAGACATCCTTCGTGGGACAGCTCGCATCTGGTAGTCGATGTCTCCTGGTACTCGTGGCTGCAGAGTCTAGCATCACTTCTGCGCACCTGAAGCACCTGACATTGGTGGGCATTAGTCTACCGAGCCCCTGGTCACTCTGAAGTGACCCAGACCGTCTCCTCTGCTTTCAGGTTCCTCCCTTCCAGAATCCAGGCTTGGATTCCAACTGACCCTTTTCACCTTCACGGCAGCAGTACTTTTCAATGGAGGGCTGTGAAGAATGACAGCGGTTTCCAACACCATTCCAGACCTATGCAACCGGCTCCTCTGGGATAGGTAACACTGGTACTACTGTATCCACGGGTGCGGTGGCTCTCCAACCTCAAGGTCCAAAGGGTTTGCTCAAAGTCCTCCTAGAAAGGTCCTTAAACTGTAAAATTGCAACAGAGACTTCCCCCCATAGAATTGTACAAAACCCACAGTTGAATTGGCACACTGCACCTGTCCTCAGTGGGGCCCCTATCTACTCACCTTGGGTGGTTCCTTGGGGTCCTAGCGATTCTACTTGCTCCAGACCTTGTCTGGACACGAGTTGTGGTGGTTATACCACTATTTTAGTATATGGTTTTGTCTCCCCTTGGATCCCACTGCGTATTGTGCTACTTACAACTGTTCTATTGATCTCGTATTGTGTGCTTTGTGATCTATCATCGCATAGAGGATAGTAGAGTGTTCTATTAATAACTACATATTTTTATGTAACTGTGTGGTTCTCCTTTCATTTGATTAATTCAGGAGGTGATATTCTGGTAAAATAGGCTGCTTTAAAATTCCTTCAAGATTTAGAATGAAGGCTGCTCTCCACAGCTACCACTAGGATAGCTTTCTAAAGGTTATCTTTGACCTCATACATCAAAAGGGTCGTTTGGACTGGTGCAAGGTGCCCACTTAAATTAGTGGACAGCATATACCAGGCCAACTTCACAGTAGGTTTAGGATTCTGGAAGACAATTTACAAAAACTTTCAATGTATGTATCTTCATAATATTGTAAAGAAAATAGTTTAAAAATCCGAGTATGTATATATGCACATAAATATTCATTTTAAAACCTAGGATTAAACATGCAGTCAAAATATTTTCTAAAGGATTTTTTTAGGATTACCATCCGCACTGGGATCTTCAGCCTGTCACAACATTAATACAATGGCCTGAAGCTGAATTAACTGCATTACATAGAGAATAAATACGCAACATGAGCATTGGGGATGGCCTAATACTCTCCTTCAAGGAACCCATAAAAGTGGATTCATGCCTTCTCTGAAGACCATCCAAACTGATCACAGTGTAAGTGACCAGTGGACACTGTAGAGCTGGTATGCTTCTCTGCACCGTTCTCCAAGTGAATATGTATCGGTCATCCTCCTATTTTAAACTATTTGAAACTAACCGAATAGCAATTAGAACATTGGAATGTTGGGAGCTCCATTGAAAACAATGGAGTGCTCTGGGCTTATAATGGCTGGTATAAGCCTGGAGCTCCAACATGCCAATGCTTTTGTTCACAGCTCTGGCTGTGAACAAAGGCTTCAGGGAGCCTGAGGGGATTCCAATCCCCTCACGATCCCAAAAGGTTTTTTTTTTTTTGTTAGAACATTCTGTCCTCTAGTGACAGAATGTTCTAATAGCCTTATAGCCCTTCGTAGATGGGCTATACCGCTATTAAAGTCCCTCGCCTTCGGCTCGGGGCCTTTAACGCTGGAGAGGGCCTTTAATATAGCCTCATAGCCCGCTGTAGAGGGCTATACCGGCTATTAAAGGCCCTCTCCAGCGTTAAAGGCCCCGAGCCGAAGGCAAGGGCCTTTAACGAGGGAGAGGGACTTTAATAGCGGTATAGCCCATCTACGAAGGGCTATATGGCTATTAGAACATTCTGTCACTAGAGGACAGAATGTTCTAACAAAAAAACAAAGCCCTTTGAAAGTGTGAGGGGATTGGAATCCCCTCAGGTTCCCTGAAGAATTTGTTCACAGCCAGAGCTGTGAATAAAGAAACATTAGAATGTTGGAGCTCCGGGCTTATACCAGCCATTATAAGCCTGGAGCACTCCAATGTTTTCAATGGAGCTCCCAACATTCCAATGTTCTAATAGCCGGTATAGCCCTCTACGGCGGGCTATAAGGCTTTAGTAATTGAGCCAATGGATATTAAAGTACCAGGGAGAGGAATCTTTGCTGCTGAACTGCACACATTACAGGTGGAGGAATTCTAGGAGCCTGGAAGAATATTTTAACATGGCTTAGATTCAAGAGTATATCCAATCAAATACGGCCCCTGCAATCCCACAGCCTGCAAAACAGAGGTTTACTATGTCATGTCAAGAAGCAAAGATGATTACAGCAGCTTGCTGGCCTTCATCAAGTGAAGATTTCTCTACCTCCATGGCGGACTATGGTCTGAATCCAGACTAGCAGTCACACAATGATGTTCTGCTTCACTTACCATTGCAACTGACTGATAACTTCTTTCTCAGATTAAAAATAAAAAGCTTGAAATTGGCACAAGATCAACTTTCGTGCTTTTTTTTAATGGAGGGCACAATAATTTGATATAAAGAGTGGCAAATGATTTACCTTCACATCTGCTGGTTCAACCGGGAGGTTGGAGGTCCTGGTTTTATAACCAAATGTGATACTTCTGCTTTTGCCAGGAATATAAAGGAGACATGCAACTAGTGAGGGAGAGGAGGGGTAACATTGGTAAAGTAACTGTAGAGAGTTTAAAAAGATTTCAGACATCTGTTAATTGCTCTCGGATAGCTACCACTACCCTGCCTCTTTGGTCGACAGGGTGATCGGAGTGGCTGATTTGATAATCTTCTGGAGAAGACCGCTCAGTATTAAGGAAGGAAGAAAAGCAAGTTTACAGCAAATTAATTGATGAAGCTGTGGATCTTCATTACATGCTTGACTAATAAAATGGAGTTAATGACTACACAGGAAACCTGACTGTACAGCCCGTGCTTGGTTTTCAGACAGTCGCATTGAGATTAGTATGTAGAGCATTAAAATGGAGTGCTTTGTGAAAGTACAGGAAAAAGGGATAGATATTTTATCCATTCATGCTATCATGCAGATGTGTAAAACTATCCTGAAATAATGGAGCCAAATCTTCAGCATTTTCTGCACTCTGACTGGCAAGTGCATGGATCGGCAGACAGATTTGCCTTTGGAGTGCTGCTGGTGCACCGGCTGTGCACACCCTCACATAGGGCTCAATTATAGTATTCAGAACCTCAATTGTGACACTAAAAGGCAAACTCCACTAATTTAAGATGGCAGCTACAAAGGCTGGTACAGGTGCAAAATACTGTTTAATTGGTGGAGAAGATAACTGGCAAAAACTGAGAGCGTAGCTTATACCCACAAAGCTGTAGTTAACATTTGTGACTAAGAAAAGCTAAATTATGGTGCAGTAATCAATTAAGACTTTAAACACACTGACCATGGCACAAGCAGCTAAAAAGTGTAAACCTAAATGATTAAAAAAAAGGGGTGGGGCAAACAGCACTCCACCCTCCTGGACTGGTCACACTCCTCCATCAAGTATAGTGGTCTGAAATGCAGTTATTCTGAATTGCTGCATGGTGGTTAACACTTTAATTCCATTCGGCTACCCGTGTCTATTTTGGAGCACATTGTTTGCACTGTATATGTTCTCTTCAGATTGAGTATAAAAATCATCCTCTTACTAGCTCCACACTAATTTTGGCTAGCAGTGGCATGCATGCATGCATGAATCTTCGATCTCCGAGCTTGGCTTGGCAGCTGGGGGTTTGGGATTTGCTTGAAAACTGCACTTGTTGCAATCTATTTATGAAGTGAGTGCTGACATTCCCTTCACTGGTGTGTGCTGTGATTAGGAATCTAAGATGTTGTTTTAACTCTTACAGCTTCAATGCCATCAATGATGTTGAGCATTAAAGAGAATTTAGTAAACCCTGTGTCCCTCAGAACCTGGGTATGAGCAATATAATCTACAGTGAGTTTTGTGGAGTGAAACAATTGCTTAGCAAACAATTAGCAGTATCGAATCAAAATGACACTAAATAGTCTAGTAATTATTTACAGATTGGAATGAAAGTCAAAACACCACAAACGAAAGATCAGCTTTAAAAATAAAATGTATATAATATTTCTAATAGTTAAATTTGTATAGGGCTGTCACATACACAAATGGCAGAAAAAACAAACATGACTTTGGTGAAACATGTGACTAAGTGCATGCATGTTATGGAAAATAACCAAACTATATACAAATTAGATACACTTTGTGTTGGACTTGGCCCTTTTTGCAGGGTCATCCCTGAGCTTTTTGCCTTCCTTCTATATCTTTTCTGACCGGTTGGCTATTTTATGACTCTGTGCACTTTAACACTGCTGATCAGTGCATATGCTCTCCCTACTGTAAATGAATGTATTAATTGGTGATTCCATGATTGACTATTTGGTTTACTTGTCAGTCCCTAGTACAGTGCACTAAGTGTGCCCAGGGCGTGTAAATCCAAATGCTGCTAGTGGACTTGCAGCACTGATTGCGCCACCCACAGAAGCAGCCTTGTAAAATGTGTCTAAGGTCTGTCATTGCAGAGCCTGCGTGCAGTCTGGTACTGTCATGCTGATTGGGCAAGTGCACCCACCTACCAGTCCCTAAACCCTCCCTTTTCTTCTTATCAGTCACCCCTATGGTAGGCCCAAGGGCAGGGTGCATTGTAAGTATAAGGTAGGTCAAGCCCTGATGTGTGTGGCATACCCTAATCATGAATTACAGTCATTTTCGTTTTTCACTATTGCAAGGCTATCTGTTCTCCATAGACCAGAATGGGCTGTTAGAATTATTACCCTTTATAATCATAGCAGACTCAGAACACAGTAGAAGTTAGAGTTTAATATGTCTGGATAACATTAATTTTAGTTAAGTTTATTTTAATATTCTGTGTTTGCAAATACCACTTTTAGAAAGTAGGTATTTGCTTGCCTAACCATTTGAGCCTGCCTCTGCGAGGTTGTGTATTCCTTGTCTGGGTTTGTGTGTGACCGGGCTGGGGAATTCCAGGAGACGGGCTGGGGCAGCCCGGTGGTGAATGGGGAGATCTGCATCTAGATGGGAGGGAGGAGTTGCACCTGGGACCTGAATAGGGCTGGGCGTTCCCTTTACAATGCTGGCTCCACCCTCCGTGGTGTGTCTAATGTCTCTGCCCTGCACACTGAAAGAAGAGAAGGAAGACCTCCTGTGGGGTGTCTGATGTGCCTGCCCTGCGCTGTGAAAGGAAAGGAGAAGTCTGGTAAACAGAGTGCTTCAGGACTGACTTGAGCTGGGCACAGGCCACTCTCCCCTCAGAGAACAAAGGATTTTGTGGTATAAGTACTGGGACCCTGATCCCATGAAATTAGATCACTTCTGAACTTACAAGACTAAACCTCTGCTGAGAAGGAACCTGAAGAAACTGAGGAGAGACTATTCCCAAGCTGAAGTGCTGCTTTGGGGATTGGCCTGCAGTGGTTGCCGGACTGCCAAATGAGAGGAGAAAGAACTTTGGACTTTACTTTCAACTTGTGCAAAGACCTCCAAGGGCTTGGAAGAGAGCTTGCCCCCTGACCGAAGTCCCAGGACCAGTGGACTTCACCAGCCTTTGTGAATTGCTGCTGGAAACAAGTAGCTACAGAGGCAGGGAACTGTGACCGACTCACGACCGGCCGGGTGTCCTGTAGGCACCGCTCCAAGCAACTTCCGCCTTTAACAACGCAAGCTCTGAACTCAGACTTCATCCCGACGCCGTAAACGAGCAGTAGCCTGCACCGCAACTGGAAGGACACCGCGACGTGCAACGCCTTGCTACACCGAATCGAACTTGTCTGATCGACGAGGTCACTGCTGCTGACTTAGAGTCCTGCGATCACACCGGAATTGGGCACTGCCTTGCACGCTTTGCGACGCACCGCCAGACTCGCACCGCTATCCGGATTGACCGACGCAAGCTCCCAAACTCCGGCTCAGTCGCCGCACCGTAAAGCTGGAAGCACCGCAACGAGCAACGTCTGCCTCGAACAATGCAAGCTCTGAGCTCACCAACTCAGTCTCGACACCGACAACGAGCCGTAGCCTGCGCCGTGACTGGAAGGACACTGAACTGCAACGCTCTTTTTCCTACACCACGACGAACCCCGGAACCAGCTCGCACATCCGTGCCGGCCGCCTCTTGGAAAAGGTACTGTGACTGAGTCAGTCGACATTTGAGTGGGCCCAGACCGCCACAGTCTGCTGGATTTGTTAAACTGTTCTTTTCAGCAAAGCTGTAACCGAACAAGGCTACAGACTCGCACAGAACCTTGAGTTAAGCCTTTTTAACCTGAACTCTTGAAACTTAATAGTACTGTGGATTCTTTGTCGTTTATTGGTCTTGTGATTACTGTATATAAAGTATACTTATTTTTGATATAAAACCTGTGTGGTGTCCATCTGTAGTGTCGTCACTGGGTTACTGTATGTGGTCACAACTGCTTAACTTAAATCGCCTCTGAAAATAAGCCTGGACTGCTCGTGCCACGCCACCTAGAGTGAGCAGGGGTTATTTTAAGAGTGTAATTTCCCTTGCCCTGACTAGGAGAGGGTCCCTGCTTGTCACAAGTACCTATCTGTGCCAACCAGAGACCCCCAATTCTAACACATATAAAATGTAGATCCATCCCTTTTCAAGTACATAAAGTTCCATCATCACTCTTTGGACTGCCTTCATAGTAAGTGGGTTAAGAGACAAGGGACATGAGCAGATGAATGAAGCGTTGACATTTTGACCCAGAAAGTGTGTGTAATTAAATGATCGTCACTGCGGGTCTTCCTCAGGACTGGTGTATGAAATGTACTTGTGTATGTTACAGCCAGGGTGTATGGAATGCACTTGTGTATTTGACAGTCATATACAAATGTAACTATCAGAAATAATATGGGGAGAGGAGTTGGCCTAATGGCTAGGGCGGTCGACCTCGAATCTAGGGAACCGGGTTCGGAACTCGGCAATGACGTGCTGAACATCCTGTGATTCTGGGCAAATCACTTCATCTCCCTGTGCCTAACAAAAATAATGATGAATGTTTCCTCATGTGACTTAACTGGTGCTATGTAAAGCACTCTGATATCAGATACCAGGTCAAGTTTGCGCTATATAAAACCTGTTTAAAAAGAAATATACATATATACACATATATATGCATATATACATACACATTTTTTTTGTAAACTGATCATTTGTGTGCAGTGTGTTTTGCCTTTCATTCCGGTCTAAAGACATTTAGCGTCATTTAGGATAGATACTGCTAATAATTGTATGCTAAGCAATTGTTTCCCCCAACAGAACTCACTGTACGTTATATTACCAATAATATTGAGGGCAACTTCGAAAACTTGAAACTTTAAGTTACTCTGCACTGCATCAGTGATTCAATGTCCAAATCCATATAAAGGGTTTCTACTCTGCACTATATCTGTGATTCACCTGCCTTTCAATTATGGGAATGAGGGCCAGTGTATTACAGAGTACTGGTGGTCACACAGCAATGTTCACCTTGTACTCTAGCAATTGAGTGAGAACTTCTTTAAGATTTGTTTAAAAAATGTTGATAGCACAGGAGGATCTATTGGTGAATTCTTAACACCATTGATGCTGGTGTTATTTTTCTCTGTTGCTGGTGTTGATGAAATCCCATTGTTCATGACGAGCTCAGCTCGTCATGAGCACACAAGAGGTGTACCTCATGACAAGCTCCGCTCGTCATGAGCATCGAAGGGGTTAAAGCACAAGTTACTTACCATTGGTGACGCCTTATCTGGTAGAGACTATCTAGCTTCGGATCCTCACCTTTGAATTACCACAGGCGTCAGACTAGATCTGGAAGATTTTTCATGGGCAGTACCCCAGCGCGCTGACAGGTGGAGTCAGTCTGCTCCATTTGTTTTGTCGCCCACTCAGGATGAGACTTTGAAGTATCTATAAAGGCGCCACCTAGCACGCTGTCAGTCTTTTCACAACTTTCCACTCCAGGAGCATAGAGCCATGAAGTGCACTGGACACAGGTGTGAAAAATTAGGACCTTGAATTCAGCCCTGTCCCGAGAAATCCATCGCAGAGAGGACAGATGGTTGAGTCAGTAAGGAATCTGCGGCTAGATCTGGTCTCTACCAGATAAGGCATTGCCGAAGTTAACTTGTTCAACTGAAAGACCTTTAGCTGCAGGTACCTTACCTTTGAGTAGATACCCAAGCAATACCTTCACGGAGGTGGATCTGCGGGCCAGTTTCAAACAAGGAAGTCTTGCAGGACCACATGGGCGAAATGACAAACCTACTGAAGAGACTGTCCAGACAGTAATATTTGGTAAACATGTGTAGAGATGCCCACATTGCTCCCAGGCAGATGTCCAGTACCAGAACCCCGCATGCCAACCCAGTGGTCGCAGCTTTACCTCTAGTAGAAAGAGCTCGTAAGCCTTCAGGAGGTTGATACTTGGCCAGTGCGCAGCAGATTTTGATGCAATGCACAACCCATTTAAAGGTGGTTCGCTTCTGCCCCACCCTACATTTCTCCACATCAACATACCTCACAAAGAGTTGGTCATTCACCTGGAACTCTTGTGTGCTCTAGGTAGAACAACCATGCTTTTTTTGGGTCCAGATGGTGAATTCAATCCTCTTTAGAGGGATGCAGCAGAGCAAAAAAGGTAGGCAAGGTGATTGATTGGCCTACATGAAATAGGGTGACAACGTTGGCAGAAAGGAGGCCCTTGTGCAAAGCCCCAGTGTGTCAGGATAAACAAAGTTAAGGCAGCTTAGATAAGGCCTGTGGATAACTCACTCTGCGGGCAGATAAATGACACAAGGAAGACTGTTTTCAATGTTAGAATCATGAGGGGACACTTGTGGAGGCGCTTGAAAGGAAAACACCTTAAGAATGTTAAGACCAGATTGAGACCTCTGGGGGGATTGATAAATTGAGAGAGAAGATGTACAAGACCATTCAGGAACCTCTGTCCAATAGGAGACTTTAATTATGAGGTTTGGTCAGACAGTCATACAAAGGCAGAAAGAGCAGACAGCTAGCCTTTGAGAGTACCAAGAGCAGAGCCCTGGCGGCAAGGGAGAGAATGTAAAGCAAGACTTCAGAATCGGGGCAAATACGTTTTTCTGGACACCATGCCACAAATTTCTTCCAATGGCAGGCATGTAATATCTTGGTGGAGGGACGATGGCCAGCAAGATGATATTGAAGACTTGAAAAACGTTTAAAGCTGTCAACTGTCACCGCTAAATCTCCACACAAGAAACCTCACTTGCTGTTGCAATAGAAGATCCTCCAAAAGAGGCAGGCCGCCCGATTGGATGATTGATGGCGAGAGCTAGAGAGGACGAGAGCTAGAGAGGCACAGGGCTGATTTGTGGGGCTACTGTAACCTTGATTCACTATAAAGTAGCAAACATTTTATCAAATCTTTGCTGAGACTCCAGAAAAGTGACCTATTACTCTTGTTAACCCCTTCGAAGCTAATGACGAGCTGGGCTCGTCATGGCGCTTACCTGCCGTGCGCTGATGACAAGGCCAGCTCGTCATGAAATAAAGTAAAACAACAATTTGCAGCACAGGACGGGAAAACGCCTAGCAGCCATGTGGTTAAGTTTTGACTTAAATCTCAGACAAATTTCGGACATAACTTGTTTAAAACTCATCTTATATTGGATTAGACTCAGGACGACAGAGGAACTGTCCCTGTACAAAGATTACATCTGGGAGACAGTGACTAACAATCTGGCACATACGATCACCTAAGTATCACATAAAAACCAGGACGAGTAGGCTAGGAATGACCGAATATAGGCTCCATCCTACATTAATATCTGAAAGCACCTGAGAAACTGTCAAACATTGCTACTGGAATGCTGTCTTTTGCACCAGAACCTCCACTGTGTCCTTGGGCAGTCTCAAAGACTCTTACTTGTCCTTTAAATGTGCTTCACAATTCGAAGACTATGTAAATGCCCCATTTTCAAGAACCCATTTTATTACATTTAGGCTAGGGATTTTGCCGATCGTATCCTTCACCTGTTCATGGATCCCCAAAAAATTAAGTATGTTTCTACCAACTTATGCACCAAGGACTGGCACACTGTTAAAAATGAAGATTTACTATTCTTTTGTTACTCTTATGCAAAAACAGTGTGCTTGTTGGATTGCTTCGCCTTGTCAGCTCTTTGGGCTTGAAAATTGGTACATAGACCATCTGCAAGTCAGATAACCGTTCCAGCATTGCATATTCGGTCATCAACCTCTTAGGCTGAATTTGGTACATTAGATCAAAGGCAGTTGGAGAAAAACATTTCACTTTAAGGTAGAGTTCCTAATGTTTTTAAAGTCTCATCTTGTTTTTTAACGCACTACACACTAAGCCTATCTAAAATAAACAGTGTCTAAGTTACTTTCAATTTATTAGCATGTCTAGTGGACACAGAGCTAATTTTTAGGACTCCAAGGTTTTGGTCTCGTAATTTTTTTAGCATGGAGGTCCTCCATGTTTTTTCTTATGTTAATATATTTAGCATGGTCTTAATTTTTTTTAATTAATTTGTATTGTAATGAATGGTGTATTTTATCCAATATGTAATTTATGTAATAGTCATATGATTTTTACTGTGCACTTTTATGGTTCCGAAAGAAAGTTAGTTGATTATGACTTGAGCTAGGTGATTCCTGATCTTCTTGAGAACTCTGGGCAAGGGTAATAGGGGTAGAAAGGTAAGAGGCCTGAGCTCCACTAAAGACAAAAAGCATCTGAGCGAGAGCCGCCTTAGGTGACATCTTTTCACACCAGGAAGAAAACCTCAAAAGTGATAGAGGGGTAGCTCTACTCTTGATCAACGCTTTTAGCGCTGAAAGAAAAGAATAGAAGTCAGCCTGACTAGGTGGCACCTCTATAGCTACCACACCATCACTTCTGGCGTGGCAGACGACGCACACAAAGCCAATCAGTGCAACCTGCTGGCACGCAGGGGTACCGCTCATGAAAAATCTTCCAGATCCAGTTGGACGCTTGGGAAATTCTATGGAAAGGAATCTGCGACTAGAACTCCATCAGATGGGGGATGGGGAACAGTATTTAAAACCTGCAATAGCAGAGTCCAAATACTCTAGTAAGCAGAGGTTATACATTACCTGTCTGAAGGTTAGAAAGTGGTTCGAATTCTACACTCACCTAAGAGTTATGCCATTTTATTTCTGAAGCAGTCAATAGTGAGCATTTGAGCAAGATAAAGGAAGGTGCCCCCAATAAACCGTGAATTAAAGCAATTCACATGGTATTTAGTGGTACATATTTATAGATTAAGACTGAATCCGCCACCATTGCCTCAGCAAGACCCCCAGGGCAGGTACCCAAGAAAGTATTTGGTGGAGCACATTCAACACTAGGCACAAATTATGCTGGAGGGTGCAGACTGGAAACGAAACACCCTTTGCTATTCGGTTATCTGGAGACGATGCAGGACATATTTGAGCATTCGCCACAGCGTGCCATTTAAATGTCATTCAAATTCACTCAGGAACAGTTAAGCAAATGAAGTATTTTAAATAACAAAATAATGTTAAGCAAAGGCAATTACATTTCAAGAGCAGGAATAGCAAATTAACCCACTAACATGGGCATTCTTTAAAGTATTCTCTGTAAATTTGTGAGAAATTCAAGCTTAATCATAACCAAAGAGTTGTGAGATACAATTAAAAGTACAAGAGATTTTAGCATGTACAAATACATCACTAGACAAAGCAATTGACACTGCAATAAACTTTAAAAGTTTTAATAGAACTTTATATGCATGTTCCTACATGCCAATCAAAGGTTTAGCTGTTCTGATAAACAAGAGAAGGCAGCATGTGTAGATGTGCATATCAAATACACAAAACGGTCCACTGAATAGGAAAAAGTGTGGAATGTGTAGCAAATTGAGACATTTTAGTTGAGCCGGAGAGGGGAAATAGAGGTAGTCTGATGTACTTTAGTTGAAAGCCGTGCCAGTAAAAAAAGAAACTACATTCTAAACAAGCTAAAGCTCCATTCCACAATAAAATTCGGAGGCAATTCAAGATAGAACAGAACCATTTGTCTGCATTGTGTGGAGGACTGGAAAACACTTTAGTTAACCTTTACAGGGTTTCTGCAATTTAAATGACTCTGCCTTTTGGGTCAAAAGAGACAAGCGAGTAGCTGAGTTAGTGGTTTGAGAAGTTGGTGGTGAGCAATTTTTGAAAAAAGTCAATATTTTTGAATAAGATGCAATTTGCCATGGATGGTGGTCTGTATGGGCAGAAAGATAGGTGCAAAAAATGACTGGAGGAGAAGACCGAGCATATACATTGTTTGGTAATAAATTCGGATTAGTTTGTATTGAAATGTGTTGTAAGTGGCAGAACTTTTACATATGGACAATGTGTCATCAGTGCAAGATATAACAAATGAAGGAACTTAGAATTTGATTTGATGTAGCATTGTTTGGAACACAAAAAAATCTTGCCGCAGAGTATCTACCTCTTCTAGACAATATGGAAGACTGGAATTTGAGATCATTGACCAACTACTACTGAAGATGTAACTAAGAAAATTAAGGTAAACTGGGTCTGCTAGAAATGGATCAGTTTACACCCAGATTAATGGTTCAATTACAGAGTTATTGAACATAAAGGGCAGAGCAATGGGTTCATAAGAGGTAATATAGGAGAAGAGCATCTGTACAGCCTTGTTTGGAGAATGTCGGAACCTCTTTCGGAGGTCCACAATTCAAGCAGGGTTTGCTGGGCCAACCATGAGGGAGTGGTACTTTAACAGCTGTTTTGGGGCCAGACCTATGGGTCCTGGACAGTGAACCATGCCCAATTACTTCATGGCCTGACACTGTTGTAGCGCGAGTCAAGCAGTCAAAGGCTTCTTGGGTGGAGTTAGTAGCAGAGCATACAAAACCACAAGACAAAGTACAAACACTAAAAATTGACTCTAGTCAAATACTTGCCTGTGAGATAAAATTGGTTTAGTATAAACACACAAAGCATATACAGACAAATAACATTCAGTCTCTTAAAGTCAACATGTTTGCATCGTCCTGAGCAGTATCATAGTCTCCCTTTCTCTTTAATGTAGTGGGTTATCTTTCATTAGATAATGTGGAAGGCTTACAGCTGTCATCACACCACAAAATCTAGTTTTGGCCTAGAGTAGGCCAAGCGCTTAGTTTGTGGAAGCATTTAAATCTGCAGATTACTCGGATCTGTACAGCAAGCACAGTGTGCTCCTGAAGTATCTTACGAGTATTAATATCTTACTGGCTACACAATGCAACTTCACACACTGAACTGTAGTACTAGTGGATGCATTTTGTCAATGGCTATAAATTGGTGATTTAGCCCAGTGGATCACTGCCAGAAAAGGACAATCATGTCTTGGAAACAAAAGCAGATTCAGGGAGCAGGTTGCCCAGAATGGGGTAAAATAAGGCAAGGCGTCACGAAGAGCAGAGTCAGTGAGAGTCCAAGGTCTAATAGTACACATGCATTATTTTCACACAATCCACTCCCCCTTTAAATTGGCAGTATGGAAAAATGTGATAGTAAAGCTGTTCTACTGTACTTAATTTGTCATAAAGACTACATTTTAAGGAACCTTTTATAGGCAACTGTGTAAGGTCGCAAAGATTCAGAATATAATACCTGTAACATAGCGTATGTGTTAGTTCGCTTGCTAAGGAGATAATTGTGCAGTCTCTGGTTAGTTTGAAACCTAAAAAAAATCTGAGGGTTAATATGCCTAAAGCAACGTACTGTTCATCATACATAGGTAACAGATTTGTATTTTATGTAAAGTAGTTCAGGGAGTTAATTATGTGGTTGCAGAGATCCTTTTTTAACTCTTAGGGCATAAGTTATAATTCCGGCTAAGTCGATTTTTAATGTGACTGCTGTAAACTGTCTAATCTGCCATACTAACTGAACTTGAAAGATTGAGGTCTTTATTCGAAAAAATTTCAATCATAAAAGACAATACATCATAAAAATGTAATTGAACAAAAAGGTGTCATCCTAAGAACATACAATTTAAAAATAATTAAAGACAAACCTTATCGAAAGACCCCAATATATTTCAGTAAAATGGCTTTTAAGAACATTCCCATATAAAACATTATCAAGAATTTACAAGGAAGGAGCAGCTAGCCAATCTTATACTCAAATAACGGTTCCAGGAGCGGGGAGATTTTTCCTTCGCAGTGCCCATGCCCAGCTAAGAAATTTCACAGTGGCTATGACAATCAGGACGGGTATTTGTTACCAACATGCACAAAGCTACCATACCTGATCTTGTACCTAGGTTAGAGCAAAGCACCTTAAGCCACTTGCGACGAGGGCTCCTATAAGCCGGGCACACAAAAAGTGCATGACTGATCGACTCTTACTATGATGAGCACAAGGGACAAGTAATGACCGAAGCCCTATTCCACTTTGCTGTAAAAGATCTTCGCGGAAGAGTGCCCACTCTGAATTGGTGATATAATTTCCTATTACTAGGTTTCGTAATCCGGTTCCAGTAGGCTTCTGCTTCCACTACAAACTTATAATCCAGGAAGATACCTATGAGCGAGTTACTGTCCACCACTGAGAAGGTCTTCTTAGTGATCGTATCCCAATAAAACGCTTGGTAATCTTTTACTGGGAAGTGAATTCCCTATCGGGCTTTCCCACAGGTGTCTAATCCCCATATTGAGCAAATTACACTTTAGCTTCTGGAGCCATTTGATTTTTGAGGACAGATCAGCATTCCTGATATACATTAAGAGCATGTGTATAGACCACCAGTTCTGGAGTGGTCCATAGCCTAGCCTCCTCCAGTAAGCTAGGGGTCTGAATCCCGCCACCTCAAAGGAAGTGCAGACCAAGTCTAGTAGCAGAGGATTGATAGGGGTAGATTGTGGGAGGGCGGTCAATGATCTCAAACTTATTTTGTGCCCAAACTAGGGGACATACGTTTTCGAACCCCCAGAGTTCGGCACCATATATTATAGAAGCTCTGATTTTCCCATTATAAATTGATATAGCCAGCCCCACCGGTTTAGTAGTTGAAAGTCTGTGTTCTTTTAATAAGGCACCTGTTAGCTGGTTATGCCTTAAAACTAGAACATCTAACTGTGGTGACCAGTTCATCCTCCTACCGATAGTCACACCTAAGTATGTAAAGGTATCAGTTTGTTCCAAAGGTGCTTTATTAATTTCTACTCTACCTTTAATGGATTTTTGTTTATGCAACACCATAAACTTTGCTTTATTAACATTTACTATTAGATCATGGTCGTTGCAAAAATCGATCAATCTATCAAAGGCACGTTGCAGACCCGATTGAGTTTTAAATAAAATAAGTGTCTTCTGCTAACATTAAAATAGGAGCCCTTTAACCGGCTAGAGTTGGTGCATCGATTGGAAAATAAGTGTAATAACTGACTACCTTATTTATGAACAGGGAGAATAGGGTAGGGGCAAGGACACTCTTCCTGCACTCCCTTATTAACTGGGAACCGATCAGTTAGTTCGCCCTATTGTCCCCACCTTACCCAAGCGTAATTCGCTTCATGCAACTTAATAAATCCAACACTTTGAAGAGGCATCCCAGCCTCCTTTGGCGAGGCCCATAACTTATGGCGTGGCACTAAGCCAAATGCTGATTTTAAATAAACAAAGGCTGCATAGAGAGTCCCCCCCTGCAAGGATCACAGTGTTCCAATAAATCATAAATCTAAAAACTTGATCTATAGTGCCGACGTGGGGTCTGAAGCCCACTTGGTAGGTAGATATGTTCTGATCTACTACCCATTTGTTAACCCTACCTAGCACAAGTCTAGCCACTATTTTCTGTAAGGTATCAATTAGGCTCATCAGCCTATAATTGCTAGGGCTAGAAAGGTCTCCCTTTTTAGGTCTCGCACAGCGTAGGCTGCGCTTGCGCAGTCTCGCTGCAGAGTTTTTATGTTTTTCAGTAGTGGGGCTTGAACCCCGCCCCTCTTCTCCATTGGCTGGCTTCCTAAACGGAGGCAAGCCACTGGAGGAGAGGGGCGTCTGTCCGTTTAAGCCCCCTCTTTTTGGGATTCGGGGGTGTGTTTTTTAGTTTTTGTCTCCTCTTTCCATTGGCAGGAATTTTACATTCCAGCCAATGGGAAGAGGAGAGAAAGAAACACGCCCCCGAATCCGAAAATCAGGCTAAGTTTCTCAGAGGCATTTCTGCTTCACCTCAGAGAAACATGGTGGTACTTTCCCCCTTGCGCTGTTCTTGGGGATAATCAACACGCCACTTTACAAACAAGCCCACGAAAACGAATGTAGTAATGTGAATTTAAGAACATCTTCTGCAAACACTATATTCAGATAGTGTTACAAGCAATAAACGTGCCTGCGGGAGCTGCAGCAGAGAGCAGACCATGGTATAATAAACATGCCTTGAAGCGATTTCCACACAGATTCCACTCTGCGGGTTGTCTCATGCACAGACCACGCCAGAAGCGCCACAGTGGGATGGGACCTGACCTCAGCAAACATGACGAGAAGCCTTCTCTGCCCCATGCGTGTGTCCAATCAGATGCCGCCATGTTAGAAGTCCCAGGAACCCGTGCAGCATGACGTGGTTGGCTCAGACCTGTGCAGGAGCGGACACGGGTCCCATTAAGTATAGACAAGAAAACATGCTTAGAGAGCTCCGCCGCCTATTGCTGCGGAGAGGGCGCGAGGCACACTGCCGGTGCCTTCCCCTGCCACTTCTGAAGAGGGAGCCTACCAGCGAGGAAGGGAGACCGGCCGCGTAACAGACTCTCTCCCCCCCCCTCCCCTGAGCAGGTGAGTTTTCTTGCCTCTGCTCCCTGCTTGTGCTCGATTGCCTCTGTTCCCTGCTTGTACTCGATTGCCTCGGTTCCCTGCTTGTGCTCGATTGCCTCGGTTCCCTGCTTGTGTGGGTGGTTTTGTGTTTGTGGCTCCGTGTGTGGGTGCAAATGCAATAGGTCTCACATTTGCGAGCGATTAAGCTATTGGCATTGTAAATGACAATGCCATTTATTTATAAGTTTTAAAAACAAAAATAAGAATAATGTCATGAGCAATGCCAATAGCTCTAACTTTAACAATGCCGAGACCTTTGCATTGTAAATGCTTGCTGTATATGGGGATGATTACAGCCCCACAAAATGTATCTGGAATCGGCGCACCTCTGGCAATAGCATTTATGATAATATATGCTTTCCAGTTTTTCTTGTTCAACTTATAAATATCGGCGGGGATACAGTCCGGGCCCGGAGCCCACCCTCCAGAACACCATCTCCCTTTTTCTAAAACTGAGGACAACCTTGTTAGTGACCTCAGGGTAAACTGTTACATTATGGTTGGGGGAGCAAATTGAGCTTGATAATGCTCCACCCAAAGTTCTGGAGGTACATTATTAACTGGTACAAAATCAGTCACACCACTACCCCACTTTACTAATTGCCAAAACTTGGTCCAGTTCTTCCCCTTACTGGCGTTAGTTAAACTCACCCATCTATCCTCAAAAGCCTTCTTTGCCTGCATTTGTACTTTTTTATAATTTGCCCTTGCTATTTTGACCTCATGAGGAGCTCCTATTTTAATTGTGTTGGAGAGATGCCTAAATGGGGAAACATCCTTTACAACGCAACTTTTACCACGCAGTGCCTTTACGACACAACTTTTACAACGCAAACTATTACAACGCATTGCGCTGGGGGGCGCTCTAGGATAGGGAATAGGTTTAATTTACTATCCAACACCTTCCCTACTATCCACGGGGACTGGAGTTGGAATAGTAAATTAAACTATTCACTATCCAGCGCCCCAAAGCACTATGCGTTGTAAAGGCATGCGTTGTAAAAACCGCGTTGTAACGTCATACATCCGCTTAAATGCAACTCCACATGCCTCATTGTACCATTTTGCCGATTACTTTGTAGTATGCCCGAGGTCTTCTCCTTTTTGTGAACAGGGACTTTAATTTAGCAAATAAGTCCTCGTGGACCTTCCGGAGTTCAGACGGAGAATTAACCTGGATATCTCTAGAGCCAAGCTGTATTAAGGTTTCGCCTATTGTCGACTTAATCTGCTTTAATGTGCCTTAGTCTTCAGAGAAGACTGCCCATTTCAGCCAACAACAATCTTGGGTCATAATTACATCTGCTATATCCGGTTGCAAAACAGTCTTGGGGTGATCCAAACCCTTCCCAACTAAAGTTAATAAAAGTGGGTCATGATAACTTTCCGGTCTGTGGTGAATCCACATATCCACAAGTCTGGGCCATATCTACAAACTGAGTAGACAGTAATCTATTCTGCTAGTCTAATGCCTCAACACTATACTTCTACACACCCACCCGCCAACTGAGATCCTCCAATCAAGGCCTCGCCGCAGTTCCACGTATCCAAAGATCCACCATGGGAGGTAGATCCTTCTCCTACTTGGCGGCCAAGACCTGGAACTCACTCACCACTCACCTCCGCCTTACACAGAACCACATCTCCTTCAGAAAAGAACTTAAAACCTGGCTATTCGACAAATAATGAACCCCCTCCTCAAGCGCCTTGAGACCCTCTGGGTGAGTAGTGCGCTATATAAATTCTTGAACTTGAACTACCTCTAGTCCCATTAAAGAAGGTATTAGTACCTTCCATATCGGAGGGAGATCTCCCATTAGTCGCCCTTAACCCCATCCCCTTGGATAGACTTTATAACTGCAACGCCGCCTCAGACCATTTATTAATAGGTGGCAGTGACCGAGATGGTATCCCCCATTCCTGGTCTTCTTCCATACCAAGGCAATGATCATCTAAGCCTAGGGGCTCAAATGTGCAGTTTAGATCGCCTGCAATAACCAGGACATCTAAGCTAACCAGATCATTTATAAATTTATCCAGGAGGGCAATAGTCGGCGAGGCTTTCCCACCCGCAATCCCTCTTGCATACACATTAAGTAATATGAAATCTGGCTCTCCCTCTGAGCAGATCTTAATAGCATGGATGTCTGGGGTATCTATTGGTAGTTACTCAATTTGGAGCGATGTCTGTTGCTTGACCCAAATTAAAAGTCCCCCACTGGGTCTCCCCCTGGGGTTTGCAATTGCCGCTTTGCCGAAGGTCAGGTAACCTGGGTGGTAGAACATATCTACCGACCAGGTCTCCTGAAAGGCAACAACTTCATATCCCTCAATGAAGCTTGACCATTCCGGAGACCGTGTTTTAGTTATAAGGCCGGCAATATTCCAAGATACCAGGGAAAGCTGTGATGGTTGTGTACCCTGGGAATTTGTAATGGATGGTAAGGGTCCAACGTGGATCTGGCACTAATCCTCCACTTGGTGCAAGTCCTTTGTAGGGCGTTGAGATGAAATTGCACGACTATCAGAATGCTATACCAGAATCTGGATAGGTGAGGGTATTTGTCATACAGACTGCATTTTAAGGAACCTTTTGTAGGCAACTGTCAAAGATTCAGAATATAATACTTTTAACAATAGCGTATGTGTTAGTTTGCTTGCTAAGGAGATAATTGTGCAGTCTCTGGTTAGTTTGAACCCTAAAATTAAAATCAGAGGGGGTTAATATGCCTAAAACAAGGTACTGTTCATCATACATAGGTAACAGATTTGTATTTTTTGTAAAGTAGTTCAGGGAGTTAATGCTGTGGTTGCAGAGATCCTTTTTTAACTCTTAGGGCACAAGTTACAATTCCGGCAAAGTCGATTGTTTATGGGACTGCTGTAAACAACTGTCTAATCTGCCATACAACCTCAATCTTTCATAATTCTAAGGTTGGTGAAATGAGATTTGAAATGAGATTGAACGACACCAAGTGCCAAAAAGTTCTGTTAAGTTGCCGGCATGACAGCTCAATGGTGGACATGCAGTGATCTGCCGGTCACCAGCTTCAAACAGAGCTCCACCTTCTGAATTCAGTACATTGAGTACCATTAACAGGTAGCAGACATTCAGTTTAATGGGGATACTATAACTGAATAACTTGGGTAATAGTACCATCGCAGTTTCCTATGCAAAATTATGAAGTGACAAGCTCAGCCTTTACTCCCCTGAAGGGAAGCTTTGATTTTACTTCAACACTTAGCAGCCTAAACAAATTCCGATCAAAAAGGCTTGTCAGTTGCCTGCACTCTGACATTCTAGAAGAGGCTTAGAGATCGAGAGCGAAGTGGAGGTGGCCTATGTGGTGATGGAGGCACTTTAGGACTCCTAGAATCAACACTTGCTGTTTTATTAAAAGCCCTTCTTCACTGAGAGGCAGGTAAATACTAGTGTGGATGTCTTGCTACGATTAGTTAGCACTCAAACATCCATACACAAGGGGGAAGATCAGAAGATGAAAGAAAATTAGATTTGTGACTCGAGAGTCCTGGCTGATGTAGAGAAGTTAGTTCCGATTGAGCATCAACTGCATGTATTTTATATGCAGCGCTTTTATAAATAAACAGTAGGGAAACTCAAGGCTCTATCAATGCACAGGATTCCGGACTTGTCCAACATCACCATCTTCCCCCTTCTGTAACAATGTGAAAATCTAGCATAGCCCTAGCAATATACCTCATTGATTCACTGCAGACCAGGGCAACACCTGCTGCTTTCCCAGGACTGGATCTCAACACAGCTCTGCCAACAGACTCCTGTCCTGATGAGCAATCTGTCTCCCCCACGCCTCTCTCAATCTCAGTAGCAGGGAATGAGGGTGCAAGCAATCTCTTTTTACAGCATGGTATCATTAGAGACCTAGAAGAGAAAAATTAAGCTAAAGAGAAACAACCGCTGGAGAGATACTGTGCAAAAATTTTGAGATCCATATGTGAGGATCTTCAAGACATTTGTAGTAATACCACACGTCAGGTAATCATGTTACCCCAAACAGTGATTGTGATACTACAGAAAACTTAAAATGGATTAAGGAATAATATGCGGAAACTGTGCCTTATGATATTTTGCCTGTGGCTGAGGGCCATCTGCTAATTTCCTCTCGTCCTCCCTCCTCCCCATCTTCAGGTCAGCAAAGGAAAATGCCACTTTAACTGTATGTAAACACTGTAAATTAGTACAATTGCATTTTGGTCCCAAGCATTGTGAATCGAGGAGTGAATTAGTTGTGAACTAACATGCATACCCAATCGTGAAGTTTGATATTTTGACATATCTGCAAAGCAAGACCTGGATGATATAATTTAAAACCTTTGAATTGCATCAAGTACCTTGGCATAGACAATTGTTTATGTAGTAAAAAAAAAAAAAAAAACATAGGAAGATAGTATTAATCGTTTTTCCAGTTCTAAAGGACTGCTGGAATACTAACAGTTCTTTAAAAGAACAAAACCTCTTCCCATTGCCTAGGGTGGGAAACATTTCTCAACCAAATCTGCCCGATTTTGAGTCATGCCATGTACCACGGACAAGCAAATCTAGATAAAACTACAGGAAAATAAAACATTCGAGTAAAAACAGCTCAGTCTTACGAAATACTCACCAATTCACTGAAAAAAAATTAACAAAATAAACCAAGTTATGATAAAATGAAAGTGTGTGCTCATCTTCATCAGTAAATTTGGCCCTACTTTGCAAATGAGAAGGTAAGCTGATCATTCACAAATTCAATTTTACTAGATGCTAGTCACGAAAAGAGCGCGCGCACCAGAGTAATTTTAAGTCAGCAAGAAAGTTTCAAGTCAAGAGTAACAGTAAACATTCAACATGTAAAGAAAAAACTCACTTGGAAGACCAAAGTAAACATTCTTAAGTAATCAAGGCAAGCTATAAAATGTCGCTAGAGTTCTAACAATTAGAAATGTAGGGATGGGGAATAGACAAATGTTTTGAGCTAACCAAACACCACAAACAAACAGCATTTACAATGCAATAGGTCTCGCATTAGTAAAGTTTGAGCTATTGGTATTGTAAATGACTTATTTATGTGTTGCTTTTGAAAATAGCGAAATAGCTTTGTCATTTACAATGCCAATACTTTTAACTTTCGGCAATGTGATGCCTAAAGCATTTGTAATGCAATATGTGTTGCATTTACGTGACGTAGATGTATTGATATTACAAATAACAATTGATTATAATATTTTAAAATAATTAATTAAATAAAAGTTATTGTAATTTATAATGGCAATAGCTTAAAGGTTTGTAAATAACTTTTGTGAAGATTATGTTCAGTGTATTTTATTGTGACGAAAATCCAAGAACAGAAGTGAATTAACATCTTTTTGTGACATTTGTAATAAAGCTTGAAACATTGAGAGAACATATTAGAACCAGTTGTTAAATGGTTGCACAGATTGATGCTGTGGTGGCGCTGAGTGATGTTGTGGTTTCGACAAGTGATGCTGTCGCGTTCAGTGATGCTGTGGTAGTGCATAGTGATGTGGTGCCCCTGAGTGATTCTGTGGTGGTGCGATATATAGTGTAAAATTATGTGGCACTGTGTGGTATTTAAAGTGTATGTTGCGTTGAGCACAGTGTAATTATGTAGCATGTAATTATGTGGCACTGAGTGGAATTGTGTTGAATGTGTTGCATTGAGTGCAGTGTAATTCTGTGGCGTGGAATTGTGGCACTGAGTGGTATTTGGAGTGTATTGCTGTTTTGACCCCTGAGGCATGAGCCGGGTGGTTAATCTTTTTAATTGATCTTAAAGTTTACTGTGCTCTTTACCTTTATGTCCTCTCCCCCCCTGCTACTACCCCTGGCATTAGCGCTCGGCGCTCTAAGACATTACCCTAACGCTGCTAAATTCAATCACCGATTTGAGGGTGAAGCTACCAGCGTATTTTTAAAATTGTAAAATTTTCCTTTTGCACATTCAAATTAGTGGCGGCAGATTCAATTGCCTGCCTTTATCCTTAACGTCCGGCTGAAGGCAAGGTCGGCATCCCTGGGGGCTCGGGCCGAGATTTCGGTGGCGGCCATCTTAGATAGGGATATCCTCTTCTGGCGCTCGAGGCGCCGGTATAAAAACATACGGCTATGACTCCGCGCAGCGGACGCGTACAGCGGGCGCGCCGGATTCGCGCCGGAGTCAAGCCAGAGTCCTGCCCGTCTGCGCCCATCCGCGATCGACCGAGGCGCGGGGCAGGACACTCTGGCTCCACCACCATAGATCTGGGCTCTGACAAGATGGTGGATCAGCCGAGAATCCTCTATACTAGTGCGACTCTATTCGATTTGGGTAAGATCGCCAACAAACCCTGTTTACATTCTATTGACCCAAATTGTATCCCGCTACACTGTAATATATGCAACTACTCGTTCAGCAATGCTCTACCTCATAAGGCCCCCACACCCAAATTAAAAATGCTGCTGCTAAATTGTAGATCTATGGTAAAACATAAGACGGAAATACGAGATATATTACAGTCACGAGACTATGATGTGCTGTTTCTCACAGAAACATGGTTAGAGGAATCTTCAGCCCCTGACATCATAGAGACGATACCTTTGAGTTATAGCCTTCTAAGAATAGATAGACCTAAACAACGTGGAGGTGGGATTGCACTGATTTGTAAAAAGGAATTACAATGCACACTCACTAATACAGTTATAACAAATAGTGAATGTGGGACCTTCTCTATAAAAATGACTCCATCGTTGACTATTACTGGCCTCCTTATATATCGCCCCCCTGGCAATGCAACTTCTTTCTGCAATCAGCTTATAGAATCAGCTACTCAATTAGCTATAAAACACAATAATTTCATGATTTTAGGTGATTTGAACCTTCATTTTGAAGATAATGCCAAAGAAGCTCAAGTACTTAGGACTGCTTTACACGCGATAGGAGTAACATTGCTATCAACCTCCCCCACGCATCAACAGAGTCACCTTCTTGACCCCGTTTTTGCTACCTGGGAGGGCATTGAAGTGTCCCCCCCAATACCAATTATATGGTCCGACCACCACCTAATTACTTTTAAAATCCCCATTAACAAGAGTAAGTTAGCCCCTAACAAACCTTTGTTTACAAAACGTCGAAATTGGAAAAACTACACCCCTGAACGCATGACCAGCGAATTACTGAAACACACCCCGCCTACAGGAGATTCCCTACAAGACACTTGGAATAAATATGAAACATGGCTGAGTAAGGCACTAGATACAATTGCACCGTGGATTTCCAAGCCCCCAGTCAGAAGAACCAAATCTGAACCTTGGTACACGGAAAAATTAAAACTTGCAAAAACACACTGTAAAGCGACAGAACGCAAGTGGAGGAAAAACTATTCTCCTGAACTTAAGGAATTATACAAACTGGAGTTAAAATCATACCAGAAAATGGTTAGAGAGGAAAAAAGCTCCTTCTATCAGACAAGAATTGAAGAGGCAACCAACCCCATGAAAGAACTGTTCAGCATTTACAAGGAACTAACAGATACCACCACCTTAGATATGCAGGACACATATTCTAATGACATATGCGAACAGATAGCTGATTTTTGTCAATAAAGTTAATACACGCCACTTTTCCAAAATCTGTTTCAGAAGGAAATAAACCACCCCTTACCCAAAAGAGCATTCTTACCTGCTTTACTACTCCTGACAAAGAAAATTTGTTCAGCATTATCAATAGCAGGGCTCGACAAATCTGAAAAATTGTACTAGTCCTGCAGGTCTAGTTACTTGGAAAATCCCCTCGACCCAAGTGCAACCTACTTGACCTCTGTCTGTGAAATCGGAGCAAAAGTGACAAGTTAACAAGATTTAAAGGCATCTTTATTGCTTAGCCCCTTTGTGAGCAATAAAAATGCCTTTAAATCTTGTTATATTGTCACTTTTGCTCCGTTTTCCAAGACGGAGGACAAAAGTTAGTTTGTCTTCCTACTCGCCAGAAAGGGCGAGTAGGACCTAAAAATAGCTCGCCCTCATCCATTCTCCCTCGCAAATGCGAGCGGGCGAGTGGATTTGTCGAGCCCTGAATAGTATCCACTCAGGATCCCCTAATGATGTGTGCCCTTTAGCTAAATGTAAAGACATCATGAACAATGTTCTTATTGATCAAATTAGACACTTGATCACCCTGTCCTTCCAAGAATGCCATGTTCCTGAGGCTTGGAAGACAGCACAAGTTATCCCTCTCAAAAAAAAACCTAATATTCCGGTGACCCAATATCAAAATCTTAGACCCATCTCCCTCTTGCCGCAATGCGCTAAAATTATAGAAAAAATAGTCAAACAACTAATGGCTTTTTTAGAAGAAGGAAACATATTTCATTCCACACAATCAGGTTTCAGACGTGGATACTCCACGGAGTCTGCGGTTCTTTACTCCACAGAGTGTATTCGCAAGATGGTAGATGAGGGGGAGACAGCTGCACTTGTCATGCTAGACTTAAGTGCAGCTTTCGATACTGTGCTACATGACACTCTGCTGGCCCGACTCTCGGACATTGGAGTGAGGGATCATGCTCTTGCTTGGTTTAAATCTTTCCTCTCCAAAAGATCATTCCAGATATATTGCCCACCCTTCAAGTCATCCTCTCGCGACGTCAGCTATGGGGTTCCACAGGGCTCTAGCTTGAGCCCTACCTTGTTCAACATCTATATGGAACCCCTGGCTCGAGTCGTAGAGAACTTTGGGGTGGGCATTGTCAGATGTGCTGACGACACCCAGCTCATGTTCAAGCTCACTCCAGATAGCGAGAAATTTGCCATCAATTTCTCTAGCTGCATGGCTGCGGTCGCCACCTGGATGGATAATAACTGCCTCCGTTTAAATGGTGACAAAACTGAGGTGCTAGTGGTAGGGAACAAAACCTCAATATGGTCCCAAGCTTGGTGGCCTACTTCACTGGGTGAGTGCCCCCACCCAGTCGAAAAAGTCAAAAACCTAGGGATCATGATTGACTCGGATTTGTCGGGAAAATGACAAGTCAATAAAACAATAGGCAAATGTATGGGCACGTTAAAAATCCTGAGAAAAACTATCGATCTTATTCCCATTGAAGCAAGGAAAACTCTGGTGCACGCACTAATAACACCTCACCTGGATTACGGAAACGTTCTCCTATTAGGTGTGAACCAAAAACTACTGCACCAGCTTCAATGCATTCAAAATGCTGCCGCCCGCATGGTACTGGGTTTACCAAAAAGAACATCCGCCATAGCGGCCTTGTCTAAGCTGCATTGGCTCCCAGTGAGAGAAAGATTCAAGAGTCTTTGCTATGCCCATAAAATTGCACACAACAAAGGTCCTACCTATTTAAGAAATCTTCTCACTATCCATCGTCCTACCAGAAACCTCAGATCCTCTGGTATGTCACAATTTAAACTTCCCCGGATCTATAGAGCAAAACTGGGTGGCCGCTCCTTTCGATTCCTTGGAGCAAAACACTGGAATGCCCTCCCAGTTCATCTGAGAATGGAGCCGTCAGAAACCCTTTTTAGAGCTAAACTAAAAACCCATCTCTTCCCCCATTAATACTTTTCTGTACTCTGTTCCGGTAGGCCGTAGGGAGTTTTGTCAGCAATTAGCACGGGGATACACAGTTGTGCAGCCATGCGCTTTATAAAACTCTTTATTATTATTATTATGTTGCGTTGAGCACAGTGTAATTTTGTAGCATATAATTATTTGGCACTGAGTGGTATTGTGTGGAGTGTATGTTGTATTCAGTAGAGTAAATGTGTGCGAGGGTGGAGAGCTAGTGTGAGGCAGATGGATAGACAGAAAGGTGGTTGCGTGCCTCTGGGGTTGCGGGTGGGTGTTTGTGTGGGTGGGGGGGGAGGGGGGTACTGCGAGTGTGGGATCGAGTGTGGGGGTGTTTGTGTGTCTATGTGTGGGGGTCGTGTGTGGGGGTGTGTGGTTTGTGTGTTTAGGGGAGTTGTGTGTGTGTGGGGTTGTTTGTGTGTGGATGATGGCGGAATTCAGTGCTCAGTACCAGTCTCTTGACACACTGAGACCCTTAAAATTTGGTTTTATACACATTAGGAGAATGAAGCCAGAACAAAATTGGAACCATTGGAATTCACATGATTCCAGTAGAGGGTGAGTAGCAACATGTTTTGTGTCGCGTACAGTCAACTAAGCAGGAAATGTATCAGGCATTGATAGAGAATATTAAAATATTTAAGGCAAAAACGAAATCGATTGAACCCCCAGCTATCCTTGAAATAGGGATATTATTGACATTGGTAAATCAAATATCATCTAAAAATCAATACTTGCACCTTGTCTCTGCACGCCATATATAATGAATTTTTACATCACAGGAAGAAGGCTAAGCTGGGCACTACAACAGTAAAAACGAGTGACTACAGGCTCTGGTGGTCTCAAGACACATTAGGGTGTGAGAGGACACAGAAGGTCTGCTGTGGTGATGAAATTTATTTATATTTGCACAGGTATCCTCTTAATAGACCTGTAAACAAAACCCTTGTTATGTATATAACATTGATTAACAAAGCATGGGATGTGTTATGAAGAGAGACAAGTAGGCACAGATCAATACTGCAATGATTTTCTTAGCCAAGAATGAAAGTATGTCTGCGTATGGAGAGGGTGGTAAATTGAATGAAGATGATGAATGAATAGGAGACCGGAACAGTAAGCGCGGGAGAGTAAGCTTCCTTTGAAGTCCGATGCCGAGGCACAGACAAATGGTGGTGCACGATGTGCACGCGTGGGGCGGTGGAGCAGCAGCCTTTGAAGTGATGCCGAGGCACAGACAAATGGTGGTGTGTTATGTGGCTGGCGATGGTGTGCACGCGCATAGATCGCATTAACTGTATGCAATCCGCAGTCGTTTTGGTAGACTTTTCTTTTCCACTTACTATAATCGCCGGAGCAATGCACAGGCGCAATGGCTCAGGCGAGACCTAAATACTACAAATAAAGCAATGCCTAGATTTCCTGTACTGCTTGCCCCCCTCTCCCCCCCCCCCCAATAAGACTCACTAGGTTTGAACTTCAAATTATAAGTAGACCTCTAGCATCCAACAATAAGGGAAGAGAAGCTACTACATCACCACAACTGGAATATGAGACTATGGGGAACATTCAAAACAAGATAACATTGTTCGGGGGTATTAAGGCAGCATGTGGTGTACGTAACTGACAAAGCTTACGTTTGAGATCAAACTCGCATGGAAAACCTGCCAAAATGTTCAATTAGTTGACGATGTAGCGCCACAAATTACATGCACTCCAAAAGGACAGAATACAGGTTCAGCTGCCCCAGCAACAGCCAAACGAATTCACAGAAGGCAGTTGGGGCAATTTGGCTAGTCAAAGATAAAACACGACTTACCCCAGCGTATTGATGAAGCCATTCACGGATCCCTCTGCATACAATGAGACAATGTCTCCCACGTGCAGGAAACTCGACATCTTGTCGGACATGGTTTAATGGCATCACCTAAAAATAAAAAGAAATGTTTTACTAAGAGGACAGCATTAATTTTGAAACAGGTGCTCATTTACAACAAGGTCCATTTACAGGCAAGTGCCTCATTTTAAACTGCGAGCCTCCTACAGGACAGATAATATGGGTGGCATTAGACACGAAAATCGCACACCGAGCTTAAATGAACATGTAAGCACAAAGAACATTGAAAATACAAGAAAGTCCGCCAAGTCGGTGATCGTGAAATGTCAGCAAGCACTGGCATAAAAGTAGGACTTAATTGCATGCAGGAGCGGTTTAGAGTTTTAGTACTATAAACTCTCCCTAATTCAACCTCTTGCTTTGTAGGCATAAGGGAGCACTGCCCAGTCTAGATACACAGTATTTGCTTTTTTTTTTTAAATATATATAAATTCTCATTTGACCTTATTTTCCTACATGGTTGAGACAATGGGATTTTTTTTCAATGCAAAAATCTCGGACAAGTTTGCTCTAAAGCATCATAAAACAATATACAGGTTTTCCAAAACCAAGGCTCTCATGAGACCCGAAATCTTGCTGGCATACAGTAAAGCTTAGTTTCTTTGCCTTTGTACTGGAGGGGTGCACCACCTGTAGATCTATTCATGTTGAAATGTTAGGCTGAGTAACATCAATTAATTGCAAAGGGCGAATGTTAGATCTGGGGGTCTCTATTTTGCAATGGGATTCACCTTTGTCCAAATAGGGACCCTTACTTCTAAGTCAGGATAAGGGGATTACACTCCTTAATAACCCCTGCTAACAAAGTACCTGGATGCGTAACGCAAAGTAAACAAAAGGCTAGCAAAAGGGGAGATGCGTTGGTTCTGTTATACGGGGGAACAGTTGCCTCCTGCTCAATGCTTGCGCAGAGTAGGGGACTCGTCGTGAGCCTTACCGGAGCAGAGGGGATGCGTAGATTCTCAGCCTGCGGGCCAGTTGCGTTGTGCAAGATAGCGCCTTGATGCCATGCGATCCAGTTGCGGTGCGAGAAGATGGCACCCTTGATGCGGCGATGCGATTATGCCCTGGCAGCCTTGCGACGACTCTGTACTTTGGAGCCACGACAGACCCTGCAACATGCTTCTCCTGATGATGCGATAGACTCTCGATGGCGTCACGCTTCCCCGGTGATGCAGGCAGCTTCGATGAACACGCACTTCCAGGGAGATGAGACGAAGGCTCGCTTCTCCGGCGTTGTGATGATTTCAGCTGCTGCGGCGACACGCTACCAGCAGCACGTAAGTGACTGAGTCAGAATTCCCAGCAAGGAAATTTAGGAGGGAGCTAGAGGTGAAGTCTTCCGTCCCTGAGACTTCATCAGGAGGCAAGCACAGTTCAAGCCCTTGGAGAATATTCTGTAAGATGATGGAAGTCCTTACAAAGTTCCTTCTCCTTTCCCGTGGCAATGAAGCAACCACTTCAGGCCAACCGAGCAAACAGCACACTGGCAGAGGGGCAGTACAACTCTTGCAGTTTCCTTGGTTCTTCTCCTTGGCAGAAAGGTATCTTGTTCCAGAAGTGATTACATTTCTTGGGATCAGGGTCACAATATTTATACCCCAAAATCCTTGGTTCACTGAAGGCAGAGAGGCCTCTGCCTAGTCCAAACCAGTTCCTGAGCACGTTGTTTACATGACTCTTTCCTTCACTGTTTAGGGCAGAGACATCAGACGCCCCACAGGAGGTGGAGCCAGCACAGGGGAGGGAAGATACAGCTCTGGAGCACTCTGTTGACATGATTCCTCCTCTCCTTTCACAGTGGAGGGCAGATACATCACACAAGCCACAGGAGGCGGAGACAGCATTGTAGAGGGAAGGCCCAGCCCTATTCAGGTCCCAGGTGCTACTCCACCCTCCCATCTAGATGCAGATCTCTATTGACCACTGGGCTGTCCCAGCTTGTCTCCTGGAATTCTCCAGCCCTGTCACTCACAAACCCAGGCAAGGAATACACAACCCAGCAGAGGCAGGCTCAAATGGGTAGGCAAGCAAATACCTACTTTCTAAAAGTGGTATTGCAAACAGAATATTAAAATAAACTTCACTAAAAGATGTATTTTACTATTCTGAGTTCAGGCATACTAAATTCGAATTTCTACCGTGTTCCCCGAGTCAGTTAGGATTACCTGTTCTCATAGGCCCATTCCGGGCTATGAGAACAGGTAGACTTCAATAGTGAAAAACGAAAATGGCTGTAATTCACTATTAAAACATGCTACACACATCAGACAATGTCATACCTTCTACTTAAAATGCACCCTGCCCTTGGGCCTACCATAGGGGTGTCTAATATGAAGCAAAGGGAAGGTTTAGGGACTGGCAAGTGGGTGCTCTTGGCCAAGTAGACATGGCCGTGCTAGACTTCACACAGGCCTTGCAATGGAAGGCCTGAGACACTTTACAAGCTGCTTCTGTGGGTGGCACAACCAGTGCTACAAGCCCACCAGCAGCATTTGATTTACAAGCCCTGGGCACACAGTAAACTGTACTAGGGGCCGACAGATAAATCAAATAACCCAATCATGGAATAACCAATTAGTACATCAATTTAACATAGGGATCACTTGCACTGTGGCACTGATCAGCAGTGGCACCGTGCCCAAAGCATAAATACAGCAAATACAGAGGAGGCAATCCGTCAAAAATGGAAGGGAGACTCACGCCAATGATGCCAGGTCTAACAGCGAATAACAAAGGTTTTAACTTAAAGCAAGGTGCAGAATATTCAATATACATCCTTAAACCACATGTGGGGGAATCCCATAAGAGCAAACACCGACAACAAGTTGTTGCTCAATGATATAGTGCTAATGCATTAAGGGACCAATAGACAATGTGCAATGCATTGAATTAGATACACTTTTTCAAAAAAAGTTTTTAATTATTCTGAATTACTGTTAGTTTATATAAATGAATAGTATTTTTTTTTAACTGCATTCAACATGAAATTGTTGAATGCAATATGTGTTAAGGACACAGGTAAAGATAATCTTAACATTAGTAATTAGTTAATGAAATAGAACAAAAATAATACCCAATTAAACTGCACTAATGTGTGCCTTGACAGTACTCAATATAGTATTCTACCCAGACTGTTTACTCTAATTCGATCATAAAAAAAGAGGAAGTAATAAGATGCACTTTGAGACTCATGCAAAATCACAAAAACGGAACTACAGTGACATCCGGAGAGTCCCTCGGCCAAGCACTCTGGCTCATGACATTATCAGGCATAAGCATGCCCTCCTCAAACGGATGTTCAAGGCTTAAATTGGTAGCCTGAAGGACAAGAAAGTGTCCAGCACAGGCAAAATGACTTCAGCAAACCCACTTTGACAATGGCTCATGTATAGACATGGATCTCTTTGGATTTATTTCAACCTTTTACCATTCATACACTAATCGCTAAATACTAACAATATGTCAAACAGTTCGTGCAAATTGATAAAATCTGGATCAGTCCGGTACTAAATGTTTAACAGTTCACATCATAATTAGAGGATTTGAAAAATAAACTACGCACAACAGGAATATTACACAGATCAAATTGAGATCTGCCCCATCACCTTCTGAGAAGGGCAGATTAGGGATGGTGGGACAATCTTCTAAAGAAATCCTATTCCAATCAGTCAACTGCGCAGAAGCAATACAGCAACACTGTGGGCGAGGCTTCTGGGAGAGAAGGGGCCCGCTTAACGGAAAAAACTTCCAATAAAGCGGTTGACAATAGATCTGCATATATAGATTTGAGAAAGTGCCATTAATCTTCACGCTAATGTGCTGCAATTTAGGATTCAATCCCCAACAGTCACCGCTCCAGAGTAGCATCCTAGGACTTCACTAAGTTTACGGTCCGTGCCTTATGACAAACATGTTCAAAGACTGACAGGAAACACTGGTGGCCCATAGGAGTGTTAGCTAAAAAGAAAATAGCAAACGTTATGCCCCAGAAAAGGACGACATTTAGGATGAGAAAGGCAACCAATCAAAAATGTTTTCAATCAAAATTACAGATTTACAACGCAAGCTTCTTGCACTTGTTGTAAATAATCCCGCTCCACAAGTTTTGTTTTGAAAGCATTAGCCATCCCCCAATGCACAACGCTGATCAGTACGCTAGGACACAATTGAAAAAGTAAGAAAGGCACTAGAGCAGTTCACAAACGTAAAATTCCTGCGACAGGAACAGATCAAAACAGCCCATATGAAATCAATATAGTCTTCGCATGGTGCAGGGTTTGGACATTTCCTGGCATGAACGATAACCCCACACACAAGCAAGTGGGATACGTTTTTTAAATCGAGAGAAGTGTGAGAATGCTGGGTGGTAGTATTATTGTGGATCCATGCAGAGTCCAGAACATTCCCTCAGAAATAGGCAGAAACTATTATTTCAGCAAAAGTTAGGCCTGCGGGGTATTCTTGGTAAGAAAGCGTAATGGGATCCATAAAAGTCATTTCATCCTGGACTCTCCACCGAGTTTACAGTAGTGTCTAGGTATAGTAGGGTTCTCTGGGTCGCCGCCAAGCTATAGCCCAAATACAGCAGCCACCCACCCTAAATTGGGTCAATTTTCATGGCAGAAATGTAGTCTCCACATTGCATTTCGGGGCATATTGCGAGGTTGCTGATAGGCCCAGCCACACAAGTGGGGCATCGTTTTTATCCAGAGAAGTTTACACCCAAAAAAATCCAAACTGCCTTTCGCTTGCCACGGGAGACAGATGCTCTAGGCCCCAGGGAGACAGGAAGATTGAGGTTAGAGTGGGGAAAAGGGGGGGGTGGGGGGGGGACAACACTTGATGCTTGAGCAGCCTGCACATCTACCATATTTGTTTCTTTAAAAAATGTATCCCTGGCATCTAGTGACATTTCTTCTCCCCACGACGCCCAAGGAAGGGACAGAATTAGCTTTGAGGGTCTTTAGGGGTGGGGGGCAGACCTGATGCTTTGGTGAGCCACTATTTTTACCATTTTACATTTAGCATACGTTAAGACAATAATGGAGTCCAACAGACCCCCCCCCCCATGCTGCACCCACTGCATGTGGAGACACTGCTGCAGAGTCCTGTGCTAACATGGATGTGTGACCAGGAGAAGCAGATCTAGTAGATGCAAGATCAGGACTGGAAGTTACATACCTAACCGGAAGGACTGAACTATCACCTGAATGTGCAGAGAATGGCTGAGCCCAGAAGTGCTGCGGAATGAACTAGAGACATTGTGAGGGCTCCAGGTGAGATTGGGTCCAGGTGATCAGAAAGCTCAGGACGAACAGAAAAAACTGCAGTCTACTGCAGATGGCGTCATAACCTCAGGTGATTCAGCTTTGATCAGCCAAGACCTTGGTGAAGAACAGAGGTGTTTATGTCGAGCAGAATGAAGTACCCACTTTGGTAATGGGTGAGGCCCACCACAAAACGCAATTACATCTGATGTGAGGGTAGGATCGGCACATGAAACTTAGTGTCCTGCAAATCTAGCGATACCAAATAGGTCTCCGCTTCCAAAGACAACAGAATCTCAGCTGGGTCAGCATCTTGGAATTATCCTTCCTGGAGAAAAAAGGTCATGACCCTGAAGTCTATGATTGGACGCAAACTGTAATCCTTCTTGGGATAAAGGAAGCATTTCAAAACATTTTCCTACATCCTGCTCTGTCTCCAACTCCACTGCTCACTTCAGAAACAGCATTGCCACTTCATGCAGTACGATCGAGCCATGATCAACGGAAAGGGAGGGATAAGGGAGGTTGACAGTAGGAAGGGTAGGGGATACCACCATTCCATGATCTGCAGTATCCATGGATTACTGATATTCGAGGCTCTTAGACAAGGGGAGAGGCGGTGCAAGGGGCAAGGAAATAGTGCCTTGAAACCAATTTGCTGTAGGAGCCGAAGTAGTCTTCTTTCAACTCTTTAAAAGGGACCAATGGTTCAAAGTTCGGGCCGGAAAGCTTATGAAACTCAGTGGGCATATTTATTTTCGTTTCATTGGAGGGCATCCTTCTCGACTACAGAATGGAAAGATGCAACCTCGGGATAAAGTACTTAAGGGAAGTCCATCTCTAGCACGGTCTCAAAACCACTAGCTGAAGTGAGGCCAGCAAAACTAACAGCTGGGTCAAGAAACCTGATCGAACCCTTCTCCAGTTCCTTAAAAATCTAAGGGATTAGATTGCGATCCAAAAAAATAAAGGATAGATGGCTATAGGCAGGAGCAGGTTCCTGCTGATACTTCTCCAATAACCTATAGCCTCTCTTCTGCATCTGTGCTATTACACAGGAAGCTGTAGTCGACCCTGTATGACCCAGCATCGGTGTTGGCAGAGTCCAAGCATATAGGGGAGGATATGTGGCGACTAGGGTAATGGCATTTAAGGCAGCAAGGATAGATCTGCATACTTTTGGACCAGCGAGAAAAGAGTGGACTTGCTTGCATCGAGACAAAGGGTCAGCTCCAAATGATGCTAGAGTTGGCATAAACATGGGCATGCCATATGGGACCTTAAAGATTGGCCAGAGGAGCATAGAGAAAACACAAAACATGGTGTTAAGAACTTTCACTTGATCTAACCGTGGGGCTACGAAGTCGGAATAAGGAGGCATATGTGCCAAGGCTGCTCGGAACAGGAGGATGCAACTGCAGGCTCCCGAGGCAGTACCAGGAGTGAATTCACCGGCAAAGCCAGTATGAAAGTAGCAAGAGGTAATCTCTGGCTCAGAGGTTGAAGTTACTGTGAGAATCGGAGGGCACCATGGTGACTGACCTCTAGAAGCTCAGTTTAACTTTCTTTGGTCTCCTCCAGGCGTGTGAAGATGGTGACCTCAAGCAGTCCTAGTGGTGAATCTTCACTTCTTGTTGCGGGCCTGCACTCTAAAACATTTAGCTTAACTCTTCTTCATTGCCTGTGGGTGTATATTGAGCCAATCACATGACCTGGTTAAGGTCTGACCGTAAACACACCAGGCAGGTGGAGAGATGGTTTGTGGTGACATCAGCCTGTTGTATTTGTTTTACAGCTTTAACTCCAAAGTGTTAGGAGACAGAGCTTCACGCGGTTTGGTATTTGTAGAGAATTTGGAGCACCCGACTAAAACTCCTACAGAAAGCTCCGGATCTGTAAAAAAATTGTGGAAAAAAGATAAAACACCATGGAGCCAGGGTGGGCACTATATAGTTTTGATTAAGTGACCAAATATACCATCCATAGCAGACATTGAGCCAGCACCCTCCATAGCAGACATTGAGCCAGCACCCTCCATAGCAGACATTGAGCCAGCACCCCCAACAGGTGTCAAAGAGCCCTTTAGTTATCTGGATCCAATACAATGCCTTGGATACATCAAAGGAGAGAAATCTTCACGTAGAAGTATTAGAAGCAAAAAACCACAATGCAAACAGTCAATCCACACAGACTAGCAGTCGCAGTACCAGCAGCATGCGCTTCTCACTCCAGCAGTCACCCCATGAGAAGCACAACAATCCCTCTCTCCCCCACCACCGTAATGTACAGTGCATGCAGATGTATTGCAAACATTAAAATACAACAAATTATAAAGCAGCAAAGAGTAAAACTCAAAGACAAATGAAAATCCCATCTTAATAAATCGTCGCTAACAGTTATTGGCACTGAACGGCGATCATGTGGAGAGCACAGTACTTGCTGTATATCTGTAAACTGAGGGCAAACAGCCCACAGCTGCCTCGAGGACGGTTTATGTTTGAGAAGCCATGATGTTCAGTCTGTGACAGTGTTTAAAAAATGTAAACCCCCCCCCCCCCCCCCCCCGAGTCAAAACTTTAAAATATCTTAAAAAGCGGTGCATTGTGTTGATTAGCAAAGCCAAAGTGAGGAAAGATATCATTTGTGATGTAACGTGACGTTTATGAGTAAGATTTCCCATTTTATAGTCTTTGCATACTAATTCGGAAACTCCCTAATGTACAATTGTATGAATGCGAAAACTAAAAGCATGCCTCTGGGAGGACATACTTGAGCACTTTCAGGAACAGATGAGCAAGGAGAAGTTTGAGTGGTGCCTATATACTAATTTGAGATAGAAATACAGTATTGATTAACTTAACAGCTTATACACTAAGTGGTGTTTATCACCGATGCTAATACGAAACTAAATGAGCTAAAGTGTTTCCTCTGGGCAGGCTTTCGTAAATACTGTTAATTTGTTTTGAATGCATCTTATAACTCAATTGGTTAAAATACAAAAACTGTAGAAATGTCTACGGAGGAAAAATTCCAACCACATGAAATGTGTGTTTTACTTTTGCATTTTTCTTTACAGGATGTAGCTGGTTTATGACTTTTTCATGAAAGTTTACAGATGTATACTTTTTGTATTTTGTAAAAACAGCCCTGGAGAAGCACAATGTGTGCTAAACACATGTTGATTGTAGAATGTATTTGCTGTATACAAGAGATCTAATAAAGAAGAGCAAAAAGAAAACTACGAAAAAAATGCGTACTGTGTGACTTGGGTACATACCAGTGTTCTTTTGTATTACCACTATACTGCTGCCATTTCAAAGTGAAGTAAAATAAAAAAAAGGATGCTCTTAGACGGTTCAACAGCATTACAAAAACACATTGAGTGCATGGAAAACAGGATAGCTCTTGCTGGCATTCTAACAAGTGGCCAACAAATTACACCATATAAAGACACGAACTGACAGTACTACAATGGGTGGGAAAAGTTAGGCTGAAGAGGAATTTTGAACAAATACATTTTGGTATTAATGTTTATGCAAGGTAGACATTATGGCAACCTAAACAAGAAACCTGACTCCACTGCAGCAAACAATTAAAAGCTTCATAGGTGCTTTACTGGAAATCATATCAAAAGAACAATGGGTCACTGGTCATGCTCATAGCAAGTACCTCTATTTTTCTTGTAGAGAACAATGTTCTCTACCAATGGATATACAAATCGCATATATGTGAACCACCAATATATAATGAAATAGTCTCCAATAAACAGATTTCAAACAAATACATTTAAAAACTCAGTCATGGTTAGAAGTACAATTTAATTCGAGGTTTTATTTATAAAATGACAATATTTATGTATGATTCAGTGCTCACAAATCTAAAAGAAAGGGTGAGTGACAAGTGAAACAAGTGCATCATAAATAAAAAGACATAAGACTCCTTCCTTTGTTTAAGTTTGGAATGAAAAAGGTGGGGTCTATACAAGTCTATGGTAGAAGGCGTTTCGGCTCAGTCTTTAAGAGATCATCATCAGGACAGTGAACACCAAGCATCTTTCTTAGCCAAGTAGCTGCGTGGGAATACTCTATACCAGTAGGGGGGCTTCTCCTAATTGGAGTACCAATGACGAATCCAGGAGACTGCTGGTCGGATGCTTTTTTGCCACAGCAGCTAGAAATGTTTTGATAGACTGTTGGTTAAATCTCGTGAAGGACATCCCAGAATTAATAAAAGAGGGCGCCCAGTGAAGCGATTGTACGCACTGGCTCGATCGGAATATGGCACATCACAATATATATTCAACATTTTGGTATTTAAGGACTGAGGGACAGGAGCCTTGAGCCCCAAAAGAAAAAGCAGCAGCCAAGTTTGAACTGTAAATTACAAATGACATAATGACAGCCGGTGTGCCTCACCGTATCTACATGAATGAGGGCCATTTTGAAATTCTTATTCAATATTATTCTGCAGTTTGTTATTACCACTCGAACAGAAGCATCATTTTACAATTGGACACTCCACTTTGAAAATAAAGTGTTTGGGAATGCCAAAACACACGAACAGGTGCTGGGGTCTTAAGGGGGATTGGGGGGGGGGGGGGGGGGGGAGTTTAAATATGAATAATGGGTAGCAGAGGGAGTGGGGCACCAGCTTTGGATTGGTCAGGTGGACAATCGGCCACTGACCGATGGGCCTGTGGTTGAAGTCGTTCATGGGCCGTTTTTTGGTGGCCATTAAGTCTACCACAAGAGCACAACATCAAAGGCTGTAGTTAAAACCTTTGCATACATATGAAGAATCTGACCTGATGCTCATTAAGGTCAGGCTGCTGCTCTGGCAATTACACCATGAGGTGTCTGCCCTCTGCTTCCCTTCAGGTGAGACAGTTGCACAAGGAGCTCCTGATGCCATTCGCACTTCCTTTGCAGGAAAGAGGACTAGAGCGAATTTATCTATAAGTAGCAAACTTATAGATAAATAGGAGTTCATGGTATGTTTCATAATTATGAGCTTCCAAGCATAATTTTTTCCATTGGAATGTAAATTCCCAGTTCAGGTACTGGCCCTATAAGCCTTGGAATACTTTAATGCATGTTTGCCGACACTTACCGCCATGATTTTAACCAAGGAGTTTATTGCAAAAGGTTGCGATCTGCAAATGTGGGCCACTTATTTGGCCGCCCGGGCCAAATTGTTACCCCAATTCAACCCTTGTGAGCAATTACAAGCAGGGTGAATTGTGTGAAATAAAAAATAAAATGGAGAGCAATGACTAGCGGGTGTTAAAGGAAAGAAGGGGATGGCTGGTAGGAGAACAAGACGGGAAGGAGGGGGGGGGGGGAGAGAAGAGTCCCTTGCTTTAATAAAGTGCTAAAAGGAGGAAAAAGTCCTTCATGCAAGCAGGGGAAGTGTACAACACATCCAATCAGTCGCAATAATAGTGCATGGCACAGATTATTTGCAAGTATACCATTTCTAAAGCGCATTAGACCAAAAAGCCTCAAAGCGCTATTTACGAGAGGGAAGAGTGAATACAGCGACAATTCGAAGCAGACAGACCCTCTATCATACACCTAGAACAGGAAGCAAAGTCATTGAGTAAGGAATAGAGCGATGATGAGTCAGACAAGGAAATTCATCAGGGTCAAGGGGCTGATCAAAAACCCACTATGATTTGTAATGTACATAAGGTCTTTGACCACGCAGCTGAAGCTGCCTGGAGCGAGCCCTAAAATTGCGGAAGCCTTCATTTTTAGCAGGGATGCTTAAGCAAATCAAGGGTGGGTTGAACAGCCAGCCATCATTTCATGTAGGTGTCTGTTGCAAGTCTCTCGTGCAAGTGAGTAGCAGTGAGGAAAAACTGAAGAGGGAAGAGCGCTGTTCATCTAGAGATTAAAATACCCCGCCGAACCGAGGCGAGAAGACACTTCAAACAAACTCGAACGAGCCGTCGCTCGCAGGGCTATTTCCGTCCCTCTTGTTCGTGTTGTCGAAGCTTATTCCACTGACGCCCCCGGACGCACTTGTATTTATGGACAGCGATGGTTGGATAATAAATTCATAAATGCCGACATCTAGGTTTTCGTGCAGGCAGCCGCCGTGGAGCCTCGGGCTATAGTTCAATGGAGAAAGAAACGCCGCCAGATCTTTCAGAAACCTACAATTATTAACTAAACCAAGAGCTCGGGGGGGGCTGTGGGCCGCCAGGCAGGGGACGTTTGGCGGTATCCTGCATTTCTGTAGCGAGGTTTCACTTTGCTTTAGTGCCTTGTTCAAGTAGAGTAGCTGCCTGCGATGCAGGATGTAACCTACCTGCGTACTGCACTGAAATATCAAAACCTTTTCAAATGATAAACATATGCATGGAAAGGACGCAAGGACCCCCGAGACAGGAGTGTGGGACTTTAATACAGCCACCTTACAGGCAAGGTTCCTGGTATATATATATATATATAGCGCTGTACTGCCATTAGTGTGGACTCCGCGCAGTCAGGAGTTACAGTGCATTCATACCACCGAAGTCCATACATTCAATGTATGGATTGCCCCATAACTCCCTGAGCAGTGGGGCCAATAGAAACGTTTGTGGTTTTCAATTATTGATTTGTCCATTTAGTCGAAGGGTCCCTATTAACTGAAAGAGTATCCACTTAGTTTCTATGATGTACACCACCTTGTCCTTTCTTACTGTAGAAAGTACTTCTCACACTGCATACCACTGCCATTGGGATGTGGAATTGGCACAAGAGATTAAACTCCACAATGTTTTAATATTCATGACAAGGGAACAGCCAACCCGTACAAACACCTGGGGGGTTTGTGATGCACCTCCCACTAAGTAAGAAAAACTGTAAATCCTTAAAAGATATCCCTCCTAGTCTTAAACTAAGCACAGAGCCTTATGCTCACACTGAGCAACTCCACTGCCCCTGCCGTTCCTCTGGGGCGGTTCAACTAAACAACAAACATTTTACCAACTGTAGGTTGCACCACCCAATAGTAATGTCCAAAAGGAATTTATTAATGTCCATTCAGTGTCGAAAGTACTCAAACTTCTTTATTCTTCGATTTTGATAAACATACACCAAGCAGCCAACGCGTTTCGTTCTATTAAAAGAACTGCACCAGGGCAAAATTAATCTGTACTTCAAAAATTTCAACTCTAAAATTGTAAAGGGGTCGTCCAGTTTGTCCCGTACACCAGTCAAATCAAATGTAGCATCAGCAGGCAAAGACAAAATAGGTCTCAAATGCCTATTCAAATTGTTTCGTTCTGGCCCAAATCCAACTCGGATAAAGATGTAAAGGCTGATGTGCCAAGGTATCACGGTCTCCTGTTACGTAGCGTAAAACTAGTGCCGGCTGATGCTACATTTGAGGTGAATTGTGTACGGGAGTCATTAGTGGAACAAACCGGACAACCCCTTTACAATTGGAGTTGAAATTTGACATACAAGCATATTTCAACATTTAACAAATCAATGTACACTCAATTAGGTCTAGTTCTAGAGCGCTAAGCAGGCCTTCCTAATAAAATTCCCTTTATTTAAAATGTAAACAATGTAATATTAGAAAATGTGAATATCTGAAACTATAAGCTTGATTTTAACTCTATGCCACAAACATGCATAGCTATTGGTCTTGTGGCCATGATTAATAACATGTACTCAAAATAGAAAGGTGAATTGCTTCCAGAATGTATTTGTGTAAACATTGGTAAAATAGAACACTCGGAGCCTTAAGAAGAACACATAACCTGATCACAGTATGGTGGTTGTCAAAGGGGTTCTGGTCAACATAACACCAAATTGACAGACAATCACACATCACTCCCTACACCCCTCAAACTTCAAGAAGGATGTTACCGACCACCTTGTATCTTTTTTTTTTAGTACACATATATGTCTCAGGGCTTTGCACTCTACTCAGCCCCTCAATGGATGATTAAACCTTCAACCTGGGTCTCTTCTACAATGGTTCTACAGGTGGCTCCATTATCTGTTCAGACAGGGAGGAGCAGAAGGGCCTTCCACTGCGATTGAGAAGAAATGTAAACCCAATGGAGAACACCAACACAAAGATCTAGAACGCCATCCTCTTGAATGGAGCTGCAGCGTTAAATCATGGGAAACGGGAGGTACTGCCCCTTAGTGCCAGTAGTTATCCTACTTTGAGGCTCTGGGGTAAATAAAGGGTCAGAAGTTAAGATGCCTCGCTGCAATTTAGCTGCCATTTACAGAGGCACTGAAAAGGGAAAATTACCTCACAGGGGGTTTATAGACTACTTCCTCCAAGGGCTGGTAGACCAATCTGATGAAGGCCCATAGTATGCCATCTACCTCCAGCAGAAGTAAGTCTCCTTCTGCACTAAAGTGCTTTAATAGGATGTGTTCCCTCTCCCAAGTAAAGGTGGCAGGATGTACCTCTATCATTTCTTTTTAACTTCTCTCTATTGGGTTCTTTGTTCATCCAACAAGGATCCCTTATGCTGCTTAGAGAAGATCTTAGATCTCACTGGCTGACTGGTTGTTAGAAGAAAAGCTTGTAGCATATCCAAGAACATTCTGCTTGTCAGGCCTAAGAAAGGATCTTTTACTCTGTCAAGCAAAGTTGAGTCCCTTGATGTGGGATTTCGCTCTAATTTCCACTTAGTTACCACAAGTTTCCATTATACCCCAAACCTTAATGCCGGTTAGTGGTCATTTCACACTGAATGAGGTTATTTATCAGTGAAAACATCGGAAGACTGCCTTTATTGTAATTCTACTTTTTGGCCAATGCCAAATTGATGGCACAAAGTTACCATTGAATAAAACAGCCACCTGATCTGGGAGAAAGTCGACATGCCTTTAAAAGGCAAACATAACTTTACCATCAGGGACATTAAAACTTCCTCGCTTACTTATACTAGGAGGGAGATGTCACCCAATTGTGTACATTTGTTCTTTGGAGTGTTTACCATCAGCGCACAAGCTTTAAAAAAAAATTTTTTTTTAACTATTTTCTGCTCTTCCCCATGTAGTGATTAGGCCAGAGTGAAATTTAAATTACACTGGTGAAATCTTCATAATTTCGGGAATCTAATGATGGCTAAAAGAAATTGCTGAAGTTACCCTATTACGCCTCGCTACGCAATAACTGCAGTTTATGGCAACATTTATAGCACAGAATGTGGAGAACCACAACGCAAACCTCCATCATGTTTTTAGGGATATCTTTTAGTGCTAAATCTATCATAGATTGACGCAAGCTAAAATATAGCATGAAGTGACAGATTTGTATTTTGCGAAATATTACAATTCCGTAAAAGAAACGTAGTCAAACTTTGCACAACTCTACTATTGATCTTAGAGTCATTTGGTAAATCATTGGCTTCCTCAGGGAGGGACTTGTGTAATCCTCTTTCACCTGGACATGAGATAGTCAATTGCCAGGAGAGATTCACTAGCAAGGACTTAAGGACTTAAGATTGACAGTCTACCACTGACGTTTAGGAAAAGGCCCAATTAAAATCATACAAATGGTGTACTACAATTCCAGAAAACCAAACCTACGTTCAAAGCAATTTATAGGATGGGCATATTATATGGAATCAGGGATAGAGAAGTGTGGCTGAATGGTTAGGGCGGCAGACCCTGATGCAGTAGTCTGGCCGGGACCAGGGTTCAATTCCTGCCTCAGTGGGTCTCCGGCTCAATTTCCTCAGACCTGATAATTCGCCTCTGTGCCTATTCTGATCATGAGCCCCACTCTGCATCTCTGGGCAATAGCTTGCTTAATCTCTACCACGGCCCCAACAACGCTGAGGATGCCACACTTCACCTTGGGGGTGCCCAGGAGTGGGCTCCTCACAGGGAAAGGCCAGGAAGGGTTTCGTACAAAGCGACAAGATGCCTCCGGGTAGTCGTGCGCTATATAAGTGCGTAATTATCATCTATACTAAGTCTGAGTAGTTCATTGGGATGGTTCCACGACGCAACATTGCATGGTTTAATTGATAGCCACACACCAGCGTGCTGTAGTAACAGTGCAGAGGAACTCTTCAGCTCTCTCACAGGAGAGAATAGCAGTTTGAATTGGTGCGCCCATCCACAGAGCACTCCTCTCTCCCCCACTGTCCTGCACATAATACTTCAGCAGCACTATAACCATCCACCAGTAATAACAGTGTCACAAGCAATATGGAGCCTGCAACCGCACCGTTCACTGAGCTCATCCCACCAGCCTCGGATGAAAGTATATAACAAACACCAGTGTGTGAACCCACCTTCTCATATCATTAGTTCATCAGTTTGGCATATTTCCAAACACCTTCAAAACTGGTCACATCACCTGCTAAATAAGCCCAACTTTAATTCCAAATAACTAACAATTTATCAGCCAATCAATCATGTAACTACTTGCACATGGCAGTCGACAGTTGGCAATTAGTTGTACAACTACAACTTCAAAACCAACAGGTCTGTGCAATTAGACTGGAATTGCCCATAAGGCAGCATAAAACAAGCATTTACAATGCAATAGGACTCCCATTCACGCGAGTGAGCTATTGGCATTGTAAATGACAAGGCCTTTGTTTTGGATTTTAAAACAAATAAAAGCATTGTCATTTACAATACTAGTAGCTTAAACTCTTGCAAATGCAGGACCTATTGTATTGCAATAAAGGGCCTTCTCGACCTAGCTAAGATTGTAAATATCAGAGGAAGAGACCAGCCTGCTACGTCTTCAAAGTAGTGATAAATAGTACAGTGAAAAAGGTGGAGGTATTCGTGGTGGAAGTAGTGGTGGTAGTAGTGGCAGTGGCATTATTGGTGGCGGTGGTGGTGGTGGTAATGGTATTGGTGGTGGTGGTAGTAATGGTATTGGTGGTTGTATTGGTGAGGGGATGTTTTGAAAAGCCTGCTTTAACACCCTCAGGTGGATTTAGTACAGATGACATGCAACACAGATTTGTTAACTTTAGCCCATTAGCACAGGATTATGTGCTACCCGGAATTTACATGACAATTCGATGATCATTTCTAAATCCATTTTACTTGGGGGGGGGGGGGGAGGGGGGGGTGAAACAGACAAGAATGCCGGGTTAAAGGGATTGAAAGAAGGCACCTGTGTTGCTTAAAAAAACCCAAGCAGTTTCAGCTGAAGCAGCATATGTCCGGCCTGCAGTTAGAGAAACTCAAAGTAAATCGTGCTTACAGACTAAATACCAAGTACCGCGTAACAACTGAAGTAAAAGGGCCAGTCGCCATGGGAGGGTACAAGTGAAGACCAGGCTGTACTAAGGCGGGACTAACCAGCCTATTACCAAATCCGAATGCAGCATTTATGAAAGACAATGACAAGCCAATGTAAAATATGGGAGGAGTGGGCGCAGCTTCTCTCCCATACTCTATTGCAGCAGTCTCACAGAGTGAGAAGTTCATGCGTGCTGCCGCTAGGCTAGACCTATAAAATGAAGGGTCACTGAATAGTCTACAATATTTTTCAGATCACCGAGTATGCAGTGGCCACACCCAGATTGCCTTCCACACCGGCTTAGAAACCATTGAACCACCAACCCCACATAACTACTTACACAGTACAACGCAATGGTTGAAATCGAAAAAACAAGAGTGCCCAAATTCCAGTATATTTCTTTTAATGTGCAAGATAGATCAGTCAAACAAGACTCGGTTAGGGTCTTAATCCCTGCCCCTCAAGTAAGCAATGTACCTGGTTATAATAAAACTTTCTCCTGATTTAACCCACAAAAGTACACACTACACCAGTATGTCAACTACTAAGAACCTCCGTCGCATAACACTCTTCTGCCAAACTTGATCGTACAATATTGCATTCTGCATCACAAAACATGGCCCATTTCCACACACTCTTCCCACCCTCATATGACAATTAAAAGCAGGCTAAAGCACCCAACCCCATAAATGCACAAAAGGACCCACCCCCCCCCCCCCCCCCCCACACACACCCATCTCCGTGTGAGCGGATGACAATTATCTATGTGAGGGATCTCCTAGGTGGACTAGACCCGATACCGGGAATAATCAATCACGGACATCGGATGGATTTCAGGCCTAGGCATAAAAGAATCAAAGTCAACGTCTTCTTTTTCAGAGACCAACCATACCCTGACAAAATTAATCAAGGGTTGCTCTCCCTACCAGTTGCTCAACACACTTTGAAATATTTGGGTAGCAACACAGATCGCTCACATGCGGACATGTTGGAAGGTAACCTTAATAAAGCCTTCAGAGGTATACGCTCATAAGTGGCTTTCTGGAGCTCGTTACCTCTCTCAGCAAAGGGCCATGTGGCAGTGTCCAAGATGGTGGTGCTACCACCGCTCCTTTATTTCTTTACTAACTTGCCAATTATGTACCCCCAATTATTTTTAATACGCCGACACCATATTATCGGACCTTGGGGTACGGGCCATTGTAGAGTAAGCCTTAAGAAGCTGTAAATAGACACGGAGGGGGGCTGGGCACACCAGATTTCAGAGGCTATTACTATGCAAGCCAATTGCAGTGGCTATCCTACTGGACGGTGGGACGCAACCTACAGGAGATCTGTTTCACTACCAGAAATATCCCGCAGGGACAGATGCACTCCATGCTATAGCCACAATGTAATAAAACCCTGACAATACCGCCTTTATTACAAGTCGCACCGGCGTGTGCTGGAAGAAAGCCCTGAAATACACTTCTAACTGCAACCAATACGCAGGTAACATCCCATTAGTAGTGATTCCACTATTGAGAGGTAGGCTCACAAAACGCAAGCTCAGTCCGTGGCTGGATGCAGGAGTGGGTACGGTAAGGGCACTCTTTAGCGGGGAAGAACAATTGTTACTCACCTGTAAACTGTGATTCTCCAGTATTGGCGTCTTTCATAGATTCACATGCTTGAATATTCCCCGTCGAAGTGGGAGCCCCACGGTAAATAAAATCACAATAAAACCAATATATGCATATACAAACAATTGCATACTTACCAAAACCATAAATACTTATAAGTACCAAAGTTAGCATTAACACACAGGAATACATTAGAAGAAAAAACACCTATAGCATATCCATGTCATTAGGTTAGTCCAAACTACAGCCAATCAGTCGCAAGCACCCCCTCTAGAACCTTCTCCTCAGAGGCTCAAGCCCTCAGATTTTCGTAGCACAAGTGACAAAACAGTCTAGAAGGAGAAGCGAGCCCCTGAGGGGAGGTGGGTGGGTCGCATGTGAATATTAATGACACCAATACTGGAGAACCACAGTTTACAGGTAAGTAACAATTGTTCTTCTCCAATATTGGGGTGTCTTTCATAGATTCACATGCTTGAATAGAATAGTGAGCAGTAATAGCTGGCCGAAGACAAAATAGCAATGCATTAGCATGAAAATGCAATGAAATGACAAAGCTGCCAGACAGATAATAGTAGAAACCATACAGGCGAAGGGAAGGCAAGAGGCTCACCTTATTTTTAAAAAAATGCGAAGCACCACTTGTCCCCCTGCTGTATCAGCTTCATTGAACGTCTCAAGGCAGTAGTGCTTTGTGAAAGTGTGTCTGCTGGACCACATGGCTGCTCGACATATTTGGTGAATCTGCACACCAGCCTACAGGGAAGTAGAGGATGACATTGCCCTGGTGGAATGAGCTCTCACTGTAGATTGAAGAGGCTTCCCGGCCTTCTGATGACAGAAAGAAATTGCCTAGGAAATCCAACATGCAATAGTTGGCTTGGTAACAATGCCCCTTGCGCATGAGTCCGTAAGCAACGAACAGTTGATCAGACCTACGAAAAGGCGCTGTCCTGTATATGTAGAATTTAAGCCATCTTAACGTCCAATGAATGCAAAAGTTGCTCCGCCGGAGATTGGGGATTAGCGAAGGTCTTTAAGAACACTGGTTCATGGAGGTGAAAATCAGTTGGCACCCAAGGCATGAATGGTGCGAAATACAACACAGCCCGATTTGAATTGAAGGAAAGGAGGCTGAATGGTAAAGGCGTGGATATCACTCACGCGACGTGAGGAGGTCAAAGCAAGAAGGGCCACCTTCCAGGTCAAAAATTTCAACTCCGCTTTGTGGATGGGCTCAAAAGGCGCCTTCATCAATTGCACCAAAACATTGAGATGCCAGGTAGGAGGACGACGCCGAATGGGCGGGAACATCCCGAACAGCCCCTTGAAAAACTGCTGAATGACTCTGGAAGAGTAGTGATAGGAAGACCCATCCTGCCGAAAACGAGATTGCCACTAGGAAGACCTTCAAAGTTGAGTGGGAAAGTCCTGATTGAGCTAACGGCAGAAGCTGAGAAGAAGAGGAGTGCACAGGATGGATTTTGGCAGATGCACACCAGTGACAGAACCTTTTCCACTTTAGCTTGTAAGTCTTGACTGTGGACAGAGCTCTCGTATTGGCAAGAACGTCTGTGCATGCTGGCGAAATATTCAAATGGGCAAATTCAAGGTGGTCAGGTTCCAGGCCGATAAATTGAGAGAGGAGGGGTCCAGATGACAGATCTGACCCATGTCCATTGTGAGGAGATCCACTCGAGGACGAAGGAGAATGGGTTCGCACTGAGAGAAGCAGCAGTTCCATGAACAACACTTGTTTAGGCCATCTGGGAGCGATCAGGAGAATGTGGCACTGCTGTCTCTGCATTTTCCACAACACTCTAGGAACAGCGGAAGAGTCGGGGTATGGCATAGGCAAATAGATTGCACCAGTCCATCAAAAATCCATACCCGCATGACCCTTGATGGAGAAGCCAACTTGCATAAGAGTGGCATTTCCGGTTCACAGAGCTCGCAAAAAGATCCATGTCCGGGCGACCCCACAGCTGAAAAATGAAGTCCAGAGTCGGCTGATGCAACTGACTCGTGGGTCGAGGACACGGACCTGCTGAGGGAATCCGCTAGGATGTTAGAGATGCCTGGGAGGTGAACCGCGGTCAGGGTAATTTGGTGACGGAGTGCCCAGTCCCAGATGCTCTATGCCAACTGAGAAAGGAGCAGTTGCTTGGTGCCGCCCTGTTTGTTTACATAGTGCATACTGGTTGTATTGGCGATTTGAATGAGCACTGATTCTCCCTGGAGTAGAAGTTGGAAAGACTTGAGTGCTAGGACAATGGCAATTAGCTCCAGTCTGTTGATGTGCCAGGAGCAGGGTCCACTTGCCCTTTATGGAGAGCCCCTGAAGTTGTGCGCCCCAGCCTTCCAGGGAGGCATCCGTGGTAAGGACGAGCTTCGGAGCGATGGTTAGGTAAGAAGTTCCGGCAGCGATGTTTGACGGTTGAGCCCACCATTGGAGAGCGGAACTCATCCGAGCGGTCACCAGGACCAGATCGTTGAAAGAGCTGGTGACCTGACGCCACTGTTTGTCCAGTTCCTAATGAATTGGGTGACTCTTGAGCCTGCAATTTGGGATCAGGGAGATGCAGGAGGACGCCATCCCAAGAAAGGACTTCAATACACAAACTGAAACGGATTCTTTTGAACGGATGAGAGTGACTAGGTGTAGAATCCACAGCAGACGCTCGTGGGACACGAATGCCTTCGCCAGCGAAGTATTCAGAGTGGCGCCTAGAAAGGTCCTGCAGGGAGCTGGATCGACCTGAGACTGCAGTGTTGATGGATAGACTGAGGGAGTGGAATAGAGTGACAGAATCGAGTGTCCAGAGACGACTGATGGCGAGATTGGGACTTGAGGCAGTCGTCCAGGTAGGGAAAGATTTGACCGCCCATTAAACTTAGATATGCCATCACCGGGGCCAGGACTTCCGTGAAGACGCAAGGGGCGGAGCGAAGGCCGAAAGGCAGAACCTTGAATTGAAAGTCTCTGCGCCCTACCCGAAAGCGGAAGTACTTCTGGTGTTTTCGAAGTATCGGGACGTGGAAATAAGAGTCTTGGAGATTGATGGTGGTCATGAAGTCGCCCTTCGAGAGAAGGCAGAGAATTTCCGCGACCATGAGCACGTGGAAGGATTGGCACTTCAGGTACTTGTTTAAGGCTCTTAAATCGAGGATCGGACACCATTTGCCAGACTTCTTGAGGATAAGGAAAAACCGGGAATAGAATCCCATCCCCTTCGGAGACTTTCGAACCACTTCGATGGCACCTTTCTGAATCATGAGTAAATTTGTTGAAAGAACTCCTTGAGGTGCGCCGGAGGTGGAACAGTTGGAGGAGTGTTTGGAGGAATCTTGAAAAACTCCCAAGCATGGCCTTTTGAGACAATGTCCAGCACCCAACAGTCCGAGGTGATTGAAGACCAATAGGAAAAGAAAAGGGAGATTCGACCTCCAACTTTGAGCGGGGAAGACAAGTCATTGCTTCTTAGAAGCAGAGCCTCTGTAGGAAGACTTTCCTCTGTATAACTTGGTAGACTGTTGCCGATAGGACTGCTGTGTCTTGGAGGAATATCTGATGTCCTTGGCCATAGGAGCAGTACTGGTTGGATCCGCTGAGAAAAAGAGGTGGCGCATCCGTGCGCACCACAAAAAGGCTGCTTGCGAAACTGCAAAGTGCCTAGGGCACGAGCTGTCTGTGTCCTTTTTGATGGTTTGAAGTGAGTCGTCCACATGCTGGCCAAAGAGCGATTCGCCGTCATAGGGCATGTCGAGGATTTTTGTCTGAACCTCCTGACGAAAAGAAGCCAGCCCTGACGACGTAAAACGTCTGCCGCCGCAAGCTGACGAAAACCAGTGCAAGCAATGTCCACAGAGCAGTCGATACTAGGATGACGCTCTCACCCTCCTGAAGAATCTTGAGAGACTCTGCTCTGGAGGGCTCAGGAATGAGGTCGATAACAGAAGACATTCATCTTTCAGAACCATAGGAAGCTTAAAGCACAGCACCGCTCGTTCCATAAGTTGGTGAAAACCAGCTATATCCACGGGAGGGGAATCCCCTGGACCCGAAGGTGGCGGAGACAGTGTCTGGATCTGATAAACTTCTCAATCCGCCATGTTCCCATCATCATCAACTTCGCAGTCTTCCCGATCTGGGCGAACGTCATCCTCATTAACCGTTGCATGGACCTGAATAGAGGTCGTAGAAGGTGCAGAAGGCGCAGCTGACTGGCAGTGTAGTAGAGGGAGGAGCTGCTGTAGTTTCAGGCACCCTAGGTTGAGGAGATTCTGTTGAGACGGTGGAATTCTATTATAATCCTCTAACATGTATTGAAGATTAGAAATTAGGGAGAGTGGTATTTGTGCTGTGGGAACCAGAGTAGAAGGTTCCTCCTCATGGAAGTAAGGATCTTCCTGGTCATCCTCATAGTCCTGACATTTAATGACCAGCTCCGAAGGGCTTCGAGCTGCCCGGAATCTATCATCTTCCTCCTCATCAGAACCAGAGTCCTGCTCCAAACCCGTGGCAAAAAGGTGGAGGCAGAGGGTGACATGAATCGGAAGCTGATCCAAAGGCACATGTCGACGTTGGTGCAGAGGGTCAACAGCAGAAGCCCCAGAAACGGATGAAGAAATTTGCACCAGAGGCAATGACGCGAAGGTAGAAGTCGACGACAGTAACACAGTTGACATGACAACCACTGCCGATGAAGCAGTCAGCGGCAAGACCAGAGCCGTCGACAACGAAGCTGTGGTCTTGCCGTCGATGGACACCTTTGACGGAGCCGCTGCTGATGAAACATTAGTCGACGGAGCAGTCGTCAACGAGGAGGGTCTCTTCATAGCAAGCGTCGGCGAAGATTTCGATGTCGACAAGACACCCTTTTTAGACGTCGACGAGGAGATTGGAATAGTCGACGAGACAGACTTAAAGCTCACACGCACCATCGTCGACGACCCGCTGGCACAAGTCGTTGTCACGGTCGTCGTCTGAGAGCTGGAGACGGCAGATTGTCGTCGGAACGACTGTCAACACTCAACGGATTTAGCAAGGTTTTTTAGTGGAAACATGCGTAGAAGGAGCCGTGGACGCCCGAGTCACATCTCTGAGGCATAGGCGTAGTCGGAGGAGGTGAAGACACTGCAGGAGCCTTCTTCAGTTAAAGTTCACTCTTTTTTAGGACAGGTGATCGCAAATCCTGCACACTGCTACATTTAGAAGTGGCTCTAGACACACCCGACGCAAGGATTTCTGCATCAGAAAGAGGTGAATCCTTATCCTTCAAACTCTGTAAACACAGGAGGAGACGCCCTTCCCTATCCTTAAGGGTCTAGGTTGAGAAAGTCCTGCAATTTTTACATTTTCCTACCTCATGCTCTGGATAGAGGCAGTAAACACTTCTTGTTAGGGTCCTCTGAGAAGAGCCGCTAGTTCCCACAAGAAGCACATGGTCGAAACTAAGACTTCTTACTTGAAAACATTCCAATAAACTGTAGAAATCCAGAAAGAATTTGAAAACTGAGCAGAGCTCAGGGAGACTCCCTTCACAAGACGTGCGGTAGAAAATCTGATAGCCGGAGCCTCTGAGGAGAAGGTTCTAGAGTGGTGCTTGCGCCAGATTGGCTGTAGTTTGGACTAACAATGACATGGATATGCTATAAAAGTTTTTTTCTTCTAATGTATTCCTTTGTTTTAATGCCAACCTTGGTACTTCTAAGTATTTATGGTTTTGGAATGCTTTTATATACATATATTATTGGTTTTATTGCTATTTTATTTACTGTGGGGCTCCCACTTAGACGACGGGAGTCCAAATAAAAAATTCTTGTACGTAAAGATACTGAATGACTGATACTTGTCTCCTTGGGGACTCAAACCGGCCAAACTCTTGCAGCACGACCTCTGCTGGAGGCATGGCGCAGAACATAGTGACTTAATCATTTTATGGTCCTGACCAGCCCTCTCCAACAATTGTTCGCATGTGTGGGATTGCCAGATACAATGTGGCTCCATTCAGATCACGCCAATGCAATGTGGTTCCATTCAGATCACGCCAATGCACAAACGCAGTTTGCTGGCTGCCTTACTGGCAATGGCCAAACTACTTCAATTTGCCCGCCAAGGGATCTTTTGACTTTACTGCAAACTACTTCACTACTAGCAACAACCCACCCCACAGACTTACAATGAGTGGCTGACCTACCTCTATTAGTTAGCCTGTCAGGAAAGTATCTTACCATCTCAATGACAAGCTACACACTTGAGAAAGTCTGGGGCCCGCTCCTTGTGATACTGTACGCCATCCTGGAGACCTTTTAAACCTCATCTCCATAATTCCCATACCCCCAGCTCCCTTAATATTCTCGGTGAATAGGGCAAATTGTATGTGAAGTGATTCACCCTAGATCAGACTGCATGTTGCTATCTTATTCATATAGTCATTTTGTGCATCTCCCACCTGTAGCCTTTCATCCAGATAAGACTCCCTTATTCCTTCCCTTCTGTGCTATCCTCATATCCTTAAACAAGACTCATTAGGAAAGTTCTTTCAGCTTCCCCTTTCAGAGATACCGGGTTCCAATATGGGGGTTCACGTTATGAACCCTACATCCTTTGAAGAGCATTGTCATGTTTCTACTCCCCGTGACTGATTTCACTGAACAGGGAGTTTTGCTTGGTTTTCGCTCTCTGTGCTTACTTTGTTTCGTGTTTTTAAGCAGTAAAAAACCTACATTGAAACTAAACAATCTTGTCTCTCAGCCCTGTAGACAGTTGTTCTAATGTAGCAAAGCAATCAATCGAGCTGCTGACAAATCCGCAAAACCGGCTATTCTTCAAAAAGAGAACAATGTTGCAATCAACGCTGAAGTGGCAATTTCTTTACCAATCCCAGCAGCTTTCAGTAGAGTTAACAAACAAATACCAATATGGACTTGGAAACTGGCAAGCGTTTCCAACATTCTACTACGATTTGGAGGAAGAGGATGGGGCGTAAAGAGCTGATGACTTCTGAGCTGGGGATCCAAGCTAGAGTCTTGGTTTCTGCTCAACATCCTGTGAATCTGCGCAAATCACTGAATCCCCACCTTTCCTATGGACAGCGCCTGGGTAACCACACGGGTGATAAATTGCACTATACAAAACCAAGTTTTTATTTATTCAGTTTTACCTCGCCAACCACCAGTTTGTCAAGATGGGAACCTAAATTTCCAAGAAACTCCCATCACCAGTAGAGAACCAGTTAGCCACTGCAGTCTCCTCGGCTTATGACATTCAGGAAATCAAAACCCACCCAGAGCCAATCCAGAAATGGATGTCAAGCACCTAAAGTTTACACGTTACATGTCACAATTGTTCCTGTTCTGCAACAGCAGCCATAGAGTTAATGTTGGACTTAGACCAGGATAGGTCCAATCAGACAAACAAATGTGAAATCTGCCTCCGCCGCAGACTTCTTTCAATGAAGACAGCCATGCGTTCAAAGACAGTATAGGATTGCTCCAACAAAAGGTGAATTTCTACCCAAAACTGAGTCAGAACAAAATAACTAGTGCTCGCATAACTGGACAGAGGCAATGCTCTGCTGCATTGCTTCCGAAACCACAACAGCGTGAAATATAACGCAGCTCATAATTAAGGGCTAAAAGTTAAGAGCATCAACTCAAAAGTGAAAAACTATACCACCCTTCCCTAGAGGCCAGCATTGCCATAAAGATCTGCAGCAACCTCTACAAGGCCATTGGCAACCCACCTCTGATTACTAGCTAAACAAGCATTGGAAATGCAATAGGTCTTGCATCATTAGAGTTAGTGCTTTTAGAATTGTTTATGGGTTGTTCACCTTGGAGATTTGCAAGTAACGCTCTAATCTGCGACTTACTTTGAAAAGTAAACGCTCTGGGGGTCCAAACCTGAGCAGCAAGGTTGTGCTGGGAGAGAGAGAGTGGGGAGGAGAGTAGGAGGAGGAGGGGAGGAGAGTAGGAGGAGGAGGAGGGCCAAAAGGGACAAGACGGAGGGAAGGCAGAGAAGGGGAGGGGGAGGAGAAATGCGTCACGGCGGGCAGGGGAGGGGGCGGAGCGGGGAGAGGGTGTGAAAGCAGCAGGGGCCTGGAGTGCGGCTGAGGGCAGGCAGACTTGGTATTCAAGAGATGAAGAGCATGGTGGTGGAGGAGAGAGGCATGAGGTGGAATCAAGAGCAGGCAGGCTTGGTATCCAGCACATTTGGTATTCATTGGCGCCAGACACGAGCTTCTGAGCACCACTTAGGACCCCAGCATGCATACTTCTACAAATTAAGCACTGGCAGGAGGAGAATGGACAGCAAATGAAGTGTGAAGTTGAAGATTCCATATGATGTCGAAGCTGCAGGCGCTGCAGCAGGAGTTGAGAGGCGCAGTCAGATCATGTAGACGATTTGAAGAACCCTCTGTACACAGGGGGTGCTTGCACGGGATGAAAGCCCCATGTTAGGGCTACATAGAACAGCAGTTGCAACAAATGACACTGAATATTAATGACGGTGTGACTGAATCCCCGGAAGGGAGGACGCCTCCCTAGGAGCTGTGGCAGGAAAGCAGCAGCCCCTGTCTGACCCAGTTTCACGGTGCGGACCTGTGAGAGGGCAGTCTACGGTACAGGAGGGGTGTGCCAAAGCTAAACACAGAAAACAAGGCCGCCTTCACCATTCATACGCATCGTGTTTAAGACTGAGAACATGTGCAGGAGACAGTGGTGCCAACGTGTGTGTTTTAGAGGAGACAGTGGTGCCAACGTGTGTGTTTTGGAGGAGACAGTGGTGCCACCACGTGTGTTTTGGAGGAGACAGTAGTGCCAACGTGAGTGTTTTGGAGGAGACAGTGGTGCCAATGCGTGTGTTTTGGAGGAGACCGTGGTGCCAACGTGTGTGTATGTTCACTCAGTACACTATCTTGAGCTGTGATATGCCACGTGGTGGTGGCGTGTCCAACTGTGTATCATGCTAGGTTGCGGGGTGTGCCGCGTTGGAAGCTCTATGCAAAGTTGTAGTGTGCAGAGCAGAGGTGTGCACAGCGATGCTCCGCGGGGTTGTAATACACTGGTATAAAAGGCGTTCAGATTCGACTCGAAGACACAATCTTGTAAACAGCGTCGACAAACAGTTACCGAAGGACGCCAGACAGAGCTCTAAAAGTTCAGCAACCAAGACGAACTCTGACCCACAGGGCGGGAACGGGCCATTAGTGACACCTATGGGCCTCCGCCAGAGGCGGGCGGGCCTGTAGGCTTCTGTATCAGGGAAACTGGGAAAGAAGTGAATAACCCGTTGCTAAACTTTTGTTTATTTCTCCAGATGCAATTAACTGGTACAGCAGCTCTAATGATGTTGCCTAGTGTACAGCCAGCTGCAATACCTACACCCAGCAATAGAAAATAACTCTGGCTACTTGGAGCGGCGCTACCCGTCCACAAACTAGGAGTAGAAAACGCGATATAAATCTACAATACAAACATGAGAAGTGGTGCTAAGTGTGGAGGAGAGTAGGAGGAGGAGGGGGGGGGGGGGGGAGGAGAGTAGGAGGAGGAGGGAGGGCCAAAAGAGACAAGACGGAGGGAAGGCAGAGAAGGGGAGGGGGGAGGAGAAATGCGACACGGTGGGCAGGGGAGAGGGCGGATCGGGGAGAGGTTGTGAAAGCAGCAGGGGCCTGGAGTGCGGCTGAGGGAACGGAAGAAATGCGACACGGCAGGCAGGGGAGGGGGCGGAGCGGGGGTGTGGGAGGAGTGCGCCTGAGGGAATGCAAGGCAGGCGGCTGGGGGCATGTGCAGGCGCTTTCAAGCTCAATGCGCATGCGCATTGAGCTTGAATTTCACGGGCACTGCAAGGAATCGCCACGATTCCTTGCAAGTTGGTTAAAGAGTGTTTAAGCCCCCATAGTCTCGCAAGCTCGATGCGCATGCGCATCGACAGGCGAGACCTAAAAACCAAACACATCGGACAGAAAGCAGTACATCTGAAAGCAGTGCATTGCCAGAATAGAGTAAAATATAGGAAGGAAAAGACCAGAGGACAGGCTGCTTCTAGATGCACACTTAGTTCAGAACTACTTCAACCCCCATTGCAATTCACACAAAAGCAAGGCTCCTTCTCCCTAGTTCTCACTTCAGCTCTGCTGCTACTTAATGACGATTGCACTATACACATCAGCAAATAAATAAGCAACACTTCCTGGTGACATCTGATTGAAGGGCACGAGTTTTAATCCCTGCAGGGCCAATTGACCTATTGGAGGCCAGTGCAGCACCATTAAAGAGACAGTAAGACCCATTAACCTCACCAGTTTCATTACAAATGCACATCATATGGATCAAATGCACCAGAAGTCACTCCAGAGCTTAGTCTCATCTTTAAAAACATTCTCCCAACAATCTGGTGTGTAAAAATCTAAACAATTAAATGCATTTCTGGAAGCCGCAAGGCCCGAAAGGTATGCAGAGCACTTTGGGAATCTCGCTTGGCCACAGACCGAGATTCCCAGACTGGTCGATAAAGCAGTCAAAACATTTAGTTTAACATTAACATGCAGAATGCAATCCATGGGAAATTACAGATCTTAAAATTCCTATTCTATGTCCAAATTGAACGCCCATGGTCGATTCACACTTTTAAACGCGACGGTGCTCTTACCAAAATAAGAGATTATTTTTTTTCCATACTTGTTCTTACAACGTTTTCCAGCCAGTTTGATTAGCTGCAACTAAACATGTACGAATTTTGACCTAAAAAAAAAAGATATGTAGTAAATGAATTTCATGGCGTTTTGAACGTACTTCAATTGAGAAGGCAGAGAAGATTGGATTTAAAAATAGAACAGGTTATTCAAATTGTGAAGTGAGGCTGTGAAGCCAGTGTGTGAAAAACAGCAGAAGCAACGCGCAGGCAATATCTGTAAAAATGGCCCTGCTGACACCTGGTACTGTAGCACCATGCTTAATGTGGACCACTTTAAAGACCGCAAAATAAGGCCAATTCTATGGCACGGCTCAAATCATCCACATTTGTCACTCAAGTCATTTGTCACAAATATTTTTCTTGGGGGTATTTTTATACATGGGGTCACTTATAAATATGCATTTTTTTTTTTAAGCCTGTCAGGGGAACCACGGATTGAAAAGCCTTTTTAGGTATCCCCTAGCCAGTTTTAGTCACTCACTCCCCTACGAACCCTCTTTCTGACTGGAAAATCTCACACCCTCACTCAAACAGCGTTACTAAAAGATCTCTGCCAAAGTGACCCTTGAGGGGACCCATAGGGCATTGCAGCTCTGGCCCGAAAAGAAGCAACACCCAATGATGAAGCATGACACCCCTCGGGGTTGTGTGAGAGCAACAAGAGACATCTGCAAGGTCTAGACCTAGCCCCCTCTGCCTTTTTCTCATTCCTTTTTTTCTATGGACCGCAATAGTGTCCCTTTAGGAACAATAACCCACCTGTTTGGTTTGATACTTATAAATGCACCCATGAAATTTAAGTTCCATACAAAAAATGTAGGGCCCTAGCATGCGTGACATTTCCTCTATACAGGACATAGCTGACGGTCTATAGAGGGCAGAGCACTAGACTGATTCACTCTGAACACAGCAAGAAACAAAGGTCAGAAATATAAGAGGAAACTGGCTCATAGATCACCCAAAAGGCAATTGGCTCACCCAAGTACCTCTACCACATGACTACAAGAAGCTCAAAGCCACTCAAACTACCTACACCTTAAAGTGAGGAGACCAGTCACTGGCACTAGTGAGGTGGATAAGCCAGCAGTGAAACAATGAAAACTTGGCCAGCTGGTGGTCACTAGCAACTCTGGGTAATTGCTAAAAGCTAGGAGGTGCTCCAAGTCAAAAGAAAGACGAACAAAGCCCACCTTTACAAAGGGGGTAACAAGATAAAGGGTTTATCCCAGACAAGTCACTAGGACCTGGGTAAGGTACAGGAAAAAACAGCCCTAGTGGACACAAATTGTAAGAGAACATATGATTATTGTTTATTTACTTAAACGGGTGTTGATGTATATATTACCCACATTTTATTCCTGTGGAACATGGAATCTCATGTTCGCAAAAGTAACATGCGTTAACTGCAATCGTAAAAAGGTGCCCCAATGGGAGAGTAAGTGACAGCAGGAGGGCAGTAAAGCACAAGTTACTACTTGTGTAACAATATATAAGTAAGACATTAGTTAGTGATAGATTCCTTACCTTAGAATATCCCCAGCCGTTAGACTGGATCCGGAAAATTTTGCTTAGCAGTACCCTTGCGCGTCAATAGGTGGCGTCCTGCGGCTCCGCGCGCTGACGTCAGTTCTGTACACGACTTTATTCGCCAGGAACGCAGAGCCAAGCACGATATTGACCATTGGTGCAGATAACTAGGGCCCTGAAAGGGATGACCTTAACCCTAGTAATCAGTTCAGAGAACGGGGAGGATGGGAGGGGCAGTAAGGAATCCATCACCAACTAATGTCTTACAGATATATCGTTACACAAGTAGCAACTTGTGCATCTGAAAGACATGTTAGTGAAAGATTCCTTACCTTAGATTAGATACCCCAGCAATACCAACCCCGGTGGTGGGTCTGCAAACAAAATTTCACCAGGAAGTGACAGAGCAAAACGGCCAAAGAAGCAGTCTCTCCAGATTGGACTGTCAAGGCAGTAGTGCATTGTAAACTTGTGCAGCGAGGCCCACGTAGCTGCCACACAAATGTCCTGCAAGGCAACGCTGCGTTCCAAAGCAGCAGTGGCTGCAGTTGCCCTGGTCCAATGGGCACAGCCCCAGAGGAGGCTCTTTCTTGGCCAAGGAGTAAAATATTTTGTGTCACAGAACGGCCAACTGGGAAATGGTCAGTTTGTGCACAGCCCGACCTTTTTTGGCGCCCCCTTAGCCAGCAAAGAGCTGATCATCCACCCGGAACTGTTGTGTACGCTGCAGATTGAAAGCAAATTCTTGTTTTGGGTCCAGACGGTGGAGCCTCTCCTCTTCCCTGGAAGGATGCGGAAAGACGGTGGGCAAAGTGATGGTCTGCCAGATGTGGAAGGGCGTGATAACCTTTGGCAAGAAAGGATGGGTCCTTAAAACCACCTTGTCCGGATGAACGGAAAGGAGATTTTAAAGAAAGAGCCTGGAGCTAACTCACTCACTCACTCTTCCGGCAGAGGTAATAACTACAAGGATAGCCTTCTTGAGAGTGAGAAGACGTAAAGGACAGTTATGAAGGGGCTCAAAAGGGAGCACACATCAGAAAAGCCAAGACAAGATTTAAGTCCCATTAAGGCATTACCAAAAAGGCGCGGGAGGAAATGTGGGTGCAATGCCTTTGAGAAAGCAGTTAACAACCGGGGACTTAAAAAGAAAAGCCTGATCAGGAAGCTTCAGGAAGGTGGAAATGGCAGAAAGATAGCCTTTGATAGTGCCCAGAGCAATGCTGGGCCAAAGATAGGAGAAACAGAAGAACCTCAAAAAGAGGGGTCAAAAGGGGATCCACAGCCTTTGCTGTGCACCATGCCACGAATTTGTTCAATCAGCAGGAGTACACCGTTTTAGTGGAGGGACGCCTGACTGCCAGACTGACAGACTTCGGGAGAAAGGTCGGAGGCAGTCAACTGTCACTCAATCTCCACGCATCAAGGTGGAGGCTAGACAGGTTCGGGTGGAGGACCGTCCCCTGCTGCTGTGACAGAAGATCCTTCAGAAGAGGCAGACTGATCAGGGGATCGATGCGAATACTGAGTATCTCAGGATACCATACTCTTCGAGCCCAGTCCGGAGCCACAAGAATAACTTGGGCCCGGTTGCGCCTGATCTTAAGCACTCTGGGCAACAGCGGTATAGGCGGAAAAGCATACAGTAGACCACAGCTCCACTCGAGATGAAGAGTTTCTGAGAGAGCGCAGCCTTGGAAATACCAACACGCAGAACTGATGACATTACGCGTTCTCCTCGATGGTGAAGAGATCTAACTAAGGCTCTCCCCACTGCAGAAAGAGACCTTGCACCACGTCAGAGTTCAGCAGACATTCGTGATCCATCAAGCACCAGCGGCTGACTTTGTCCACCCTGGTTTTCAGAGAACCTGCAAGGTGTTGTACCACCAAGGTAATGCCTTGATGTTCCAGACATGTCCAGGGGCACAAGGCCTCCTGACATAGGGTCCAGGACCCCACCCTGTTTGTTGCAATACCACATGGTGGTGGTGTTGTCCGTGAACACCTGCACTACACTTCCCCCGGACAGAGGGAAGGAATGCCTTTAGTGCAAGTCTGATTGCCTGCAGCTCCAGAGTTGATATGGAGCCGAAACTCTGCTAGAGACCAGAGGCCTCTGATCTCCATCTCTCCCAAGTGGCCTCCCCATCCCAGGAGGGACGTATCCGTCACCACTGTGTGCTCCGGTTGGGGGAAGGGAAAGAGATTTGCCATTGACCCAATCGCGATTCGGTCCGAGATCTGGACATGATCGGACAGGTTGCCCGGATGCTGTGACCACTGGAAGTTTAGGTCCCACTGCAGAGCCCGCATATGCCAACTGGCATGTCGCACTAGCAGGATGCAGGAGGCCATCAGGCCCAGGAGCCGGAGGGTCATCCTGATTGAAACCCGGGATAGAGACTGAAAGATCGGAATCATAGCCTGAATAGCCCTGACTCGCTGATAAACCCGAAACTGCATTGAATCCAGAACCGCTCCGATGATGGGGAGCTTCTGAGAAGGACTCCGCTGCGACTTCGGCACGTTGAGAGAGAACCCCATCAAATGCAGAAGGTCAGCTGTTGCCTGAAGGTTGGTGACGACTGCCTGGGGGCGAGCCCACCTTCAACAACCAGTCGTCTAGGTAGGGGAAGACTGACACCCCTGACCTACGCAGATGAGCTGCGACCACTGCCATTACTTTCATGAACATCCGAGGGGCGCTGGTAAGGTCGAATTGGAGCACGGTAATCTGATAATGCTCCTGGCCAACTGTGAACCGCAGGTAACGCCGGTGGGCCGGCAGGATGGGGATGTGAAAATATGCTTTCTACAAATCCAACACTACCATCCAGTCTCCAGAGTCAAGAGAAGTCAAGACCTGAGCCAGGGTTAGCATCTTGAACTTCTTCCGGGGGGAAGCTATTCATGTCCCAGAAGTTCAAGATAGGAGGCAAACCCTCTTTGTCCTTCTTGGGGACCAGAAAGTAGTGGGAATAGCAACCACTCCCCACTTCTGACCCAGGAACGCACTTCATGGCCTCCTTGGCCAAGAGGGCTGCAACCATCAGTTGGAGGAGAGCCAAATGATCCGACATGCGGTGGCACAGAGGGGGCATGGCTGGGGGTGGGGACTGAAAGGGAAGGGAGTAACCCTTGCAGATTATCTGCAGCACCCATTTGTCTGACGTAATCTCGCGCCAGTGGGGGAGGTGATGGCAGATCCTGCCACCCATCGGCGTGTGGTGCTCTGAAGCTCAGATTAGGACGATTTAGAGGCGGAATCAGGGGGGGTGGAGGTGGATGGACCTGCACGCTGGTTCCCCGACCCACCCTGCAGAATCCCAGACCCCAGCCTCGCTGTGGCTGGTTCTGTACAGGCCTGGTGAAAGGGCGCGCCTGAGCGCCTCGACCCTGGTTTCGAAAGGAAAGAAAACCAGGAGTGGCCAGGGCCTTAGTAGAAAGACCCAGGGACTTAGCCATAGCCCACAAGTCTTTAAAGCACTCCAGGGCACTGCCAGCCTTGTCGCAAAACAGACTGGTGCAGTCAAAGGGCATGTCCATGAGCGAACTCTGGACATCTGGTGAGAACCCGGTCAAATGCAACCAAGTGTGGTGCCACAACACCACGGTTGTAGCGATCGCCCTGCCCAGAGAGTCGGCAGTGTCTAACCCACACCAGATGGCAAACTTAGCCGCATCTTTGCCGTCAGCAATTAACAGAGAAAGGGTAATCCACCAGGGCCCCCGTGGCCAGCCTCAACCAGGTGCCCAAGAGGACCTCTAAGTTTCATTGAAGGGAAGCAGCGGCTCTGCTTATATGCCGGCTGGAGCACCTCGGTGGGGAGGTTGGTCTTGAGGGCCAATGCGGGGAGGTCAAGATTGGAGGGCCTCAGCAGCCCGAAGGAGGACCCTATAGGAGGCACCCTCCTCCATTGTGGGCGGGGGAAGAGGCGAATCCCGGTTCCTAAGAGACATAAAGGTCGCCGGCATCCTCCAAATCATCCACCCACTCGAGCTCTGAGTCACATTGCCCAGCAAGCGGGTCATCGGACCCCTCCCAGTCTGCCTCTAGCGTGGAGTGATATAAATTAACAGTGGTCCTAGACCTATTGATCACATATGTTGACTCAATCTTCATTTCTTAATATTTGACAATATAGAGCACTTCAACTGAATCTGCTCCAATTAAATTAATAATCTTAGTGGAAAAGAGATAACAAGCCACTACAACCAAAGCCAGAGATACAATGTGTAATATTCATGGTCTCATCTTTTTAAATTCATTTTGTACAAATAATTTATTATTTCAATAAGTAAAAAACAGGGAGGTTGCCCAAACAGAGCATGCAAAAAAGAGTGATCAGAGTGTTAGGTGAATGAGAAGGAGTTCACAGTAGTAATCGTAACAGTTTCACATTACTTATCAATCAATAACGGTTTTATAATTCTTGCCGTATTGAGTACCTGGCCAAACCAATTATTTGGCCAGGTACACACAAATTATTTTAAACAACCATTACAATCAAAATTGACAGGGACATTCATGCCCACAATATGTACTATGTAAGGTTGAAAAAATGGTCCAAGGTAAGGGTGATAGCGTCGACGTTTCGACTCGATTGAAGGCCAACCGGTCATTTGAACCTGGGGCATGAGAGTCTTCATCAGGACAAGATAAAACAGGGCAACCAAGGGGTATCGATGACCCTATAAAAAGATAGAGGGGATGTAACCCAATTGTAGTGGCAATGATGATTAGTTCAAAAAGCCCATTAAGGGGGAGCCATATGCTTACCCTACGGTGGAGAAACGAGGCGAGTATCATTGATCGACAGTGTCTACTTGGTCTCCTGTAAAACAAATGTATATAATGAGTCTATCCTTGATCAATTCCAGTTATTTAGTCATCCATCTAGGCTCATATGGCAACATCAATCCACTGAACTGCATCAATATCAGTCAAGGAAGTTTGAAATTAATTCACAGCTGTTAAATTAAAAAAAATCGGCCGAAGCGCGATGTAAATAGAATAGACGCTATCACCCTTACCTTGGACCATTTTTTCAACCTTACATAGTGCATATTGTGGGCATGAATGTCCCTTTCAAAAATGGATTGTAATGGTTGTTTAAAATAATTTGTGTTTGGCCAGGTACTCAATACAGCAAGAATTATAATACAGTTATTGATTGATAAGTAAAGTGAAACTGTCATGATTACTACTGTGAACTCCTTCTCCCTTCTTATTCACCTAACACTCTGATCACTTTTTGCACCCTCTGTTTGGGCAACCTCCCTGTTTTTTACTTATTGAAATAATACATTTGTACAAAATTAATTTAAAAAGATGAGAATGAATTAAACACATTATAGCTCTACCTTTGGTTGTAGTGGCTTGTTATCTCTTTTCCACTAAGATTATTAATTTAATTGGAGCAGATTCAGTTGAAGTGCTCTGGATTGTCAAAAATTAAGAAATGAAGACTGATTGAGTCAACTTATGTGATCAATAGGTCTAGAACCACTGTTCATTTATATCTTAATATACCCAGGTCCATACCTTGTGGGCTACCCCATTTTCTTTAATGGTCATCTGGTGTGGAGTGAGCTGGAGGCAGAACCGGGGCTGGAGAGGGTACGAACGGCGTCGGGAACAGTGCTATGTACGGCACCGGCCGGATCCGGACCGACGCTGGTTCCCAATGTGAATCCCAAGCCAGAACAAAATGGTTTGGGAACCGGGGCAGGTGTGGGGAAAACTGCACCCAGTGCGATTCGGTCAGAGATCGGCCCCGGCGCCACTTAGAACAGGCAGGGCCGGCAACGCCGCACCTCGTGGCGACGGGGCCTGAGCCAGTAGCGCAGGATCCTGTGGCACCAGGGATGGAGCAGACTGCGGAGCCGCCAGGCCAGCAGGATCTGGACACTGGTCCGCGGGGCCCGAAGGCACGCCGGCGGGAGCCCGATACCTGTAAAGGCGGTCCAAAACAGCAAGGAATGCTTGCAGCTGTTCAGGAGTTGGAGACGGACCCAGGTATGGGGGTAGGAACTCTTCGGCTATAGAGGAGCTGCAGGGGTGAGGCCCCTGTCCCCCTCCGAGGAGCGACAGGGGGACATCAGAGTGAACATGTTTCTTCAACTTTATGGCGACGATTACCAGAATCTGAGGGTGCAGACTGAGTCCGAGGAGCGACGTCTCTGGTCCTGCGAGCGGTCCCGGGAGCAGCCCCTAGACCGGGAGCGGCGACGCGATGAATGCTACACCACCAGCAGCTTCAGACGGCCCTCCTGTAAGGCCTGGAGGGCCATGGCACAGCAGTCACGGGAGTTGTGGTCGGCCTCCAGACAGTAGAGGCAAACATCGTGGGGGTCCGCTACCGACATGTTTAGGCGACAGGTCCCACAGGACTTCAAACCGGGCATCCCTACGTGCACCAAGAGAAGGTTGGGGAGACAAAAAGTCTCAAAATAGTGGTAAAAAAAATAGACCAATGTACGTGCTCAATCCGGATCTGCGCTTACTGGCGCAGAAAAAGAAAGAAATGAGGTCAGCACGCATGAGTGGCGCCTAAGTACTCATCACGACATCTCGGTGCGGACGACGCCAGTGACTGACGCAGAGCCGCAGGTTGCCCCCTACTGATGTGCAAGGATACTGCTAAGCAAAATTTTCCAGATCCAGTCTGATGCCTGGGGATATTCTAAGGGAAGGAATCTTTCACTAACTAGTCTCTTTCAGATCAATATATACACATCTAAATCATGAAAGAAGCCAATCCAGCCTTAGCCGAGGCTTAGCCTATCTACAAAACCATAATGTTAAACCAAATTGGAGGGACATGGTGAATCTAACACTGTTGTTCGCAAAGGTAAATAAAGTGTAGCCGTCAACGTTACAACCCTGTGATTAAGTGTTGCCAATTCTAATGTTATGTGATTTTGTGGTCAGTATGTGGATTCATATGAAGGTTAATAAAAAGTGCCAAGATGACAAGTATTACAAGTGCTAGACACAATTTGTGGATTATTTTGGTTGGAACTGATTGACATTGCTTTCCGTATGTAGATCTACTGAGAATCATATCTCAGAAACCTCAAAATAATTTTGTGGAGACCGTACTCTAAGTCATTGACCACGATACACCAAGTCGGTACCCTTTACACACTTTCACATGCAGCATTTCCTAAGAAATTCCACATAGAACCTGCAAAGCAGCCCTTCTGAAACTGAGGTGCTGTTGCTGCTCTGAGAAACAAAGCTTCATAAATATCTAACAATAACTTCAGAGACCATAACCAGTTAAGGAGCAGAACTACACTCATTCAACAGGACTAGAACATTCAAATTATCTAAAAGCTACTCATCAAGCTCACTTCCTTATTAAGAAACTTATCTCCCTCAGTTTACGTCCTAAAGCATTACAAGTGGCACAAAACACACAAATTCAACAAGCTTTGCAAACTCTTTTCTTCAAACTCGCTAAACATGGATGTTTCCCATTCTTGGGTTTGTGGCCCATATATGTACTGAAGAGAACTCTATCTCGAAGCCAATTATCGAATGAAAGTACATGATTAGTTTAGACTTCATCCCAGTGTCTTGCCAGTCATGCTACGCATAAGAATGATCCCAAGACCAAATTTAATTAAAATGATAGTAGAGCAGTCAGACTTGGAGAATCAAGAATTACAGTACATACAATCTGTACAAGGTTTCCTGGACTAGTTCTTGCAATCCTAGCAAACTAACATGTAAACTGATGATTCTTTAAGAGTATTGGCTCATTTTTGGACAGGTCACAAAAGTTTTGAACAGTGCTCGGCAGGAGGTCACCCCAGCTTTCACCACCCATTGCTACTGCTGTCACTTCCAATGACAGTACTTCCAAAACTACTAGCCTTCACACTGCTACAAGTGTGACAATTTAGAGTGTTTGAGGCCCCCCAAAGCTGTAAGATTGGCTTGGGAAGCATGTATTAGTTTAGCTTAATAAACAATGTTGTGACCCTCTCTATTACACAACAGCGCCACCATGTGGCAGCTGTCATAAGTCCCGGTGTTGTCCACTAAGGGCCGGTGCTGAGCAAAGGAAAACACCGGCTCAAATTAAGCATGGGTTTTTAACAAAGGTATTTATAAGCCTTGAACACAGTTATGCTGCAATCTAGGTGTTACTACAAATATTGGCTGTCTATAAAGTGTGAAACTAAACAGCCAAGACAATTTGCTAATTGCAGGATGACTATTGGTATGTTTCCACAGCAAATATTTAAAACTGACGTTTTTCTTGCATCAAAGGAGCCATCATATCAAGTGTTTGGAGTTAGGATGCCTGTCACCACATGCTGTAAAGCAAGTATTCACTACCCATAAATCTTACAGAAGAACCATGGTCAAATCTAGCTACCTTGAAAGAAGTTTCCTGACTCAAAATAGACATCAGCTAAATAAACTGAAATTCTCATGCACTTAGTTCTCCAGATGTCCGTTTCAAACAGATTAATAGAGACTACATTTATGAAGAAGGATCTCAAGAGATCTAGCTGCATCTCCCCAAACTAAATTATACTACTCCCTGCTTCAAATGCATTACTCATAACAAAGGTAGCAGCTGTTACTAGAAATTACCAAGTACTTACAAACTATACAAGATCATTTCAAAGACCTCCATCAGTTTGAAGTAGTATCTTTCAACACTTAATGTAAGCTTTGACAATCGTGTTTTCTTCACTATTGACGTACTTGTGCTAAGTGCAGTACAGAGTAAGTGTGGTAAAGCTTTTCTGGTGACCATCATGGTGACGTCTATGCTGAAATAAACTGATCATTAACCAAAATGTTCACCACTTCATTGCCAGCACTTTTTGGTGGTCGAGTAAGATTTCACTCAGTTTGTTCTGCATGGTTATTAGTACAGTGAATAGAAGCTGTGCTTAAAAATGTAATAAACCAGAGCCATGTGGGAGGGACTGATCGCATACACTTATTAGAACTGCCCTATACATTTTACATATGCTAATAATGGACCAAGTCTAAGGGTCTGGCTATGTTTCTTTCGTGCACACTCTAGCCTATTAAACATGCTCCTGACATAGCAGGTGCTGTGTAGACCAACTAGAAATTGAACAGCACACAAAGAATCCAACAACAACAAATTTACCGATCTATGGAGTAGTCCCATCAATGAAGAAAATCTACAAATACTATAGTATCGAGCCTATGCCCTCCTCAAATCAGTGGTAAAAGTGCAACCCAAGGAAATTTACAGGCACCACAAGAATGCGTTTATACATTGCTCCCAGAAAGCTATGATAAACCAATCGGATCCACAGATTACAGTAATGGTCTGTGGTTCACAGAGGAGTGAAGACAACCAAAGTAATCCAGATACCACTCTTCTAGGTTTGTGGGGGTCCAACGTCAGGACATTTTCCTGATGTTAAAACACCTGGTGAGATCTTTGCCTCACTGAGGTTTCATAGTTACACCCACACTGGAGGGTTGCACAGTACAAATTCTGGACCCTAAAAACCTATTAGAGGGGTATGTTGTCCACAACCCCACCATGCCCTATGTATTGCCGTCCTACACAGCAGTGGTTTGTCCGTGAACACTGAACACCTTCCTTTGATGGATGGAAGGAAGCCTTTCAATGCCAAACAAATCACTCAACTCAAACAAGCTGCTGGAGCCGAGATTCCACCAGAAACCAGAGTCCTCTGATCTCCAGGTCTCACAGATGACCATCCAAACCCTGAAGTGACGCATGGTTCACCACTGAGCTCTGGGTGGGCGAAGGGTAAGCGGTCTGCCGCTGATCCACTTAGTCAGCCACCACTGAGATCTTTTTCAGTTCCCTCAGATATCTGGACCAGGTAGGAAAGATTTCCCTGATGCTGTACACACAGATTTCAGGTGCACCTCAATCCACATGTGTTATCGGGTGTGTTCTACTAGCAGGGTGTAGGAGGCCATGAGAACCAGCAGCTTCAGAGTCAGCTTACCAAAAATCCCACAGAAACCAAAGCATCGCAATTATAGCCTGAATAATTTTGACTCGCTGCTCCAGCGGATATGCGTGGAACTCCACTGTATCCAGTATGGCATCGATGAAACAGAAAGTCTGACAGGGAGTCTGGTATGACTTAGGCATGTTGATCATGAAAACCAACTAATGCAGAATGTTCTCCCTAGTCTGGAGGAGGGCAATGGCTGCCTGGGGCGAGCTTGCATTGAGTCCGTAAATTAAAATTGGGAAAACTAAAACCCTGAACTTCATAAGATGGGCCCCAATAACTATCATCACTTTCATGAACACTTGAGGGGCACTGGTGAGGCCAAAGGGGAGGACAGAGAACAGCAAATGCTAGTGCCTCACAGTGAATCACTGGGAAAGCCTGTGGGATGAGATATATTGAAATACATGTCCTGCTGGTCCAGAGCTACCATCCAGTCTCCAGGATCCAGAGCAGACCGAATCTGAGCCAATGTGAGCCTCTTGAATTTCTCTTTTCAGGAAGGTGGTGAGCGGGCACAGATCTAGTTTAGGGCAGAGGCCTCAATCCTTTGGCACCAGGAAATAGTAGGAACAACCACATCTTACTTCTGGTATAGAAACCCTCTTGATGGCTCCTTGGGCCAGAAAAGCCTGTACGTCCTGATGACGCAAGGAGATGGTCCCGTCAGCAGTTCTATGGATGGGTGCGGAGTTTTTTTCATAAAAATGGTATGGCATACGTGTTCTGCATAATCGGCGCACACACACATCGGATGTAATCGGAGACCATTGAGGCAGGTGGTGACTGACTGCACTAACAGGATGGCTGTGATCAATGAAAGGTGCACTGAATGGGCTTGGAGGTTGAAGCAGCCAGAACGGCGGGGGACTGAGCAGCATGCTGGGACTGGTTCCCGCATCCTTTCTGGGCTCCATGGCCCAGTCCTCAAAAGGGTGAGGCAGGCTGCTGGACTGGGTACAGTTGGACATGAGGGCAGCTGAGGTGTCCCTTTCTGCATTTGTGGTAGGCGGTAAAGGACTGCTTTTGTAGGCAGCTTGACAGGGAAGGGCCAAGGGATCTGAAAGTAACCCTGCTCACCGTGAAAGTGTGCGCGCACCACATCAGCCTGGTCACCAAATAGGCAGTAGCCATTGATTGGCATATCAATGTAAAGTAAGTTACCAGACTACTCCTAGATTGGGGATGGCCCAACTACTTATCTTCTAGGCGGACTCCTTTTCGTCCATTTAGACTCCTTCGATGTAGCAAGAAAGCGCTTTTGATAGTTCAACAAGTTAGAAGGACCAGTAAGTGGGGCAGATCCTTCCCTTATCTAGCCCCGCTGTATTGGAACAGATCACCTCTGCATATCCAAATGTGTAATAAACATCTGCAGGTTAGAACACTACTTAAGACTGTGCTCTTCTAAAACAGTCTCCACTTCGTCTGTTTTCACTTGGGCCGAGATAATCCATCCCGGGGCGATTTGGGCTCAATATAAATTAAATTAACATAATCAGTGTTCGGACTGAACACCCCCCCAATAAGCCATTGGACTGTAACCAGGCATGGTGGCGTAGCATCACAGAAGAAGGCACAGCTCTAACCAGGAAGTCTATGGTGTCTAGTCCGCAGCAGATGGCAAACTTTGCTGAAAATCTGCAGTCCACCTAAGCTTGGTTAAGGATGGCACAGCCATCGGGCATCATGGGCAGCTGCTACACAACCAAATCCCACAAAGGAAGGGAATACTGGGCCAAGAGGTGTGCAGTGTTCACAGACTCCAGGGCAAGGATGACAGAAGCAAAGATGTGCTTCCCAATGGTTTCTAGCCTCTGATTCCCAATCTGGTCGTATGGTAGGGAATGTGTTTGGCGGGACCTTCGCTTTTGAGGCCTGCACTATTAGGCTCTCAGGAAAGGGGTACTGTGAGAGTCAGGCTGGGTCTCCCAGAGTAGGATGTTGCTGATGGGCCACCATTCTGTGCACAGGAGGCCCTGTATAGGGTTTTGCCAACACCCCCCACTCCCCCCCTGGAGGGCATTTATAGGGTTTCATTAAAGGAGAAGATGGATTCAGTAAGCTTTCCGCAAATTGTAGTACCTCTGTCAAGTCATAAGTCTTTAAGTCGACTGGCAGCTGGAAATAGAGAACCTCTGCTACTCTGCCTATCATTTGCAAAAAGAACAATTGATGGACAGAATGCAGAACAATGTCATACATTCACCCAAGTACAGCGAACTGGGCCTAAATCCATCATTTCTTTTGCTTACCATGCCATTCCAGTTTGGACCCAGCCATATGCAAATAAGTCTTGACCCTGCACACATTGGGAACAGTCCAGCCTGAACTGCCAGGCCAGGTACTCCCGGGACTGGAAACATGCATCCTAGGACTGGTTTCGGGCTTTCAGCCCTCAGCCAGGAAAGCTCGACTCCAGTGACATGTAGAGCATAGGACCCTCGTCTAGGCATACCCGTCCCACTTGCGTATCATGGCAAAATATGCAACTTCCTGAGACCTGGCGAGGACGACAAATCATGTCAGAGTGTGGGGAGCTAATCAAGCCACTGTTGTCACCTAGCTCCTCATACCAGCTGTCGAAGTCCTCTAGGGAATCATACCTCTTCTCCCACTTCAGGAAGTTAGGGTCTATCAAGGGGGTGGAAAGTCCAGGGGATGGTAAGGCCTGGACAGAACCAGCATCAGGAAGCATAACCAGGTAGGGTATAATTGGCTTATGGTTCAGCGCCACAGGAGTTGGCACCAGAGCCAGGCAGGATGGAGGCCACCATGGTGGTGTTAGTCCTGATCAGAGGCCCCAGCTGGCATATAGGGCAAACCTGCCAACTAACCCAGCAGGTCTCTTGGCTCGGACACTCCAGAAGTTGCTCCAGAGGAAGTCGGTAGCCCAAAGTCTGTGTGCATGGCATAAAATTTGTTGAGTTGGGCAGTGTTCCTTCTACGCTAGGAAACTTGGGATTCCTGATTTTGCATGTGAAGTGCGTAAGGAAGGCCTGGAAGCATGATGTTGAGAAGTTGAGCTCAAAGAGCACTTCAACTTAATGTTTTTTGGACTTACCAGACTTTGAGGGGGTGGTCTTGCAGCAGGAAGACAATCTGCCACATGAAAGGCCCCCCAAGGCCTCCTACAAGAACCGGATGGTATGGAGCTTCCTGGTGCCACACCGCCAGGATCTTCATCACCCGCTCCTCACCCAAATCTCCTTCAATTGCATCAACTTGCACTTTACAGAACCCGTCAGGTAGTGTCCCAAGCACAAGAGACAAACCAAGTGGGGATCAGATACAGACATCCGCTTGAGGCAATCACCGCAAGGCTTGAACTCTGAAGGTTTTGCAGGGGACATGAGGTCCTAGCACACTGGGAGAAAAGCACAAAAAATGTTAACGAGAAGTTTTAAAAAGTTAGTAAAAAAATGAGGTAGCTCTGGAGAATGAAAGGGACCGACATCAGCACCTATGCAGACTTTCTAGAACCAGTCTAACATCTGGGGAATATTCTAAGTTGGGAACCTGAGGTTAGAAGTCTATCAGAAAATGCTTTTTGAATTATGCATTTGGAGTATGGTCTTGCAAGTCAGCATGGGAAATGCACGTTCCCGGGCTCTCATGAAGACAATTCTGTTCCTTCATCCTGCTTGAAAACAACCATAATCTCCCTCTGCACCTAGACTGCATGCCACAGCTGGACATTCACCCTGTAACAGAAGCACGGAGCTGACCAAAGTTATAGAAGAGTATAGCCTGTTGCTTTTGGAGCAGCAGAGTACAGCTCTTCAAGATACAGGGATCGAGAAAAGTCAGAGTACTCTACTTTAGGTCATCCTCCATGGCCTGAGAGCTGGGTGAAGATGTATATTACTTGTATGGGCGAGGCCCTGTAAAAGAGGGACAAATGTAGATAAAAGCAAGCGGCCTGGGACTAGAGGCCAGAACTGGCACAGATATAGGCTACACATGTTCCTGCTGCTTTAAAAGCTATGCAGTGCTAGGTAGGCAGCGGCGGCAGCAAATTCTTTCCTCATTCTGCACCCCCACCTGAAACTTCAACTGCCCTGGCTGGGACATGCAGAAACAAGCCCAAAGAGGGGGAAGCTACTTTATTTGCTAGATCTAGAATGTGTGGGAAGGGCTCCAATCCCCACTCTGCCCAAGCCTCTGCTGAGACCTAGTTTGGTGCAACTAGGATTGTTCTTCCATGCCACTCCTACCTCTCCAATGGCTAGAGACAAATCTAAGGTAACAGACTGTCAAACAGTAAAGTGCCCAGAATCAGCCATGCAACCATTTAATAGGGCGACAGTTCGAGCAGGCAGAAAGTCTTCCTGCCAAACCTCAGAAACTAGGGTAATTCTGTTCACCATGGACAATACTCACTTGCTCCTTAAGGCCAAAACTGAAAAGGTGGGTAGAGACGTTGTGCTGCTACGCCACAATCAGAGAATTATAACAGTAAACTTAAAGGCAGAGGGAGAATCTCTAAACTCACAGATACTATGAAAGAACTCAAATAGGCAATGAACAGGTACAATGCCTGAGGGATTTTTTGACACTGGATTCATATCATGAGTTTCAAATGAGGAATCTTCCTCCTTTATCAAGACAGTTCACAGGGAACTGGCACAGAGACCCCTTCCAGGCACTCCACTGCATCCCTTTATTGCATACCCGCTTAAATACAAGCACAATTCCTCCATCCTCTGAGAAGGCTGGATTAAAAAACTCAGGAGTGTTTGGACTACAAGTATTCACCTCCTTCTAGAGAGTGAGTGAAGCATAAATTAGGATCTATGAAATCAGACTGCATACATAGTTTAAGGTCCGGTTTAATAGGACAGCATTTTGACAATTCTGAATCTGCCTGGGACAGAGATTAAGAAAAAGACCCAAATGAGGTACAACAGCCAGGCCACCAAAATCTGCATCGAGAGCTCCACCTAAGGAGACGCACCACGGTAGTAGATGCTGCATGAGAAAATTTGCTGGAGGCAACGCATCAGACTCCATGCCTCTGCATCATGACTAAGTTAAACTTCGGTCTGGACCATTGAAAAGATTCGCTTGCCGCTCTCCTTACACAAGTGCCAAATGACTGAAAAGAATTGGCTTGAATGGTAGTCTGCATTTGCAGCTTGCCTCACTCTGAATTGCCTCAGTGACAGATGCATGCCTAAATAAAGGAATATTTAGGATGGTATGGTGGAAATTTGGTTCACACGGAGTAGAACCTTAAGGTACGATTTTACCTCCATGCACTGTTGAATAGGCTTTGGTTGCCCTTGGAGCCAAGACTTACATATTGTGTGTGACATTGGGCCTTGGTAACAGAACAAAAGGCTGATTGTATTTGCAATCTGATGTTTCTCATGGTGCTAACTCTACTGCATATAATGTACCAAGATCGGACCAAGAAGTTCTTTAAGTTGCTATGTTGACAGTGGGATACGGTTATGGGTGGGCAAAGAGTTTCAGGACTCAATTGTTTTGAGTTTGATATTCTACATGTGGTTGTGACACTGGCATGTGTTTGGTTCAAGTCTTTTGGTTATGAAGAGGCTAAAGAATACTGAGAATTTACAACCTCACTCTAGCCAGTTTCTTGGTTGTAGTGAAAATAATCTATAGACAAAAATCAAACTGTACTTAAAGTAGTCCAGAGATGCTCCAGATGCCCTCTTCATGTAGGAGACATCTGATGACATCTAAGAGTACAATTTATGGGGAGGAAGAGGATCACCCCAGGATACTGATCGGCGGTTGCAGGGTGCCAGATGATTAACCTTTCATAGTGCAAAGGTAGCACAGGCTTGGGAACAAGCGCTAACTCAGGTTTCGGGATGGACACCATGTCAGACTTCGCCCGCTCTAGTGGCTGTGACCTTTCCTGCAAATACGATCCTTTATGAATGAGTCTCTGTGGACACTGGGCGGATGTCAGGGCTGGAGACCTGTACCTTAATGGTACTTTTGGGATGATGGAGGTAGAGACTCTTTGGAGTGGGTCCAGGTCAGTTCCTACAATATGCAATTATTTCCTGTTTGGATGACCTTTCCAGAGGAACCAAACTAATTGAGCCCAGACTGTCATACTAAACCTGGGCTCACGTAGGGTCTCATATCTCGGCTGTATGCTGGCTTGCAGGACGATAAACGCATGGCTATGAAGACTACTCACAATAGCTGGACTAGAAACCTCAAAGAACCTCTCATGGATGGGGAATGGAAACATGCTGGAGCCCAAATGAAGGAAACCACCAGCAAAGTGCAATGTAAGTGAACACAACTGTATTAACATAGGGGTTACCTAATACAACAGGTCCTGCACAGAATATATCCAGACAGGGTTGCACCAGGTGTGCAGGGATCCCAATATTTATTTGCAACTTGGGGGTACAACAGACTGCAGACCTGGGGGGCACTGCACAGGGTCACCAAAGTGCGGTAAAGCAGACAGCGTGCCATTGCCTCCTGCCACTCTAAGAAGCAGAGGCAGATGGGGTATAAGTTCGTTCTGATGGGCCTGGTGCTAGCCAGACGTCGCATTGCTATTGATTGGATCAGTCCAACACACACACCACTGCATAAGTGGATGACAGATACATGGAACGGACAGTGCACGAGGAGTGCAGGCTGAAAAAAAAGTGCAGATGGGTGAAAATGCAGAGCAAGACCTGGAGATCTGAGAAGTGATGGTGGACCGGCTAGATGAACAGGAGTGGAAGGAAAGTTATCCTGATCGATCTCAACCACTGAGGAGGAAAATACCTCTTAGAACTAGAGGGCAGCCTGGAAGAGATTCATGTGGGATGAGTGACTGCCAGGCCACAACCCACTTCTCTGCAAAATGGTTATGTTGTATGGCTTATTCCTTGGATTGTTTCATGCAAAAATATAAGAATTTTTTTTTAATTGGACAATTTGGGGCACTGTAAGGGTTCTCCACTGTTCTACATTGCAGGCTTTGCGAAGTCGTCGATGTTGTATAGTGTTCCAGTTAGAAATACCAAATAAGCAGTTTATTTAAAGACAAAATGGTGTTTCTCCATGATTTTGTATCAAGTTTTTAATTAGAAGGTTGGCAACCTATATTAGCTGTTGCTCTACGCACTGAGACAGACCCCCTTCTAAAGAGCACGGATTTCAAGGTCTATGCATCTTGACTAGTGCGACAGCCTAAACTAAACATGTATATTGTTATATTAGGTAACATTGCATAAGCATCACCTACTTCGGCAATGACCATTGTGCCACCAGCAATTACACTGGCTGGGCGCCATAGATTTAGCATGCTCACTTTAATCCATACATATTGCAGTGATTTGGCTATGCTGGAGACAAAATCCACCCAGAGGCAGATTTTATGACTATTTTTGGATTTAAATTTAAATTAAGATGACTAAACTGTTTTTCTAAAGATGGAAACTGATTCCAAGCATCAATAGAGAAGCGCACCGTCTCCCTCGAGTCATTTAAGTCTAATGAGAGAAAACATTCCTATAACTAAAAAGAACAATTTGCAATGCTTGTTCATTAGTGTCAGCCCAGGGCACCATGGCACGTTGCTCCCTATGTACACTCCCCTGACCAACTCTCAATCTCAGCAATTCGAGAGAATTCCATCAGCAACAGCAGCAAAAACGAACAGCTTCTGTCAACCGAGATCACATCTCCCACGTCCAATAGCAGAGAAGAACAATCATGCAGAGGATGGGTAAATTACAGCCTGCTTCCTTAAAACAGTCACTCAATGTTTTGTAGAGCGCTCAGGCAGCAGTTCAGACTAACTGAGCCGGAAAAGTTACCGAGATGTGCATACAGTGCGGTCATGATGCGAGATGAGAACAGATTCAGGCTTTGTTCATTCTGTTGAAGTGCAACACCGGGATAGAACAGCGGCAGCCCCCACCTGCTGCACTCCCACAGAATGGCGCTTAAATAACTCGCAGAACCTTCACGTCCCAGAGAGTTCTTCCTGCTATAAATAGGTCTGCTCTGTGGTCCTGGGACATCAGTGGGTACCCCTGGCAAGTATTTATTAGGGGTGCTCCATGGTCACCTGCACTACAACTGGCTAAACAGGTTAGTAACTTGGGGCACTTAACATTCCAGAGACAGGAAAGTAGTCAACTCTTGTAGATAAGGGCTGTAGCTTTAAAAATTAATTATTTTAACAACAAGTAAAAGAGGAATTTAAAGCAGTCTGTCAATACACACAAACCTACCCCCACCCAAACGCTCCTACCCACACACATATATACACATATAGACATAAATATACATACACACACGAAAGACAAAAAGGTGCAAGCAGCTTCTGCTTGCAAAGAATACTCCAACCATTTTAGAGCATGTAGGCTCCAAGAACTTTGATATCTGCAATTTAATGGTAATCTTATAAGCAATGGTAAGTGCAGCATGTCCCGCAGAAATCTGAGAAACATTGCTCATCAGGTTCAGAAAGCATGATATGTACTAGCTGGACGGCTACCATATGCTCCTCAGTCTAATGAAGTGGTTGTGATCTAAAAGCTGGGCCGCACAGTGGGCCTGTGAGACTGCTGTTGAGCATCCATCCACAACAGCTGAAAAATCCTTTTGCTAAAAAAAATTAAAATTAAGGGTTGCCATCAACAAAGTCTGCAGGTTTTTAGGGTGTCTATAGCAAGTTGGTCTTCTGCCTTGATTTAACGGGGCTTTCGGGAAACGGTCGTCTCTGGAAGACCAGTGGGAGACGCATTAACCGCATCGCTGCGGCGGTTCATTTTCCACTACGTGGCTTTTTTCTAAAAGCCGCGTTAGATGACGAGCTCAGCATCTGCACACGACCCCTGCGGCTGATGACGAGCTGAGCTAGTCATCAGCATCGAAGGGGTTAAAGACCTAGCTGGTTTCAAATTCATATGTTTAATGATAAAACCTTAAGTGGGTTAGTGCTGACAAAGGAGCACCCTGGACCCTCCAACATTACAAGCCCGTTAACCAAAACAGGTGTTTGCCGACACCTTTTTTTTCCCCAATGGTGGGGCACTCACCTGACAAAAAATAAATAAAATAACTCGGTTGGTACCCGTTATTTAGGCCTAGTCTTCAAAATGAAATCAAGATCCACACAACCTAGGGATGACCTTGGAATCTGGTTACCTAGCCGCCTTCATTAAAGCCAGGATAGAATAAGTGCTTCAGTAAACATAGCGTTTGTTGCTGCTTAAAGATATAAATGCACATCATACCACAATGTCTGCAGTCTTGCAATAATGTAAATAACCTGCAAATTATTTCGTTTATTGGCACTTTTGTCGCGCTCAGGCTAGAAGGCTGGAATTCATATTTGTGAAATGTAGGTCACAGACGTTGATACAGTATTTGCATAGCACAGAACATCAGAGTGGGGTGGGTTAACTCAGTCCAAAGTCTTATTGCCTTCAAACCACAGGAATTAGTAGCCTGCATCAGTCTGACAAGTTCTGATAACATGGAAGAAATGGCAAAACCTTTCATAAATGGAAATCATGGACCATCCAAAGAATACCAAATGTCCCATATCTTCGGAGGAATTAAGACATAGTACTCCAACTCTGTTCTTTGTTTGCCAACACGGTGATGGCTTCCATCATTAAAAAATTAACAAAATGTAAGCATGTTTGTCATCAAAAGCAATCCAAATTGAAAATTCCAGCAAACTCAAGGGAATTCTCCTGTTGCCCACTTAACTTTGCTAATGTCCCACCAAAGTTTGGCTTGCAGTGCTGAATGAGAAATTTCATTCAAGATTATCAATATTGAACATATATTAAACTGCCACATCTAGGCTTATCCTCCCGCTCCACATTCCGATGTGGAGTAGGCATGCAACATTCAGCAGAGCTTCAGATACTGACTGAACCTGAAGAGCCTTTTCAGAGTCTGTCACCACAGTATTAACAGGTACCCTCTTAGACATGGGGCTGTGGACAAAGTTTACTTGCTTCCTAATTGAGATCACAAGTAAGGAATCTCCTGAAACTGAAGTGGACACCAGCCAGAGCAATGCCTCAATCAGAGGCGCCATAGTATCCTGGGTTCGTGGTGAATAGGTCCGGAGTTTGCATTTTAATAATTACTACCAGAGACTGGTCAAAAGGTGTCAGCAAATATCTGTCAAATTTCTAGATTGAATCAATAAGGGCTTCTGCAGTATTATTAACCCAGTAGCCAAGTTTTAAAAGAATCTTCAGGACGTAAAAAGTACAGGAAATCTGTTGTATATTCTCTACAATAAAACTACCTGTAACCTAACTAGAAGTGTCTTGAGTTACCTAAAACAAAATCTACGCTCTTGGGTTGCAGGCTCGTCATTTGAACAGAGTCACAACTCAGATCAACAAAGAGTTCTATCCTAGCCAAAGTTAAAGTGCATCTGGACAAAGACTGTCCAAATCGCTGGAGAATCTTTCAGTAAATGGATAAGACAGCCAGGGCTGAAATGTGACCGAGTTGGTGCTCTCTAAGGGAAATTTGCATCACAAAAAAGGACTACTACCGATGTGTGGGCTTGGGATAATCAGTGCCTTGCCCAACCATGCCAGGGCCCTGTACAAGAGCTTGAAGGGAGAAGAATCTTCTTTCTGTTGCACTAGTTTTTGTGCGTCTTTTATAAAGCAGACAGACCTCTTGTTTCGGTTATAAACATTATCCAAAGGAATTTTGAGGGTTTGTTCCTACATGCAAAGGTTCATTTTAACCTTCTACTAAAGTGGCTCCCTGTTGTGCCCCGAGACTTAATACTTTGTGATCATAGATATAATATAGAAACTACAAATTTTATTTTACAACTGTTCATGCCTTTCCTTTTTCATAGGTTCTTGTAATTCAAGTTTGTTCTCAGAAGGTTTGCTCCCTGCATGTTTTAACCAGCTTCTTCAAGCCTTTAGATCTTACCCAGTTCTACTTCAACCTAACCCAGCCATTCTGTTGAGGCCTTACTGCAGGATACAGGTACTGCCAAGTTCACTTGTTCTAGCACAAAGCAAGCCCTACAGGTCTATTCCAGTCCCAACATCTGCACAGTCTGTCAAGGACTAATAACATCCACATGTTTACCTTAATCATCCATTCAAGCATAACCATACAATCACATTCCTGCTTGTTTCAAGCATAAAGCCACAAAAGAGGGGGGGTTTAGATGTGTCGTGGTGATCTATTTTACTGCCAACACTTTCCTGTGATTTAAGACAAAAAACATGCACTGCAGGTGGCCACAGCTGAACCGGAGACTTCTTGAAATGCAAAGGGAGACACAGGCAAGTGAGATCTATATTAGCCCCTCTCCTACATAGAAAAATAAATGGAAACCTTAAAAATGTGTTGTAAAGGGAGCACGGTTTCTAAGATTTTCCAAGAGATCCCTACCAGTTAGCATCAAAATGGTTTTGGTACAAAAAGCCAGAACTCCAAGGGCCAGAGAAGCCCTTCCAACACTAGAGCTCATACCTTAATGGAAATTACAATTCAGAAGGTCACTTCAAAATCATAGCACTCTGGCGGGTGAATCATGAAGACAATCTTCACATCTGGAGACAAAGACAAATTAGTGCTTCCACACAGCGCGCACACTCCAAACTTTGAGCATGGGAGTCTGGATGTTCAACAAGCGGAATCCTTGCTCTGTACAAATGCAGAAGGATTACTGTGGTTAACCAGATAAACAAATTTACTCTTTGGCTAACAGTTTTGACTGGATGCATGCAGGATCCGATATGGAGCGACTATTCAAAGGACATCGTTCTCATCAGAGACACATGCTTAACCTTTATGATTGCAAGAGCGGCCAGAATAATCAAATTACATTTTAATGGTCTGGACTGACAGTGCAACTGTCGCAAGGCAATTATGTGTGAATCCCTAGTAAGGGAACCGATCCACCCGCATGTTGAGAGCCAGGAGTACATATTTCGATTGGGCAAATGTGTGATTCCACAAAAAAGTACTTGCCCACCCCACAGCTGTTATCAATTTTGTTAATTTATCCAGATGCCAGAGCTTGAACATTTTGTAAACACATGATATTGCAATGCTATTAAAGGGTCTTAGATAACTAGATCATTTATGATGTTTATCTCTGGCAGCAGCACAAGATGGAATGAAGTCTGTCATTAGCCTACATGGTGTAGGTCTGGCTTGACAGTGCAACGGTCACCTGGCCTTTTAACTTAAAGTTCTTTACTTCCACACAAATGCATATCCATTCCCATGCTAGCTACTTTCAATGCGTCACATTCCCGTTGCATAGCCAATGCTGGTTAAACTAGGTTTGGAAATATTATGGCCACACAAATAGTACTGTCGCGGTGGAAGAGTTGGACTCGTGCACTGTTCAAAATACCAACTGCCAACCAGCAACGTGAGGAGGCCTTAAACATGCACTGAATATATACCTCCACCATCTGAGCAATACACACCTAAACGATAAGCCAGAGGTAGATAATTATTGTTTTATCTACCTGTATTTTGACTACTGGCACTGGCAAAGTTAAGAAAACGTGAAAACCAGGTTGATTTTAGCTCAGTTACTGTCTTTTGTACCTTGTTGTACATGTGCTGCATTGTATTAAGCATGATGAATAGGATTTGTAGCCTATAAAAAAAATATAATTTGACATTTAACCCCTTCACTGCTGGCCCGTTTCCGCCCCTGTGCGGTAAACAAATGAACAGGGGCGGGCCATGACGAACCCCAGCCGTCATCAGCACACGAGCACCGTAGTGCATGACGGCTGGGGTTCGTCATCAGCATGCAAGGGGTTAACTTTAGGTCATCTGGCCAACCGATGAATTATATTGATTTTATTGTTTGAGTATTTGATTGTACGGTCTAGTGAGCATGACATCCCAATGTACTACAGTGATTTTACTGCTTGAATAATTCATATTGTTAAGGCTTATGCTGAGAACCAGGAATATACTAGAGCACCAATTATCTTCAATAAGATGCACAAAAATTGACCAATGTATTTTTTGGGGAAAAGATAAACAATGACCACCAAGCCAATAAGTAATCTCATGATGGCTTCCTGGATTTCGTAATCTTCTCCTACTAAGTACAAAATAGATTACTTAAACCTACTGGCCGAGAATGCACCTCTATAGCCCCAAATCCTACTCTAGGATAGATAATCTCCACTTGAATCCCTATGGTGCCAACGATTGAGGCTGCCGCCATAGAACCTATTTCGATCTCTTAATATGCATACTAATGCAAGACCAGATGCAAAGACCAGATGCAATACAGAAGCATAAGAGACTTAATATTGAATTGCTGAACAATGACAAATATTAAAGAATTGCTACTATAATTTCAATGAGACTACAGAAAACATGAGCCCTGTGGCAACATAGGACGCCATGAAAGTTGCAATTTGTAATTATAAAAGAGTAAGCCAATGTAAAGGAACCTAAGAAACACCCTCTCCAATTCAGTCAATCAACATAAAATAAGTCAATCAGTAAAACTATACAATGCTTAGTAAAGAAGCTAGAAAGTGAGTTGGTACAGGGACAAAAAGCAAGATACCCATTAGGAGGCAACAGAGCGAGCAGATTGGAAAAAAGTATTTAAAAAAGTTACATTGCTTATAAAAAGCTAGAGCATCTAGCATTTTTTCACCACACTTTTCAAAAGTGCTTTACCACGCTATCGTTCCAAATTGATACAGCACAGAATTATAGCATTACACTTGAATTCTGAAAAATGTGAATAGTGTGATACAGAAGTAATCCTTGCCCTCATCTCTCCAGCTCAAACAGGTATCACGAAGGGCAGATTATCTAAGCAACAACATGAAGCTATTATGGTACATTATTAATCAGGCTACTACATGAAACACCAGCAACACCCATCATTTTAGACAATAAAAAAGTAATTCGACTGGGTACTCTGGCTTTTTAGCATTATCCAAGGCTTATTTTGGGGATTTTTTTCTAAAATGAATCATGGTAATCTACAAAATTCCCACAGCAAATTGATTACATTAAGATTTTTATCCTACACAGGGCCACTCTGCATTGTTGTCCTCTGTTAGGCCTGCTTCCGATAGCTATTGAAGCACTGTTGAGAACATTGCAAATGGAAGACATTTCCTCCTGTACTGCAACAGATAAAGTTGCATATAAATTCGCTGCTTGTGCATATTATTGGTTTCCCATGTGAATGGTTGGTGCCAGCACTCCTTGAAACCAAGTTATTACTCCATGATATATATGTACACTAAATGGCTGCACATTTCAAAGTGCCTTTTTTAAACATTTATATGGGACCAATCAAATGGCAGAAGAGGATGCTCATAGCGGGGTGTTTGGAATGTTGAATTCCAAGCTGTTGAACAGAGAATATAACCTGAACATAACCGTGTCGACTCATGGTATCCCCCAAATCCTTGATGATGTGGGGTAAGATTGAGTAATAAAATTAAATTGCTACCCATTATAGATTATACAATGGTCATGCTCTCCCAAAGGCAGACTTCAAACTTTCTACAAATGCAAACAAGTATTTAACCATTTCATATCCTGAATAGACAGTTTGGCCATTGCAAAATTAAGGAAGTTTAAGATGGGAGGTGTTAGACGTGCCCACTTCTTAAACTATCACACATCAAGCATACGGACTAACTTACAATGGTGGTTGAGGAAACTAGATTCAGACTCCTGTGACTAAGGAAAGATTGATTTGGTTTACCAATTACGTTTAGTGCCTTTGGTTATTTCAACCAACAAATGTCTGCTGCATGCAACTTATAATCACACTGCTGATGGTCGGATATAAAAAGGACAGAAGAGTCAAGGTTGAAATTTAACATACAGCATCTTTGTGGGAGAATCATCACATCAAAGTAGGAAAAATACTATTGTGTGAATCCTGAATACAAGCATCTGCAGGGTTAGTGAGGTCTCCAACGTTATAAAGCGGTTGTCCTTCAACTTAATATGAATACCATTTGAGCACTATGGACTTTGATAATTAAAATCTCCCATTTCTAACTGTTTTCAATAATAGTCGACCTGATGTGCTTCATTTGCTATCATCTTCGATAATATCAAGTACACTAGTAACACAAAACCCATCCTAGATAAGGTTTTACTAGAGTTAATAAGTGGTCTTTAGAATTTTCTGATGTTGCTTGACTGCATAAAATACTCAATTCAGCCTTTAGATGCACGATTTCCACATCTATTGCACATACCAAATTTATGATGATTCATACAACACCCTTTAGGAAGTTTAAATAGGGAATAAGTGATTCTGACAAATGCTGGCACTGTCACAAATATAAGGGCTTTAGGTTTCTTTAAGGGATGAATTGATGATCCATCACTAGCTGGACAGGTCTTGTCATTTGGCTGATTTGGCCTCAAGGGCTGTCAGCGAATGCTCATCTTCCACATCTGTTGCTAGCATCAACCTCAAAATCAGTTTTTTGGAGGTGCATCTGTTAAATGTAAAACTGAAGCAGATTAGACATTTCCAAAAGGCGCATCTCCACCTAAATTGCTTCATGAAAGTTAAGCTTTGTAGGTTACCAGCAACCTGCATTTATTTTATTGACCAGTTTCTAGTGTATCAGGGATTCTATGTGCAAGCCTATGCTTGCCTTACCAACCTCTTCCTTTCCTTGGTTATTAGTTTAACCACCCCCCCTTCTTAATCTCTTTAGATCTTCAACAATAAGAATTTTAGGACTTCTCTTGACATCGGATTTCTTCCATACATGCGAGCACACAGAATGTAAGTAAGACTAAGCAAAAACTAGTGGAAGGGAAAAAACCTTTATTAAGGAACACATGCTGTGTGCATGTTAATTACAACATTCTGCACCGCATTTTGGGGCCACTGCTACCTGCCTGTGGCTGCTCCTGATCGCCAGCACACCTTGCTCGCCCCCGCCGCCGCAGACCAACCGCGGCCGCCGAGGGGGGCAGGGCAGAAGGAAAGACTACACTTCCCAGCGTCCCCTGCTTCGCGGGGACGCAGCCGGACAGTTGGGGCTTCCGCCCGGAGGTGTATTTCAGCCAGCACTTCCTCCCGGGACGCGCCCGGGCTTCGCCGGGCGGATCCCAGGCAGAGGGCGGGCCGTCTGGGGACGACCAGGGACGGGACGGGCCACCCCCCCTTGGCACAGACTTTTGCGACAGGTACTGTTGACTTTGTAGTTGGACTGGTCGTCCGGGCCTCATAGATAGATTTGCGCTATCCAGCTGTTGTACTAGGAAGAGGGGGGGGGCAGGGGATAAAGTCATATATAGTAAAATCTCAATCACTATGTCTAATCGCCCTAAAACTCGCTCGGTCACGAGCAAAGCACACCCTGGTGAAACCCCTAAACAAACCCTTGCCGAATAAATCAATCTTGCCCCCAATAAAGTTTTAAAAAAACACCACAATTGATTTAATGCTGAGGAAGGTATCTGGGGAGATACAACGTACGGAAAGGAGCCTTTCTGCCTCACCCAATCCCATAGTAGCAACTCCAACACAATCTAGGGATCACACTTGCTGACAGCCCCAATTTGACTGGAAATTTAGTGTCACCAAGTAACCCGATAGAAGGTGTTCCCTGTGCTCAACCCTCACCTCGCCCTGGGGCAGAAATCTCGGGGCACAGTGACTCGACCCCCCCATAGCAAACCAAAACGGCGGGGGAGGATTAAGGGACAACAGAGGAAAATTAAGTCACTTGTAGGAGATGGTCGGTCTAAAAATAGGCAAGATGTCATCCTGGTAGAAGACAAGGTCCACACAAACACAAATCCACCAGGTTGGATTGAGGATGTTATAGGAGAACTGAAGAAACATCGAAACTTTTATTCTTGCCTAATTGAAACCTATCATAAGTAAGGTGGATAAAATAGCGAGTGAACTGACCAAACAAGGCAAGATATTAGACCTGACAACTAAGAATCCCCCCTCAGGTCCTAAAAACCTCTAAGTGTGGCCGCTAATTATATCCTGAAGAATGCCAACAGAAATCACACCAGCACAATCTGCGCGCTCCCCCTTGGGTATTTTTACCCTAGGAGATGGTGCAGTAATAATGCTGACCATTCAATGTGGGGGGGGGACGAGGACACAGCAATCCGTCCAACGGACCAAGGGAGGCGCATAAGATGGGCAATGATTAATCCACAAGATTTCTATAGCAGCCTAGTGGATAGAGGAGAAGAACATATAGAGATCTGTCTAGACCTTGCAATAGAGAGTAGAGAAGTGGTCCTGGTATTTGAATCCTTAACTAGGATAGTTGAAGGATTATTAAAAACCAAGCGGCCTACTAAGGACCTAACCACTCCAAGAGGATTTGATTCGAATTGCTCACGGGCACTGAGAGAATTAAAATAGAGTCTAAAGAAGTTCCCGAGAGACAAGAATGAAATCGCCCTCTGTAGACGCAATTATAAAACAGGTTAAGCAAAGGAAGAGTGTTCTCCAAAAGGAAGTTTGGGCAGACCTTAGAGAAGCAGGAGAAAACAGAGATTCTGCCCAATTCTGGAGAATCATAAATAGACCCCGTTACCAAGACTCCAGTTCCCCTGTAATTAGTACCAATATACTCCCCGAATAATGGATTAACCATTTTAAAAGTTTGTATAATCAACAGGAGATAGAAAACGGGGATGGAGTATGGGAGGGTCCCAGAGCAATTGAGCTAGAATTCTCCTTGTGGGAAGTCTTAAAGGCAGTGCTAGGGCTGACGCGTAATAAGCGCCAGGCCCGGACGGCACACCCCCAGACCTCCTTTTAAGTAACACTGACCTTTGGGCACCGATTATGACCAGAGTACTTAATGCAGCTATTAAAACTGGTCTCCCGCGATCTTGGTCGACTCCAGTGATTGTTCCTATATATAAGAAAGGTTGTAGGGATAATCTGCAGTGCTACAGACCAATCTCGCTGATTGATGTCTCAGCGAAACTACTAGGTAGGGTAATACTAAACCGCCTCACAGAGTGGACTGAAGTACATAACACCCTGGTGGAGACCCAGTATGGGTTTAGACCAGGCAAGTCAACTAGTGACCAATGTCTCACTTATACCTTCTAGCTGCTAAATACACTAAATCAGATACAGGAACCTATATATGGGGTTCATGGACCTTGCAGCAGCATTTGATAATGTAAGCAGAACTAAACTCTGGGCGCTTATGTATAGATTGGGAATTGATCCAGATCTGATAAACATACTTATGGAACTCCATTGGAACACCACTGCCAAGGTCCGCTATAGCGCGGGAGGCGTGAGTACTGATCCCTTCCCGTGCACTAGCGGGGTGAGGCAGGGGTGTATCCTGGCCCCATTTCTATTTTCCCTCTACATAAATGACGGAGAGTGCTCTGCTGTCGCTGGGGACCGACTGCCCAAGAGTAGGATCGCGTCACATACCGGTACTTTTGTATGCGGATGACGCGGTCCTACTCGCACGCAGTGAGTCTGCAGCAGCTAATTAGTGGCTTTGCAAGGTTCATGGAGAATTTAGATCTCTGTAAATCTGACTAAGTCCTTTATCATGGTGGCAGGGAAAAAATCCCTCAAGAGATTTCCGTTCAAAATACGAACCCATGTTTTGGACACCGAATACTCTCATACTTGGGTCTCTTATTTGATGAAAATATTAGGTTTGCCCTATTGCTGGAGGAAAGGTGCAGGAAACTTGTTTCAGCAAATGGTGCCATTTTAAACTTTGCTCGAAGGATGGGCCGTTGGTCCCCTGACACTGTATAGAGCAGTCAGTATTTCTAAAGCTACATACGGGGCAGAGGTGTGGGGCCTTAGGGATGCACACCAGATACAAACTGAGGAAGATAAATTCCTAAAGAAACTGTTAAAGCTTCCACAGAGCATCCCAGCAGCAGTCACACACAAGGAGCTTGGTACAGCGTACATTTGACCCGATTAGAATAAGACCAATTTTGACCTGGCTTTGAATTTGGCTAAATCCAAATGCTGAATTAACTAGACAGATTATTGAAGATTGCCTTCGGAGAGACACATGGTTGCAAATTCCTTGGCTTAAATACATTAAAGTAACCCTAGAGTCTATTGACTACCAATTGTTATTTACTGATGCCTCAAAGATTGATAGCTCTAGCAAATACCGTATTCAAAGGCAATTATTGGATAAATACGATCATAGCAGAAATCGACTTGACTAATAAAACATCTGTAGTAGCGCACTCTTGTGAGTAATGAAATGGGCATGGAACCGTATTTTTTTTAATGCATAGCCAACAAAAGAGGTTTTTAATGTGTTGTTTTAGGCTCAATTTGTTACCAAACATTTTAGCGTATTTGTCTGGTTTTACCTTTACAATTGAGCAGAAGGGTGCCTGCGACTGCGACAAATCCCAATCTGGCTTCCGCTCTAACTTGAGCACCGAAACAACTCTGCTTGAGGTCACTGAAGTGATCAAAGAAACCCTGGACAGGGGAGGAAAAGCTATGTTGGTGATGCTTGACCTCTCCGCAGCCTTAGATATCGTCCCTCATGATCGCCTCCTATCTAGACTCTGGGAGGTAGGTCTAAGGGGGACGGTGTTTAGATGGTTCAGGTCATTCCTCACCGGCCGCCAGCAAACGATCTGGGCTCCACCTTTCTCTGCCACAATGCCGCCGCTGGAGGTCGGAGTGCCGCAGGGCTCAATTTTGAGCCCCTCACTCTTCAACATTTATATGACTCCTCTGGCGGCACTTGCGGAGGACTTTGGGGCCCAGATCGTGTTATACGCCAACGACACTCCACTCCTGTTCACCTGTGACATGGGTCATGACTTCGACGGGTCATGACTTCGACTGGGTATCCATTCGGGGCTTCCTTGGGTCTGTGTTCGACTGGTTTAGTCAGCACAGCCTCAAGTGTAACTCCGAAATATCCAAGGTGCTCTTCGGCTGCCCTGCTGACCCCAAATGGAAAGAGTGGTGGCCGGCAGCCATGTTCCCTCCCACTTGTGACTCAGGGGCTGCAAAAAACCTGGGCATTCAGGTCGATAACTGTCTCTCCTTTAGGGCTCAGGTGGCGGGCCTAGCCGGCAAATGTTTTGCCATCCTGAAGATGCTGAGAAAGTTCCTGCCGCTTCTATCCTTGGAACACAGAAGGACCACTGTCCAGGCCCTGATTGGATCAAGACTGGACTACTCCAACGTCCTTTACCTTGGACTGCCAGACTACCTCCTATCACGTCTCCAGGTGGTGCAGAACTCGGCGGCCCGCGACATCTTCAGCCTCTCCAGGCGAGCAAGGCTGAGTGAGCTTCTTAGAACTCTTCACTGGCTTCCCATGAAGAAGGGGATCACTTTCAAGGCCCTGACCATCGCGTTCAAAGCTCTTCATGGCACAGGCGCCCGCTATCTTCAGAAATGGATCAGTTTTTACTCACCATCCAGATCCTTGCGCTCTTCAACCCAGGCCAAGGCAGTCACTCCCATGATCCGTCGTGCCCGCTGTGGGGGGGGGGCGCTCTTTCAAACATCTCGCCCCTTGGCTGTGGAACGATCTTCCTCTCTCTCTCAGATCCAGCCCCAATCTGTTGGCTTTCAGGAAAGACCTGAAGACTTCTTTTCCTGCAATAACACCGCCCTGCTGAGCTATGCCCCCTTCATTCGTCCTGTCTTTTTCCACTCTGGACCTGTGAGGCTTTGACAGCGCCGGGACACTCCTCGGAGTAGCCGTGTGCTATAGAAGCACCCCCTATAACATAGGTCTCCGCAGGACACCCTTCATTTTGTATTGTCCTTTTTATAAAATCCAACGTAGAAGATTTCTTGTGGATGTTTTAAAGGAGTCAAAAATCTTTCATGCTAAAACTGCTTTATTATTTTTGCAAAGAGCAACTGACATGCGTACTCTGTTCTATAATGAGTTTTTTAAAAATTGTCAAATTAAGAAATACTAGGGGTTGATGTAGGATGATATGAATTAATTGCTCTCCCTTTTAACTATTTTTAAATAATATACATTTTAAAATTTGCTTTTAACGCTGTAAAGTTCAGAATAACAATGTAAATTGTTGAATGTGGATTTGTAATGTATTGTGTATTTTTATGATGGTTTTTAACCACCAAAATAAAGATGAACTGAACTGATGTTAATTCCAGTATGAGTAATCAAAAAGAACTAGCCAGTAATTGGAAGCTCAAGATGTAACATTGGAGATTGAGAAGCCCCAGCCCCGAGCAGCTTTTGCACCAAAGATCACCTCTCCACACTCAGAGTGCTGCGTGGGGTTCTTTTGCATTTTTTCCTGCTCGACGCGTTGTCCGGTCACTTGCCCGTTGGCTAGTGGCCTCTGTGAGGACGATCCTTTCGAATTTACACTGCTGGTCTGGTTGCTCCAGACTGGCCCTCGCACCCCTGAAAAGGAGCAGCCGATCTGACCTGGCTGGTCAGATCCAGAAGCCATCTCCGAATCCTGCGTGGGTTGCATTTGCCAAGGCCCGTTTACTCAGATTTGAGAACCGACACCACCGACAGCGAGAGCCTTCTTGGGACAGTCCGTGTCCACCTCCTGATCGTAGTCGATCCATCCTGGTCCACGTGTCAGCGGAGACATACTTCACGACATCACCTGATCGCAACCAGACATCGCCTGGTTCCTTCCTGGTCACTTGCTAGTGACCTAGACTCTGTCCCCTCTGCTTTCAGGTACTCTACATCTTCAATCCACCCTTGGATCCAACGGACTCTTCTCTCCTGGTCGCCTGCAGCATCTTTTCCTCCAGGCTCCATACAACTCCACGACGAAACCAGATGCACTTTGACACCTATGCACCCGCTTCCTGTGGGTGAGGTAACTAAAGTACTCCGGTGCTCCTGTAGTGGTTTACACCTCTAGTGTCCTAGTTTTAAGTGGTTATGTTCTAGTCCAGTCGGAAGTCTCCTAAAACAGTAACTTTCTAACTTTTACGCACCATTGACTTCTATTGGTGCACACTGCTGCCTATAGTCACTGCACCCGTATCCTGTAAGCCTCCCCGACCTAGTTAGTCCAGTGTAGCCCCAGTGATTCTAAAGGCCCTAGGACTTACCATTGTTCGAGACGTGGTTCTTATACCACTATTTTAGTATATGGTCTGAGTGGCCACCCGGACTATCCATATTTGTGCAACTTTTGTATGTTATATGAAGTTCTTTGTTTAACGCTTGTGCTTCTGTGCTCATAAAGAGTACAGGGGATTATTCTAGTAATAAATACATATATTTTATAATACATAACTTGTGTGGTGTCCTTTCATTTGATGTTAAAAGGATTGCATATGGTAAAACAGCTGGCTTCACATGCCCTCTTGAGTTTAGCCTAAGACTGCTTTTGTCCATGCTACCATTAGGATAGCTGGTCTATAAGGTTGACTTACAACCAATCACCATAAGGGTCGTTTGGACTGGTGCAAGGTGCTCGCTAGAATAGTGATCATCATATACCAGGCCAACTTCTCACAGCCACATAGTTACACGCCACATAATTACATTGCACTCAATGCAACACACTCCAAACAATACCACTCAGTGCCACATAAATACACTCTACGCATCACCACAGCATCACTCAGGGGCACCACAACATCACTATGCGCTACCACAGCATCACTGAACGCCACATCATCACTCGTCGAAACCACAACATCACTCAGCGCCACCACAGCATCAATCTGTGAAACCATTCAACCACAACTGCTTCAAAAATGTTCTCAATGGTTCAAGCTTTATTAGAAATGTCACAAAAAGATGTTAATATTTCACTTCTGTTCTTGGATTGCTCACAATAAAATACACTGAACATAATCTTCACAAAAAAGTTACTTACAAAAGTTTGTTATTGCCATAAATTACAATAACTTTTTAAAGTATTTATTTAAAAAAAATAAAAGCAATTGTTATTTGTAATCAATACATTTAAGTCCCGTAAATACAACACATATTGCATTACAAAGGCTATAGGTGTCACATTTGCGAACGTTAAAAGTATTGGCATTGTAAATGACAAAGCTATTAATTTCGCTATTTTCAAAACCAACACAAATAAAAAAATTGTCCTTTACAATACCAATAGCTCAAACCTTCCCAATGCGAGACCTATTGCATTGCAAATGCTAGTTTGATATGTTTAGGGTGGCAACTTTCTGCTTGTAGAATAACGTTCGCCGCCAAGTCTTTCTGTGCAGTAGATTATCCTTCACATTGAATGTGAGGTCCAAGAAACTGATTTCAGTTTAAAAGTTGGAAGTTGCTTTGATTCCCCATGGTGTGACGATTTCGACTTGTTCTGGCACATCCTAAATAGATTTCATGACTTAACAGAGGATGCCTCTGAAGTAGTATACAAGGATTCTCAGATTACATGACATGAACTGTTTTCCACACCTCTTAACCCCTTCGCTGAAGCGGCTATTCCGCCGCAGCGCTAAGGGAGAGGCGGGCCGCGCGGCGCTCCCGTGCTCGTGACGGAACCGCTCCGTCACGGCCCGTGGGTGAGCTGTGCTTGCGACGGAACGGTTCAGTCACTGCCCCGCCCACTCTTTAGAACGCCAGCGCAGGCGCGGCGAGCGGGCCGTGACGGAACCGTTCCGTCACCAGCACAGCCCACCCGAGGCTCGTGACGGAACGGTTCCGTCACGAGCATGGGAGGGGTTAAAATGCGTCTGCACAGCCTGAACGGTTGAGAACATCCAAAAAGGTAACAAAACTGGGCAGCAGTCACAACAAGAAAAAAGTACAAATTAGGTCCAGCAGAGAAGCCACTGCTACACATTTCAGTCCAATTACTTCCACCCAATTTAGGTTCCCCGCTAACAAAAATCTAACCAAAATGACATTCTACCGTCCATTAATTCTATATAGTATTTATTTTTAACTTCGCTTCAAGCCTCCAACAACTTTATTGGACAAAATCCATTGCAATGGCTAATGCTGTGTAGAGGTATTCAAATAATCTAATCCAACTGCAGCAGTCAAATTATATCAAAAGCAATTTAAAGTATTTTCATGTAGTTCCAAAACACACCACAAACAAATTTGGCCACCATAAACTCCTCGGCCATAACTTGTCCTACAGTATGACCAAGCACCTTTTTTGGGCCAAAACATTTACACATTGCATCTTTTAACCAGACAACCTTCAGAAAGTGAAAACAGAAAAGAATAAGAAAGGAATTTACCAACGGATTCAACCGAGGAACTTTCTGCCTCATTTGTTTAGATAACTTATCCTGAACATAAAATTGCTTTAATTACAATAATTTGATAATATTTTCTAATTGCTAGAATGAAACATCTAGAGAGCGCCACTAAGGACTTAAACTCCTGTGAAACAGGAAAGCAATTCCCATAGCTATATTTTGAAGAACACTGCGCTCCCACTAGTAGCTAACTTACCACCGTAAATGTTCGTAAATTGTGTAAGCGTTAGAGAAGGTGCCAGTGACATTCAGATTCCCAGCCTTTATGCTACGAGCTGCAGTGCCCAATACAAGCCTCCACCCACCAAACTGTGCCCTTGCCCTGCTTAGATTAACTATTAACAAATCCCTGCTGGCTGACCAGATCTAGCAGAGGGCACTGCTTGGAAAAAGTTGGGAGTGGGCATTTAAGATTTGTTTCCATTGTCAGTTCTGGTTCGGGTTGTGAGTGTCTAGTCCAAATTCAGATCAACTTACTAATACAAACAGTAACCTTTAGTGCTGTAAAAGGCAACACATCCCTCCAACTTAACTTTGAAATAACCAAACCTCTGCGGAAATATTCTCATTCCAGAGTCCATTCATGTACTTAAACGTATTTAAAACATCAATATTTGCATTCCACATTTTTATTTGAATGGAGTACAATTTGTGACGGTTAGCAATTTTATCGCAGTTCACAAATGTATTTAAATGGAAGATATGTTGTTCTGTACAAATCGCCAACTTTTATTCAGAATCACTATCCAGGGTACACACTGCCCAGATTCACTTGGAACTGTTCCAATAAGGCACATGGCACAGAAATCTCTGCCTCTCAAAAGCATTCGGTATGGATTTTAGCAACCCTAATACCTTCAAAATCCGGCAGCATATTTCAAAGCCACAACGAAAACTAATATTCCAATGTTGTTAGTTGAAGGAACGTGCAATAAACTAAAGTCAGAGAGAACCACGAGATGTTGTGTAAGTTGTGGATCAAACTTTAAACTGGCAAAATTGCTCAGTGGCAGAGAACCCACACACTTCCAATTCTTGATTTGGAATCTCAGCATGACAAACTCAGCATGACAAACTCAGCCTTTCATTATTCCTAGGACAATGAGAACCACGGAGAATAACACTTCATTCAAACGCCTGTGGTGCGCACTATAAGAACCTACTTCTAGATTCTACATTAAATTCTATTTTAAGCTCATAAATTAATCTTTCACAGCAGTAAAGTCAATTATAGCATTTAAAAGATAATTACGTCAAAGCAGTACATCACACGAGTGCAGCTATGGTGCCATTGCGCTTACAGTAGCTGCAAAACCATAAAATACAATATACCACCACCAGAATGCAGCCTCACAAAAGCTAAAATAAATTTCACTACAGGCTACAAAAAACAGTATATGTGGCTCATATTTCTAAGGATTCCATTTCTCCACAAAATTGTGGAAAATCTGACCTACTGGGGATTGTGTATTTTACTCCCAGGCAAGCTTGAACTACAGGACATGCCGCAAATACATTAGATTGGTCATGCAAGAAGAGCGGGTTGGGACATGGAGCGCCTCAAAACACTGACAGAAGGGATTAGCCTGGAAGCGACTTAAGGCCAGTTAAGGATATTTACTTTAGTGGCAGCCAAGTTACACGAGTTGACTATCTTTGTGACCCTACTTGCCTTAAACTAATTGGGACACAAACTGAAAAGTGATCTTCGAATACCACACCTGTAAATAGCAATTCAAAAATGTTGATATTTCATCAGAAGAACTGGGAAATGCCACGGTTCTCTAATAGGATCTTTTAGCTGTAGCAGTGCCTTAAATGAAGGTCTTAAAATTTTATTTTTAATTATGTAGCATTGCAATATTTTCACCTATAGTTTTAATATTTCACCTGTTTATTGAATTAAAAGATATAACCAAGTACTGGCAATGCCAATAGGTGTGGCTTATAAAGATCTCTTCATTCAATCGTGACAGACATTCAATAAGAAACATTTATGCAGTCATGCTTGCATTAATGTTTCCATGAATTCACCCACGTTATTCTAGTCTTCACCCGTAAACAATAACTGAACACGAAGCAGATTCAAGATAAATCCCTGGGATTGCTGGTTATACGAACCGGTAACACTGAACTTGCGGGCCAACGTCTTCTGTGCAGAAAAACCTGTAAAGCAGCGCCGTATTTACATACAGCCATCACCAAAGATAACCATTCTCCCCTAATTTTGTGAAATATTTTAGTCTAGTGTAAAATTTTTATACACCCTTCCCCCCTCCCCCCCCCACCAACAGTACCGGGGATAAGTAAAACAAAACATGCAGCAGAGATGAGAACAGGGATGTGATGAAGGGGAGAACAAACCGGTAATGTATGGGAATATGAAAAAAAAAAGTTGCGACTTTGCCAACATTGACAGTGTTATGGGTATGAAATCATACCGGAATTCTAGAGCGAGCAGCTGATGGCCAGCAAGGGATCACTAATCAAAAGGTAATTAATCTGTACTTGGTCCATGTAACAGGATAAGCAACTGAATTGGAATAAGGCAAGAGGCCCACTAAGTAGGCAGCAAAGAAGAGCAAAAATGACACCAACGAATGGTAAGCTAAGGGTGGGTTCCAAGCCCACTGTTGACTACAGAAGTCTTGCAAGTGAGAGCATACTCTCGCAGGCTCAAACTAATTAATAATAAATGCTAAGGAAAGAAACTACTTGGGACATGAGGGAAAACTCAAAACTAAAGGACTAGCCCACCAGCCTTACAACTGAAGCACTCTAAACTTTAGATGGAGGTGCACATGAGAACCAATGAAGTGCCATAAATGACATGACAACTAAGGATAGGACAACTAATACAATGAATGAAGTCGGCTGAGCTTTTGCAGATTTACGCTGCCTCGAGCAGAAGCAGAAAATGAATGGCACTTGGAGATCAATGGCTGAAGAGGTTTGACCCCAGAGATCCCTGTGCATATATTTTTTGCTTGACTGACATTTAGAAAATGGAAAAGTACTTCCGGTAGAATGGCTTAGAGGTCGACCCAGTACACTATCACTTCTTCCATGGAAACCTTGGCCTGTCAACCCTGCTCAGATTAGAAGAGGCTTGAGGACCACCTGGCAGAGGGACATGGGACAGCAAGGACCAACACTAAACGAGATTAGATAACCTTCATAGCGGATTCAATGTGCATGACTGACAAGCCCTAATAACAGCCAAGGGCTCCAGCAATAAAGCGGTCAGCCTTGTGAAGGAGAATAGAGTATTTTAACTACAGGACCCACTGAAATGTGCATGCTTGATTGCTAATTGCTAATTGCTGTTAATTAATGAAAGGGGACTGCGGAACGGTTAGGAGCACAGCAGCACAACACAAACCGATAGAATCCAAGAGGCTTAGACTTAAGCACACCTCGGAAAACATGGTTGCCCCCTCCCTCAAGCTCCACAACAGTGTTAAGGTTGTGGAGATAAAACTAAAACATACCTTAACCTAAGCCCATAATGCTACATAGGCACTTAATTGAGAACACTGGCTGGATCGGATATATTAATGCATTTTATTTGGGATGTGCACCCAGACCCTCACAAAATCACCCACTAGGACACCCGATCCCTTGACCCTCATGATACATAGCCTTAGACTGCATCTGACTACGTTTTATTCAGTTTATCACGGTTTATCACTCTCGCCGTTTCTTTCACAGCTCTCTTGACCTTCAACTTTCTACTCTAACCACCACCAGCATACTTGGGACACAAGTCTCCCTCCAAGCAGGTAAAAGGAGCTAGTCTCCGGGCAGATCAAGGATCAATCCTGAAGACCTGGAGCCAGATGTAAGACCATGAAAATTGGCTACTCGCAAATTGCACTTGACAGTTGCAATTGTCAAGGTGGCAAAATGCCATGTACAACAGTGTCTGAGACACTGTTTGCGAATACCATTGGGGGTCGCAAATTGCATGACTCATCAATATTCATGAGGCACTCTTAATTTGCGACCAATTGGGAATGGCTGGTCCTCCCAGGGATGGTGGCATGCTGGGGTGAGCAGACCTCCATTTCAGGGACTGCCTTTAAATAAAGCAGATTTTTTTTAAAATGCATCCCGTTTTCCATTAAAGAAAAAAATGCATTAAAAAAAAATACAAAAAAATTAAAACTTTAGTATAATTTTTCAAGGGCAGGTAGTGGACCCTGGGACCACTGCCTGCCCCTAAAAAAATATTTTCCATGCATTTCCCCTTCCCATTTAAGGAGTGCATTACCACCTTCTTAAAGGGCAGTAATTTGAGAGTGTTTTGCGACCGCAATTGCGATCACAAAACATTCATACATGGGGTAGTGAGTCGCTATTAAGGGACCCTCTTAAAAATCCCCTTCCTAATATCAAGTCGCAATTCCCATTTAGCAAGTCGCAAAAAAAAATTGCGACTCGCTAAATAGGAATTGTACATGTCCCTATTCGTATTTGCATGCGCAAACATGGAGGGACAATGCTGCGTTTATCTAAAAACAGTCTATAACGGTCTTTAAGTTTATCAGCTGAAAGTATCAACTTCCTAACTGCACTGTGAATCGTAGAAAGCTGAAGGGATGTCATTTCTTGAGGAAGTCTTAGGTCTTCAGGTAGAAACTGAACTCAGCTGCCCGAAATCAAGGTCTCATGAAACACTTTCGGACCTAGTATGATCACTTCCACAAACTTCATTTCTGTGCATTTTTTATGATAATCTGAGTACCATAGCAATTTTCATGTAGGAAGGCAGAATTTATACGGGTCATGCAATTGCAAACACTAATTTCTGCCATAGACACTTAGGCCACTGAACGGGAGGCATAATCGAACAGGTTTTACGTACATTCTTAACAGAAGTACGTGTCACATAGCACATTGACCAGCTTCAAATACCATGCTGGGCTACCAAAACTATTTTTGCATTGAGCTATTCAGTGTAGCCTTAACCATGTGACATTAAGTGACTCTTCAAAACTGACTTAGCGCTTGAGGTATTGTACACGCATCTCATTACAAGACTACTGCAAACTGAGATGGTGTGCTATGAGACAACAGGACTGCCTATGGCCTTCCAAGTCTTAGCTAGCAGTGAACGCACTTGTGAAAAGTTTTTAAAAAATCTAAGTCTTGTCTATACTGTCTGCTACTTCCCATTCTTCTGCAGACACTTCCCAGTCATAACAGGTTCGCATCCTTGAATACCAGCATCATCATAGTCTTCCGCATCTTTACTTTGCTAGATGGCTGATGCTTTTGCAGAAGGCCTGATGCTTAGTCTGAACAAAAACTTATGGCGAGATTAAAGTGGTTTAGAACATGGGTGGGTTACATGGGTTGTAGAAGAAAATTCTCTTATCTCATTCAGAGGATAACAGGTTTAATATTGGTTTGTGGTCCATCAATAAAAAATAATGTAAAAAACGTTGTTCCACACAATAACCGAGACTGATCACCCAAAACCACACTAACAGTTCCTTTTGAATGACTGTATAGTTCAGTTTTGTGTAATTCTACTTTGCCGCAAATGCCACATTCCACTGACAGTCAATACTGACCCTAGACCTTACACAATGCAACATGAGACTAAACACCTTTGGTGTAACCTAGTATCTGGACAAGAACCTAGAGCCTTAAAAATGTGAAAACTTGCCCTATGAAGACAGAGGTGACAAGTCAAAGAGCACTCTTTCCAAACGCTAAATAAAAAGAGTAATACAATAGACTAAGGTTGGAATCAGATGTAAATGCCACCTGGTAATAAGTAGCTGTTGGGTCCATTATCGAAACATTGCCTCCTAATACAGAGATCGTGATGTTTATGTTGGAAAGGGGATAGTTGGCAACTAGGATATAACAGTAGAAAGCCTGTGGGTCGACAGTCCCAAACTTAAATTTTTTTGTTAGAATGAAGGAAGAGACCATTCAGCTGTGTCTTTAATTACACCCTGAGAAACCATGTTAAATCGACAAACAATAAAACTGACAGACGGGGATCAATTGGTTTCAAGAAAGCTATTTTTATGGGCTCAGCCAAAACATTAATGTTTCAACTTAGTGTTTCAAGAAAGACATTCCTTTACAGTTTGGTGATGAGCGGTTGGCTCCTTTAGGGTGCAAGTTCCCTGGGGATATTGATCTAAGAAGCTATGCTAAAGACTGAAGCTAGATTGGCAGTGCTGGAGGATGGCCTTGGAAATTATCATTTTCTTAATGTAGAAGGAAATAATTCTACAAATTCATATGGACTGCTATAGATGTTCTAGCTACAGAGATTTTGATTTTTTACAGGCATCGTGTGAAATTGCCTTGGGTAAATTTAATTACATTTGTCTAGACAGTACTCTGCTGGGGGTTTAAACTACTTGTCTTACTAAACAGAATTAGGTTGTTCGGTCAACACCACCCACAGGGTGCTTAGCTCCACTAAGCACGGCTGAGAACTGTTGCATCAACAATTGCTTAAGTCGTACCTCGCCATCTAGATTGCTCATTGACATAAAATAGGTCCATCAGATGTACGAGGTTCTTGACATTCAGAAATCTACAGCCACAATAATTGCAGTAGAATACCCAAAATTAAGTAATCAGCTTTAGGGTTTCACAATTTGCCAATCCCTGCTGGCTGAGTGCATCAGATTATCACTACTTCCCACCAAACTACACTAAATGCAAAATACAACATGCAGCGTTCGCCTCGAACTACACATATGGCAGCAGTCTTGTTGCATTTTTGTCATGGCTCTGTACCACCGCACCCTCCCCACCAGTTGACGAAATAGTCATCTTCACTCTGAAATTCCACCTCCAACCTGCAGTCTCCACAAAAACAGCACATCACCCCTGCTATGATCATTGCCAATCTCCACAATGCCTAGACGTTCTAAAAACTCCCCAAAAACAGAAAGGGTTTTACATCACATTACCCCTTGATCTTCAGAAAGTTACTCAAAATGTGAAGTTACATATCACTGCAAATGAAAAATGTATATACATTTTTTTTTTTAAAGAAGAATGTCGCTGCCAACACAGCCCCTTACCAACCTGTCACATCAGGTAAGTTCATGGGAGAAAGGTTCTCAAAGTGACAAGAACCCAGGCTTCTTCCACCTTTGACCAAGGTGGTGAAACTAGCCACCATTTAAGTGTTGGTTGAGGCCCTAAAGGTAGCGTGAGGAGGCCACATTTCTACTTCTCTTTTTAGACTAAACCGCAAATTTAGATACAATCAACCACTGCATCTTTATCCAATGACAAGAAGCAGGTGTCCACATCCATTCTTCCCGTGTTCCCTAATTTATTCCTTTTTATTTTTCCACAACAAATTTGATTTTTCTGTTGGAGGTGTGGGCGAAGGAACTACAATGACCTGTAGGAGAAAATAGCAGATCACAGTAATTCCAACATTTGGACGAAAATCAAATGCCTGCCCAACATGCAGAGGGTAAAAGTCAAACTTAATGTAGACAGTTTGAGGTCTCATGACAGTCGCATCACTTAAAGGATCGAAAAACTCAGTTGTCATCGTATATAGGAGTTTCAAAGCAATGTACATATACGAATAAATGTATTCCTTTTTTAACTAATTACAAAAGCTGAAAACAAACCAGTGTTTCTATCGGCAATTGCTTCCTAAAAGTCAACCTCTTACAACTCTAACATACTTTTTTCTATTAATAAAATTCAGACCACACCTCTCTATGAAACATCAATGGCAAGTAAGATGGACATACCAAAACTTTAGGTTCTGCCTGCAGGGCACTGAATCCCCGATTCACAACAGCTTTCTTAAACTCAATTATCAAAGCCTGAAGAACTTAATCTTTGCACAAACTGATCACTAAAATAACTGCTCTAATCACCATAACATGAGGAAATGAAGATTTTCAAGACCTTAACTGCCCAAATTGCATGCTAGTATCCACCTGCGGTGCTAAGTTATTCGCTTTCTATTCGCTCCTGACGACTGCCATTTGAGGACCGATTATAGATAGACATAATAAAACAGATACAAAACTGCTACATACAGCAATGTAGTGTATTGATGTTGTGTATTGAGGGGACCTAAAAAAAGACATCAATACAAAAATACTTAATGGATCTTCTGCCTTAATCGGAGTCAGAGCTCACTAACAAGGACGTCCAAAAAGGTGCCACCTAACCCTACACGTCAAACTTTGGGATCATGTACTTAAGATGGACAACAAGCTGTCCATCAAATCAATTTCCCAAATGCTTACCCCCACACTACTTCTGCTCCACTGCAAGATTTAAGACCACCAGTTTGATTAATTCACTGACACAATCACGCAAGTTGTGTCAGTGCATACTGCTCCTAGAAACACATGCGCTTTGCTGTATGAAACACGAAGGACTAAATGCTCTTCTCACCTCTGCAGAGTGGCCAACAGCAGCATGGTGAGAATAAATTAGTCTACAGACCCATCTAGTCCAAACAAAAATGTCCATGACTAACAGCCCTTTCAGAAATTCAGTAAGCATAGTGTGTTGAAGCTACTGAACAAACTGCACTAAATACTAGGTTATTGAAAGACTAGCGCGGAGCATTAAAACCCAAGCCAACCACATGGTCCCAGTGTTGCCCCAGGCAGGGAGCCTAAAATATCTATACATAACCTTCAACACACATATTGCCTTTTTTTGATGGGGAGGACTCCACTTCAGGTTCCCTCTCCTCTCTTCCAAGCACGCCTATATATTAAGCATACATTTACAAACACCGAGGTTTCACAAAGCAGTGACAACCATTAGGGTGGTGGAATTCCATCTCCCCCACCTCCGACACTCTAGGCATATTGCTGGAGGTAAACAAGGACAAGTTTTCATGTTTATTTTCTCCTATGGCAATAAAAGACCAAAGCTCTCAGGATAAACCCCTTGCCTACTAGTTTGCAGTGCCACAGTGTTGTGGAGAGAAACACATTAATCTGCTAAGGCAGGGTATGTATGCCAATGTAGAAGATCTATGTGTGGCGATAGCCACTCTGTAGCTAGAGTTAGGATTCTGCCACTGGAAGATGGCAGCCAGCACAGCAATTCCACTAGTGGTTCCACCTGTTTTCTTTATCCACGTTTTCCAACTGCCAGGTTCACCACGCTTGTCATTTACTTATGACCGTTTTTATTTCCATACTTTTTACCATATTTATTTTTACCATATTTATCTCGGGCTCCTGTTCTCAAAATTGCTATTTGTATTTCTTCCTCAGACGCTTTCCCCCTGAAGAGCCCACGGCTCAAAATGCATTGGGGTGACATCATGCTACTGCTTTAATCTAAACTTATGTAATTGTACAGCTACTTTGGATTTGTTCAACTCTTGGATTTAATTTGGAACATATGAAGTAATAGGACTTCAATTACAGATTGACTGAATATATAAAGTTTTATTCATACTACGTTTGGACATTACAAACGTATAAATACAGCTGCAGTTAACTTTGCATATAGGTGTGCTCAAGTTTCCTACAAGAACAGAGGGACCCTGAAAACAGATACTTAGAGAGGCTGGCAGGGAAAATATCAAAGCAAGAACAGTGTATGTTGTTGAGTTGGTTCAAATTGGGGAGACTGTTGCATGTGATTGGTGTGATTGAGTGGTTTGTATGGAGATGCGTAATGGATGTAGATACTGGTTTGTTGGGTTACACAATTTTTTGATTTATATATGATGATTATTTATTTGTGATTTACTAAGGAATTGATGTAAAATAATTAAAGAACCAATGTAGTTTTCTAAAATATCTTTTTTGCGTGGGGCAATGTACTTATTTCAATGAACTGTGGATATATTAGCAATGTTTAAAGTAATTACCGGAGAGGTTTTTGTTCTTGCTCTGTGCTAAAGTTTCCTCCCTTACACTTGTAAGGCATCAAACTTCCTCAGTCATTCTTGCGCCTCCAAGGACAAAAGGCAACCTTCTTGAGCACCCTTACCTTTGAATTTTCTGATAAACATTTTGATTACCTCCACATAAAATATGAGTGCAGCAGTTTCATTGACTTTCAACTATGGGATTTTGGCCACAGTGTTGCAAAGTGATTTTCCCCAAGAACTAGAATATGTCAAGGGTAGAGGTTTCGCGTTGATCCACTGCAAAATCTACACATTGAACAAGTAGCACAATCTGTTTTTATTGACATTAGTATATTGGAATATAAAGTGAATGCCTAAAATGTTAGCAGAGCCATACACGACATTTACTCTGAAATTAGGCAGAAAATTAGCAGTGGTACAATTTGAAAAATTATATTTCTTCAAATCTTTTATAATCTAAATTTTATCAAAATATAACTGCTGGCATATTTTAAGCCCTGCAATAAGAAAGCTGGCCTAAGATTATCGTGTTCATAAACTGAGCCCCTGCATACACACAGCCCGTGAATATTCAAAGATTTGAAGCAAATGATGCCTTGGTATATCTAAAATCCTGTATAATCACAAAGATGGCTTAATCAGAGTCTTGCTAGAACCAGAAAGGCTGACTTAATAGCTTCTCTGGCTATGCCAGGCTCCTATCAGAGCTCTAATACTATGCGAACACTTCCATGATTCTTCACTGCATTCTCTAAATATGTCAAGTTTTTTTAAATCGGACAAGTCGATTACTCAAAAAACTACCTAACTGGACAAGTAGATTTTATAAAATTGCATCCTCTTGACCCAAGTCAGGAGTCTAGTCAGACCGGTAAATATAGAAGCAGTGTCAACATGCACAGAATCACTAAAGGCAGCACCCCAATGAGAAAGCTCACCACCACCATGCAGGTTAGACACAAACGAATTCCAGATTCTAGTAGCAAGTAGTTTAAATACAAACACTGCTGTACTGTTCAGTCTATGTCCTTGACCAAGCTAGAGCCAGGTCACACCAGGAGCTTAGCCGCACAAAGCTACAGCTTGTGGGCTCAGTACAATACGCAAGGAAATAAACTAACTACAGTTACAAAACTGTGCACAGTACTACAGAGACAACTGGAACCACGGATGCTGACAGGTGTATTTAAGTGTAGTAGTAGTAGTAACTTTATTCGGTTTCAAATGATAAAAAAACATAAAAGTGCATACATAGAATATTAATACATTTGTCAGGGAAAGGAACAAAAATAATTACATTTAAAATTCAATGTGGTTAAAACGCGCACAAAGGATTAAAAAAAAAACAAAAAAAAACACCAAGGTTCAATTATAGGCTCTTTCTATGTCGAATAGAACATTTTAAAAACCTGGCAATATTTAGTGCTAAGAAATCAGACTCGAGAAGTTGAAGAACCAGGAGGACGGGGCGGTATTGACGTAGACCAAAACCTTTTAAGATTGAAACAAGATATCTTTCTAGGTTCTAAATAAAATTTACAGAAAAGAGTCGAATGTAAAGTGGATTGGGGAGAGGTACCATCACAAGGGCATTGGCAAAGAGACTGCGACCAGTCATTAGCTTTAGGGAATGTGGCTAGCCGAAAAAAAGTATTTAGCCTGAACCAGATCAGCAGAAACCTGTTGTAACTGCTTAGGTTCTATGTCAAATACAGCTGAATCAGCATAGAAGTTTGAATCAATATGCTGAGCCGAAGGTTTGCTAGCTTCGAAAGGCAAACTGAGCTCCGCTATGTGGTTTAGACCTAGATTTTTCAGGGCTTTTCTGGAAATCAAGTCCAATGCTATGGGTTAAGATAAAATTTCTCCAAACCCATATCATATAGGAACCCCTTAACATATCGGAGCCAGCCAATCTTATTCACATTTTCCAGCAGAAGACAATCCCGCACAATACTCTGGGTGAAAACCAGCTTATCAGAAGTCCGTAAATGGTGCCATAAGAGTATGGGTTCAACCTTTATGATATCTGTAATATAGGGCAGGCCCAGCTCTAAAATGGCAACTAAATGTTGAAGAGCCCTGGGGAACAGCAAGCAGAAATTTCAGAAAGCTGTTTTCCACTATTTGGAGGGAATCTGCCTGAACGTAGCCCCACACCCCAGCCCCGTAGATAGGGGTGCTGACGCATTTGGCCTGGTAAATACGGATCAGCTCCTCGGGGGCTCTTCTTCCCAATCTCTGTAAATTTGACTAGGGCCATTGTTGATTTTAAGAACAGCAATTTTCTTGCCTCGATCGCTTTTTTACAAAAGCCCTTTTCATCTATTAATACTCCAAGGTATGGGTAGGTGGGGGTATTCTCTACGCTAGAGTTGTTAATATAAATTGTTCTCTTTTCTTGGTTTGTGGCCACAGTTCATAAAAAAAGTTTTTTTAATATTTATTTTTAGCTCTAGATTTGACATAAATGAATACCTGGACAGTGAGTGCTGAAGTTTACCGGGGGTGCGAGCGATTATCACCGCATCATCCGCGCAGAGGAGAGCGGGAATTAGACGATGCTGAATTAAGGGTAGGTCCTTTGCCCCCTCCAACATTGCTACTTCTAGACCATTTGTATACAAAATGAGGAGGAAGGGGGCCAGAACACAGCCCTGCCTGACTCCCCACTCAACCCTAAATGGCGCCGTCAGCTCACTCCCCGTGCCAAATCTCACTACAGCTGTGGCATTCGAATACACTTTTCGTAGAAATTTAACTAGATGTTGGTCAACTCCCATTACTGTTAAGGTAGTCCATAACTTCGAATGGCCCCCGCAGTCGAACTCTGCAGTAAGATGTACGTAGGCCAGATGAAGACTCCCACCTTTTGCAGCCACATATTTACCAGAGTAGGGACAAATTTAGAACCTGCTCGATGGTGCCCAAACCTTCCCTGAATCCGTACTGGATATCGGATAAGATATAGTTTTCTTTGGACCATAACTGCAGTCTTTCTAGGGTAATGCGCACCACGGTTTTTCCAAAGGAGTCCAGTAAGGGAATAGGGCTATCGCAAGTTGGATTGAGACGGTTGCCCTTTTGGAATACTGGGATCAAGATGGATTTTGACCATAAATCCAATAGACCGATTTTGCAGGTTGCGTCTAATACCCTGAGTAAAATTGTGGCATAAAGATCGATGTTAAATTTATACATGTCAACCGGGACCACATCGGGGCCCAGGGCCTTTCCCCCCGTTGCTAGCTCTTAAAGCATTCTCAACTTCATACAGTGAAATCTAGATCAAGCAGAAAGGAATAGGGGCTAGTTCTATCGGAATTCGTCCCTGGGGGCACTGTTCTATCAGAGTTGTCTGGGATCTCAAATATTTTAGAAAAATGGGCGATCCAAGATGATTTGTCTATTGTAATCTCTATTTTGTTTGAGTCTCTAGGACCTGACAAGAAAGGAGTATTAATCACTTTCCAAAAAGCGGCACTGTCATTTAGTCGGTAGCTTTTATGTAATTCTCCCTAAAGTTCCTCTTTTAATTCCTGTTTTCTTGATGGTATAGCTTTATTATAGATTTTCCAGAGTTGGGCAATCTCTCTCCTATCTCTAGATGGTGCGTTAAGGGCTTTTTTTTAGGTTAGAATAGGCTTTAGTACAAATGGAATTAAGCCAGCCAACCTGGTTATTTTTTGCTCCCTTAGATTTAATAACTAGAGCTTTTTGTATGGAATTGGACACTATCATGAAGTTGTCAATAATCTCCTGTGGAGACTAAAGATCAGACACATGTTTATTTCTGAGATGGAAGCCTTAACTTTTTCTGTAATCTTTACCAGGTCGACCTTGGCCCATTTCAGGGCATAGCCGTTAACCTAGCCAAAAGTATATTTTCCTCCCCATAAAGATTTGTTTTTTTCTTCCTAACAACGGGAGGGAGAGAGTTATTGATATGGGGAAGTGATCGCTAAATACGCAATCATGGGTATTACATTTTGAGATATAGGAAGAGGCAGTACTTGTTAAAAGAATGAAGTCTATGCAGCTAGAGGCGCCTTTGGTATTGCCCATAGTCCCTCTGACATTAACCTTTAATGGCAATTTGTTGGCCAAGGTTAGTTGGAGGCTCAAAATAGTCTCGTTTAGACAGGCCCCACTTTGAGAATGGGTGAAGTGGGTAATACTAATATCGTTCTCGTCTAAGAGGCCACATATGATACTTTCATTATATGGGCAAAGTGCCAGATTAAAATCGCCTCTCCAAATGATAATGGGTTTTTCCCTTGGTGTGTAACATTCAAATTTAAAAGAAAAATACGAATTTAGTTTAGAGCATCAATCAACTGAAGCTGAGGTCAGTTATAAAAATTAACTAACACCAGGAGGTCCAACCTATTTATATCAATTAGAATTCTCGTAATTGTTCTCAATTTTTAAGGCAATTATTTCCCGGACTTGAATTAAGTTAGAGATATACACCGCTAGACCTCCCTTTGCACGTCCTGATGGAGATGGTGTTGCGGGAGAGAAAAAAGTTTTATAACCATTTAGGTGAATGGGTAAGACAGCCCACGTTTCTTGTAGGCATATAATGCCGTAGTTCCTGGCGAAAGTAAGCCACTCACCTAGGTTTGCCTTAGAAAGAAGGCCAGCAATGTTCCAAAAAATAATTTTAAGCGGAACCCCACTAGTGACACATACGTCTGAAGAGGGGGGTACTGGATGAACTCTAATTTAGTATCCCGTGGTTACGTCAGGATAAATGCCCACAATAGTAACAGGGCTATCATTTAAAAATTGAACCGGAGGAGGAAGTTCGGTGGAAAATGTATGTGTCAGGGAAATATGCTCCTGTTCTGATGAAGCCAGAATAGGCTCAGGGAGCTTAGCCGAAAGATTCGCCACCCTGCCTTCTACCAGGGTAGATTTAAAAGGGAGAATAGGGGGATAAACCCCACTGTTTACCTCATTGAGACCTGAAATGGACCCATAGCCATGAGTTAGTTGTCAGTCTATTTCCTCAAGGGGGGGGGATAGCTGCTCTAATCTGTTTGAAGTTAAAACTGAACCATTTCCTTCTCTCCTGGAACTTACTCTAGGTTTGTAAAAGAATTCCAGGGGGAAGGGCCGTTATGCTTGGGTAAAAAGAGGGGAGAAGCTCTGTTTAGAAGAAACCAAACCATCCATGGGGATCTAAAATTAACAATACAATCACCCTGAATTGATTTTTGTGAGTAACCAAGCCAGCCCACCCTGCGCACCATAAATATTTTGTTTATATGATCAGGGTTGAAGCGCTTATATTTAATCAGCCAATCTGCCACTTTATTTCGAAGAGATGGCCAGGATTCAATCAGTCCTTGTTTTAATTCTGGAACCCCCTTAAGGATTAAAACATATGGACGTGAAGCTGGTGGTAGATCCAGATTAACTGGATTTGATCAAATTATGGGGTTAGATTGATTTTCCCTGTTAAGTAGCACTAGTCTACTATTCTCCAGCCTAGAGGTTGGCACTAGATTGGGAAACACTGGATCATGTTTTTTTAATTTCTATATCTGGTTCCCTTAATGGACCTGGCACAATCTCATGGGAACTCTGCCCGAGACCTTTTTGCGTGATATGACCCTCCCCGTCATGCTGTGTATAATTTGAATTTTCTGGAGGTGTTCTAAATAACTCTAGGTCCTCTTTTAGTAGATCTAACTTCCGCTCTATGCTACCAAATCTTTTATTTATGGAAGAACTCATTAAAGACATCATGGCCTTAGAATGTGCTTCTAAGAGGCCTCTAATGAGCTCTTAAACAGCTAAATTAGGGTCACTGGGACGTTGATGGGGACCTTTGATAATCTGGGTTAGTACCTCTAGGTGAGGTTCATGGTCGTGATGAATTCCCTCTATTTGACTTTCAACCAAGTGCAATCCTGTAAGGTTTGAGCATTGAGACTTTTTTCCCACCTTTACCCCCCTTCGTTCCCGTTTGCTTTGTGCTTATTGTAGACCCTTTCTTTGGTTTGGATTGATTCCGGGTTTGAGGGCCTGCCCCTACTAGTATAGGATGTTAAGACTGTGAGGACTCGTTAGTGGATAAATTTGAGGAGATGGGTTAGGGGTAGTGTTTTGTCGGATAATAACCCTCAGAGTTAATGATCTGCTAGTTTCCTCCTCCCTGGATAGTGGAAACAACGTAGGGTCAAGGGAGTGCCTTCGCTCCGTTAATTCGATCTTGTGTGTAAGGAGTGATTCAGCTCTAACCAAGAAAGCATCTAGCGTGCCCACTGCCCTTTCGTTTCTCCATCAGTCCTTTGAAATGAAAGCAGGAATCACACAATAGGAATCCCTGTAGTTACTCTGTACAGGAATTACCTTAACCTTGGTGGATCGTATGCTAGAAAGGAAAAGATCAATAGCTCTAACAAGAAACAAAAAACCAAAGGGGGTAGCCTGCCCTCGGGCACAGGCAGGCCCGGCCCGCATCGCGGGGGCCGCGAGCTGCTATCTAGCGCGGGGAGGCGGAGCAAACGGAGACACAGGTGAGGGTAATTCAGGGGCTCCTGAGTGTAGAAGTCCAGCACCCTCCAAACGACCAAATGGTCCAGCAAAGAGTCTGTGTATGCGGGAGGCTTGCACTTGTGAGGTCTGCCATGTAAAAGGCCTAAGGTACATCATGTTACATATGTTAACAGAATAATGTACCTCTTGTTAACATGTTTTATTTACGGTGCTATGCTCCCCCTCAGGTAGGTCTATAGAAACGGACAACTTACTATTTCTATTTAATTGCATGTGTAAAGCTTGTGCCAAGTAAAGCCTTTGCTGTTTGTGGGCAAGGATTGGAAGAGGTGTGTGAATGCATGTATGTGTGCAAAGCCTGTTTGTTGATTATGTTTGCGCTTGCTGGTGTGAGCAGGTACAGTTGTGCTGTGATTCGAGAATAACGTTTGCGATGTGAGCTGTGTGACGTTACAGCAAAGTTTGCTTGCTGCAACGTGTGCAAGTAACGCCTGTGCGGTCACGGTGTGTTTCAAGCCTGTGGTATTAGCGGTTTCACGTTTGTGATGTGGGCAGCTGTCAAATACAACCAACACACGCTAACACAGACGCTGCCTGTGCAGTCTATTAGCTTGGGGAGCAAGAACAGCTGCAGGCCCTGTTGCACTGGCGTTGTGTTTAGCACAGGAAAGGCGTGCACTGTGACTCTTAACACAAGCATCCCTCCGTATGCTGGACATTAATGCACTTAAGTGCACGCCGAGCAAGAAAGCACCGCCACCAGCGCCTTCTCCGTTGCTAGGCGCCACCTCGTGCTGCGGATGCACTTGCTAATCCTCACGAAGCGCCACACTCCAAATCAAACATGAGGAAACGCAGTCAATCTAATTTCCACGCACAACAAAAAAATGCTTTTTTTTACAGAAATCGTGACTGCGATACTGACCATCTGTCGACTCCCAAACGTAACATTCTATTTTTTAACCACATACGGCTGCAGAAACCCAGAGGGAGAAGCACCCAGGCCGGGCTGACAGTGAGCATGATGACTCACCCCGCCCGCCCGCCTCAGCCGGAGCCGGAGCGCAGGCTGCCTCGCGGGCAAGCGATGCTCTTCCTGGACCTCCGCATCAGTCCAGGTGAGCGCGCGCGAGCTCATCAGCTCCAGCGGCGCCCGTGCCAGGCGGCGCGAGGGCGATGACAAGGACGTGACTTACGTACAACGCAGCACAACAGTAATTAGCATTACTGTTATGGGAGACTCCAAAGCCCAAGAGGGCGTCTTACCATGCATGCTTTTCAAATGGGCATGTAAATCTAGTTGACATCATTACAACTGGCCAGAAGGCTACTTTCTGCTGATCTACAGCACGCAAAGTGTAAACTTTAACTCCTACAACATGTAAATGCAAATCGTTAAATTTATACATGGATACACAGCTGCTAGTATTAAGGCACGACGTTTAATTCAAGTATGATAATTAGTCAACTAGTGTTAAATGTTTTATATAACAGTAGCCATTATACAATAGTTTGTGATTCAGTTGCAGCAAACTCAATTTACCACAATAGGTGAATAAAACCAAGAGCAGCGTCAACTTGACCGCATCTTGCTTACTTGTGTATGGCTCCAGTACCCGCCACGTTTCTGGCTCTAGCTACATTTCCCCATTCAGGTCATATCCACTGGTATCCAGCTCTTTCTGCAACCAAATTTCCGAGGCACTGCTTGACCACACATCCACTGCCAACCTTCCATATTACCCCAGACACCATGTATAAAAACATTTGATGAGCTGCCTCCAGATTGAGTATGTCTGCAGACTGCTTACAACACAGCATGTCAGCAGTCTAGTCACTTTGATCTCAGCGGGCCTTACAAGCAGCCCCCACTCCCATGCATCTCAAAGCTTACTGCAACGCCATGTCCCTGCCAGCACGACCGCCCCCTTCCACCTGCTGTCTCGTACCCCACAACAACTGGTAAACCAGTGTGGGTCTATCAGCCATGCAGAACCAATGAGTCTGCGCCCTCCACTACACAGAGCTGCAGCCCATCCCTAGAATATTTGCGACACATCACCCCAATAAGTCCTTAGCTCGCCATGACCTTATCCACAGTCTTCCAACAAGTATTCATAAGCAAACAAACCACAGCAGGTCTGCAGCGTCTGACAGACTGTGTGCAAACACCAGCAGCTCAGAGTCAACATGATCTCAAGGGATATTAAGTGGTTGACTGCCTATTTACCAAGAAGCACTTCGAATTATTTAATTACGGCCAGGGTGGAAGTGGCAGCCCTAAACTAACAGGTGCAGCACGAAGGCTGGGAAAGAAGTTCAGATACTTGTATTGTACTTTCTCAACTTGTTACGGAAATAGTTGAAGCGGACCTGAAAATATTTGGCTGAAATGAAGATTTTGACCATGGTATGCTGTCCCGCGAGGCTTAGAGTGATGAAGTAGCAGAAATTCAGAATGCCAGATTTAAAAACCAAAAACACACTAACAGCACAGGAGGCAATTTTACGGAAAAAACAGGACATTATTGTCCAAACTACAGCAGGTAGATACTTTGACAATAAAGGAGAAGTAACATTGGCACGGGTCTGTCTTCCGTACATCTTTTTTCAGACTGATTCGACATACTCAAAGGCCACCAAATGGATCCGTTACAATACGCTTATGGATTTTAACAAAAAAACACTTTATTTTAACAGAACCACCGTTAGGCATTACTTACTTTAAATTCCTAAAGTAAAGAGAAATACTTCCATAAAAAAAAGTTACTTATTACATGTTGGAGACTGTGGACAATGGTAACTCCTAAAATGGAGCACTCCCAGAGGCGGATAAATGGGAGATGGTGTTTAACCTCAATTTAATGAGCCAATGTGTCCCCAAGACAATGCACCTTACAGCAGGTCAAAATACAGTCAATTAAGGGCAAGCTCAATAATTGAGTTAGATGGGAATATAGATTTTATATGATTATAAAAATGTAAAAGGTGTGGTACAGAAATTGCAAATGCAAAGGGATGAAATCATTGCCATGAAGGCTTTCAGTAAATAGGGCAATACAGAATAAGATGCAGAATTAGACAAATCTCAAGCCCCAAATGAGTAGCAAAATCAATATGAAATCTGATATCACTAGCAGAACCTAAAATCAGGAAAGTGTTCGGCTCACCCCTTAAATCTGGGGTTTATATACACCCCTTGCATATGAAAGCATTCATTTCTGAAAAACCGTCCTGGTGTGAGCAAAAGAATGACACTTCTAGTAAATCTCAGCAGTGTTCTATTATGCGTCATACTGCTTTACTAAGCACTATCCCAATACATAAATAAGTATTATGCCCACTCTATGCTAATCTCATCTGGAAACGGCAAAACAAACTTCTTAAAAGCACAAATATATGTGACTGAATGCAGTACAGTGAGCTAGCGGAAGGGCCTTGAAGAAAAACAAAAAAAAACAGCAACATTATTTTGTCCAGGTTAGAAAGCTTTCTTTGATAAAAAAAACTACAGCGCCGATGGAAATACACCACACTGCTTGACTGTACTGCAGAAGTAATGAACAGTGAACATGCAGGAGGAAACTTCCATTTTGAACAAGATGGTGTTGAGGCCAGAGGTCTAGTTAAAATGTGCTAAGAAAAGGCACTTTAACAAGTCGGTAGCAAATTTGTTTTGAATGCAATAGTAACATGTCAGGGTCTACGTTTAAATTCATGTGTAAATCCACGTTCTGCATATTGAAAATGCAAAATATAAACTTCACAAAACCTTTATCAAAAGTAACAAGGGATACAGTCTGCAGAGATAGCACGAACTGCCTTCGAGGTACAGACAAGTTTGGAACAGTAAGGACCAAAACTGCTTAAAAGAGGGTAGAACAATGAGGAAGAGCAGCAACTTTTTAAAGGTGAAAAGAGAGTTTAGAGGTGAAAAGGTAGACTGGGATGAAAATGGCCAAAAACGGGAAGAGACCAGGGAAAAGTTGCTGGAGGGTGGAGCGTATTAGGAAGATAGTTCCTGCTAAAGAGGTGGCAGATTGAGAAGCAGCTAGAGTGGTAGCCACTGGCAGGGGATGCGTTCTCCCATTACGTAACGGGGCAAACTGCCATAGCATGGACAATGAAAAGTATTAAATGTGGAAATCCTAATGAGTAAAATGAAGCAACTTTTGAGAAGTGAATGATGGGCAGAGTAAGGAAGCACTGCAGATAGCACAAGGGGAACGTGAAGCGCAGAAACGGCTGGATAGCGAGCAACTTGATTGAGCAGGAAAAGAACTGCTGAGGGTGGCACGGGGACATAAGTCCAGGATGCAGGAGCTGCAAAAATGAAAAATGTGAGCTCAGTATCGGACTGAAAGGGAAACGGGAGTAAAGAATATAGTGTGGCTGTGGTCCAGTTTAATATACTTCTGCTTAAAGAGATTCAAGGCCATTCCTAGGACTCAATTACGTTACTACTATCAATGCCCTATTCCCCGTTTGTCTAGGGTCTAGTCCTATCACCAACTCAGGAAATGCTTTGCTTCCTTCCAGTCATAACTCATTGACCTTACTCTATAGATTGTCTGATATAGCAACCTTCATTCTTGGTATCTCTGAACATCTGGCCAATGACCCATCTGAAAGTCAAAGCAATATTGAAGAAAGACTTTCAACTTTAAGACAGTTCACAATCCCATGCACAGGAGTGGCCATGTTCTCTGCTGGCTCTCCCAGATTCCTCAATTCCCTCTCCATGGGTTCCCACAGCTCCCTGGCAACAGTCACTTTGTCTACCAAACTCAAGAATTTGAATTTATTTACAATCTAAAAATTTCAACGACCGTCACTCCACCTAATCTAGAGATATGGAGAACAAACAGATGGACCTTTTGCTCAACTGCTCCTTGAAAGGCCTGAATCTCATTTATCTGCGATTCTAAATAATCTGTAATCTATACTAACCAAGGTAGGCAAACAATGGCTCCAGTTTTCACCCTCCAGTTACGCCCATTGAAGACTAAAACAGTACAAGGATGTCGTATAACTGCCAACTAAGCAAAGGACTGGAAAGAAATAAGATAAGAGCCTAGATTACCTTCTATTAACATTGCCAGCCAGGCTCGCTCGAGGTTACAAATCAGTTTGTGCCAGTGCAAAGTTGTATTACCTTTATTCTTGCATTAACAATTCATCAAACTCTGCCAAAGAATACTGTGCCTATGATGAGATGGTCTCCCAGCTCGTCACCTGGCATTCCAGTCCCTTCATCAGACCTTTGTCTGAAGACTGTACCAATAAAACTGAAACCTGGGGCTTGCATGAACACTGCCACCCTACATGCCACAGGCTTGCTCTTACACCCGCTTCTGCCGTCCCTCTCTGAAAGTTAGCACAATTGTCTCAGACATAAGATTAGTATTATCGTAAATCTACTCCTAGGCATGGGCCATGCTACACTCAAACCTGTGCCTCATTGCTCTGCCACTGATCATTGTTAACCCCTTCGCTGCTCATGACGAGCTGAGCTCGTCATGAGGCACAGTGGAGGTGTGCTTATGACTAGCTGACCTGGTCATGAACAATGACACCTTACTTTCCAGCACAGGAGGGGAAAACCTCTAGCAGCCAAGGTGTTAATGTAGCCAATTCCTCCCTTTTCATTGATTAAACACTCCCACAAACAGGGCCATCCTTTTCCATTGATATTATCAGACCCCTAAGCCACCATTGGCTATCAGCTGCTAATCGACAGACTGTATACTTTGAAAAGTTTTGCTTGCCACTCCTTTATAGAGTTCGATTGGCAAGCTGTTCGGGCCCGAGGCCTTACCAGATTGTAGGTCCTGAATAGCCGCCACTATCGCCGCCTCAGTTGAGCCCTGCTCTAGCATTTGATTGTTCTCCCTGGACAGCGCTGGAAGTGTGGTGTCTCGTAGGAACTCTACACAGTCATTGTGACCTTTAGAAGAAGAAACAGACTCATCGAAACTGCCACGTAACTGAACACTTAGCCACTCTGTTAAGACTCCAAATTCTGTTCTCAGTTTTATGGCATTTTGAAACAGTTTAACAAACTTTCCTCATATTGCTGAATTTGGAACATCCTAACCTTGGTACAGGAAGTTTGAATTTAACCCAATCTACATCAATAGGTTTTCTTTACTTTCAAGCATCAAACTCATTCTCTATTCCACATATTTGGCAACTTTTTTTACCTCTTCTCCCATCATTGGAGAATCGGTCAAAACTCTCCTCATTAACCCACTTTGGGCACATTGAACTATTGGGCTTTCTGCCTTTGAAAAGTTCAAACAGACCTTCAAGTCATAGACCCTGTTCGCCGATAAATCAATATTTTCTTCCACATACATATAACCCAACTTGTGCCAGAAGCAGCTGACATATGCACATACTCCTTCAAGACTTTGTTAAATCTCTCAATCGTGCCATTTGCTTCGGGATGATAGAGGGCAGATTAAGCTCATACTCAAATTCTCCCATTTATTTTGAGGAAAATACAACACTATTGTTGGTCATCAAACAGGAAGGATAGCCTTTGCTTTCAAAGAAATAACATCTTACGTCTCAACACAATGCACTATCTTCACTTGACAATATGAGTGCAAATCTATACAACTCAAACTAGATAGTTGGTACTATCCGAGTTAGGAGTATTGATCTATGTCCAAACAATTTCTTCCAATGGAAGGGGTACTTTACGTAAAACCAATGGTAGCATGCGGCACCAAATTCTCATCACAGAACACTCACTATACTCTCTACGCTCCACCATTAAATCCATCCTGACCAATAGGTTTCTCAAATTCTCGTTCATCTTAGATATTACTGTGTGACTCATGGGCCTTCTCAATGATATGCTCGAAGACTCCGCAGGGACACCAACCTTGAGCCCCTCAATATAATTCCATCCTTCACACTCAATTCATACTTAATACACAAGAAACTTTCTACTTTTTCATAACACTAATTTTTCAAACACTAACACCCCTTAATCATGGTTACGATTTTTACCAAAGAGGAATTAGTTCTCATTCCGACAACCCTTCCCACATACTTTCCAGTCGCTCTGATCCAGAGAATCTTCAGTCTCTTCCTTATCGCCTGACCATTTCTCATCATCCTTTTAACATAATCTTGAAACAGTCTGCTATGGTGTTTCCAACTCCTGTAACGTACACAATTTCATATTCAAAATCTTGAAGTGAGACCACCCACTTACAAATCCTGGCAGTAACACTGTCAATGTCTTTGTTCGAAAATATTTCCCTCAATGGCTTATGGTCTGTTCTGATCTCAAACTGATAAGTCCTATACATTTTCCAAGCTCTTTTCTGCCCAAAACCTGACAAGTGACGCCTTTTCAATGAGTATTTTAACTCTGCCCCTTTTGGTGCTCTGGAAATAAATAGTTAGTTTTTCTCATGATAATTTTTCTTCTGCTGTAAAACACACACACACACACACACACACACACACACACACACACACAAGAACTTGGAACATACGCCTGTTATCAAGATAATCTTTTGCCCAAGTTCAAAACTACTTAAACAGGGAGAAGTTTGCCAACAGGATTATAAACCAGAAAATTCTTGGTCACGTTCTTTTCCTCACACAAAATTCTTTATTAGCAACTCTTGTTACACATTTGCCAGCCAAGTAGTACCCTACCATGCCCAGAAATTTCATGAGCCCTTCCTTGTTAGAAGGACTGGGCATATTGTGGATAGCTTCCACTAAATCCTGTTTGGGTTGAATACCCTTCCCAGAAATCACATGATCCAAGTACTCCATTTCAGATGCAATGATTTTTCATTTCTCAATTTTAAAAGTTAACCCACACAATTAATTTTTCTTTAACACATCTCCTTTTCCTCATGCTCATCCACTTTTACCGTACACCAGTAGGCCATCCTCAAATGTTTATGCCATGCTGTTTTTTCAATAGACAATCCACAACATGCTGAAAGAGAGGCTGCAGAAATGATCCCAAAGAGCACCCTCATTTAAAAGTGCCTAACGGAGTTACAAAAGATGTTCGATCTTAAGATAAAAGGATGTAGTTTCACTTGGTACGCCGCTGTGAACCCTCTACTAACACATCTTCAAATGGTCCATCACAGTCCGCATATTCAACTTGAAGAACTCCCTCATCACAGTCAGAGTTAACATCTACTTCTCTTATTCTCCTTTTGCCTGTGAGGTTAGCCTTGCAGCAATTAGTTACTTGACCTATTTTCCCCCCACATTTTTGCCACCATGCCTTCCAGCCAGGACAGTCTAAGGTTGGCCACATGGGTGACATTACCACATCTAAAACATCTTATACTACTTTTCCTGATTAGTGTAGTCTCTTTCTTCATGACATTTTAACAACCTCCTGCTTTAACTAAATGAACCTCATCTCCTTGTCCTTTCTCAGTTACCAATCTGTCCTTTTTTATAGTCTCAACACATGCTAAAGAGAGCTCACACGTTTTGGCAATCAAGAGACCATCTTTCAAATTCGGATCATCTTTCTGCCATATCAGCTCTTGTACTTTTAAAAGAACAACCAATCATGAATTGATTTTAGAGTCTTTCTTCAGAGGATGCTTCAACATTACAAGTGTAAGTCAACTTACAGAGACAAGAAATACCCTTCTACCGACTCCCCTTGTCTCTGCATCCCCTTCCCAAAGTGGCATCTAGCTCTCTAAAACTGTTCCCAGCTTGGGACGATAATGCAAACCCATTTTTATGCAAAAATACCAAACTCATTAAGATAGGGTGCATCTCCAATTCTCTGTCAGGCAAAATACATGTTGCTGAACAGGACGTTCTGGACTCCCCAGAGACTGTTTAAATGTCATCTGAGAGACACGCCTAATTGCTGGAAATGCCAAACAGGGGTAGGGGATTTCGCACACATGCTTTTTCTTTGCCCTATTTTGCAGACATTCTGGGAGAGGATTTTCGATTGCATTCACCAAACCTTCCACATCAATCCCACTAGGGAATTTATTTATGTTATCTTAGGAGCGCTAGACCCACAGCTTCATGACAGTCAGGACCGCCAACTTCTTGATTTAATGTTGACGTTGGCCTGCAAGGTCATCTTGTGTAAGTGGAAAAGCTCGGCAGAGGGGACCTTTGCAATATGGCGGGAATGGCTCTTCTTTTTGAGAGGGGCAGACAAACCGGCGTTGCAATCAACTACTTGGCGTCCCTCAAATACAAAACTATGGAAGTCCCTTGATGCTAAGCATTGGCTATGACCCCCCGTGAAGTAACGGGTGTGACTGTTTTACTTTCATATGGTTCCCTACTGGTACAGATTGCATCTGGCCGTCTGATCGATCCTATTGCTGCTAGCTTGGATGTCATGTATCTGGTCCTCTTATCTTATGTTTCTTTTCCTTAAATGTAAGTGTCATTTAATTAACATGTATTAATCCATCTACGTAAATGAAGCTTTTATGTAATGTTTTTTCTTTGTTTTATCCTAATTTTTCAATAAAAACGATTTGAAATAAAAAAAAAGATTGGGTGCATCCCCGTCAGACAAATCGGGTAAGTGCTCATAGACCTCCTGGACCTCAATAAATTAGGTTCTCCTGGTGCAGATAGAAGGAAAGGAGGCACTAACCCCCGCATTTTCCACCAACATGCATAGTACATAGACTTAAATTAGTCAAAATTGAAGGGCAAAACGGTTGAAGAATGTACCAGAGAGCGAATTATATGCATATCACCGTTGAGTACACAATAAAAAGAAGGCACCTGTGACACACAAGAGATTCTCCAGGTGGCAAGAGTGTCGGTTCTATATTGCTAGACAGTTTAAAGCAATATGGATAAGTGTTGCTATATGAAAAAGTATTTACATTGCATTTTAATACGTGGGTCAAAGCAATGTTCAAATTTCACACAAACTGAAACTTAGCATGGGTTAAGATTGTTTCACCCAGCTTCTTCAACCTGACAATCATTTCATCAGATTGTCTAAGAGCTTCAGTCTGCACCCTGTGGTGCTGTAACCTGGATTAGTTAATGATGGTAGAGACCATGATATTTGAGGAGAGAAAATGCCTGCAAAAGTTCCAAAAACTATGGGGTCCTTAGGAAGTCTATCACAATCTGAGTTTAACTGAGGGAGGGCAAGCAAGACACCCGGATAGAAGGTCCTCTTTGGAGATTATATACTGTATGAAATGAAATGCATTCTCCGACATTTTAGTGTGGAAACAATCTAAAGAACCTTTACATCCGATACCTTGATGCAATACCCGTCCATCACTGATTAATTAACTACAGCAGGCTATAATCTGCAGAGATTGCAACCAATTTGTTTCTAGTCTCTTGAGTTAACATGTAAAAGTCACAAAAATATTTAATCAAGTCAGTACTTTCCTAAACTGGATTCTTCACTGGCTAATATCCTGCAGTAAAATGACAATAATATGGTTCTGCACAATACGCCACTAGGGCTGCAGACAAACTTTAGTCTTGAAGGAGACTGGGAGAAACAGTTAACGAATAATGGTCTTTAAATAATAAATATGCACTTAATCTGCCCACAGGCTTTTAGGCCTAAAAATTGCCGCAGTACATGTACCTTGGTGGGACATTTGCATAAATCTGGATTGACAAGTGCACTGACTGTACCATTATGGTTTCAACTACTTTTAGATGTCTACTGGAGGTAATAAATTGTACTTTTGCAACAATATCTAAAATTAAAGTGGGCGATCAGCTGCTTCAAGTAACACTGGTCTACGGTTGTGTGAGAAGTTGGCCTGGCAAATGATGTCCACTATTCTAGTGGGCACCTTGCACCAATCCAAACTACCCTTATTGATGGTAGGTTTAAAGTCAACCTTCTAGAAAGCTATCCTAGTGGTAGCTGTGGAAATCAGCATTCAGGCTAAGACTTACATGACAGTTAAGCAAGTTGTTTTACCAGTCTATAATCTTTTGAATGATCAAATGAAAGTACACCACACAAGGTATATCTCAAATATACATGTATTTATTCTAAACAACCCCTCTGGTCTCTAGGAGGTCAGAGGTAAAAGTACAATACAAGCAACTTAATTAGCATACGATAAGTTGCACAGTATACGTTATGCCCTAGGGGCCTCACAAACCATATACTAAAATAGTGGTATAAGAACCACGTGAGGGTTAGAAAGCAGGCCTAGGGCCTGTAGAAACGCTGGGGCAACCAGGAACCACCCAAGGAAGAGACGCAGGAGACCCACAGGGGACGCGTGCAGTGTCTAAACACAGCTGCAAACCATTGACTTTCTATGGAGAACAAACAAGTTACAATTTTAAAGATTAATGGCACTTAGAGGTGAACTACGATGGAACCCTTTTAGACTAGGACATCGAGAGTCAAGGCCCACGGGAGCACCAGAGTACTCGTGTTACCTCACCCAGGGAAGCCTGGTGCATAGGTGTCTTTTGGTGTCTGATTTTGTTGTCGATTCCAAATGAGAGCTGAGAAGAAATGCTGCAGGAGACCAGAGGAAAAGTGTCCGGGTGGATCCAAAAGTGGAGCGGAGATGTGAAGCTGAAAGCAGAGGGGACAGAGTCTGGGCCACTAGCCAGGGACCAGGATGGCGACAGGAAGATGTCAGCCGATGTCGGATGTTCTCAGGTGAAAGGTGAAGCTTGACTCTTCAGCCACGAGAACCAGGAGGCGTCGACTACTACCAGGAGCTGGATTCGAGCTGTCCCAGGAAGGACGTCTAGTGCTGCAGCGTCGGAATCCGGATTAGGACCCAATAAGCCTTGGCAACAGCAAACCACGCAAGATGACAAGATTGGCTTCAATGCATACCATCAAGGTCAGAGGGACTCCTCCTTTGGAGGGGAGTCGGAGCACGTCTGGGGCAACCAGGAAAGCTCAAGAAACAAAGGATTGGCCTTCATGGGGGCTCACTAGTCAACGGACTAGGAACCGCGAAGGAGCCTCGAGCTGCGGTTAAGAAAGGGGACTCACATGTCACTCGTGGAGTGCTGGCCTCTGTACTTCGGTGCAAAAGGTGCTGGGGCAGGGGCTTCAAATACCCCCAATGCACAACTTCCGGATACCTCGGGAAGTAGGTGCAGTTGCAAAAATGCAGGATGTCCAGGAGTTCCTGTCCCAAGTCTCATGTCAGCTACAGTTCTCACCTCTGCTGAGAACTTGCATCAGCTTCAGAGACGTCTGGAAGTCCGTGTCCTGTGTCGCAGATTCTTCCGGATCCAGCGGGAGCCTCGAAAATGCATACCGGCAAAGATGCTTCTTTGGTGCCTGTTTGAACAGGAAGGTCACTCCTTGACCTCCAGGGAGATTCTTCAGTCTTTCAGTCTAAATGAAATGTCGAAGGTCCAGGATTTCTTCAGATTTTTGCAGAGGGTGATCTAAAGTCCTAGTGACTGGGTTCCTATTCCTATAGTAAGTTTAGGGGTTGGACTAACTCTAGGGTCCCACCTATGGGATGATCTGGGGAGGGGGTGGTTACACCCTTTCCCCTATGTTCAGTTTCACACCAGAGCTGGGGCAGAGTGCCCCAGCAACCAGTTTGAACTGGGAAATGCATGGAGCACTTTGTGTTCCCCAGGCAGTGTCTGAAAAGCATTCACTGAATGCAACCCACCCTGCCCCAAAACACTAAAGCCTGCCTGGGGAGGTGCAAGCACCTTCCTGGAAAGGAAACCTATTGCCAGGCCTCCCCTGCCAGAGTTTCATCCAGCAGCAGGAGGGCAGACTCTTGTCTGTGGCAGCAGCATCCATTTTGTAATGCTGGGGCTCGGTTTAACTTTAACTGGGTAAACCAGTGTGTACATGTCTTCTCCCTCTAGAAGGGTGGAATGCTACCCCTGCCGCTAAAACTGGCGGGGGGTTAGTATTCCAAAGTGTTTGACACCAAACACGACATGTTTTGATAAAGCCAAATCAAAGGTAGCATTAACCGCGAGGATCATAATGCACGTTGGAGTATATGGTATGGCTATATCATAGAACAGCTCAGCTCATGCTAGGGCACCCTCTCCCACAAAACTAAGCACTCTCCCTTCAGGATTGTCAAGGCCTGCCATAGGAGTGACTTAAAGGTTAATATGTGTCTATAAGTAAAGGTAGATATAGGTATACTATATCTAAGTAAGGGGTGCTTACACCACCTTACCCAGGCTGCAAGTGCAGGCCTGTGGTGCCATTTTGGAAGGCTAACCAGGGTTGGCATAATACATGCTTCAGCCCCTGGTAGGCCTCTGGGGTACCTATGCCCTGGGTACCTAAGGTACCATATACAGGGACTCACAAAGGTGGCCCAGTAGCCAATCTGTTATGTACCTAAAGTATATGGAATCCATTTTATAAAAGCAGATAGTTGGACTGGGATCCTGCTATTCAGGGCCCCAGTCGAAAACCAGCAAAACACAAGGCAAAAAGTGGGGGTAACCATGCAGTAAGATTCCACCTCCCTATACAACCCCCCCCCCCCCCAAACGAAAGGAGACAAGGCTATCCTTGTCCGGGTAAGCCTATATTGACTAAGTGGCCATATAAGGAAGTACCTGCACTAGCATGGTTTCCCCCTGTCTTATGCTCCACTAAGCAATCCCTCACCCTAAGGGTATCAGTGGGTCTCCACCAAATGGAATCACTACCTGTGGGGTGTTTTGGCAAATTAAAAGGCTGGTGCTGGGATGGAGTATTGAAGTGAGGCCCCCTAAGGGTGGGCTCAGCTTCCTCAATCACTGTTTACTATAAATGCCTCTATTTCCATGACTGAGTTGCACTGTGCTCTCAGGCTCAACCTCTGGCTGCCTACAGCTGGGGGTTGGATCCTTTGGCTGGAACACTGGAAGGCCAGGTTTGCCTTGGCAAACTTGGGACCCAGTGAGTCCATCTGGGGGAGGCCTGGCACAGAAGTAATCTCAGAGTCACTTCCTGAGAACAGTGGAGGTTCCCACAAAGGTTCTTACTTGTTTCTCTACTGAGAATCAGTGGAACCATGTGATTGCTTCATAATAGGTAAGTTACATATCCCAGTCAGGATTAATTGCACAATCTATGCACAACAGACGCACACAAGAGCCTCAACATAAAAGATGCAGGGTTGGGGAATTTCAATAGCCCGAAGACCAGGACTTATTGTTTGGGACCAATAAAATTAGGATTCCATGTGTATATTGTCCTTGGGACAAGAAGGCCAATCCCCTGCTGCACAAACCCTTTGGCTGTCCGATTACAGTACCACATTATGGATCAAGGAAGGGCATTGCCTGCAGCTAAGGTTATTTGGGGGTTCATATGTCAATGTTGTTCGACCTTGTATTTTGGTTTCATTAATGCAAATTAGGGTGAGCGTTCTAAGTAAATGTATGTTCGACTGTGCTACTGACATTGGTTCCAGTATAAACCGGTGTACACATTTTCAAAGTTTAGCAGTGTAAAGCTATGTATAATGCTCCCAAAATGCTCCGATTAGATGCAACTCTTTGCAGAAGCTTGAACGCAAGATGGGTGATTCTTTGCTTTCAAAATAAAATGTTCACAAAAAATGCAACTAGGAAAAAAAATATTTTGCTAAACTACTGTAAAATCTTTAGGTACCATTTCTTTGCAGCATCATTTATAAAATGTGTTGATGCATGCCAGTATATATAAAAAAATTCCTAACAGAAAAATCAGTGTAAACAGTTTCAACACTATTATTGGAAACAAAAATAAACAAGCATTGGCAAAGTCAGTAGGTCTGAAACTGGTGGTCAGCCTTTTGGTTGTCAATGCTGGTCTTGTTTTGGCATGGCTTCTATAAAACCTAATTGGCATGGGTTCTGCCAGACCCTCACCATTATAACAAGCATGGCAAAAATCAACAAAAAAAGGTAGTCTAAAAAACCACACAGTTAAAAAAATATGTTCCAAGAAATAAGCGCAAAACCCAACAAATAGCTATCCAAAATTTACAATAAGATACCTCAGTAATAATCAAGCAAGCAGATAAGGGTGGGGCCCCGCAATATGTATCTGAATGAAGGCAAGAACCAAGTAAATAATGAAACCTGGTATCGCAAGGTGATTGAAGACCCAGTCAGATTAATCCAAAACAGATTCATGAGATTCTTCAAATGGGAATGGAGGAAGGATACCTAGGTTCTTAGGAATTCGAATTCATGACTAAGAAATTTCCTCGGACTCCAATATTATACTTCTTGCCGAAGATACATAAAAATCTTGACGAGCCACCTGGGAGAGCGATCGTCTCGGGGTGCGACTCTGTACTCGAGAGTATCTCAAAGTATATAGAGTGGTTTCTGAAACACTCAATGTACACTCATACTTGACAGATACGACTGATTTTTTTTAAGTAGAAGGGATGTCCTTTGATGAAAATACTCAAATGGTTATATTAGATGTAACCTCACTATACACCCAGATCCCCCAGGATGAGGCACTAGAGGTAATGAAACTACCTTGACGAGAGAACCTCCACACAAGGACCCTACCTCATTCATCCTAAAATTGGCAGAAATAGCCCTTAAGAAAAATTACTTTAAATTTAATGATCAATTCTTTGTACAAGTAAAGGGCACTGCCATGGGATGCCCTTATGCACCGGAGATGGCAGTGCTCTTTATGGCACAGTACGAAGAAAGATTTGTGGAAAGGAACAACCCTTTCAAAGATATCAAACAGTGGTTACGCTATATAGATGACATCTGGCTCCTGTGGCAGGGGAGCCAGGTGGAACTATTGGAGTTCCATGACTGGTTAAATAATAGACACGAAGATATTAAATTTTCCATCCAATGGAGTCACAACAAAATGACGTTCCTGGATGTGGAGGCCAAAAGTGTAGAAAATGAGCTTAAAATGACCCTTTATAAAAAGGAGACTGATAGGAATACCATTTTGCACCATAAGAGCGTTCATCCTAGAAGTCTAAAAGACAACATGCCATACGGCCAACTTCTTAGAATAAGAAGAAATTGCTCAGAAATAAAAGATTTTGAATAACATGCTGCGGAATTTTGTAGCGATATGAACAAAAGAGGATACCCCAAAAAAATTCTTGAAACATTCGTTCAAAAGGGCTAAATTTACACCAAGACATTCCTTGCTACAAGTGAAAGAAAAAAAAGGCACTCGACACACTCGTGTGCGTCACTACATTTGGCCCAGATGCCAATTTTTTAATACAATTTGTTTAAATTTATTGGTATCTCCTCGAAAACCTCGAATGTTCTTTTCCTAAACCAATTTTTGCAAGGCGTAAAAACCAGACATTCGGGCTTTACAAATTGTAGAACCAAAAATGTTATATATGCCATCATTTGTCCATGCCCAAAATATATATAGGGAAGACTAGTCAACAGATAAATACAAGGATGACGCAACATCGATCAGGTTAAAAAACCAAGTCCCAAATGCTCCAATGGTTGATCATTTCTCAGACCAAAAACATGCAGAGACTGATTTTAAATGGACGGTTCTAGCCACAATACCTGCAACTAAACGTGCATTAAAGGTTGAAAAAGCCCCGCTTCAGAAAGAAGCGTACCTCATTTGTAGCGCTGGGACGCTTACGGGCAGCCATGCGCTTTATAAATTCAATTTCATTTCATTCATTTCATTTCATTTCATTCTAAAATTCAATAGTGCCCTGACTGGTTTGAATAATATGTCAGAAATCGTAAGAGTTTAATCATACACAGCTGCGGCTTTTTTGAAAAATGAATCTAACTGCCAAACACAAATAAACCATGTGTATGATGAAATAAAACTGGGCTTGAACTACAGAGCCCAGAATGCACCGGTATGGCTTTCACATCAATGCCCCTTTTTAAAGATGCTAACTCCGCCTCCAAAATTTCTGCAGCGACAGAGTTGTTTCTGAGTTGCATGACTGGGAGGTAAGATGAAAAATTTAAAAACTCCGCTCTTTCAAAGTAGATACGCACAAAGTACTCCGCCTAACGAGTTGCCTTTGTTGCAGAAAACATAACAGCGCATGAAAGGTGACATACAAGGACCGCGACCGAAGTTGACGGCGTCGAGACGAAGGTAGGCGAAGCACTTAAAATATACTAGCTAAGCTATGAGGCTGTGTACGAATAACGTACAAATCAAGAGTTACAATGTTGCCAGATTTAGTGTAACAAACGGCTTTTCTGTTTAGGTACAGAAAGTCAAATACGGCAGCGTCCTGAGCTTAAAAACCATAGGAAGTAGCGAGCCTCGCATTGCACGAAAATAAAAACGAATAAAGGTAAACTCCTCTCGTAATCTGAGTGTTTGAGCTGCTAAACTGAAAAAAAGGAGTTCACCCTTCTGAAACTAAAATAAAGTATTTTTCCAAATTATGAACAGAATTACTGGGGCCATTGATACGGAAACATCGAGAAGTGCGCAGAAACGGTCGCTCCCCTCACCTCCCTCAACTGGTGGTATAGTATATACTACTGCTAATCAACTTGCTGTACTGTCCATATCTCGTTTATATCTCAATTGAATAGCTTTGTGCAGCGCTCGTGTCTTCTGCCTGTATTTCATTTTTAAAAGCTTTGTGCAGCGCTCGTGTCTTCTGCCTGTATTTCATTTTTAAAAGCTTTGTGCAGCGCTCGTGTCTTCTGCCTGTATTTCATTTTTAAAAGCTTTGTGCAGCGCTCGTGTCTTCTGCCTGTATTTCATTTGTAATAGCTTTGTGCAGCGCTCGTGTCTTCTGCCTTTATTTCATTAGTAATAGCTTTGTGCAGCGCTCGTAACCTACGCGCATTACATAGAAATTAGACAGTTGTTTTTGGGCTTTCTGTGCAGCGCTCGTGTTATTGGACAACTGACATTGATAACAGATAGCTCTGTGTATAACGCTACTTGCCGCACATAAACCTCCGCTAGCGCTTTCATTGTGGTGCACCTCGAGGTGTGTAGCGCTTTGGATATTTTACTTTCGTGCATTTGTTTACCTTGCAGCCAATTTGTATTGACCCCTTGGCCCGTCCCAGACCCTCCCTGCACCTAGATCCCGCCTCCCAGCTGACCCTCCCACGCTCCGCCCCCTCCACTCTCCATTTATGCCAGAAGTCCCAACGCGCAGCGTCCACGCGCAGTGGCCGGGCCCCATTCGCGCCGAAGGTGCGCCAAAGGTAAGCCCGTCTACGCCCGTCCGCGCCTGGACCGCGCCCAGCGCCAGACCCCCTGGCCCCCATACCACCCACCCCACCGCATTACATACGCCGCCTCCACCCTCCTAGCCCTTAACCCCGGCAGATTCTCCGACTGCGTGCAAGCCGCCCCCGGACACACCCATGGTCCCTTCACGTGTAACTCCTGCAAGTTTGACGGCACCAAGACCAACTCCACATCCACTAACACCAAACAGAGACCCGACACCAACCACCTAAAATGCATCCTGCTCAACACCCGCTCCGTCCACAAACACGCCATCGACCTCTGGAATCTACTAGACACCATCTCTCCGGACGTCGCCTTCCTAACTGAAACCTGGATGAACGCCTCCTCAGCCCCAGACATCACCATTGCCATCCCAGAAGGCTACAAGATCATTCGAAAAGACAGCAACAAGCAAACAGGAGGAGGCATCGCTATTGTCCACAAGAATTCCATCCGCATCTCAACCAGCTCAGACGTCAACATCGCTAGCGCCGAGCACCTTCACTTCCAGATCCACACCGACCCCAAGACCACACTCAGAGGCACCATCACTGACTTTATCACCCCACACGCCCTCTCCTCCAAGGACTATATTCTACTGGGAGACCTCAATTTTCATCTGGAAAAAAGTAACGACAGCAACACCACCGCCTTTCTGGACAATCTCGCCAACCTCGGACTCAAACAACTTGTTAATACCCCCACTCACCTCGCGGGTCACACACACTCGACCCCATCTTCACCTCCAGCAAACATATCTTCTTCAGTCACACCACAGCTCTCCATTGGACGGACCACAGCTGCGTTCACTTCATCTACAAAAAGACCGCAACCCACAACCATCCTCAACCTACTATGCGAAGAAACTGGAACAAAATCACCATCGACCAGATCTCCTCATCGCTTCTTCAAGACCCCCCTGCACACTCATCGAACGCCAACCAAGCAGCCATTAACCTCACACAATGGCTCACCAACAGCGCCAACAACCTAGCACCCCTGAAAAAACGTCAAATCAAACAAGGCAACAAAAACGCCCCCTGGTTCAACGATGATCTCAAGAAATCCAAGAAACTCTGTCGCTCCCTCGAGAAGGCCTGGAAAAAAGACCCAAATACCAGCACCAGAGACGCCTTCAAAAACGCCACCCGCATACACAATCAACTGATCCGAACTGCCAAGAAGGCCGCTTTCAAAGACCGACTTGACAACAACGCCCACAACAGCAAGGAACTATTCAACATCAAAGAATTCACCAACCCCACTGCCAACACCAACGACATCACTCCCTCTCAAGACCTCTGCGACTCCCTAGCTTCGTTCTTCCACAACAAAATCGCAGACATCCACAACAGCTTCGACAACCAACCCGGAGACCAACCCACCCAACCTTCTGCCACACCTTCACCCCCCTTAAACATCCTTAATGACTGGAACCCAATCTCCACGGATGATACCATCCGCCTGATGAACTCCATCCACTCTGGATCCCCCACAGACCCATGCCCCCACCACATCTTCAACAAAGCAGATTCCATCATCGCACCCCACCTCCGAGAGGTCATCAACTGCTCCCTCACCTCCGCCACCTTCCCTGACAGCTGGAAACACGCCGAACTCAGCGCCCTTCTGAAAAAACCCACAGCTGACCCCACCGAACTCAAAAACTACCGCCCCATATCACTTCTTCCATTCCCGGCCAAAGTCATCGAGAATGCTGTCAACAACCAGCTCACCGCCTTCCTCGAAACCAACAAATCCCTCGACTCCTCACAGTCCGGCTTCCGAGCCAAACACAGCACTGAGACCGCACTCATCGCCGCAACAGACGACATTCGAACTCTACTGGACAATGGAGACACAGTCGCCCTCATCCTCCTAGACCTCTCCGCAGCCTTCGACACAGTCTGTCATAGCACCCTGGTACAACGCCTCAGAAACATCGGAATTCAAGGAAAAGCACTGGAGTGGATCACCTCGTTCCTTGCCGGAAGAACTCAGAGAGTCCGCCTCCCACCATTCAAATCAGAAGCCACTGAAGTCATTTGCGGCGTGCCACAAGGATCTTCACTCAGCCCCACCCTCTTCAACGTATACATGAGCCCCCTCGCAACCATCGCACGTCAACACAACCTTAACATCATCTCCTACGCTGATGACACTCAACTGATCCTCTCACTCACCAAAGACCCTAACACCGCCAAAACCAACCTACACAAAGGAATGAGAGAAGTAGCCGAGTGGATGAAGCACAGCCGCCTGAAACTGAATTCCGACAAAACTGAAGTCCTTATCTTAGGTACCTCCCCCTCCGCCTGGGACGACTCGTGGTGGCCAGAATCCCTTGGAAAAGCACCCATCCCAACAGACCACGCACGAAACCTGGGTGTCATTCTGGACTCCTCACTCTCGATGACCAGACAAGTCAACGCAGTTTCATCATCCTGCTTCAACATTCTTCGCATGCTTAAAAAAACATTCCGCTGGATCCCCACTGAAACTAGAAAGACGGTCACCCACGCACTGGTTACAAGCCGCCTGGACTACGGAAACACCCTATACGCCGGTACCACGGCAAAACTTCAGAATAAACTCCAACGCATCCAGAACGCATCAGCCAGACTCATTCTAGACATTCCGCGTAAAGATCACATTTCTGGTCACCTGAAAAACCTCCACTGGCTCCCCATCTAACCCACGCACACAAAGCACTTTACGAACTTGGACCCGAATGCCTCAACTCACGACTTTCCTTCTACACCCCCTCCCGCCAGCTACGCTCCTCCCACCAAGCTCTTGCTGCTATGCCACGCATTAACAAAACCACCATGGGAGGAAGATCCTTCTCCTACCTGGCGGCTAAAACCTGGAACTCCCTTCCCACTCACCTTCGCCTCACTCAGAACCACCTAGCATTCAGAAAGCAACTTAAAACCTGGTTATTCGACAAGTAACTCCCCACCCTTCTCCAAGCGCCTTGAGACCCTCTGGGTATGTAGCGCGCTATATAAATCACTGAATTGAAATTAAGGTACGAGAAATTCCTCTTTAAAAATGTTAAGCGTCTTGTGTAAATGTCCATGGGTCCTAAGAGAAACTACACATTTTTTCTAGACGAACCACAGCCAAAATAAGGAAAACTTCAGAATAAGGAACTAAGAAACTAGCAGATGAGACAACTTCCAGCTTAAAAGGTACTTAGAGAGCATTAATTAAGAGCTATTCTATAAAGAAAAATTGTAATAAAAAATCGGTTCTGGTCTATATTTTATATAGAAAGTCAGAACAAGAGAAACAAAGAGCCCTGAGGAGAATCTAGGAAAAGATACCCTAAGATTCGAAACTCATCGGTATTTCAGCAAAGAGCATAAAAAAAAATTAGTCTTTCTTGTAAATACCAAAACAAATGATTTATTGAATATATGCTCTTTATGAATTTGATTTGTTCAACATATGAGTTATAAGTGACAAGTGATTTAATGTTATTTGGATATAATTGTGTGTGTATTGTAATAATTATTTTCTTGTTAATCATAGGGACATAAAATGTGTTTAAGTCTAATGTGGTTGTAAATAGATTGATGTAAATATATGTAAAGTTTGTATAATTTTTTCCTTTTTAGACCAAACATTTGACAAAAAAATAAAAGTATACATTAAATAAAAAAGGAGGTTCAAACTTAAAGAAATGTGTTTGGCTGAGCACAAATTATTAGAGCTCCCTAAAAAGTAAAAGTAGAGAACTAGGCAATATTTGTTTTTGTATACATTAGTTCCTGGCACTAAACAAAAGTACTTTGTGTGCCAACATGCTCCTTGTGAAAGAGCAGAATGCAGTCACTCCCTTTAGCTAGTTAATAGAGAATTTGTAATAAGCGCAAAAGGTCTTGGCTAATGCCAAAGCTACTTAGGGAGCCTTTTAAAGAAATCTCAAAAGTGCACCCGTGGTATATATCCTTGCATTTGTACAAATTTACGTCTCAAGAATTTAGAGAAGTAGGTCAAGAATCGTAGTCCTAGAAAATATTTGTAAACTTCATTTTATCACGAGCAAACCTGCATGTGTAGGTTTGCTCATGCAAAAATCTGTTAAGCGTTACACAAGTTCTCTCACCATATATTTTTTCCCCAAACCCTGGAAGAAGTTTTATGTCTGCAAAAGCAAAAACCACAGGTGATGGACAGAATGCAGAACAATGTCATACATTCACCCCAGTACAGAGATCTGGGCCTAAATCCATCGTTTGTTTGCACTCCACACCACCCCAGTTCAGACATGGCCATATGCAAATCAGTCTGACCCTGTGCCTCATGGAACAGTCCAGCCCGAACTGCCAAGCCATGCTTTCCCTGGACCAGAAACAAGCTTCCAAGGACCGGTTTCTGGCATTCCAGCAGTCTTCAGCCCGGCTTGCTTGTTTCCAGTCCAGGGAGGACCTGGCCTGGCAGTTCGGGCTGACTGGTCCCATGGGGCACAGGGTCAAGACTGATTTGCATATGGCTGGGTTCAAACTGGAAAGGCATGGTGAGCAAAAAAACGATGGATTTAGGCCCAGATCTCTGTACTGGGGTGAATGTATGACATTGTTCTGCATTCTGTCCATCACCTGTTATTTTTGATGTTTTATGTCTGCCATTATCAGGAATAACATTCCCAACCCCTCTCAGTATGGGAAAGAATAGAGAAGAGCAGGTGAAAACCCTTAAAGCATGCATGCTAGTAGGTCTGCACAGACTCAAAAGGGCATTCCAATCCTGGAACTATTGCTTACTGCTACCTTCAGCCCACTATGTAAACTGTGAAAAGGTGGAAAAATAAGGGAATTGCTAGTAGTCAAACCTACTATGGTTTGAGCCATGCCATAATCAGAGGCTATTATCAGAGCTTTTATATAATAAGATGGCAGTCATAATTTGTCACTACACTACATGGCACGAAAGGGAAAAGTGGGTTTTGTTATAGGGCAAGTAGATTTATGAAGCAACCTGCCACATGGACAGGTAGATATTTTATTAAATTACACACCCCTAAAGATGTGATGTATTTCCATATCATAATACTGTAATAGGACATTAGATCAGACAGCCTAGTGAAGAACAGTCAAGAATGTGATTTATAAACAGGCCCAAAAAAAACAACTCCAAATCTTGATTCTTTATTAGGTGGTTTTTTAAGGACAACCATGAAGTCTTATTGACATTGCAACCCTTTTTGTAATGAGTACACTGGTTTCATCAGGACATACACCAACCTGTCCAGTGAACTCTTAAATCCATCCATAAAGAGAAAGGTCAGTCTTCAATGTGTGTTAGAACTCCAGTGATAAACAGTCAACAATACTGTACACTACTTGACAAATCCCCAGCCGGCACCCAATATCAACTATAATGTCTACATGAAACGACTGTCTTTACTCTTGTTACTTACACAGGTCACAAATAGGTTATAAAAAGGTATGTTCTGGTGGTTTTAATTCTATTCTAGATAGAGTACGGTTTTAGGTTAAATTTGTGACTCAAATCCCTTCTACTTATTCCATCAGTGACCATGTACATTACACCAACTTGGAGGAGCAAACAATATCAGGCCATCACTGAATCAAGACATTACTCCTGCAAGCAAAGTGTCCAGGCTCATTCACAGAGGTATGACAAACTAGAAATATATACTAGACATGGTGCCTGCAGCATGGAATTTCAACTATGGACCATAAGGGGTCTTAAAGGCCATTTAATGTTTTGCCTACACAGCGCATGTGCTGTGAGAAGTATTGTTTACTCTTCAGTGGGCTTACGACCCGCTCACAGCACACTATTAGTTTTAGTTGCATCTAATTTGTAATCTTTTGATTGATTAGCTCCTATATACTTTCCTTCCTTGATTGGGTTAGCTACTCCCTGGAACATGGATTAAAGTGATAATCCTAATCTTTTTGTAATGCACTATTTTTCTTTATAAGCGTTTGATTATTATTCCTGGACGTGCAATGTGCTTTCCTGCTTCAAACACAGCCATACAGCTTCTTATTTATGTTCCTTTAACCCGATCTGCCATCTCCAGCAATGCTTTATTTGATTAGAACCATAACTGTTCTACCCCTCGCAAATCCACTGGCAAGCCAAATAGCTCTCATATAGTCGAGATTTATTTGTTCTGCGAATGCTTGTTTGCAACGGTTTTCAAACAAGTCGATAGAATCAAATGGCAAGCATGCTTGTTTTTTGGGAATAGTTTAATATTTAGCATTTTCCATTGCCATTTTGTTTTGTGGTAAATAAACGTGCGCTCGCACAGTGTTGTGCATTTGTACACGCCCATCGTGAAGGGAAATTCATCTGCAGGAATCCACCGCAATCCCCCCTCCCAATGGCTTGGCTGATCAAAGTTGACAAGCTGGGGCACCCAAAAGTGAGAGCAAGTGACTTTAAGACAAGACCACCATCAGCTATCTCGAACGCTGAAGAATAAAAGAAGTTCACGCGTCATATTTAATCAAATACTGACGTCAGTGGAATGATGCTGAAAATAGTTCACCTGCAAAAAAATGCAGACGACCAGATTTCAGAATGACATCAGACGGATCTGTGAATTGAAAAGGCGCTGCATACTCTGTTCCATATCATCTTATGTAAGTGGCACATGCTGCTTTCCAATCACGCCTGCTGTTGGCACACAGCAGCGACAACTAGCAGCCCAAGACCATCATCGGCAGCACGCAGACACCTGCTATGTTAGGTGCTGCTGCTTTTATACATCATCCTACCAACAGAAGCAAGGGACAACCATCAGTAGTGCTGCTAAACCAGCCAAAGTTGGGTAATGGTTCCGAATCCAGCAGGGCTAACAGCAGCACTACAACCAAAGCAAACAGCAACACTTACACGCCCCCAATACCACCATAGCGCCCAAAAACAATACTGACAGCACAAGCAGAGGGAATGGATGTAATCTATACTACTGCCACAGAACAAATAACAGAACGCACAAAAGAACACTATGGCAGCACCTGCCAAAAGAAAGGCTGCTCTGTATACCAGCAGACTACCACCACAGAGAGTACAAAGATAATGCCACCACCACAGAGGGTACAAATAAATCAAAGGAGACAGCAGACGCCACCACCCAAGTATACAGTCAGCACTGGCACTGGACTCCATACCAGTACACTGCCACCACAGAGTGCAAAAATAACCATTCGGATATATCGAAAGGAGCACCATTTAGAGCGAATTATACACATACCAGCACACTGCCACCAGAGAATTACAAAGAGCCCTAAAGCAACGCACCATCACCATACAAAGCATCGAGGGCTATGCAAAGAGAGTGCAGAAAGATTACTGTGATGCTAGGATCACTACTGAGAACGGGTGACCACTATACTAGGGCACTACTGTCACTAACCGCACAAAGCTAAAGACACTAGCGCTGCTGAGAGAATACTACTAACAGGAGCACCATTGAGAATAAGTGTGCACTATGCCAGCACATTGACACAAGAGAATTCAGTGATACTAGCAGCATACAAAGGGCACAACCACACAGACAGGCTCATTTGATATTTGATATTTATGTGTATTTGTAAAGCGCAGACGTTCGCTCCCAGGGGAGCATCATGGCGCTAAGCAAGCTGCGGAGAATAACAGAAAGGTGGATGTGGTAAGGATCAGACTAAATGGCAGCCAGGACGGAGGGGTCTGGTTGTTGGTAGACCCATGTTTTAAGAAGTTTTCTGAAGTTATTTTCATTATCTATGAATCTGAGGCTGACAGGCAGATTGTTCCAGGCTTTGGCGGCCAGAACATTAAAAGATTTACCACCCTTGGTCTTATATTTGAATCTGGGAATTAAAACCAGATTTGTCCCAGAGGATCTCAGGCAGCGTAGGGGGTTGTAGCGCATGAAACGCTTTGCAAAATAACGGGGCCCTGTGTTTTGCATTGTTTTGAAAACTGTAAGTAGTAGTTTAAAAAGAATTCTTTTATGCAGTGGCATCCAGTGCAGTGAATTTAGTGCTGCAGACGCTGATGACCTTCTGGGGAGTTGTAAAACCAGACGGGCTGCAGCATGTTGGATGCTCTGCAGTTTTCTAAGAGTAGATTTTTTCACTCCGGCCATAAGGCCATTGCAGTAGTCAAGTCGGGAGAGTATGAGGGCTACCGCGACTGACTTTCTGGCTGCAATTGGGAGGAAATCGAAAAAAAAATTCAGAGATTTTATTAATCCAAAGCAGCGACCGGCAGTAATCTTAACGTGATCATCAAAGGAGAGGGACGAGTCAAATTGAACACCTAGGTTTCTGGCTGATAGCACTGCACTTGGAGGGGCCTCTGATCCTAAGGGCCACCAATCTTTCGGGCAGAAAGAAAGATTTTTACCTAATGGGATAATTTCCGTCTTAGCACTGTTGCACCTAAGATGGTTAATATTCAACCACTTGAAAACATCAGAAAGGCAGTTTTTGAACCGAAGATCAATGTCGGTCCGCTGCTTGTCAATTGTGACGACCAATTGAGTGTCGTCGGCGTAAGACGTGACAAGAATCCCATGTGATTCTATCACAGCTAAGAGGGGTGCCATGTAAATGTTAAAAAACAAGGGGCTCAATATGGACCCCTGGGGCACTCCAGATGTGATGAGTTTTTCGCAGGATAGGTGGGGTCCAAGGGACACAGTCTGAGACCTGTTTGACAGAAACGATGAAATCCAGGCTAAGGCTGTATCAGTCACTCCAATCTCTCGCATTCGATTAATTAGGATGACGTGCGAGATGGTGTCGAATGCTGCTGAAAGATCCAACAGGATGAGGACAGCTTGCTTGCCCTCATCCTGCAGGAACTTGATGGAATCAGCTAATTCGATCAGAGCTGTTTCGGTGGAGTGACCGGAGCGGAAACCCGATTGCTGAGGGTGTAAGATGTTGTGGGCTTCTACAAAAGTTTTTAGCTCCTCATGTCCTAGATGCTCCGTGATCTTGCCAAGAATAGGAAGTAAGGAGATGGGGCGCATATTCGTCAAATCTGTTGGTGATTTATTCTGTTTTTTTAACAGGGGTTTTACTGTGGCCTTCTTCCATTCAGTAGGTACAAGTCCGGATTCAAGGGATTCATTAATGATAACATTAATGTAGGGGTTGACTGTGTCAATCAAGTGATGAAGAATAATAGGGGGACAGGAATCAGTGGGCGCTCCTGATTTACATGCCCGGATCGCCATGCTTGTCTGTTGCAGGGAGACAGATTTAAAAGTAGAAAGAAGAGGGTAGTTGACTGTTGCCTCTAACAGGGTTGTCGGAGGAAGGGGAAAATCTTTCTGAATGTTGACTATTTTGTCGACAAAAAAATCTGCAATTTGATTGCAGAGACTCTCTGAGGGGGGTATGTCAGTGGTGAGGGCTTTCGGGTGAGTGAAAGACTTCACTATGGTAAAAATAGTTTTTTGGTTTTGGTGTGCTTCCATTATAAGCTTTGTATAGTATTCTTTTTTTGCTATTTTTATGTCAGAGAGATATGATTTCCTCTGTTGGACATAATTTGTTCTAGAGGCCGTATTATATGCTTGTCTCCAGAGTCTTTCTAATCTCCGACATAGAAGATGACTCTCTGCTAGAGTCTGAGTGTACCAGGGGGCGTTTGGCTTTTTCTTCTTGGGGCCCTTTTCTTGATGGTTATTGGGCTCAGAATTGGCCGTGACAATTTGGTTCATCCAGATATGGAAGTTGCGAGAGTCAATTTCGACATCGCCAGTTCCAGTGGGGGGTGGGGGCAGCGGTTTTGACTCCAATTTAATACGTTCGGCCACTTTCTTCCAGTTAACTGAGAAGGAGGCTTGGACATGCTTAGAACTGGATCGGGTGGGAAGGGGTGTCATAATGTTGAAAGGGATGAAGTAGTGGTCGGTCCAAATTTGGGGTAACGGAGGGGAAGTAGAGAGGGTTGAAAGATTGGAGCATATGCCGTCAATAGTGTGTCCAGCACTGTGAATGGCTGTGTTAATGCGTTGGGAGAGTCCAAAGATGTTCAGGGACTGTAAGAAGGAAGTGGTATGGGGATCTACAAGTGATTCCATATGTAGGTTCATGTCACCAATGAGCGTGAAGTTAGGGTATTGTAACACGAGCGCTCAGAGTGCCTCATCCAGGGAGTTGAGAAAAGAGGTGGGATTGTCCGGTGGGCGGTACAGGAGCCCTCCCGATAGGGAGAAAGAGGCATTGATTTTAATAGAGAAACCCAAGCTTTCCATGTCCTTAAGATGACATAAGTCAAATGTGTGACAGGGAAATGTTTCCTTAATGATAAGTGCTACCCCGCCACCTCGACCGGAAGGTCTATCCCTCCTGAGGATGGTGAAGCCAGGAGGTAGGGCAATAGCCAAGTCAGGGTTCGAGGAGTCGTTGAGCCAGCTTTCAGTAATAAACAGGGCATCTAGTTCATGATTTAATATTAGATCGTGCACGTCCTGGCAATGGCAGGCTAGAGACCTGGCATTCACAAGACCTCCCTTGAAATAGGTGGAGTAACATTTCGAGGGGGCAGGCGTATCAGCTACAACGTTTGTGGGCAGGGGGGGGGGGGGGGGGGGGGGGGGGGGGAGTCCATTTGCAACGAGGGCATACCAGGGTGCTGGACAGGGGGTCAATATGAGGGCAGTCAGAACGATTGGGATCGGGTGGGGGGCGTAGGGACAGTAAATAGTTAGAATCGTACCTGATGATGGATTGCAATCCGGCAGCATGCCCTGCGCCCGGGGCAACCCGGTCGCGGACGGGCGCAGACGGGCTTGGCTTAGGCGCGGCTTCGGCGCGCGTCCGGCGCGCCCGCTGCGCCAGCCCGCTGCGCCGTCTGGTTGGCTTACACATTTTATAGGGAGGAAGAAGGGCGGGAAGGACGGCCCGACTTGAGCACTGTCCCCACCTGCCACACTCAAGATGGCGCCCACCGCTGGGCTGAAGCAGAAGAATAAGTAAGTAAAATGTGGTAGGGGTGTCAGAGTGCCTGGTAAAATCAATTCCCCTTTAGCTAAAACCCCCAAAGATAAAATGAGACAGTTTTTAAAATTATTACAAGACGCTACAAACGCGCAGATTTTCAGAACACAGCTCGCCTATTCCGTTTTTACAATTCCTCTGTCGCTCGCAGCCCCAGTTTCCCTCACCAGGGAGAGCGACTGTAGGGCACCGAGCGCTGCAGAGGGCTCTGTTAAGTACACCAGAAGGGCGGGAAGGACGGCCCGACTTGAGCACTGTCCCCACCTGCCACACTCAAGATGGCGCCCACCGCTGGGCTGAAGCAGAAGAATAAGTAAGTAAAATGTTATTGCTAGCTATCCCAGCACACAAAGCGCTTTTACGCCGAACAATTTCATGGCGCTTGCTGAAGTTTTGAAGTATAAAATTAAAAAAGGAATGTCAAATTGCTAATCAGTTTTTGCATTGTTAAGTATTCAAAGTTGGGTGAATAACCGTATTCAGTTGCCTGCAGCACTATGCTGCCTGAGGGTGACTGGAATAAATCTCAGAGGCAGGCAGACTGAGTACACATTATTTTCCTGCAACAATCTCTTAACTGATCAAGTTGAAGGGACATACTGAAAATTTCGTTATTTGGTAAATGCTTAATTGTGGGCGTCAAACAACTACCATAAAAGTAAACTATATCATTGCTACCACCTCAGGCAGCCAATTGTTAACTACACCTACAAACTTTTAGAGCGCCTTCAGGCCAACAAGGCTTAATTGCGCTTGCTCAGGAACAAGAAGGATTTAACTGCGATAAATAAATTGTGCAAACTTCACAACATAGAGCTTATGTACCCGTATAACAGCATTCAGGCACCAGGACTTAAGCCATTCTAACCGGTTACAGATGCTATATATAGTGTCATGGGGGCCAGCATGCCTTCATACAGAAGTCAAGTATGCTGCTGAAAGATCTCGACTACTCGACCGAGAGCCTAGAAATATTACAGGCAGGAGGTATGCCAGCCCCCAAGTTGGGCCCGACATGCCATGGTGGAGGTAGGCCACTGCTACCCCACTCTTGGAATGGTACCACCACCGAGAGCAGAGAGATCTCCCATGGCACAACTACTACTAGCCTGAGGCAGGCTTTGCACCACTACCAGCGAACAGACTGACAAACAGGCTGTCCTCCAAGTTGTTTTCTCTGTCAAGAACAGTTTTCAGCAATAGCTAGGTTTTCCCTTATATCACTGGCAGTTTGTAGCTGGTGAAACAATATTTGCAGCCTTGCTACGAGGGCTCTCTGCCCAGCACACCCGACCTATGAACTCCACGCATCACCGCTGAATAAAATCCCCTTCATACAGACCAAGGGCCGGTTTACAGTTTGGCAGACTGGTTACCCGGTAAATAACATTATGGATGCCCCAACACCTTATTACATGTGCATATCTGCAGCCACTCGAATTATGTGTGTTTACGACCACCGCGTTTCTGCATAATTACAGATTTGCACCAGTTGCCACAAAACGTATATTCTGACTCCCCCCAAAAATGAGGTCACGAGAATCAAAAATTACTTAACTTAGGCAAAATCTGTTGATGCGTAGTGGAGTGGAAGGCACAGTGGCTAACTGGTCACCCGTCTATTGTCTATTGCTATATTTGGGTGTCAGACTAGTACTAATGAAGTGAAACAGAAACCCAGATAGTATGTACAAAATGAAAAAAACATGGAGGTTAACACCATTAGAAAGTAAGTGACATTACGCCTCATAATTTACCTTTTCTTGTCCGCATATTATTGTAAACCCTGCCACATCATTTTATCCTCTACTTCCACATTTTTCAAGTGTCCCCGATTATATTTTACGACACTTTTAGGGATAATCTGTCACGTTTTAGTCGGAATAAGCAATCCGCCAACCTCTAAATCAGCCCCAGGTGGGCTGGCAGGGTGCGAGTTCTTGGTGCGTGCACGCACACGATGCGTAGGCAGGACTGTGGTTCCCAGAGAACTGCCTGGATTAAATAGGAAGCCAGATTCCTTTCTATTTAAAGAATTTCGTCATCCCGGAGTTTAACCCTAATCTCCCCATTACAAACAAATTACAGGCTGGCCTGTTCATTTCCTCCCATTCCACTTTGCCAGCACCCTTGGCATGATGCCTGCCTATCGGCCAATCTGTGCACCTATGCAGCTACGAGGTGGAGTTGGTTGGCACCATACATGTAATAACCAGGCCATGGGATTTGGTACATGAGGCCTGGGTTTACCGCTGAAATTGTTTTAAGCACTTCATAAAGCTATCTGAAAACGCTAATCCGCAAGACGACCGGGGGCTGCTCGAGTAAGAAAAAGTATTTTACATTTTATAGAAAACGCTTCCAAATTTGGACAACGCCGTTTTTTTCTATTTCTAAAAATAGTAAGTATGCAGTGAAAAGCAGAGGCCCGGAGGAGACTGCCGTTGCTATGGGGTTCTCCTTTTGATGCGCAACCTTCCCACCCCCAGATCAGATACCTCGTCTCTCCCAGGAACATGAAAACGCCACAAAAATAAGACCTCTTTCCTTCATCTGAGGGACCCTGGCCTTGTGGACAAGAGACCATGCCCCCAACTGAACTACTCCTGTACGAAAAAACAAACATCTGCCCGGCTGGCTGGCCTTCCCACTGGGGGTGGGGTGACTATGAGGTTAAGCAGAAGCACAAAGCACTGCATTTTTTTTTTACCAACCATGTAGCACTAAGAAAAAAAAATAAACATTACAAGAATACAATTGTAATTTATGTCCCGACTACCGCTACCAGAATGCATTAGTGTACTAAATGAAAGCGGAGTCTAACCGTGTTAAAATGACTGTTGTGCCAACTGAGTGCTGAAGACAACGCAAGGAGAACTAGGAAAGAGGGTGTCAGCACAAAGTTGCAGTGTGTCATGGGTAACCAAATAGTGTTTATATAGTATCCGCTTATAGCATTTCAACAATAAAATGTGTACCAGCAACCAGTTACCTAAGAAGCTTTCTTTATATGACCTCAGAACAGGATGTAGATTCTATGGATGGTGATTTTTAAACTGAAAAAAAAATAAAACTAGGTATTTCAATATACAGTTGTACTGCTTCGGTGTAAAAGAAGCTATGGAAGAGAATTGTGAAGTCGCGTTTTACAACAAGGCTGCTTTCTAGGGGCTAACGCGCCAAAGATTCTCTGGCGCTAATGCATTATAAACAGCTGGAGAGACTCTAGGCACGATGATAAACACTGGGAGAAGGGGGTGCGAGTGGGAAATGTCCAGGAACTCAGGCCAAGGGAGGCTTACAACCTGAATGGCACTTAACATGCATTGGCAAAGCCAACAAGTCTGACTTTTGCAAGCAGGCAAAGTGCTTTTCTTTTTTGTTGCAAACCCATACCACAAAAATATGAACACTGCCTTCTAAAACACCCTTCACTTACAATGTAATACAACGGTACGAGTGCTACCTAGAAAGAACTGTATTCATGAGTATATACACCCTTTAGTTTATATGCCCGACAGAAAATTACTGCCACAAGGCGGACAATGGACTTCTACTTACTGTAACTTAAGAATTTACATCGACAGGGATAATTAAAATAAGCAATGGCAAAGTCGATGTGTCTGGCCTTGGCAAGCTGGTGTGATGGGCTTTACTGCGAGAATAGGCCACAATACATTTTTTTTTAAACGAGGCCCCCTAAACACGACCACAGTGTACATGTACTTGCATTTTTGTTAATTCAATTGAGATTTACTAATGTGAAGTTTTACTTCTTTTGATATATCACAAGCCTGTCAGTTGTCATGCATTTTATTATTTTTGAAGGACAATCACTAGCTAACCAGGCACTAAAATCATAGGCGGTTACAGCGTTACGTCACTTAAACATTTTAACTTTAAAACACAAAAAAATCACCATCTGTCTGCCAGAAGTGCGGAAAAACAAACAGCTTTTGAAAACTTAATGTAAAATAAAAAATACGAAAATTTAAATAAGCCCATTTGGAACCCGGTTTATCACTGAAGAGATTAACTATTTTTAGGTGAATGTGAACAATGTGCACAGGCATTGTTTGTGCAGTCACTCAAAGGAAGGGAGCCAATGTGTTAAGAGTATTCCCCATGCAGTATGGGGTGAAGCAAAACGTGAATGACAATCTTACAGACCAATGGGTGAGACTGCTGATCAAAAGCCCTTCTGTATTATAGTATGCATGTTGGTTTTGGAAAAATAGTCCGGCGTGCCAATGGGCCAATATTAAAATAAATAAAGAGTGCAAAGAAAATATACAAAGGGAAAATAAAGCCCTAGCAAGGAAGTGCACTTCTTGGTAGGCAGGTTTACACTTGATCAGACACTACGCCATCAGCCATACAACGTGAAAGAGCAATGGTTAGCGTCGGCAGGTCCATTCCCACCACATGCCCTATGCTGCAGTGAGTGGAGGCGAATGTGAATGACCGCTGAACAGACCAATGGGATCAAGAGAGCCGACAAGTAAAAAAAAAAAATTTATATTATATATATATATATATTTTTTTTTTTTTTTCTTTTCAAGGTTATTTTATATTACAAGCGTGGTGAATCATTTAAAAATTGTCTAACTCTAACTGATTCGACTTCGCTAGACAGAAGCAAAGGGGAAAAAATGAATAAAATGATTCTTTAGTCTGACGTTAACAAAACGGCTGCAAAGAGTCAGTGGCAAATCCATTCTCGCATGCCAGGGTCATTTCATGTATTGGAAACACCTGTGTGCAGCTAGAAGAGACTACCGACACCGAGGACCACTAAAGACCATAGCAAGTGACTGCGATTAATCAGAAAGACACCCGTGTTTATGGGCCCTCCTTAAAAATAAAAAATAAAGATGTCCTGAATTCCACTAATAAGTAGGGGGAAGTTGATTCCAAGTGGCCAGACCTGGGTAGCCGAGGGACAGGACGGCCTACAGTCCATTTAAACCTAGAACGTGCATCAAGCAGATCTAATTTGCAGTGTTGTAGCAAAGACGAGACATTCTAGACTAGTCGGCGCTGGCACCCATTTTAACAAAACCTTGACCCAACCTTCACCTTTCACTCCCACTTGGCCTATTTCAAGTCATCTGTAATCCTGATATTACCACTACTGTTGGCGGGTATTACACGAGATCACTACCGACCCCCCCCCAGCACCCCTATCTGAAGGGGCACAACAGGGAAATATACCTCTACGTGTCCCCTAATCTTCCTTTTATCCGACTACCACCACAGCCATCGTCTCCTTGCACTAATCCAGAGCCACTCAGGACGTGCTGGTTGTGGTTTAGCTCCATCAATTTCTTCCTAATTCCTTCAGCCATTACTTCCAAATGTTTACTAATGCCACTAGTCATTACTTCCCTGCACTTACTAACCACACCAGCAATTGCTTAATCACACCTTCTAAACCCACAAAGCCATTACTTTCATGCACTTAACGAGCATTGTCACTGACAGTCTTCTAACCACGCGCTAGTCAATGCTTCCAAGCTCTGAACTCCACTTCCTAATGTTCCATCCTTCCCTGTCTGCCTCGATTAACAACTACTGCTTCTAGGCTGCCTTTCAACACCTTAAGTGCTTCTCCGTGCCCTTTCTGACCACTTACACACCGATTCCTCACACTATTCCAGACCATTCAAGCTATTGCTTCCTCTACTCCCATCACCCACTTTTTTAGGTCTTTGATACCAGCGCAACATGCTTCCTTAGTCCCTTCCTAACCCCACTAGCACCCGCATCGTCGTTTCCGGACTGCCACAAAGTCAAAGCATTTTCTCATCGCACTAAGCATTTGTTCCTCACACCCTTCCCGTCTCCAAACACCGCAAACTCACTTTTTGTGCTTCAGTTTCTCTTCCATACTGGAACAAACAACACATCACTCCTTCAAACTTATAAAAAAAGGTGTATTTTATTTCCATCCCAAAAATTACTCAGAAAACCACATGCTAATCCACTCACACCAAATTTTAGATACATGTACTCTTTTCTCTTCTTCCAACATTTCTTCCCACATATGCAGTTCTGAAAGGAGCCCACAATCAATCCTCACCAAACATTACATTATAAAGATAATTTATTTCATGCAAAGCCCATAAAAACTGAGTAGTAAAATACAATACTAAGCTATAAAAATAAGCAAATATTTTGGGTTTTTTTCATATATAAAAAAACCTTAAAATCAATAATACTCAGGAATTTGAATTCTTAATTCTGCATAGTATTTTACAGAAAAAAACATTTAATCAGTTCATAGTCTCTGCCGGTGTCCTTCAGAAACTAAATAAGACCATTATCTCCAGGCATCATGCGGAAATCGTGGAAGCACCAATACTACCATCTGATAAGTAATGGATTTTAGTAGTGCTAGTGCAGACCTTGTTGTCCACATAGATCTGAATAGAGTTTGAGCCACAATGACATATGGGAAGCGAAGGGAGGGAAAAAGTCAAAGTGAATCTCATCCTCGACGACTGTGGCACACGCCAAGGCCCACTGGTGGATTAGACTGTTTAAAGCCACAATTCCATATCTTAATCTGAGATAGCGGGGTCTAGCAGATGTTGGAAGGACAAGTCTAGCGTTCTCCAACCTTTTCTGTAATGTGAGCTACTTCTGATCGGTGAAAATCGTTGAGAGCTACTGAAGGCCAAGTAGCTTGAGTATTATTACCAGACACCACACCACCACGCTCAGCTTACTTCATTTTAAACCTAATGTCCAGGATCCCGTTACTGGGGTTTGAACAAAATACTGTGACTAGGGGGTACCATGATAGGGCTGCCATGGTTAACAGTGAGTGCACGGAATGTGGGATGTATGAACATGTGTGACTGAATGGGATGGATGTGTACGAGTGACTGAGAACCTTTATTGCATGTACTTGCGGCATAGGACATACCTTTTTGCCACGGCACTGTTACATTTACAACAAACATACAATTTATTTTAATGGGAGAAATGTAATGTGCAGAAAAATGTACTGCAAAAATGTTCATAAGGAAACCTTATCTGCACTTGATGGAACATTTTACGGCACTTTAAATTTTCTCATTAAAAAAAGTGGCTGTATTTTCAGTTATAAATATGGCAGCGTGTCTACCACTGGCTCAAGATGCCTGCTGTGTGTAAATGCAACCCTTTGAAATGGGAGAGAATTCCACTGAAGTGTTAACTTAATGTTTATATGCATTACAATCATAAAACTCATTTTAATGTTCAAATGTCACGGTGTCTTTACAAACAGCAGACATATTACTCCCAGTGGCTTGTAGACATGGTGCCACATTTATAACAGGAAAATCAAGTCATCTGTTTAAATGTGAGGAATTTAAAGTGAAGAGACATGCTTCAAACATTAGGACTTTATTGGCTTAATTCAAAGTAGAGAAAACATTAAGACAATGTTTCATAGAAACATTTGTCTTTACTTAAATTTCTCCCATTTAAAAGAAAATAACTATTTTTCAGTTATAAATATGGAACTGTGTCTACCAGCCACTGGGAGAAAGATGCCCGCGGTTCGTAAATGTGACACTTTGAAAGGGGAGAAAATTAAGATGACGAATCATTACATTGAAAATTAAAATGAAGAGTTAATCATTTAAAAGCATTCAGAAATATTTTGTTCTTATGCTCCAATATTGAGCTGAGAACAACTTATTTAAGAGTTAAAAAGCTCAGTACTTCAGTTTTGACCGTGAGCTACTGGCAGCTCGCGATCCACTGGTTGGAGACACTTCCAGTGTTTACAGAGGTGTGCTGATTTCCTTAATGCGAAACTCCTAGTTAGAGAACTGCTTATGGATCGTGTGATCAATGATTCCCAAAAATAGGTCTTATAGCTGCGTTTAATCATATTTGCAGTCTCAGCTGATTGAGGGGAGCTCCACAATTCAAAACACCCTGCGTGGACAGCACCATCCAAATGTGCCTGAACCAACCCAGATATCCACAGTAACCAAGGATACAACATAGTACAAGGTCTCCCTGGATATCTTCAGCTCCAGGGTGTGCCAGAATCACACAATATAGCAGTGGTCTCGGCCTGGCCATAGCCTCAAAGGACATTGGGCACAGGTGTAGTTGAGTGTATTAAGTGGAAAATTTAGCAACCGTTTAAGAAATCGTAGCTCACAGTGCAATAGGTTAGGACGTTGAAGAAGCCCCATAATCCCGATCCATACAGGGCTGTACTTTGAACTTGCGCCTTGCACCTCCAAGGCAAGATGCATTAAGTGGCCGCCTTCGTTATAGGCAAAATAAAGGGTACTCCCAGTTCACTAGGCCATGATGTTTCTTAAGTAGATCAAATGCTGCCTCCACTTCATTGTGTGAAAAATGTATTCCAAGGTACCAAAAATGGGTGGTTTGGTTAAGAGGAGTACAGTTAAGATTAAGAAGTTCTTAATGCCCTAATGTGGGCAAAATATCATTAACTTTGTTTGCATTATTGATTAATAACCCTCGGGAGAACAAAATTCTCAAAAACAAGTTAATATGTTCTGGAGACCAAGGGGGTTTTTGAGACAAGGAGAGTCATCAGCAAACAAGAGTTGCCACCATGGTGCCACCCAGGGCTGGAGCATCACAAACAGGATTTCATATACATGTCTATATTGCATCACCATGTACCTCTGGTCCCTTTAATTGTTCATGCCACAAACTCTACTGTTTATCCAAAACATTACTTGTGCACTTCTGCAAAAAAACTAAAATACAAACAACCCCCTCCTACCAATTTCCTCTTACTCCTCTTCATACTCTACTTTCATTCCCATACTCTACTTTCTCTCCCAGTCCCCAAGCAACGACCACCTCCCGCACCCAGTCCCCAATCAACACCCACCTCTCGCCCCCCTGCCAGTCCCCAAGCGACGACCACCTTTGCCCCACCCAGCCAGTCCCCAAGCGACGACCACCTTTGCCCCACCCAGCCAGTGCCCAAGCGATGACCACCTTTGCCCCACCAAGCCAGTGCCCAAGCGACGACCACCTTTGCCCCACCAAGCCAGTGCCCAAGCGACGACCACCTTTGCCCCCCCACCCAGCCAGATTCCAAGCGACAACCACCTTTACCCCACCCAGCCAGATTCCAAGCGACAACCACCTTTACCCCACCCAGCCAGTCCCCAAGCGACAACCACCTTTACCCCACCCAGCCAGTCCCCAAGCGACAACCACCTTTACCCCACCCAGCCAGTCCCCAAGCGACAACCACCTTTGCCCCACCCAGCCAGTCCCCAAGCGACAACCACCTTTGCCCCACCCAGCCAGTCCCCAAGCGACAACCACCTTTGCCCCACCCAGCCAGTCCCAAAGCGACAACCACCTTTGCCCCACCCAGCCAGTCCCAAAGCGACAACCACCTTTGCCCCACCCAGCCAGTCCCAAAGCGACAACCACCTTTGCCCCACCCAGCCAGTCCCCAAGCAACAACCACCTTTGCCCCACCCAGCCAGTCCCCAAGACACAACCACCTTTGCCCCACCCAGCCAGTCCCCAAGCGACAACCACCTTTGCCCCACCCAGCCAGTCCCCAAGCGACAACCACCTTTGCCCCACCCAGCCAGTCCCCAAGCAACAACCACCTTTGCCCACCCCCAGCCAGTCCCCAAGCGACAACCACCTTTGCCCACCCCCAGCCAGTCCCCAAGCAACAACCACCTTTGCCCACCCCCAGCCAGTCCCCAAGCGACAACCCCCTTTGCCCCCCAGCCAGTCCCCAAGCGACAACCCCCTTTGCCCCCCAGCCAGTCCCCAAGCGACAACCCCCTTTGCCCCCCCAGCCAGTCCTCAAGCGACGGTCCCCTTTGCCCCCCCAACCAGTCCCCAAGCGACGACCCCCTTTGCCCCCCCAGCCAGTCCCCAAGCGACGACCCCCTTTGCCCCCCAGCCAGTCCCCAAGCGACAACCCCCTTTGCCCCCCAGCCAGTCCCCAAGCGACACCACCTTGCCCCCCCAGCCAGTCCCCAAGCGACACCACCTTGGCCCCCCCAGCCAGTCCCCAAGCGACACCACCTTGGCCCCCCAGCTAGTCCCCAAGCGACACCACCTTGCCCCCCCAGCCAGTCCCCAAGCGACACCACCTTGGCCCCCCCAGCTAGTCCCCAAGCGACACCTTGCCCCCCCAGCCAGTCCCCAAGCGACACCACCTTGCCCCCCCCAGCCAGTCCCCAAGCGACACCACCTTGCCCCCCCAGCCAGTCAGTCCCCAAGCGACACCACCCTGCCCCCAGCCAGTCAGTCCCCAAGCGACACCACCTTGACCCTCCACCCACAAGGCCTACTTCCTCATGCTGCCGTACTTCAGACTGTTTCTGGACCCCACCAGTCCAACACCCCCTGCTCTTAATCCCGAACATTACTTTCTCACACCCCTCACAGGATCGCTTTCCGTCTCTTGACTGTAAGTAAGTAAATATTTTATTTGTATATGATTAATTAAAATCTTTACAAAATTGTCTCTTGACTGATGACCCACTTATTTGAATTATTCCCCTAAACCAAAACTCAATCCAACAATTGCCTCATTTCCTCATTCTCTCCCTAACACTTCTTCCCTACCCCTAAAGTCAACTTTGTTTTGTTCCGCAATATTTCCCCCGCCAAACGTGGCATCCATCTTCAGGTTACATCTTTCGGCCTCACTACCCCAACCAACAAACGCCAGGGCTTCACTCAAAGCAAAACAACAAACGGAACACAAATATGCTCCCAAACTTGACTCTGCTATGCTCCCATGAAACCACCATCTCCGCAGTGCTTACATTTCAATCCTACTAGATGTGCTACCCTACTCCGTGTCACGCGATTCCTGCCCCTCACGTAGGTCAGCGGAGAACTGCCCATCCTACTATTGTGTGCAGGGCTACCTGAATACCAGCCATAGCGTACAACACCTCCATCTATTCAAAAGACAAGAGTGGAGAAAGCGAGCCCACCCTGACCGCTCAAACGCGTTAAGAGGAGGGGTGGTCATCCGAGTGGCAAACTAGATTTATTATGACATGTCACGGTGTAAGCAGACGTCTACTGAATGCATGTGTTTTATTACGTCTACTGAATGCATGTGTTTTATTTATGCTTTGCGAGCACGGTTTCTGCCTAGCTGCGGTTCATTTGAAAGAGATAGAAGACATTTTAGGAAAAGTCTCCCTCCCCTCTTACTCGATTTCTGGCTTCCCAGATAAAATCACCAGCCGGTTGCCATCAGCTAACTGCAAAATCTCATAACCAGATTAAATCAGCTCCCTAGAAAGCTAGTGTAAATTACATATTCGAAGTTGACGGGAACGTGTGATGCGACATTCCAACTTGCACTTAAGCTAAACACCTGGAAGGCAAGTTTGACAACTAACTGCCCCGGAAAAGTGAAAGTGCATCAGAAACCTACGTGCGCGAGCCTGACCCCGCACTCACCTCACGCTGGGAACAAGAGGAGACGACTACAAGCACTCGGGTCAAACTTGACCTAGAGGATCGTGGGAGGAATACCCCCTGAGAAGTGAGGCAGCTCCCGCACAACCCTTCAAGTGAACTAAGCCACGCGTGGGGTGAAGGCGAGAGCTCTTCCAGTGTTAAACCGAGGGGAGCTCTAACCATGACCGGGAGGAGAGTCCCGGAGAGAGGAAGGATGCTCTGCTCTCCCACCTCAATAGGGGGCCATGGGCTGGGAGACCCCAATAATTGCGCGACTAGCGCCCTGAGAATGGGGTGCGAAGGCAGGCAACGCTCTGTTGCATGCATGCAAGCATCAACGTCGGGGAGTAGGTGGGAAGAAAGGGACCCTTCCCTTATGCAACAGCCCACACTGGAGGAAAAGTAGCCTCCCGGGAGGAAGGGACCCGGCATTTGCTCCGGGTCCTGATGAGGAGAACCCCAGCTCGTGAACCTGTACTCGCCCCCGTGAAGACCTTTAGGCAGGCTGAGGGCTCACAGATAGTTAAAGTCTCATCACAAGGCTTCGCCAAAGGGTCCTCACTCAGCAGAAGACCCCAAGTGTCCAACGGGAGAGAGCAGGCAGCGGTCCGAGCGCCACACTTCCATGAGCAGCACACAGATAGGCGAACGCATACTTGTGACATTGAACCTTCCGAAAATGTAGGACACTCCTCCAGTACAAGGGGGTCCTTTCAAATTAAATACCGAGAAGCCATCACCCCCCCCCCCCCTTTACTTGTACCCGCCACCGACCCTCCGTTCCAAGAACTGCCCAGCACCTGAAGCAGCTAACCGGAGAATCCCCTTAGTCAAGGCGGTCAGCGCATCCCTGTTCTACAGCGGATGACCCCACACTATGGATGACCTGACGCCCCTGCACCTAATATCAATGACCGCGCGTACCTCAACCCCCGTGCCCGCGTCCTCACCCCTTAGAAAGTCTCTCCAGATGCAGAACAGTCCAAGCAGTGTACCTTGTATCCTCCGTTCAGACTCCCCCTCCTCCGGCGCCCCGCCGTGCTGTCTCCATATCCCCGCTGCTCGCAATGCCTTAGCAGCCCACTGAGCCTCCGCCGCTACACCGCGCCTTATAAACCGCGCGCTGGTCGCCGGGAAAGGAAGTCCCCAGGGCCGAGTTCAACGAGCGGCAGGGTTCGTTCAAAACCACACTCTCCAGCATGCCTCGCGCCCGAGGTGTGGGCTGCAGCCTAGGAGAGTGACAGCGCCCAAGTCCGGTCCCGTTACTTTGCTGCTACTCGATTGGCTACGCGGGTCGCACACGTGCAACAAGTGAAAGACTTTCAGAAAGTGCCGCTATACTGGTACCCGAGGCAGCCTGTCTTCTATGTCTATCGGTGAATTTGGCTAGACTTCAGTTAGTGACTGAAAGTGTAGTGCTGAAGGTTGGATGTCAAATGTGTAAGCTCTTCCTCTGAAGGACGCACTGGCATTGTTTAGGAAACAATTGACATAAAAAAAAATACTTTAATCACCTCACTCCAATGGCAGTTAATGGCCACACAGTACCTTTCATTCAGTCCCAAAATTGGCTTCATGGTCCATTCTTAATAAGGCATGTCTGTGACGGCCTTTGACTGCGGGCAAATCCATAGCTGCCAAGGTTTGAGATTGCTTATGTGTGATATTTTCACATTCAACAACCAAGGTGTGACCCTTAAGCAAGGCTTGAGTCGGGGTACCACGCAGGTGGACGGCATCCCCCACTTATTTTACCGGGTGGACGCCGTCCCCTCTGCCAAACAGCTGGACTTCACTCTTTGGCCTCTCTTGGACGAGGAGCTCGGAGCTCACAGCTCGCTGCTCACTCGCTGATTTCTTAGATGCAATCGCATCTAAGGGGTGAGCGAGGGGAGGCAATGAGCCAGATGGTGCAAGCCACCTTTTGTGCCATCACTTCCTGTCGTGACGTCACATCCGGTGACAGCGTCCCCCCACTTCTTTTTTTTAGGACTTGTGCCCTGCCCTTAAGGGTCATAATTTCTTGCTAGTAAAATCAATCAATGAAGTCCATGGAAACAGATAAATACCAGAAGTTACACCCATATGAGCTATGAGAAACTGTTAGAGGAGCTTGAAACTGCTGCAAAGAACCTGAAATGGAAGGGCACTAATCTCTCCCTTATGTGTTTCATTTATGTTATAGCGCTCCGCATACCAGTGTAGGGTGTCAGAGCACTTTACATCATACACACTTTATAGAGAGATGATGAATCATAAGTGTGTAAATCATTCTATAAGAAATGTTACATAAGAAAGAGGGGAGTACGGCAAGGGTGCATTCTGTCTCCATTCTTGTTTAATCTTTACATTAATGATTTGGAAACTGCACTAAGAGCCACTGGGGTTGATTACCCGTGCCAAGGACAGAGTAGTGTCACCGTCCTGCTTTACCCGGATGATGCCGTCCTTATATCCAGGACTGCAATACCTTTGCATTCTCTATTAACAGCATTCTCCAGTTCTATGATGGACCAGGATTTGGCAATAAATAAGTCAAAATCTTACATAATGCAAGTGGGGCAACGACCCAAAAAAGTTTTCAATTCAATGCTGGCCCTGCTAAAATCCCCCGCACTAACGATTTCTCTTATTTAGGTGTTCTTTTTGATGATCATTTTAAATGGGGTCCATTAATCTTGAGGAAAAAGGGGGATTTGGCCCTGGTGAATGTGGCAATCTTTAATTTTGCCGCAAAAATAGGGAAGAAAGCAATTGGAGCCATGCTGAAAGTTTACCAAGCCAAAAGCATGGCTATAGCTAGCTATGGAAGCGAAATCTGGGGACACATTGCTGTGGATTCTCTCCAGGTGGTTGAGAATGACTTTTTGAAGCGCATATTGTGTGTTCCGCACGGAATATCTAACCTAGCGGTCCATGAGGAATTGGGGGTCACCTATCTAAGTAATGTTCTTGCTCTGCGCCCTCTGATGTTTTGGTTGAGTTGCTGGTTAAACAGAGAGTTAACTCTTAACCATTTAATTTTAAGAGAGTGTTTTTCCCTCGATAATGCATCTTGAATTCCCTGGCTTAACTACATTAAAACCAGCCTGGAAGGGCTAGGGGGCGCTGATCTTTTTTGTAATACTGAATCCATTGTTAAGAAGGATGTGGAATTAATTAGGGTAGCCTTCTTAACCTCGAGGAAATTGGACAGGGAGGAGCAGAAGATGCAGAAACCCAGTGTTCATACATTTTTAATGCTCAAAACAATTCTGACAACGGAACCTTATCTAATGGGGTTTCTATCAATACAGAAGAGTTTCTTATTAACTAGGTTTCGGATGAACCTTTTTCATCTCTTGCTAGCCAGGCCTAAGGGATACAGTAGAGGTCAAGGCCTGTGGCTGCGAAGGACAGTCTCCACAGGATTTGCTGCATTTTATGTTTTTATGTAAGTTTTATGAAACCCCTCAAAGGTATTTTTTGGTTCACATTTTAACCCCATGGCTGCTAAGGCAATTCCCCTCCTGTGCTGGAGATTGCTCTATTTCATTGTTTTATGACGAGCTGGGCTCGTCATCAGTGTACGAGGAGGCTACACCATGACGAGCCCAGCTCGTCATGAGTGTGGAAGGGGTTAAAAACAATGAATTTTATTCAGGCCCGTCCTGCATTAATGTATCTGCAATTACTGAAAGAGGACTGTATTCATTTTATAGTGGAGTTTTTAAAAGCTACCATGAAATCCAGGGCCTGCATGGATGTTTAAACAATGGATGATCTATGTAGGCTCTATCAGACCTAGTGTGCACCATTAAGTAAATAAAATAGGAAGTTATGTTTTTTGGGCACATTACACTTTAAAGGTTCTGATCAATTGGGGAGCTTGGATATTGGGCTTTATCCATAAATTGTGAAAAGGCTTACATTTTTTAAATCATGTTTTAACATATAACTGTTTTTTAGGTTTTGCCTGCAAATGCTCACTACGTGAGCATTCGCTAAAAAACCTATTGAGTTCTATATATGATCGATGACCCGCCTCTGCCTCTCATTGGCTAGCTCCATAAATGGAGGCTAGCCATTGGGAGACAGAGGCTGTCAATCGCGCTTTCTCCCGAAAACGCGATTCGGGGGCGTTTCTGGTGCTTTTTTTAAGCCCCGCCCCTTTGTCCCGGGCCGCGCTGCGATTGGCTGCCGGCCCGGGACACCCCCGTGACGTCATTCCCGGGCTGCGCTGTGATTGGCTGCCGGCCCGGGACACACCCGTGACGTCAGCCAATCACAGCGCGGCCCGGGCCGGGACCTGACTTGTTTTTTTCTTCTAGAGGAAAAGGGGAGATGTGTTATGTTAGGTTGCTTAGTAACATATAATGTTACTCAGCATGAATGTTTATATTCAATAAAGTAACTGGTATTTGGGAGTTGGACATGTTAGAGAAAGGTTGTGTCTACCTGTGCTCCTCAGCTGGAATAAATAAATGTACTTGTTCACGAATTACTGGAATTTATTTTCGTCAGTGATGAGGGCAGGGACACAAACCGATGCCGTTCAGTGCTTTAACGATACCCTGCCTGAATGTCCCTTGCATGCGAGTGATTGGTGTATATTTATATGACAGTAGCAGAGCACTCGGAGTGCTGCTGCTTCTGCCTGCCCAACGCCTCTCGTTGTGCAAACGAGCTTTCAGAGGAGTCGTCAGACATGTCCAATGGCGAAGAGAGTCGAAGAGCAGAGGATATACATTTTCTTAAATATTATATTATTTCGAAAGCACATTGGAACTTGATGTTATCCTTTCCATGCAGAATTAATGTGTCTCGGTGACTTAGCCAGGCATCAACACAGCGAATGAATTGGTTGTATGCATTCTGTAAATCGAACTTTACCTTGCGTCACGGCATCTGATTGGCTGTTAATTTAAGGGCATCTGCGATTGGTCCCCTTTGATACATATAGAATACATACATGCATAGTAGTTAAATAGCACCCTACTGCACGTGACTGTCGATTTGGACTTTAATCCCACCTCCATGGAAACAAAATAACACATTGGCGGTTCATGTTTTTATGCTGCGTGCAGGCGACAGTCAGAACGCTGTGACGTCTGGCAATGCTCGGTGCCAGACGTGCGGCTTGTCACGTGTTCGCGCGGAGTGTCTTTCGAGGATCTCACCAGTCCCTGTCGCATTCAGTCGCCAACCAGAGTCCAGGCGGTGCGTCAGTCATGGATTTGCAATCTATGAGAAAGGCATACTTAGGGGAACGGCAGGTGAGTCTGACCATTACTGAGGCGTAAAATCATTGTTGTATTACATTAGTATACAGGCCTAGGTTAGAGAGACTTAGTGCAAGGTAAGAAATACAATTACACGTGTGTTTCATTCCTTCTGTTATAACTATAACTCATTTCATATAGTGCTATATAACGTATTTTTGTCGTTTCTTAGCGCTGTAAATATCTGATGTATCCACAGCTCTCTTTACCAGTCGCCCATTCGTTCATGAATTCACTGATACTCGAATGTGTTTTCCCAGATCACTCCATGTCATTGTGGATGCAACCGGCCATCTATTGAGGTTTTAATTTAGCAATCCGGTGTAATCTCCGAATTAAAGCCCGGCTCGCTATGATTGCTTCAATTGCAATAAAACGCCGGAAAGCATTGATTTCTGAAAGAAAAAGCACAAGGACTGGATATTGCGTCCTTTGTGACACACCAGTTGTGTGTAACCTTATCAGTGAACTGGCGTCAGCCGGATGGGAAATTGAGTCTGCCTAGTTACCGAGAAACTAAGTTGCGCTCGTTTATTCTTTGCCATCTCGAGATCATACTTACAAACATTACTAGTATTGTACCCGGAGGCTTGCTAGACACTCACAGATGTATGCAGCAGGTGACTTAAACCTGCAATACAACATGCCAACAACGTTGTCATGGGTCTTCTTGCATTAATCCCCCCTTCCCTTTTCCATGACAATGTTCCATCGCTGACAGTTGTAAGGGTTTTTCTGCGAGATGCCGACCTCTTGGTAGTGGGTGAATAAACAGCTCACTTTTCTTCACTTACCCTGCCTCTGGACTGTACGTATTGTCCACAGTTGTACTTCCTTCTGTTCTCCGGATCTTTGTTACCGGAGTCATTTTTTTGTATGTCCACCCCGGTTTATCACTATGAAAGGAAACTGCAAGAACCTATTTGGATTGGTGTGTATGATGTCTCTTATTTTATTGTATTTTTATTTGAAAGGTTTTATAAAGCGCGAACATGACCCTTACAGGTATTGAAGCGCAGTACAAAGTGGTGAAAGCACTAATAAACCAACACAATGGAATAAATGATTTAGTTAAATAAACACACTGTCAAACAAAGGGGGGAAACAAGCAAGGTCAGGGGCAGGGGAGTCAGCAAGCCTGGAGGGCACAGTACAGTTTCAGAAGGTAAATAGAAATAAATAACAAGTGAACCGAAAAAGCATAAAATAAATCGAACAAATGGTATAAAAGAAGTATCACATCCGTAGTAAAGAGGGGACTTGAGAAGGAAAACCAGTTAATGCTGTTAACGTTCACTCAAGATTAGCCATTTGACCTGTTTCTTGAAAGATGCAGTAGATGGGTTTGTTCTGATCTTTTATTTCTTTTTTACTTCAGCTTCATCAACTATTGCCTGCAGGTTCTAGACAGAAGTCTACTTATTTATGACTCTAGCTCATCAGTGATAGAGCGCCCATACTTACTCAGCTTCAGCCCCTCTCTTCCCTTGGTTTCTCATTAAACTCTATGTGAACACAGCCACAATAGTGTGAGTGGTTTGACCTTTGCCTAAGAAAAAAGCCGTAGGATCACTCCACTGAATCCGTAGGCAGTAAATACTGCCATAAAAGCGGTAGCCTACCATACCGCCTAAATCGATAGGGTTGGCAAGTATTCAACACTGTCACCAGTCCAGGTTTTCACTTGCTAGCCTGTGTTCTATCATTTGTAGTTCTGGTTTAGTTCAGTTGAATCAAATGTACTGACACACTAGCAGTAAAAAAAATCTAAGTGCCAGGGTGCTTGTCAGAAGGCCACCACAGTGTGCACCACCCATTGCCAGCGCTGGCAATGACAGCACTTAATAATGAAGGATAATTACGCACTTATATAGCGCACGACTACCCGTAGGCATCTCGGCGCTTGTAAAAAATACCGCCGGGAACCCTTCCTGGCCTTTCCCTGTGAGGAGCCCACTCCTGGGCACCCCCAAGGTGAAGTCAGGCATCCTCAGCGTTGTTGGGGCTGTTGTAGAGATTAAGCAAGCTATTGCCCAGAGGTGCAGAGTGGGGCTCATGATCAGAATAGGCACCGAGGCGAGAATTATCAGGTCCGAGGAAATTGAGCCCGAGAACCGCCGAGGCGGGAATTGAACCCTGGTCCCGGCCAGACTCCTGCATCAGGGTCTGCCGCTCTAACCATTGAGCCACACTTCTCTACCCAACATCTAACCATAACACTGCTACAATTGAGGCAATTCAGACTGTTCAAGGCTCCCAAAGCTAAAAGAATGGCTTGGACAGCAGGTATTAGTTTTTTTAATGTATATTGAAATAATAACAACTGTTGTTCTGCTCATCTTGAAACTGCACAAAAGCACCCCAATGTGGCAGCTGTCATAAGTGCTGGTGCCGAGCACTGGAAACCACCGGCTCAAATTAAGCACTACCACCAGACAATGATTTGAAATAGTGGAAAAAGAGCAATGCAACAGCAGCGTCCAGCTAGCACTGTACTGTGAACAATTATGGTTGTATTAATCTTTTTTTGTTGTTGCTTTTTTAAAAGTTGCTGGCTCTAAATTGAGATGGGAAGGTCTATTGTTAGTCAGTTTGCTGTGCTTCCCAGAAATCTATTTATTGTTTATTTTTAAGGAACAACTAAACCTTAAGATATTAACACATGCATTTTAACACGCTATCACACATACTTTAAATATCTGTGTTTCGCCTTTTAGGACAGTGCGCACATTTAAATGGATATTAAGAATTCATTTTTCTTGCATAATACTGGACTATTTTTGTATTATGTTTTATAGTGGACTTCTGAAACTTTTAAGTGCTGTAATTGAGGGGAATTCTATTACTCTGTTTACTGCCCCCATATGGCTGAGTTGGCCTTTCCAATGCCAGGAGTGAACACACAACTTACAAAGCTTGCTTCTGACTACCCACACTTAACCCTGGCATAATGAAACTAACAACTATGCAATCGCTCACTGGTTGATGACAACCATATAGTGCGTTCTTCGTGGAAACTAAAATTGGCAACGTTTTTAGTATATGCAAAACTAGATCAAATAAGTTGCATGGAATTAAATAATTTCTGTATCTCTAATAATCACTTTTTGTGGCAATTATCCGTGGGCCGTCCAAATCGCATTTATGGTAGACGGCCAAAAATCTCAGCTAAATGTTCAAAGAACTCCTAAGCCATACGGTAGGCTTGACATGGCACTAAACCTTAATTCAATACTTCTGCAACTTGGGCTGATTTCTCACTGCTGATCTTCTGAGATATGATTTGGTAGCCATAACTGAGCTCTAGAGCTGCAATGCTGTATTACCATCATCTGTTGTCCTTGCCATCCATCATCCCAAGGATCATGAGGTACTTGCCTGTTCCTGCTCAATGATTTGTCTGTTCTAGAAACAACAAGTGTTCCAAGTTTGGGAGGGTTGGTGTCGGATTTTTCTTAACTGCTAAATGTGCCTGCTTGCGGTCTTTGGTATGTTTGTTACTCTCATGCATGGCTTTCTATTAGAAAAAAACACTTTTCTGTTTGCCCTCTACTTGCCCTGGTGGGGGTAAAAATCAGAATGTTTTTTGGGTAGTCATTGTGGTTAATCATGGAGCCCTAGAGAGACCCTTTTCGGCACTTGGGCCTTGCTCTAGCCATGATATCCGTGTCACTTGCAACTGTTCATTCACTCGGTGATCAAGATCCCACTGTTTATCTTTTAATGAAAACAAGACCTGCCAGTTTTTATTAGTCACAAAAACGAAATGATGTCACCTCACAGATGAGTATTGTACTATTTCACCTTTCCTGTAACCCTTGTTTTGAAAGGACAAAGGTATCTTTGCTCCTCTCCCACCCCTGATGAGTTTTTGGCCCTTCAATTATGGTCTTTAACCTCTTTACCATCTCATAACGTTAATACCACCTATAATAACACACTTTCCAGACTCCCTTTCTGGAGGGGGAACTATTGGTGCTGCATCAAAAAAATGACTGAAGCACAAAATAAAGTGGTTTCAAAATGCAGCATGTACACCCCCAATAATGTGACCAGTAATGACTCCAGTATACTAAAATCAATAGGGGGTCCAAAGTAAGGGTATAGGCCTCCCAATGTGTCAACACTCTTCATTGCCGGTTTCACATAATGCAGTGGTAAGGTGAATGAATATCGGACTTGTAGAGTGTGAACATAGCCCAAGAGCGTCAAGGCGCTGTATGCGGAACCTGAGGGTGCAGACAAAGAGACATGCTCATACCGAAGTCTGTGAGAAAAGCCAGGTCTTTGAGGCTTTACGGAAAAGCGAATGGGACACCTGACTCGAAAGCTCTTCCGGGCGGGAGTTCCACAGTTTAGCAGCAGCAATGGAGAAAGATCTACCTCCCCATTTGACTTTCTTAAACCTCTGTACTGTTTACAGATTCTTATTTGAGGCCCGGAGCAGCCTGTTAGGGTCATAGCAATGGACGATAGCCTTAATTCCCTCTGGACCTGAGCCATAGTAGGCATCATGAGTCGGGCACAGAGTCTTGAAGAGGATCCTACGGTCCAAAGGTAGGCATTGCAACAGCTTAAGAGAGGCTGACTGAGTGATATTTTGGTAGGATCATCACCAACCTGGCCGCAGCATTCTGCACCATCTGCAGGCGTCGCACTAGGCCTTTGTTAATGCCCAAATAAAGGGCATTACAATAGTCCAATCTGGGCGTTACCAAGGCAATGATGGCTTGCTTACGTGCATCAAAGGAGAGGAAATGGGATATTTTTCTAAGGATCCTAATGATCCCAAAACAAGTGGAGACTGTCCTACTGACCTGCAAGTTGAGGGACAGTGAATTGTCCATGATAACCCCTAGGTTCTACCATGGGATACCGGACAGGGACAGACGCCAGGCACGTCCGGCCACCAATCACTGGACCAGATCTCCTGTTTACTACCAAAAATCAGGACCTCAGTCTTCTCTCCATTCAATTTCAGAAAATGTTCCACCATCCAGGAGGAGACTGCTTGCATACAACTCCTAAAGTTAAGAGCAGAATCCCTTATACAATGTGAAATAGACACCATTATCTGGGTATCGCCCGCATAGGACAGCACCTCTAACCCATAGGATCTCACAACCTTAGCAAGTGGAGCAACATAGATATTAAAGAGTGTTGGGCTCAGGGAGGAGCCCTGAGGAACACCGCACAAGGGTTTGGGGGCTGAGTAGAACTGGCCAAGCTTCACCGTCTGTGCCCGCTCACTAAGAAAGGAAGCAAGAAGCCCCAAAGCCGAGCCCCCGATATCTATCTCCCTAAGGCGTTCAACTACTCGGCGAGGAGACAGGGTATCAAAGGCTGCGGTGAGGTCAAGTAGAACAAGCAGGGTGGTGTGTCCTGCATCCACTTGAGTACGGATATTGTTAAAAGCAGCCGTCAGTGCTGTCTCCGTACTATGGTGGCTTCTGAATCCATGTTGTAAACCATCGAGTAGGTGGTGATCTTTTAGGTAGGTGCTGAGACGAAAGTTTAAATAGGTTTCCAGAATCTTGGCTGGAACAGGAAGTAAGGAGATCGGCTGATAATTCGTCAGTTCTCCAGGGTCCAGCGAAGGTTTCTTCAAAAGAGGCTTCCCTACAGCAGTCTTCCACAAGGTGGGATACAGTCCCTCTAAGATGGCAGCATTCAGAACAGCAGTGAGATGAGGGATAATGATCTCACGGCTAGTTTTTAGCACTTTGAGGAGGCAGGGATCCAGTGGGGAGCCCGATTTGACTCTATCTAAGAGCCGATCAGTCAGCTCAGATGACATGCAAGGGAAGGTGAGAAGCCTGGGAGTCTCCTCCGTGAGCGAGGCCTCACTCTGAAGAGGAATAGGTCGAACAAGCAACCCGGCATTGGAGTTGGGTGCTTCCAGCACGAAGTAAATGTCTGTGATTTTAGTTTGAAAGAAGTCAGATATTTTATCACAGAGCTCCTGGGAAAATTCTGAAGGATCATTGACATGGGTGGAAGTACGAGAGTTAATAAACTTGAAAAGATCCCTAGAGGATTTCATGGATTCAGTAACCTTTGAAATGTATAATCTCTTTTCCTCCATGATGGTTGCTTTATACTCTTTTAGGCACTCTTTATGCAATTCCCTACTCAAAGGTTCTAAGTCTATGCGCCACAGCCTCTCCTGTTTGCGGCAACCCTGTCTCAACTTTCGAAGTCTCTCCGTAAACCAGGGAGCAGAGGTTTTTTTCTTGCTGAGTAATGCTTACTGACAGGTGCAAGAGTGTCCATTGCTGCTGACAAATGTTGCGATAACTCAGCAGCTGCCAGATTCATTGTGATGCTTAGTGAGCTCGAGATTATTAAGGAGGCTAGAGAGTGACTCCTTACTTGTGAGGCTAAAGTTCCTCCTTTCCTCCAGATTCCTGTTGCCAGAGAGAGCCATCGTGGATGCCTGGAAGTGTAGATCAAAAGGGATGGCAAAGTGGTCAGACCAAGCGAGGGGGATTGGTTCCCCCACTCTCATACGTGGGTCATTGGAGAAGACACCGTCTTTTCCAAGTGGTGAAATACCACAGCTGCCGTATGGTCCATGACTTTGATTCCATATTGGGCCCTACTAGCGAAACCTAGGCACTTGCAGAAATGTGGCAACGCACTTGAGATATTTTTTCATCATACCCAGAGTCTAGGCATGCTCCACTATCTCACTCTGTTTTTCATTTTCAGTCAACCATCATAATTGTTCAAGTAAGGGCTTTAACTCCAGGCTAACATTTGGTGTTAGCTCCCAGAACCTCGACCACTGAAAATAGGAGTGTCCGCGGTAGAACTTTTTTTTTTATGCCAGTCATGTGGCCGCCCCTGTCCTCAGTATTTGACCAAATCTGACACTTAGCTGGTTGCCTTAGGAAACGCTGAATCACGGGAAAGCTCACTGTGCCTCTCTTTCAAAGATGGAGCACTGCATGATGTTGGCGGTGTTCCCTAAATGTCAAAGGCCTTGATAATGGGGGGAAACGTTCTTAAAGTACAATGCCTCCATTGAGGGCCTTTAGCTTCACTGCCAAATGACCATTTGAGAGTACATCATATGCTTTAAGCATAGACCCCAAAACCCTGCGTCCCTGAGGTGCCTGTCAATAACTCCATTTGTGCTAATGAATTTCTCAAAAGATAATCTCAAAATTGCCTGACCTTCCATTAGTTTGCCAGCTTGCCCATGTGTCCCTGAATCTCACATGTCTCCATTGGTGTCACTGCCTCCCTAACCGTAGCCCCTCGGGAGGGCACACACGCACTGGAAGTATTTCACGGCTGCGAAAGATCATTGCCGTAGTAGATCCAGTTTTAGTTTTGCCTAGCCAATGCGTACGAAGTACGCATGCGCTAGGAAAAAACTTAATGATATCTGTGTGTGGGGACTGGAACGTCCCCAATCTCCATTGGCTAGCTCCATAAATGGAGGCTAGCCATTGGGAGACAGCTCTGTCCGTCAATCCCGGACCAGATTAGGGGGCGTTCCCGAGAATTTTTGGCTTTTGGCTACGTCACGCTACGTCAGCCAAAAGCCGGGAATGCCCCCGAATCTGGTCCGCCATTGACGGCACTCGGCGCCCCCTCCACGAGTCCTGGGAGTGGCCGACTCCTCTCAGGGCGCCCGGGTGCACTTTCACAACCGGAGCCTCACTGCCTCTCTCTGGTGTTCGGCAGCTCCGACTCCCAGGCTGCAGCTCAGGCCACCTCTTCCTGCGTCCCGCCGCCTCCTGCCCCAGGTCCGCCTCACCTCGCAGCGCCCGATGGCAGCTTTAGGCAGAAGGGGATGTCCGCTACACCTCCGCTGCACGCCTTCTCGTGCAGCCTCGTCAGGGTGCCACACACCGCCGGGGCAACACCGGACAAAGCGCCCCAGACAGGGCGGCCCCGCCGCGGCCCCCGAAGCAGAGTTCCCCAGCCGAAGGAAGCAGCCGTCCGCCTCCAGCCAGGGCCGCGCTGGTATTGGCCCAGCCGTCCGAGCCTCCGCCGCGTCATCAGGAGGAGGAGTGGAGAGCAGGAAGCAAGAGATCTGCCGGAAGATGTCCAGGTGAGTGCTCTTTTTTTTTTTTTTTGTTTCTTGCCTTCTTGTGGCCGTTTCGGCCCACCCCCCTGTCCGTGTGCACGTTTCCGCCCCCCCCTCCCGTTGTCACTCCACCTCGTTTTTGTGTCCTTCTTCCCTCTGTCTGCCTGGTGTTTTGTGCTGTTCTGTCCTCCGTTAGAACCCCTCCCGTTGTCCTTATTCCCTTTGTGACTGTCCCCCTTCTGCCGTAGCTTGTTATTATACTGTGTCCTATAGTGTGCGATAAAAGTAGAAGTATGCCGGTTCCAGACCGGTAATCGTTCATTGTACCTAGTCTTAGTATTCTCTCGTCCCAGTCCTCACACGTTTATGAATCAATCTGCCCCGCACCTTAGACTTTTGCTTGACCAAGTAAAGCTTTAATCCAATAACATCCATCCAGTGATGTAGAACATATGTCTGCTAGAAATCTCACATGTTTTGCATCAGATTTAAAATGGGAGCAGAGGCTACCTACCTACTAAATTCTGAAAGTATCTATAAACTGATTGTCCTACATATGTAGTTTATACATTCAAATATATTGACATATTCAAAGTTGCATAACATATTTTAACAGCTAATTCATCTTTTTAACAGAAGCATCCTCTCTGGCAGTGCAAGACTGAAACAGTGTCATGTAATTGATCTCTATTATATTTGTGGCAGGAGGAAGAAGATGCCTATTCGACTTAGTTTCTAGTTTTATTTATGGGGGCAGTCAAAGTTTGTCCAGGGACGGGTCCGATTCTCAGCTTGTGATGACTGGGATAAGGAAAGGCGAGGAGGTGAAGGCTTAATCATGTGTTTCTCATCCATCAGAAAATGAGCTTAATGTTTGCATTTGAAAAGCTCAAGCTCTACTGATAAAAAAACATTTGCCATTGCCTGTCAAGAAATAATAACAAATGAAGGAGGAGTCAATGAAATTTGTGCTCGCTTTGCTCACTCGGTGATAGTTGACGATAGCTTTTACGCCTCACCATTTTCAAAAGCCACCAGCCGCCACTGATTTTAAATGACAATGCCTTTTATTTATGTTTTTGTTTTAAAAACATAAATAAAAGGCATTGTCATTTACAGTGCCAATAGCTGAACGTAGCGTAAATACGAGACCTATTTCAGTGCAAATGCTTGTTTTCATTCTTTTCAGCGGTCAGTTCCTTTATGATAGGGAAAACTGTCTATGCAGAGTGCCACTGTGTTGTGTCTGGTGAAAGAAGCCAAGCAGGCGGCTCTGTCTGGTTTTACTTGGGAGGAAAATCATGACAGGAACCATTGTTTTTGTCATAAGGCTGCATTATTCAGAAAAAAACTGGGTGCAAAATGACAAACTTCCCTCGGCTTCTTTGCTGCACAAAAGGATATGCTGACCATGTTTTAATGCATATAAACTAACCCATCTCCCACCTGCAAACAGTTCCATCCACCTCCATCACCATCT